>NC_137918.1:13651083-13656083 GCF_963457725.1 Sprattus sprattus | reverse complement strand
TTGGCCTTGGCTGTTCAGTACAGGATGAATCTATGAACGTTAAAAAGTCCGCCCATAGTAAGTAAGTCTGAGGTAATGAGTTATGACAGATGTTCTTCACCATAATGTAGCCTACCTACTTTTTTGTCCCGGTGTAGTTAATATGCACCCTTTAAATGTGGATCGTCTGTAGCTTTGTTGATATAAATAAGGGCCTGTTTTTGTTTATCTTTCTCAGTGTCCTCATTTCTGGCTTAATGGTTTCCATGTGCGTGTGCTCTCTCTCTCTCTCTCTCTCTCTCTCTCTCTCTCTCTCTCTCACTCTCTCTATTTCTCTCTCCCTCTCTCTATTTCTCTCTTTAGGGTGAATTAGAAAAACTGAACCAGTCCACAGACAACATCAACAAATGGGAGACAGAGTTGGAGGTAGGTCCTTGCTGTGTTGGTACCCCACATACCTTGTGTGCAATGTCATTGTTTTTCCTAAAGTGGTGTCAGGAGGAATACCATCACCCTCCCCCCTCATCGGAACGTTTTTCAGGCATAACCACCACAGTGTTTTGCCTCTACAAGAGTACAATTCAAAGCTTTCAGAATTGTATTTATATATTTCACATCTATCTACACTTCCTACCTCAATTGCTGCTAGTCCCAATTCTGTTCATTTCATACCTAACTCTTACTGTATATATCTTATTTATTCAATTATTCCACTTTACATATGCACATACTCTGCACTTTTATTGCTATTTTGCACTTCTGGTTAGATACTAAACTGCATTTCGTTGTGTCAGTACTTGTACTCTGTGCAATGACAATAAAGTTGAATCTAATCTAATCTAATCTAATTTATATCATCTACATTACAAAACCTATGGAATTCACAGCTCATTTATCTGGCTCACTAAAAGTCACTTTTAAAAGGGATTCCTGGTGGCGATATGTCAAAAAGCATAATTTGATTGAATAACTCTTCAGTTATCTCTTTCAAATAGATCAGATGACCACAGCAGTGTTGTGGTTTTCCGTGTTAGCTCATGATGTTATCAGAAGCTAAAGATGCTCAGGGCCCAGTTTCCCGAACGCTAAAAAGGACTTGAAATCGGTCGTAAGAGGGATATTGCAGAGCGGTTTCCCGACGCCACACTTACGGCAATGATGAGTCTATGATGTCGCCAAAATCCATGTAGGCCGTTAAGATACGTCGTTATCGGGAAACTAGGCCCAGATATGGAAGGCCTATTTACAATAGAATAATGTAGTCGTCCTTATTCAGCTGTCATACACCCTGTTCTTGTCACTGTAACACAGGACGTGAAATGTCACAGGAAGCTTGAATACATCCTGGACAATGTTCTCCATCCTTTTCCTCCTCCTGAGGGAAAATAGGACCGGACGTACCCCACTCCACCCAAAGTCACAGTGGCACATAATTTGTGTCATTACTAGACACCAGTGCAGGCCCACCAGAACTGCTGAGTTTCAATTCACCCATTCACGCACCCTCAGAAGGGTCGATCAGTTTGCCGTGTACTAGTTTGACCTGGCTGATATAGTGGTTCCATTCTCTCTCTCTCGCAAGGTTAATTTCTCTGTCCCTGTGGAATCCTGTGTGTAGTAGATTCCTTATTACCCAAATCACTGTTGAATTGAATTAGCTGACACAGCTTTTTTTTCTTAGCTTTGCACAGAACCAAGACCTTATGTGAAAGTGCCTTATGTCTTTTTTAGAGGCATACGCTCAGAATCAGGCGAACAGATTGGGGGGAAGGTGGATAGAATGGGAGAACAGGAATGCAGAGTGTCATAGAAAAGGAAAGCATATTGTACGCAATCTGGTTTTCATTACCGGTTCTGTAGATTCCCTGCAGAATGGAAGGAGAGAGTACGCCTTGGCACTCTCAAGAAGTTATATAACAGAAGGAGGAGACTTCCTAGACAGTCTTTGGTTCAGGAATAGTTTGTTACACGCATGTTTATAACACCTTGTACTTCTGCTGTGAGATCTTTAGAAAATAGAATAAAAAATTGAAAATAGAAAAGCCTTTATTGTCGTTGTATGCAAATACAATGACAATAAAGGCTTTTCTATTTTCTATTCTATTTTCTATTTATTACCTCCGCCAAGGAGGTTATGTTTTCGCCCCTGTGTGTTTGTTTGTCTGTCTGTCTGTTTGTCAGCAGGATTACGCAGAAACGCATGGACCGATTTCCATCAAACTTTGTGGGGAGATTGGTCAATATAATGGCAATTATTGATTAGATTTTCAGATGTCAAGGTCAAAGGTCAAAGGTCACAAGGCGGAGGTTTGCATTCTCTGAATGCTCCCATTCTTGTTCACCATGTGTTTCCTAGAAATGTAGCAAGGAACAGAAACTTAAACTAACAACGTTGCAGCATAGTTTGACCCGTTTCTTCTCCTTACTTCTCCGTAGGACTCGAGGCAGAGGTTTCGTGCCGTCTTGGTTGAGGCCACCATGAAACTGGATGAGCAGGTGAAGAAGATTGGCAAAGCCGTGGAAGAGTCCAAGCCATACTGGGAGGCCAGACGCATGGCCAGACAGGTAGCGGTTTGCTCCTTGAATCGTCATATCCAGTTCCTGCAGGTCCCCATCAGCTTTCCCATGTGGTGTCCTTCCCCTAAAGAAACATTAACCTCTGCAGGCAGGCACACCATGTTTCTGTAGTCTAAAGCAACTCGTGGAAGTGTTAATTCAACCCAAGGTGCATTGTTTTGTGTCACTTTCAACCAGTTGAGTCATAGATATACATACGGATGGTAAGCTAGGCTGAATTTGATGGGTGTTCAGCTGTGCTCTTCGATATTCGATGTTGCCAAAAAGTCACTTTTCAATAATATACATGAACATTGCATACTTGTTCGTCTCAACAGAACAACAGCTCTCAATATTGCACATCACAAAGGCTTCTAGTAGGAGGCATAGTAGGGGATGTTAATGTTGCATAATTGGAGGCTCTTCCTATGACCTCAGTGAATGTGGAATCCCAGAATGTATTGCTCAGGAAGGAACAGCACTGAACATTCGAGTGTTCCAGATCTTATCAATGTGGGAGAGCCCATTGAGTGACCTCTTAGCCTGGTCGGAGAGGATGCAGGGACGACTTCTCAGGTTGGATCGTCTCCAGGGCCTTGATTTAGCCTCTTTATCATCACGGCAAAAATGTGCCTTCATATTATAAGTCCGAGGAGCAACACTACACTGCTCGGAATGGGGATGCACTGTGTAGAAATAGTTTCTTTACAGTTATTGAGGTAAACCGACAAAAGCTCTCTCTAGGGATCCTTTCCATGTTGTCAGATCCTTATAATAACATTGAAGGACCTGTCAGTGGTGAAAAGAAGCGGTTTACTTTGACACAGACGCTTGCCTCGTAGGATTCCATTCTATAGCTGTCTTGTGGTTGTTGGTTTTAGTGTTCTAACTCAATACTGGGCCTACCCTAAGATATATTTTGACCCAAAAAGATCTACCAATAGATAGAATATACCAAAAATCCTAAAGTTTTCCTTTAAAATGAGTCTTCTAAGATAAAGATCTCTGCAGCATGGAAGGATGGAAGCAGAATGCAGCCTGAAAGAAAAAACCTTGTCTGTGGCATTTCTTGGCCTACATTTGAACTGGTCTCCCCCAGAAGCAGTGAGGCTGACTCTTTAAGACAGAGTGTTTTCCCTGAAAGCTCTCAAAACTCCACTCCGGCTCACATACTCACTTCAACCCCAAACAGCCCCACCCAAGCCACAGCAGAGGCTGAGCGAGCCATTTAAAATCATGGATGACTCCAAGAGCCTCGATGCTCTGCTAATTTGTTTTGAAAACAACGCTGACAGCTCCCATAGATAGCGACTCCATCGGGAGCATGACTTCTCCCTGAAGGGTGTTTACCATTAAAACGATTCTCCGCAGTTCCGACGACAGCATTGCTGGCTTCAGCAGGGGAAAGTTATTTTCTAACAAGAGTTTCTCTCTTCCCCTCTCCTATCTGCTTGTGTGCATAGGGTGTGTATTCCTGTGTGCTTGTGTGTAGTGTGTGTATTTCTGTGTGTCCATAGTGTGTGTATTCCTGTGTGCATGTGTGTGTGTGTGTGTGTGTGTGTGTATAGTGTCTGTCTGAGGTCTGTGTGTGTGTTTCTGTGTGTCCATAGTGTGTGTATTCCCGTGTGCATGTGTGTGTGTGTCTGTGTGTGTGTAGTGTCTGTCAGTGGTCTGTCTGTGTGTGTGTTTCTGTGCAAACTAAGCAGAAGGGTTGTCACTAATTAAACTGTTCTGGGTTTAGACTAAAGGACTTCATGCACTGAATGGTCATCACAGTCACCTTGTGCACATGATTAGTGTTCCCCTCCCCCGCCGCGCTCTGCCAGTTCATAGAGGTCATATCCTTGATCCCTTATGGCTCATCTGGTACCAGTCACTATGCATTCATTACTTAACATGTTAGCTCACCCTGAAATCACATTTTAATCTTTTAGCATCATGCTAATAATAATAATAATAATAATAATAATAATAATAATAATAATAATAATAATAAAGCTTTATTTGTATAGCACCTTTCATACAAAAAAATGCAGCTTAAAATGCTTTACATAGAGACACAATCAGGAGCATTCACAAAATAAAAGAATCCAACACAAGCAGTAACATTTCACACATTTCAAATGGAACACGTTATTATATTGTATGTTTTAAGTTTCTTTCTCCCCCCCCCCCCTTTGGAACTGGAATGTTGGGCAAGACAGCATAGTATCTTGTTTTCTAGATAGTTCTTTTTCTGCTGTTCTATTGAGCTGAACGGACTTTCTGGACGGTGGCATTCTATTGGATAACTTGTTTTGAACTGATAAGAGCGAGGTGGTGATGAGTGACTACAGACAGGTTTAAGAGATACTGGGTGGACCGTCCCTATCCCTCCCCACAAATTCTATACTCAGGGTGGGCAAAAGTAGACATAACTCACAATGTTATGTTATCTAAAGCCCTTCGTTTGGCCTGGCTTTTAG
>NC_137918.1:13608583-13646083 GCF_963457725.1 Sprattus sprattus | reverse complement strand
CTGTAATTACTATTTTCATTATGACTGCCTGGCCGGGCATGTTGTAGCTTCAGACGCCAGCAGTACAAACTGTTTGTTCAGTTCCTTTCATCACATATCCTGGGTTTGAAGAGCAGGGGAGAGAGAGGGTGTTTTCCGGCGTAGTTCCTCTTTCTATTCAGAGGTCGGTAAAGGTCTCGGATTCCACTGAGGAAGTAGGCTGGGAGTTTTTGTAAGTCAGGGACAGGCTGAACATGTTTAGTTCTTTCCCCCCTACCCTCCTTCCTAACTCTTAGCCTTTTTTTCAGACGTCAGGAGCTGAGGATTGACTCAGCAAAGGAGAAACAGCTCCTCATCAAATATAAATATATAAATATACGTCCCGCTTGAGCTACATTAGTGGAGGCACCGGAAAAATAGGTCAGAATTTGCAATGAGCCAGAGAGAGAGAGCCAGAGAGAGAGAGAGAGAGAGAGAGAGTCCTGCTGTGCTGTTTTTAACATTACTAGACTGGAAAAAGAGAGGATTATTTTTCAAAATGGATTTATGAAGGTCAGCGTTTTCTTTTCCTCCCCTAGTCTCAAAAGGCAGAAGTCTCTGCAAAACAGAATTGCAGTTTTATTTTTGAGTGACTGTGACTGTGAGTGAGGGAGAATATCCTCCCTTTCAACTCTTTCCTGATATTGTTGGCAAAAAGCACAGGTCTTTCTCTAGTTTGAATGTTATGAGTTTTTTCTTTTTCTGAAAGTGCCGTTGGAGTGTGTTTGTGTAACCAGACTATTCTCAGTTGTAGTTCCACGTTGGTGGAACGACCTGCCTAGCACTACCAGAGCAGGGGCGTCCCTCTCTACCTTCAAGAAGTTCTTGAAGACCCAACTCTTCAGAGAGCACCTCCCTTCCTAACTGGAACCTTGGCTTAACTTGACACTTAAGCAGTGACAGTCCTGCACTTCGTTTTTTTTCTATGCCGTTTTCTATCAAGAAAAAAAGCAGTATTTATTGTTACACCAGGTTTTTTATTGCTCTTAGCTTGACTGTTCTCTCGGTTGTACGTCGCAGGGCTCTACAGTGCGAGTATTTCACTCGCATATGCGCCTAAAAATAGGTACGTGCGAACTTGAAAAATTATTTACGAGCACAGTGTGCGAGTGACAGACAGTTGTCAATACAGCGCCAAAAAGTGAAGCATTCCATTGATTTCACATGGAAACAAGTGACAGGGTTGCGACTGATGTGAACATATCAAGATGACGCGCTGAACTTCCTGCAAATGAGAACGACGATTCGCAACCAATGGGCCAGAGCCATATAAAAAGAGAGTACCGTAAATCCTCAAATAGTGGCTGGGGCTTGTATTTACTTAGGCTGCACAGCGCACCGGCCTTTATTTGGGGCAGGACTTTATTTCTTACTTATCTTCTGTTATAGAATTGAATTATTTAAATAATGGGCATAATTGCAGTAGGCTATGGAATTCATTGCATATGCGTTCAACACTTCCTGCACATCGCGTAACGCTTTAGATCGGGGTGTCAACGTAAAAAAATAAACATCGGAGTTATGGTCTCCACTGTCAGTCACGGAGGAAAAGATTTCCAAAGCCTTGAATTAAATCATTTTTCTAGACACTATTATGCTTATCGCGGACTGAAAACATTTATTCAACGAGCTGGTTTGATATCCAGCCTAGTTTTCTTTCTACCACCTGCTAGTCGTAGCCTATCGCATTCCTCTCGGGTCAATGTCAAACTTCTTTGCTGCTTTTTCTCCCGAATGTTCTTCAGCAATCAGCATACACCATCTCTTTGAATTTAATATAAAAGTTACGTAAGTCTACTACTGCTTTATGATCCCTTCTGGAAAAAGTAACCTAGCCAACTAAAACGTTACAGATAAACAACAGTAGGCTATACGATACGTGCATTTAGGCTAAACATTCGCCTAGTAGTCCTACGTGGGGAAATTTTTTTTTTATTATTGCAAACAGCCCATGAGATTAGCCAACAATATTATATAATATAAATATTAAACATGAGGAGAACATGTATTCTCATATATTTGAATGACAATTCTGTTAATCAAGTATTGCCTTAAATTATTATTTACATTGATTTAATTGGAATTCAGCTGTAGGCATGAGATCTGTATCTTGGAGACTAATTGCATCCACAATTTGGTACTGCAAGCTAGACTACTATGCAGTAGACACAACACAGGAGGTCCCTTGGCCTGAGAAGGGAAGGAGTTTAATGTGGCTATAATATGGAATTTTAAATGTGCCTAAAACTAGACAAAATTGTAATGAGTTTTCGAAAACTAGACTGAAACTAAGAAGGATAACTATGACTAAATGTGACTAAAACTAATATGCATTTTTGTCTTAAGACTGAATCTAAAATATATGCCAAAATGAACACGGAGATAGGGGACCCCATCATCTGCAATTAATTGTTGCTAGCTCTAATCAGATGTACTAACTAGGCTTATAAGAGAAGACTAACTTTGTATGCCAACGAACACCAATAACTAGAACTAATTTGACAGACTATAAACCAATGTGATACACGTGCTCTCTAGCTATACAGTAAAAGTGTTGCTTACGTTAGATACTGAATAATTTGATCAATTTACCAACTAAATTGCTTTGGAATAACTGAACATGAATGGGGTTAAAAGTTGGAAAATACAATGTTTGGAACTATAGGTCGCAAATGAGTATGACATGCTTTGCTTCCGTGTAAAAAAAACCTGCTGTGCTCCTAAATTTCTTTGTGTGCTCCTACATTTTTTCATTTAGGAGCACATGTGCTCCTTGGGAAAAACCTTAGCGTAGAGCCCTGCGTCGCTTTGGACAAAATCGTCTGCTAAATGACTTAATGTAAATGTAAATGCAAAACACAGGCATCCACTCCACTAAGCACTGACGTCTTTGAGCAGGCTGGTTGTGCTTGTTGACACAGGGACCGCTCTCGCATTCAGGCCTCTTCATGGGACATGGGTGTTGGGCTGTACACAACAACACTGTGTGTTCTCAGGCCACTTAAGCAGTGATAGTCCCGCACTTCTTTCTATGCCGTTTTCTATTTCGTGACAAAAAGCAGTATTTATTGTTACACAAGGTTTTTATTGCTCTTAGCTTGACTGTTCCACAGGCATCCACTCCACTCCTAAGCACTGACGGCGTTGAGCAGGCTGGTTGTGCTTGTTGACCCAGGGACCGGTCTCCCAGTCAGGCCTCTTCATGGCACATGGGGGTAGGGCTGTACACAACAACACTGTGTGTTCTCAGGGCACTCCGTCAAGCAGGCTTCAGTCTTGACCTTGGAGAGCGGAGGACTGTAAGGGACGGGCCAAAACTCTGTGTGTGTTAGTATGTGTGTGTGAGTCTGAGAGAGAGAGAAATGACGTGTGTGTGTGAAAGTGTGGGTTTTTTTTTTTGACAGGTATCAACAGTTACATCAGTGGAGCAGTTTGCCACATATTTTCATTTTCGTGAAGGTCACCTTTCTACAAATGTGTGTTAGTATGTGTGTCAGAGTCTGAGAGATAGAGAGAGACACACAGAGAGAGAGAGAGAGAGAGAGAGAGAGACACAGAGAGAGAGAGAGAGAGAGAGAGAGAGAGAGAGAGAGAGAGAGAGAGAGAGTGTGTGTGTGAGAGTGTGGGTTTGTTTTTCACTCAGGTATCAACACAGTTACATCAGGGGAGCTATTTGCCACGTATTGTTTTTTCTTATGAAGGTCACCTTTCTACAAATGTGGTCCCAACACCTACAGACAAAAACAAGACGCTGTTTAAATCAAAGCCCATTCCGAGGCCAACCTGTAACCTGAAGCTTTCCCTGAAGTCGCATTCGGTCATGTCGTCAAAGGATCCGTCCGCTGCAAGCATCTACCCCCCAAATGTCTGATCGCTATAAGTAGTTCAGGAGACGGACACTGGACCCTGGGTCTGGCAGCTGGGGTGGTGATCAGGGAGGGATTATGTAACTGGTAGGCAGGGGGCCTCAGCTTTCTACTGCAGGGCACAAGGACTTATTGGCCAAACTCTTCCCACTGGGGACCCTGTAGACCAGGGGTCTCAAACTCAAATTCCCCCGGGGGCCGATGAGATGAGCGTCCAGTCTGGTCATTAGGGGGCCAGATTTGTACCGTAAACGTTGCATTTCCATTTAAATCAATGGAACTTTTTTTTTTTTTAAATCAATGTAACTTTGCGGGCCGGATAAAATCGCTTGGGGGGGCCGTAATTGGCTCGCTGGCCTGAGTTTGAGACCCCTGCTGTACTCCGTAACACAGTGCTCTACAGAGTCTGAATGTGTGTGTGTTTAGAGTGGAGACTGAGTGTAAGTATCTCATATTTTGGTGATTTCACATGTGTTAAGTGTTATGGGTTGCATTTTAGTATGTTGTTGAAGTTCACTTGTACTGAAATCAGCTTTGGGTAGAAGTCTCGAAATAGAAAATAGAAATGCAATGTTCGAAATACAAGTGCAATGTTCTTTGCAGGCTCAAACGGAGTGTTGGGTGTGGGTGCAAATATTTCATTTTCAATGGAGCCATTCACAGTCATCGCCCTGCTGATTGTTGAAGAATTTCAGCGTCTTTGCTGCACCTCCTCCTGTTAACTTAACCAAAGCCAGCTGTTGCTCTGTGTGCTGGGCTGAAACCCAATCTGCCCCAGAGAGAGGGAAGAAGAGGGAGTGAGAGAAGGAAAGGGAGAGAGAGAAGATGGGAAGGTATAGATAGAGAGAGATAGATATAGAGAGAGAGAGAGAGAGAGAGAGAGAGAGAGTGAGTGAGAGTGAGAGTGAGAGTGAGAGTGTGAGTGTGAGTGTGAGTGTGACAGTGTGAGTGTGACAGTGTCTGTGAAACAGAGAGAGACAAGGAGAAAGAGATGGAGAGATGATGTGGAAAGATGGAGAATGACGTATGGAAGAAGAAGAAGAAAACGTTGAGGCTTCTTTGTGTACGGCCCACTCTGGAGCATGCTGTCACCTCTCTGCAAATCCAGTCTGTACAAACGCTCTCTTTGTCAGGCAAGGCAGGACTTCCCCCCCTCCATATTCCCTCGACGCAACCTCCTCTTGCGCAAAGGGCACTGCGGTCGGCTTGAGTCAGAGTGGAGATTTAGACCAGGGCTTCACATGATATCAAGATATTTGCATAGACGTCTTTCCAGCAAGGTTGTATGCAACCAACCGAGGTTCTGAGGCCTAGAGGCAATTGTATTATTATGGCGCTATATAAATACAATTTAATTTAATCGAATTGCTCCGTGCCTGGATGGGTGAAGGATTATGAGACTTGGGGTGCTGGGGTTCAAATCTGGTGCCTCTGCCCTCTCCTAGATGAAATGAATGTCGGTGACTAATGTCTGTACCAGCATGTCACCGCTCTCTCTCGGTCTTTCTTGCACTCTAGCGGTCTCTGACAGAAGGAGGGAGAGGGTGCGTGAGTGAGAGAGAGTGACAGAGAGAGAGAGAGTGACAGAGAGAGAGTGACAGAGAGAGAGTGTGAGAGAGAGAGTGTGTGTGAGAGAGAGACATCATCATGAGGCATCCTTCATGTCATCGCAGGTCTTTTAAAAATAGCCGAATGTAGGCCAGAACTGGGGCTGTGCAGGAAGAGCCCAGTCACACTCACTAATCAGGTCAAAGTTTGCTTGGGTGTGCAGTGAAGAAGAGGAGAGGAGAGGAGAGGAGAGGAGTGAAGAGGACAGGACAGGAGTGGAGAGGAGAGGAGAGGAGAGGAGAGTAGAGGAGTGGAGAGGAGAGGAGAGGAGAGGAGTGGAGAGGACAAGAGAGGCATAGGAGAGGAGAGGAGAGATGAGGAGAGGAGAGTAGAGATGAGGAGAGGCATAGGAGAGGAGAGTAGAGATGAGGAGAGGAGAGTAGAGATGAGGAGAGGCATAGGAGAGGAGAGGAGAGATGAGGAGAGGAGAGTAGAGATGAGGAGAGGAGAGGAGAGGAGACAAGAGGAGAGTAGATGAGGGGAGAGGCAGAGATGTGGAGAGGAGAGATGAGGAGAGGAGGGTAGAGATGAGGAGAGGCATAGGAGAGGAGAGGAGAGATGAGGAGACAAGAGGAGAGTAGAGATGAGGAGAGGCATAGGAGAGGAGAGGAGAGATGAGGAGACAAGAGGAGAGTAGAGATGAGGAGAGGAGAGGAGAGGAGAGATGAGGAGACAAGAGGAGAGTAGATGAGAGGAGAGACAGAGATGTGGAGAGGAGAGTAGAGAGGAGGGAAGAGTAGAGAAGAGAAGAGGCGAGGAGAGAAGAGAAGAGGAGAGTAGAGAAGAGGGCCTGAGATGTGACAGCCGGAGGCTCCTGGTTTGGGCCTCCTTTCTAATCCCGTCTGTCACATCACACCTCCCCCCTCCAACTCTTTCCAATCTCTTTGGGGGGCAGGGATTAGCAGCAGTGTGTTGGTTCGCATCTACACGGAGGGACCCACCAAAACACACAGACAGTAAAAAAGGCCAAACAGTGCAAATGGATTTAAGGGAGCGAGGGTGAGGAATGTGGGAGGGAGAGACCTTTGTGATGGAAATGAGTGCAGTTGAAAGGGGGGGGGGGGGGGGGGGGGGGAAGGGGGTTATGATTTGTTTGTTTACATGTTGTTTTGGCTTTGTTGTTCTGGAATGCGGAAGTTGGTGGTTTTAAGGAGTCAGGTTCGAAAGCAATCTCGCAGCCCGTTCTTCTTTTGAAACTTTTTTCTTCTTCTTCTTCCTGCCGCAGTCACTGCGGTGCTTTTCTCCGTGACGCGCTCAAAGGAGAGGAGATTTGGCAAAGCGCTTTAAGTTTTCATGCGGAGCCTAAGATAGAAAAAAGTAAGAGGGAGAACGAGAAAAAAAAAAAAGGGAAGCACCCTCATTAAATATATGTAGGGGTTTTGTGTCTCAAAGTGTGGCAGTTTTTCCTTTATGAATTCTGCATCCTGTAGCAGAGTATAGACATTAATAATGAATGCCAGCTCAACGTGCTGGTAAGACCGTATTATGCAGAGCAGAACTCTGCAAGTGAAGCTTGAAGTCAAAAAGTCGTTGCATAAAGTAAAAGCTTTAGTTCACCTTCAGCCACACAGCATTCTTTCCTCCTGACATTTAGATGTTGCCTTTGTCTTGGCCTAGGTGTGACTGACTGAGCCCGATTAGCTCGATCTTAGTTTGTCAAAGCTCTCCTCGCGTCCCAATCTTCCTTTCAGAACTCTGCTTACTCTCTAGATCCCGGTGGGGTAGCACAACTATAATAATAATAATAATTCATTTTATTTTTGACGCACTTTTCATTCAAAATAATCTCAGAGTGCCTACATATTAGAAACTAACTATAATAATACAATAAAATTAAAAATAAAATTAAATTGTGAACATAAGCATAAAATTTAACAACTATGAACAGCAACCATCGAAGACTTGTCCCTGCCCTTTCATGCAGAGCCCACAGCCATTTCCACATTCCTGGGGTGTGGTTGAATGTTGAACTAGTGTACATTTAACCCAATGAGCAATCACAGGCACAGACTCTATGATTACACTGTTGCAGTGGTTACCCATTGAAGAGAGGATTCTTGTACTGTGACTGTAATTTCTCTCTCTCTCTCTCTCTCTCTCTCTTTCTGCCTTCATCCCTCTGTCCATTCTCTCTCTTCTCCTCTTCTTTCTGTCTATTCCCTTCATTCGATTCTTGTACTGTGACTGTAATTTCTCTCTCTCTCTCTCTTTCTGCCTTCATCCCTCTGTCCATTCTCTCTCTTCTCCTCTTCTTCTTTCTGTCTATTCCCTTCATCTCTCTCCACCTTAGGCCCAGTTGGAGGCTCAAAAGGCCACTCAGGACTTCCAGAGGGCCATCGAGATCCTCCGGGCAGCCAAAGAGACCATTGCCCTGGCCGAGGAGAGGCTCCTGGAGGAGGACAGCCGGCAGTTTGACTCCGCCTGGCAAGAGATGCTCAACCACGCCACTCAGAGGGTGAGAGGGGAAGAATCTTTCCTTCGTCAGTCCTCCTTCACTCTGTGTGTGTGTGTGTGTGTGTGTGTGTGTGAGTGTGTCTTCTACCCAAAGGCAGTAAAAACTCAACCACGCCACTCAGAGGGTGAGAGGGGAAGAATCATTCCTTCGTCAGTCCTCCTTCACTCTGTGTGTGTGTGTGTGTGTGTGTGTGCGTGCGTGCGTGCGTGCTCATAGGAGGACTCAGGAGGTTGAAGATGGCTAGAAAGATGGGTTTTTATTTTACCCAAATAAGGCTCAAAGGCAGTAAAAACTATGACAATACTAGGGGGGAATAAGGGAAAAGATAGACGTGTCCACACTTACAATAAGGTTCAGAAATTCAAATGTGCAATGCAGGCACGTGCACAGATATTTTGGGGGGCAACTGCTCAAAAAAAAGAAAAACCCATCGCCAAAATTAATGCGTACATGCCCTGTCAGATATCAAAACACATTTGGGGGGGATTGATGACAGAGAGAGTCATTTTCATTCTTAAATATTGATAAATGAAGAAAAAAATTGGGCTCCAGCAGAAGGGGCACTTTTCTCATTCAGGGCAAAAGGGCAGGTGCTTGAGCACCACTTGGGGTCTATCTGTGCACGTGCCTGGTGCAATGTGCTTTGTGTGTAAACTGTCTGGGTTTCATCAGACAGAGAAGGTCATAAGTAGATTCAGAACTAGGTAATCAACATCCACAATGACATTGATTGTCTGACGCATGTGGCTTAGAAAAACCGCAGACTGTTGTCCTTCACCATCTTTGACTGCTTTCAAGCCAAGGCCCAGAAAAACAGGAGCGCGTGAATGGGCTGAAAATAAAACTCACACCATCAAAGCAAATTTGCTTCTAAGAACAAGTAACTGAATTTGAGCTGAATATCTTTCCCAAGTCACAGCAGCAGCCTCTGGGGTTGTTTTATTTGGCGTGTCCGTGAATAGGCCACTTCCATTTGAAAGTGAGCTGTTCTGGGCCAAGTTAAGGCAATTTGATAGAACTGTATCAAAGGGAAGCTGGAATGACCTGCTCAACAGTCGCCCAGCTGTTATTACACACAATGCAACACTGTGCATCATACAGAGGCGTCACTGTTTCATACGACACAGTGGGGCGACAGTGGTTCAGGAGGAAAAGGAGAAGTTTAGCGATCGGAATGCTGCTAGTTCGATCCTGACGACTTCTCACCCAAGTGTAAAAGTGTCCTTAAGCAAGACACTGAACCCCCGACCGCTCCCGATGTGCCGGTTGGCACCTTGCATAGAAGCCTCTGCCGTCGGTGTGCGAATGGGCATTTACGAATGGGCATTTACGTGTAAAGCACTTCTAGTGCTTTATCAGTAGAAAAACCCTATATAAATGCAGTCCATTCACCATATATTCCTGCAGCCTTCAGCCATTTAGTCTGGCTGGTACTTTTTTCTGGCTCAGTCTACATCAGTCGGTGGTCTTTGGTCCTTGCAGGTGATGGAGGCTGAACAGACCAGGACGCGCAGTGAACTGGCACACAGGGAGACGGCGGCCAAGTACAACGCTACCATCAGCCACATGAAGCAGCTGGAGAAGAAGCTCAAACGCACCATCAACAAGTCCAGGTTAGTCAGCCCTATAGTCCCTCCATTCTAGAACAGTCCACCCTAAAACACATGTGGACCACATCAGCGAGGCCAAGCACAACATAGAAGGAGAGGGAGAGGGAAGAAACATGCTAAACTCCTCACTTGCATACTTTTCAACTTTGCCCTACTTTCTCCTCGCTTTTCGCTCATACAATTCTTGGTTTCTTTCTCTCACATTTTTTAGTCAGCCCTAGTCCCTCCACTCCCACCTAGACACAATGTGTGGTCAGGTCTGTAGGGCTCCCGCCACAGTTTGAGGGTGTCCTGTTTGTTGAGTGGGAAACACAGGATTGAGCAAATAGCAAATTGGATTACAACAGAGAGACCTAGCTGTGGAGCAAGCCTGAAGCTAATGGGGATGTAAACGTTATTAAACAATGGGGGGGTTATTGTTGGCTCTCTCCTGACCAAGTGCTGCTCAGATTAGGATGCTTCATCCATTTGTCAACACCGCAAAAACAACTTTTAGTTTGCAAAAACGCTACGTGAAATTGGACCCTAAAATGAAATTATCTGGACGATAAAAAAAATGTGAGAGAAAGAAACCAAGAAATGTATGAGCGAAAAGCGAGGAGAAAGTAGGGTAAAGTTGAAAAGTATGCGAGTGAGGAGTTTAGCATGTTCTTCCCTCTCCCCTCTCCTTCTATGTTGTGCTTGGCCTCGCTGATGTGGTCCAGATGTGGCTTAGGGTGGACTGTTCTAGAATGGCACTCCCCCCTTCTATGGGCCCACGGAATGTAGCAGCACTCTGCAATGGAGTGTTATTCCTCCAGAGTCGTTGTTGCTACGGAGACGTGTAGTCCTATGCCAGGTCTCTGTGTCTGTCATGATATGATGTCTGTTGCTGGTGACTCATAACACTCTCTCTCCCCCCTTAGGCCATACTTTGAATTGAAGGCAAAGTATTACCTTCAGTTGGAGGTGTGTACCATTTATATCTTATCACATGCTGCTAATGTGTTACATTCACAGTTTATAAATAACTGCAATTGATTTAATTTTTATCTGGAGCGCAGGAAGTGACTAAGACAGTTGCTATTCTGTGGTCCTAGTACTTAGACATGTCATTGACAAAGATACGTTTGGCAAAAATTGCCTGTGCTGAAGCAAATTAATTTGTTTTTTCAAGTCTCCATTCTATTTCTGTCAATGTTTAAAAAAAAAAGTGCATTGATGCTACTGTGTGCATTTGTGATATCTGCCCTACTGAACGTGCCCATCTTAACCGACTTTTGTGTGTCTGTACCTCACGCAGCAACTGAAGAAGCAGGTGGATGAGAGGACTGCTAAGCTCACCCAGGCCAAGTCTGAGTACCGCACCGCCCTCCGTAACCTAGAGACCATCTCTGACGAGATTCACGCCCGGCGCCGCCTCTCCGCCATCGGCCTGCGGGGGCGTGGTGTGGGCGCCGAGGGTGACGGGTCCGGAGATGACATCGCCAACTTCAAAATGGAGTCCGATGGCATTTCCAGTAAGTGAAGCTACAGCATTCCGCCCAGCTCTTCAGATGCTCCTTTTGGTAGGACTGTTGGTTACAACCGAGGAAACTACTGTGCAGTCCAACAGATGATTGACAGATGGGTCCAACCTTTAGCAAAGCTAAAAACACCACGCATGTTGTTGTTGATGATGAGGCAGCATGTGGCAAGCACACGTCTTTTGTTTAGATCATTTTCACCAATATCCAACAGATGATTGACAGATGGGTGCACCAATATCAGTGTCGGTCAGCACTGTTGGTCCTGGTGCACCAGGAATGTATGTGAACCTTGTTTCCCAATACTGTTGTGCAGGTTCCTATCTGCGTATAGATCGCTTCATGTTTGTTTGTTTGTTTGTTTTGACAGTGATGTCCGAAACCTTTGAGGAGGAGGGCAGCAATGGAGTCTCCTCTGAGGAGGACCCTGAGACCCCGTCCTCCTGCAGTCACAGCTCCTGCCCCAACACGCCCCTAGACCTGCCTAGCCCCTACCCCCCTTCCTGCTCTTCATCCTCCACTTCACCTCGCCCGCTGTCCTCTACCTGCCCCTACCCTTCCTCCTCTGAACTCTCCTCCTCCTCCTCTGAACTCTCGTCTCCATGCTCGGGTGGCCTGGAGCTACCAGACGCCGGGTCTCTGGAGGGACTGGGCCAGGTGTCGCCGGTCTTGGGCCCGCGGAGCGAATGCAGTGGAGCGTCCTCACCAGAGTGTGACCAGGAGAGAGGTATGTGTGTGTGTGTGTGTGTGTGTGTGTGTGTGTGTGAGAGACAGAGATGTAGGGACATGAGATATAGAAAAGTGCAAAGGGGTTATGCTTCACCTTATATCATAAAGCCCAGCATAATACAAAGAATATATAAATAAATAAATAAATCCCAACCGCACAATTCAAAAATAAATAAATTCACAGAATAACTTTTGTTCTTACTAACTTCCTATTTCAGTAATTTAATAGAGAGGTAGAGATAGAGATTACCGCCCATTGCAGCGACCATGAGTGTAACTGGTAGTCTTTCTCCGATGGTGTGGTAGTGATATACCACTCTTTAATGACGTCTATGCATGTGTGTTTCTGTTGTAGGGGACCGGGCGGAAGGTGTTGAAGGGAAACCCGAGCCCTCCAGTGTCTCGTCGCCCCCGATTCAGAAGAGCTCGCTGCTGGAGGAGAGGCTGAACAAACTGTCCCTAGAAAGCGCTGAGGCAAAGGACTCTGAGTCCGACCCTTTCACTGTGACCCCCGACCCTGCACCGGCCCCTCCCCTGCTCGTACTAAATGGGGTCTAAAAGAGGGCAAATCACACACCCCCCTACCCCCCCTTCACTTCCCAAAAACAAGAAGACAAGAAAAGCCTGTCTAACACTACCGTGTGCCAGAATAATCTTTGTGTTGTGGTCGTCTCCCCGTCCTATGTGAGGTGGGACTTTGACTGTTAGACCGCCTGTGTCAGTGTTTCCGGAATATTCCGCCTCTGAGATGGTTGGAAGATGAAACACCTTAAAACCAATGAACAGTATTAAAGACTTGATGAAGGGATGAAGTGAAAAGACGTGTGACAGGACACTATACGCGTGTGGAACTGAAGCCCCTTGGTAGGCGGAGGAATCTTCGTTGTTTCTTCTTTCCATACCTTCTCACCTACTGCGTGAAACCTACCTGTGTTGTTTTTTTATGTGTAATGTTTTGACTCTTCACCATGTACCAAGTGATTGATGTATTGTAAAAAAAAAAAAAAAAGAAGAAAAAAGAACTGATGACGTTTCCCAACTGTAGTACCCCAGTATTTTTCCATGCTACCAGTATTATTAATGGTCCTCTCTAGTTTCCAGGTATAAAACATACATCTATATATTTATATTCAATGTTCGGATCGTTTGTTGACCAGTGTGTGTTCACCAGAGCCGAGTCCCTGTCTGTCGGAGTAATAAACTCATGTTTGCACCGTCAGCTGCAGATTCAATTCAATTCAATTCATTTTTATAGCGCCATAACAATCCTTAGTGCATGCACAGTGCTAACAGGGGCAAGGGAAACTCCCTGTTAGGCAGGACGAAACCTTAAGCAGAACCACGGCACATAAGGGGGGACCCATCTGCTGCCGATCTCATTTACCTTCACACATCGGTCTGCCACAACATGTTCGCCGGCGTCAATCCCCCTGTTGTGTCTGTGGCAGTAAATAGCTTCGGCAGACACATTAACGGACGCACTTGCACACATGTTCAGCAAAAATAAACACACACACACACACACACACACACATGGTGGGTGGCTGAGTCACACAGTGTGGCTCTGAGTGGTCAACTGTGGCAAATGTCAGCTGTCTCCTAATTTAAACACAGACTGTAACACACACAAACAAACACACACACACACACACACAAACACACAAACACACACACACACACACACACGTTTCCCTGATCCAAGTAAAGCCAGGCCCTATACTAGTCTTTGGTATGACGTCTGCTGTCCCCCTGGGGCCCAAAGTGAAACAGCGTCTTGGGGCTAAGTGCGATTTTTCAGCCACTTCTCTTGACCTGCTCCACTGCATCCCATGACTCATGTTAGTGCGGGTCAGCGTTCTGATGCAATGGTAGCGCAGGCCTGCTAGCACATGGACTACATCTCCATGCCAACAACCAAAACAAACTGACTTGGATATGACGATGCGTAGAGTGACGAGAGAGGGAAATACATGGGTGTGTTGTTGTGTGAAATTATTTGGAAAACTTTCAAATGGGGACTAAGTGTTTGCAAGTATCAACAAGCAATGCTAGAAGGGGCTGAGTGAAGGAACTTCTTACCTTTCATCTAGATTTGAGTAATCTTCCATGACTCACACATCCACATTCAGATGCATGTGATTCATTTGTTGGTTGATGATTTTGTAATCATGCAATAGTTCCATTCCATTCTTAAGAATTATTCATTTGCAGGCGTCACAAATAGGACAGTAGAAAACCACAAACTAAATGGAACATTTAATGTGCATTTTCAAGGTCCGAGTTTGTGTGTATGTGTGTGACTCAAAGACACAAAGGGTGTGTTCTACACATATGGAGCCGGACTAGTTTGGAGCGTTAACCTGCGTGAAATATAGTGTCAACACTGTTCTTTTGGAATTGCTATTATACGATAGCAAAAAAAAGGCCTTCCGTAGTGCTCTATGACCAGTGGTTTAGTTTAGGCAACGACACACTGCCCCCTGGCGGCTGTCCTTAAAGGTGTGCAACCACATCGGATCAGGCCTACTGCAGGTCATTTTCCTACATGGTTATTCAACGCAAACAGTGGTCAGTGTTTTCGATGACCAACCGTGTCTGGCTAATAACACACCAAGTAATCTTGTCTCGTTGTCAAAATTAAACTGTGGATTAAACAAAGCAAACCCATTTGCACTAGTCCCGTACAACATACACCACGTGACTGAAGGGGAGGGCAAAGTTATCAGATGAACGTTGGTAGATGGGACATTTAGCCTGCAAACAGCTATTTGTAAGTGGAGTTGTTGAAATGAAAGGTATTAGTCAAAGACGGTGGTAATGAGGTGCGTCGAAAGTCCGGCTAAATGTAGATACCAGGCAGGCGTAGGAAAACATACGGTGGCGCCGTTGGGACATAGCATACTAGCTTCCTTCTCCGGAACCTTCCTAACGTTACATTAACTGTATTATGAAGTTAAGTTTCTTAGCTAGCTTTCGCTGAGCAACTTGTCATATTGTTCAGTTTCTCGCATTTAGTTAGATTGGTCGTCTGCAACTTCAGAAACAGGCGTTTTAATGAATTTATCAGGATTGTCATCCACCCACCTGCGAGTCTCCGTCAGCAGTCCCAAAGTGGGTGAAACACACGTTTTCCTCCTGTTTCATCCAATCAAATGCCAGAGGTGCAGCAACATTGTTTTGGAATATTCATGGTACAATCAGTTACTTATATGAGTGATGGTCTTTCAAATAATCATTAGCTAGTAGACTGCTGGCGTCACAAGTTGGACTTTATTCTACCAGGCCTTACATTATTGCTGCAGCCTGTAGTTGTTTTGTTTTAGTACACATTGTACCCCTGCCGTACTCACTTGCCGAGACACTTTACAGACGGCAGAGGGCCAAATATCAAAATTTGCACCTGGGGTGTAATCATTATGTCCCCGTTACGCCTAGCTATGTTATGGTTGAGTTTGTTTACTTCACCATCGGCACCGACAGCGCTCCCTTCCTATGTCGCCGCTGTGTACGAACATCTGGTTGTGCTGAACCCGAACCCCGGCATTGATCTCGGGAGGCGTGCAGCCTTGGAACACATGCAGAAGAACCTGGACGTATTTGAGGAGCAAGCTGCATTAGCAGCTCAGCAGGTACAGTGACGGCAAATGGCTGCAGAAGGCCTAGTAGGTTTTAACAATTACCAAGTGTTAAGACTATAATATTTTAGGATGTTGTTTAGGTAAGTTTACCTTTATGTTCCGTTTCAGGGTGCCCAGATCTTAGTGTTCCCAGAAGATGCTATCCAGGGCTTTAACTTCACCAGAGCATCTATAGCAGGTTACTTGGAACAGGTGCCGGACCCAACAGCAGTGACATGGAACCCGTGCTCTGAACCAGTGCACTTCCCCGACACAGAGGTATATGTATTTCTACATGATATTCAGTAGTCTTCATATCTAAAGACCATCCTAGTTTCAAAAGTTGTAAAGAGAGAAGCAAACTCAGATGCCTTCATGATGATAATGACTTGCTGTATAACACTACCATGTAGCTTGATGTGTAGAAAAAAAAAAACATAATCTATGTATATCCCATTCTCAGTAAGAGCATATTAAACTGTGTGCAGTTCTGTTGCACTCCTCAGCCTAACTGACATCCCCTGTAAAGGCCTTTGACATACAGTACCAGTCAAAAGTTTGGACACACCTTCTCATTTTTTGAGAAGTTCTCTCTTTACTTTTGTTATTTTCTACATGGTAGATATTACCTTCATTTGTTTTGTACATCATTCCATATGTGTTCTTTCGTAGTTTAAATGTATTCAGTATTAATCTACAATGTAGAAAATAATGCAGTGAAAAGTGAAGAAAACACTTCTCATAAAATTAAAGGTGTGTCCAAACTCTTGACTGGTACTGTATGATGGTATTGTAATGGCTATGACATATGATGGTATTGTAATGGCTATGACATTTCCCACCAGGTGCTCCAGCGGCTCAGCTGCATGGCTCAGAAGAACAGCCTCTACCTGGTGGCCAACATGGCAGGACTCGAGGTGTGCAACTCAACCACGGATGCCCGCTGTGCCTCCGACGGGCGCTACCAGTTCAACACGGACGTGGTGTTCTCCTCGGACGGCACCCTGGTGGCCCGCTACCGCAAGCAGAACCTCTACTTCGAGGCCGCCTTCGACGCGCCCCCGGAGATGGAGCTGGTCACGTTCTCCACACCGTTTGCGGGGCGCTTCGGGGTGTTCACCTGCTTCGACATCCTGTTTCGGGAACCGGCTGTGGCCCTGGTGGAAGACCTAGGAGTCAGGCAGCTGGTGTACCCTACCGCCTGGATGAACCAGCTCCCCCTGCTGGCCGCCGCGCAATTCCAGCGCTCCTTTGCCTACGCGGCCGCAGTCACCGTCCTCGCAGCCAACGTTCGTGCCGCCAGCCTTGGCATGACGGGCAGTGGCATCTTCACCCCCTGGCATGAGGTTCACCAACACGACATGGTGGGAGAGACCGGGCGACTGCTGGTGAGTCGGGTGCCCGTTCTCGATCCCGCAGTGATCGCACGCGGCACGAGTGGAAGCACAGGGCTGGCATGGTTGCCGTTCTCTGGGCAACGCAAGCGAGAGCCTGGACTCGACGAGGCAGGAGATGCCCGCGGCTGGCCCAGAAAGGGTTGGCATTCGGGTGATCAAGCTAAGCCCCGCGGCATGGAATCGGACTACTGCTTGCCAGGCAATGACAACTGCGACGATAGGCCAGCGAGGCCTGTAGTGTTCACTTCCATCATGATGTATGACAACTTCACTTTAGTGCCCCTGCAAGACACTGAGGGGAACCTAACGGTGTGCGACGGCTCGCTGTGCTGCCACCTGCTGTTCAGGAGGTCCACTGCACCTGGCACGGAGCTGTATGCTCTGGGTGCTTTTCAGGGACTTCATGTAGTTCATGGCACCTATTACCTGGAGGTGTGTTCCCTGGTCAAATGCACAGGACCAGACTACGCAAGCTGCGGTGGCGAGACTGAGCTTGCTCAAACCCGGATAGACTTCCGACTGGAAGGGAACTTCAGCACTCGTCACGTGTTCCCAGGAATACTGGGAAGCGGGATGGCACTGGACATCCCCGATGAGTCCGGAAGAGAGAGCGACAACTGGTTTTATATGAGCCGGACTGGAATGACTGCTGGACTGGTGACGGCTACTCTGTACAGTCGAGTCTATGAGAAAGACAACAGTTGAGCTCTGGGTCTGGGAACGCCATGGCGACCAACTTCCAAATAAACAACACCACATCTTGGTAAACAAAGCCAGTCTCCTGGGGCAGTTGTGTACCAAACCCACCACAGAATAGTCCTTAAAGATGAACACTTAAGTGTGCCAAGTACCCTTAGAAAAGAAACTAAAGGATCTAAACTACAACGCAGGGGAATCAGTCACATTCCAGAATTGTAACATTTAAGCAGTCATGAAATCAATAAACAGTTGTCATGCGTTTTAAGACATCAGTCAGTGCTATCACAGTACAGAGATGATCACAAACACTATGGCAAAAGAAAATTTATTCATTAATTATTATTAGTAATCATTTTTAATAACAATGCACCAGGAAGCCAGTTTTTTGCACACCTAAAAAAGGCAACATTACTCTTTCTCTCCCTCGCTTTCGCACTCGCACACTCACACACACAAACGACTAACAGACAGATGTTGCACGCACACGCACACACACAGAGCTCTCCTCTCTCTGAAGTTGCTGTATATCAAACGCTGTTATTTCTGAAAGTCCGCAGATTGTAGAGTAAAAACCCTGACTGCACCTCGTCGGCTGGTCTCAAAATCATGGTGGGCAGCGGGGGAAAGGTGTGTAACAAGGCCTTTAGGTTAAAACTTCACCCCCTCCCACAAACAAAGACACACACACACACACACACACACACTCAGACACACACACACACACACACACACACTCTTGCTTCCCAACTCACAGTTCATGAACCTTCGATGCAAAGGGGGGGGGGGGGGGGGGGGTGTATCAGTTCAGTGTGCATGGTAAACTGATACTTGTAGCGGTCCATTCACAATAAATTATACCGTGTCTAAAATGAAAAGGAAAGAAGACAAAAAAAAAAAAGCTTTAAATGAATTTGAAGTCATGCTCAAATATGCCAAGAAAGAGCGAGGGTGCGGGTGAAGGCGTGTGTGTGTGTGTGTGTGGGTGTGTGGGGTTAGGGGGGGGTCAAGATGAGCCAGTAGCACTTGGTCCCTTTGGCTAGAGTCAGTCCACCCCCGAAGTCCTGATTCTACACTTCAGTCCTTCCTCTCCACTTTGCCCCCAGGGGGATTCTGGGAAATGCAGTAACGACAGTAGTCATATGATTTCAGTCAGTCATTCAACCATTTCAAATCATTTGGTTATGTAAATTGAGGGAAGGAGGGGGGGATGTGTGAAGTGTGTTAAAAAAAAAAAAAAAAAGTTGATATGGCTCTTCACGCAGTAACAGAGTAATGCAGTTCTCATAGATACAGCAAAAGAGATGGTTGCGTAGTGTTCAAACGGAAAAGCTGTAAGGGGTGGTGGTCTGTGTTGCGTCTTTCGTCTCGCTCTCTCTCTCCCCCTCTCCTCGTATTTTCCTCTGTCCATCTGCGTCTCTCCAGTCTCTAAGGCTCCTGAGACTGTCGGCCATGACAGGCCTGAGGAGAGGAGGGGAGACGCCAGGGGGAAGCTGGCCGTAGAACGGGATACAGACTGCGCTGTCCTCTTTAAAAAAAAAAAAAAAAAAAAGAGAAACATTTTGAATGGGCACGCCAACTCTGGCCCCTGAAGCTGGGTTCTGATCAGGTCGGAGGGGGGTCAGGGGTCGGGGGTCGGAGGGCGTGGGATGGGAACACGGGCCGTGGTATTTATTCATTTTTTATTGTTTATTTATTTTTTTAAGACAAGTCAGTCAACAAGGCGGCATGATGCCCCCCCCCAGCTCAGTAGGTCTCCGAGTCGGAGTCGTTGAGCTCGTCGTCGGGGGCGATCAGGCCGTCCTCGCGGTGGCCCAGCGAGTTGAAGCTGCAGTAGGAGGCGTGCTCCGAGCGCAGCGCGGGCAGCGGGTCAAAGGTCACCGCCTTGGAGGGGCTGGGGTAGTGGTTGATGGCGCTGTAGGTCAGGCCCGGCACGGCGCCCACGCTGCCCGGCGACACGGGCATCATGGTGGCCAGGATGAGCGCCAGGCAGTCGGCCACGTCCTTGTTGGGGGCGCAGGCCAGCGCCGGAGTGTAACCTGAAGGATTAATGACACATTTACGTTTAGTCATTTAGCAGACGCTTTGTATTATTGTATAATACTATCACTTTGTATTGTGATGTAATATGTATATGAAATAATGTTACTATTGTTTTTTACACAGTTCTACATTAACATTTACATTAAGTCATTTAGCAGACGCTTTTGTCCAAAGTGACGTACAAGGGAGAGAACAGTCAAGCTATGAGCAATAAAACCTGGTGTAACAATAAATACTGCTTTTTTTTTTTTTTTTTTCAAGAAATAGAAAACGACATAGAAGGAAAAAAAAACAAGTGCGGGACTGTCACTGCTTAAGTGCAAGTTAAGCCAAGGTGCCAGTTAGGAAGGGAGGTGCTCGTTGAAGAGTTGGGTGTTCTTCAAGAGCTTCTTGACACGCGCGCACAGTAGGGGTGTGCCAAATAATTGTCATGACGATGCATCGCGAACCTAATTTTCACGATCTACTGCATCGATTGTTGACACCAAGTATCGATTATTAATAAAAAAATGTATACAAATAAAAATAAATAATAATTAAAATTGCATGAATGGTTGGCGAACATCAAGCATTGTATGAATTGAGTTGCTTTGAGTTATCAATTGAACACACTATCCAGATCATACACAGCCAGTCAGCCACTGGTAATGGCTACATTTTTTTCTAACAGTGTTCAGTGAAAATTCGCAATGCATCGCAATAATTCAAGTATCGCGATGCATCGTGATAGAATCGCATCATGGCATGTGAATCGTGATACGAATCGAATCGTGACTTCTTTGGCAATACCTACCCCTAGCGCACAGACAAACATAATGAGTTATACATTCTCGTTAAGTCAACGCATTAAGACTACAACAACGGGTGTGACCCTCCTGCAAAGTTTCAAGCTGTTCAGCTCACCATATGGAAGATGAACTAACATCATTTTCATGGAGAGCGGCTGATGTTTCTCTGCATGTAACGTTATTGTGCAGCCTTACTCACACAAGCAGCAGGACAGGGTTTAAGGTTGTGTACATGGACGTGTGTGTGTGTGTGTGTGTGTGTGTGTGTGTGTGTGTGTGTGTGTGTGTGTGTGTGTATCAGTCTCACCATTCTCATGGAGAGCAGCTGATGTTTCTCTGCATGTAACGTTATTGTGCAGCCTTACTTTAAGGTTGTGTACATGGACGCGCGCGTGTGTGTGTGTGTGTGTGTGTAACAGTCTCACCATTCTCGTCCACTGCCAGGACACTGGCTCCCTTCCCCAGGAGCTCCTGCACCACCACTGTGAGCCCGTTCCTGGCTGCCACATGCAGGGGCCTGAGGGGGGGGAGAGAGAGAGAGGGAGAGAGAGAGAGAGAGAGAGAGAGGGAGGGAGAGAGAGTGAGAGAGGTGGTGTGAGTGAACGTGTCAGACATAAAGAAAGTAGAGAAAGAGTGAGAAAGAAAGAAAGAAAGAAAGGAAGAAAGAAAGAAAGAGCCATCCCAATGCTTTAGTCCATTCCACTGCTCTACCTTATTCCGTCTACTCCATCCCATTATTTATATATATTATATATATATACAGTATATATATATATATATATATGTTATATGATATATGTAAAGTAATATCCATCCATTCCATATCTACAACATCAGGCACTCAACAGAAGCCAAGTTTAAATCAACACAATGTTGTTGCTAATGACAGTACAGGCAAAATGAATGGTGCAAAAACCACATTAAAAACAAGACACCCCCCAGACACTGATTTTTTTTTAGTCTTAACGTTCTTTTTGTTGATCTGCTATTCATGCCAGGGCCATGAATGAGACATAAAACAGGGAAATAAAAAAAGGTACCGTTTTCCCGTTTAAATCTGACTTCACTCCAACACGCAATACCAGAGATGTGTTCCATGCGCGAGTGCGGCTGAGAGAAGAGTGTCTTACGTCTGTAGTGCTGCGTTGGTGGTTCATCATGGTTTGTGTGTGTGTGTGTGTGTGTGTGTGTGTGTGTGTGTGTGTGTGTGTGTGTGTGTGTTGCGAGTGCGGCTGAGAGAAGAGTGTCTTACGTCTGTAGTGCTGCGTTGGTGGTTCATCATGGTTTGTGTGTGTGTGTGTGTGTGTGTGTGTGTGTGTGTGTGTGTTGCGAGTGCGGCTGAGAGAGAAGTGTCTTACGTCTGTAGTGCTGCGTTGGTGGTTCATCATGGTGTGTGTGTGTGTGTGTGTGTGTGTGTTGCGAGTGCGGCTGAGAGAGAAGTGTCTTACGTCTGTAGTGCTGCGTTGGTGGAGTTGATGAGATTCCGGTCCGTGATTTTCTCCAGAATCAACAAGGCACTGGTTTCATGCCCCTAAGCCAGGCACATTTAAAGGGTAAAGGTCAGGTATTAAGCAGACGTTTTCATCTGAACCCACTTACAAACAACATGCAGTGATGGGGAGTCAAACCTGGGCCAACCACTCTGGTGACACAAACATTAGTTCATGAAGTGTGGGGTGTGTGTGTGTGTGTGTGTGTGTGTGTGTGTGTGTGTGTGTGTGTGTGTGTGTGTGTGTGTGTGAGATAACTGCTCTGCAGATCACAAAAAGGCTAACAGGTAATTCCTGAATAATTGTGTGAACTGAGTATGTGCAGGGACCTAAGTGTGGGTGTGAGTAGGCGTTCAGGCTTTGTGACGGATGCTTTTGTGTGTGTGTGTGTGTGTGTGTGTATGTGTGTATGTGTGTACCTTGCTGCAGGCCAGGTGCAGGGCTGTGTTCTTGTTGCCATCCTGTAGAGTGAGGTCTGCTTTGGCGCTGCTCACCAGGACCTCTGCAAACAGGAAGTGCACACATCATTACCACTCCCACAGTACACACACACACACACACACACACACACACACACACAACCACAGTACATACCCACACACACACATTACCACTCCCACAGTACACACACACACACACACACACACACACACACACACACACACACACACACACACACACATTACCACTCCCACAGTACACACACACACACACACACACACACACTCATTACCACTCCCACAGTATACATAACACAGTCGTATAGATTAGCTTGCATGCTGTAAATGACACCACTAAATGTCCCTTAAATCATTGGGGTCAGGTCACTACCAGCCGCTACCAACAGCCCAGCCAGCACAACAGTGCATTAGGAGGCTGAATGAAACTGCTCTATTTAGCTGTTTCTGTACTGACTTGAGTGCATGTGTGAGTGCATGTGTGTGTGTGTGTGTGTCAGGCTGTGTGTGTGTGTGTGAGTGAGATAGAGAGAGGTCAGTGTGGGTATTTTTATGTGAGCACAAATGTCCTTCAGTATAAACCAACACATTTCAAAAGAGTGTGAGTGTGAGTGTGAGTGCACAACATACCCACGGCGTTGGTCTGGCCGTTTTCGGCAGCCATCATGAGCGGGGTCTTGCCCATGGCGTCGATGGAGTTGACCTGGGCGTTGTGTCCCAGCAGGAGCTGCAGACACTCCACGTGGTCCGTGAACGCCGCCGCGTGCAGGGGGGTTCTGGAGGAGGTCAGGGGGGTCAAAGGTCAGCCGTCACATGGTCCCCATCACAAGACACACAGGACCGGATTTTGGTAATGACTCGACTCTTTGTACCCTAATTTAGTGGCATCCTCAAACATCACAGACAGACTGGGTGATTCACAACATGTTCAATTATTCACAGGCCGCTCAGAGCTGAAGCCTCTTGGGTAATCAATGTGAATAGAGTCAGCGGAGCGAAATAGGCTGCCGTCATCTTTGGGATTTGCAGTCTGGGTGTCAGGAGTCGTCCTAAATTTGTTGCTAAATAACGACTACGTGTGTGCAGGCCAGCATGACTCAGCTAAAACCTAAAGTTACAAATCTGAAAAACTTCAGTAACCTATGACCAAGTGTATGAACCCTCGTTTCTTGTGCCGGTAGATCGACTACAATACGAGACTCTTAGTCTGGAATACCTTATTCCTGGAATACTCTGGAATACACGACATGATATAGGAATGGGAGCAATTAGTGAAAAATAGGTATCCTCTCATTCCCTATGGACTTGATTTGTGACGTGAAGGCACTAAATGACCAGTGATCAATGCCGAGTGCATCCAAGAAATGTGTGATGGATGGTGTTGGAGCGGGAGTGTTTCTGCTCACCTGGATTTGGAGTCTGTGGCGTTGACGATGGTAGGACCGAGCGTGTCGATGAGCATCTCAGCAGCCCCCTCATTGTCATTGATACTGGAGAGAGAGAGAGACAGGGAAACAACCACCATCACCATCCATTCAGGACGTTAACCACAGGGAAACAACCACCATCCATTCAGGACGTTTACCAATAAAATTATAATAGTAATACAAATGATAACAATATAAAACTTCTGTATAGCACTATCAATACCCAATGTGCATAACATTTGTGTTGCAGCATCTCACACACACACGAAAGCTGAATGGTGTCTTACACAGCACAGTGCAGTGGACTGAAGGAGTTGCCGTCCATTTTGTGGAACACGTCCTGCTCCAGTAGCATCTCCACACACGTGTCATGGCCTGAGGAGAGGAGAGGACGAGACCAGACGAGACGAGAGGAGAGGAGAGGAGAGGAGAGGAGACGAGAGGAGACGAGAGGAGAGGAGAGGAGAGGAGAGGAGGAGACGAGACAAGACGAGACGAGAGGAGACGAGAGGAGAGGAGAGGACGAGACAAGACGAGACGAGAGGAGACGAGAGGAGAGGAGAGGAGAGGAGAGGAGAGGAGAGGAGGAGACGAGACGAGAGGAGACGAGAGGAGACGAGAGGAGACGAGACGAGAGGAGAGGAGACGAGAGGAGACGAGAGGAGACGAGAGGAGGAGAGGGGAGAGGAGAGGAGAGGAGGAGACGAGGGGAGGAGAGGGGAGGAGAGGGGAGAGGAGAGGAGAGGAGGAGACGAGGGGAGAGAGGAGATGAGAGGAGAGGAGAGAAGAGAGGAGAGGAATTTATGACAAACAAAACACAAATGTACACACCATTAATAACATGCACACCACTTTTCTAACTTCAGTAACGTCACAATGTACACTACTTCTCCCACTTCAGTAAGGTCAGAATGTACACACAATTAATAAAGATGTACACCGAGCTAGCTTAGCAAAGAAGATGCCGCCACAAAAACTCATTGTCCATCTGGTGACTGTAGTTCTGAACACTTCACACATGGCGTACCGTTATAGCAGGCCCAGTGCAGCGGCGTGTAGCCTCGGTTGTCCGTGACGATGGGGACGGCGTCCAGGGACTGGGCTGCCTGCAGGAGTCCTCCGAGAACGCCGATGTGGCCGCAGGACGCCGCCAGGTGCATTGGAGAGCGCCCCCTACAGTCCCTGACCAGCAGAGTGGCACTGTGCTGCAGCAGAGCCTCCACACACGCCTCGTGCCCCGTCACCGCCTGTGTACGCACACAAACAAACAAACAAACACACAAACAAACAAACATCAGACATAGATGTGGAGGCTATCCTAAACTATACGCACACAAACAAACAAACAAACAAACAAACATCAGCCATAGATGTGGAGGCCATCCTAAACTATACGCACACAAACAAACAAACAAACAAACATCAGCCATAGATGTGGAGGCTATCCTAAACTATACGCACACAAACAAACAAATAAACAAACAAACATCAGACATAGATGTGGAGGCTATCCTAAAAGCCTCGGTGTGGACGGCAAAGTGTTCGTGTAGCAAATGATCTTTGTCCAGGCATGAGATCTCTTTGGTTGGTGTTCCCCTTTATTATAAACTGAGAGATATGTACATAAAATTGGTCCTTTCACCCAGTGCTGTTTGCATATTAAAACAGGATTCTGTCGGTGAAGTTGGTTTCACGGCTACGGTAAGAACCGTGTGTTCCCCGCCATCCACACCTTTCTCTAATTGATCAACCACACCTGTATATATACCTAATTCCCAGTGCCGTGCCACACCCAGTGCAATACTCCCCCAAGTGGCTAAAATAAGCAACACTAAAATAAACTTAAAAAGGTGGATAGAACTGGCTCCTACTATAGATATTCTCTAGACCTCCATATCACACTGCTTAAGAGACGTCTGGGTTATTGTCCAGGCATTGCTAGGATTCCGGTTGCAACCGGGAGGATGGTGCTTGATGCACTGACATGCACTCTTTTGGCTGGATTCCTGGCGACATGGGCGTCATGGCTACCAAGAACTACCAAGCGTTAGTTCCAATAAAACCTGAGCACTCAGACTATTGCTGTCCTGCAAGTTGCTTTGGAAAAGTCATGTTCCAACAAGGTGACTAGGTGTGAGAGTATTATGTATTATGACTCTCCAGGAAGAGCTTTTGCTCCTCCTCCTCCTCCTCCTCCTCCTCCTCCTCCTCCTCCTCCTCCTCCTCTCCTGAGCTGGGTTAAAGGCCCTAGTGTGGTCTCAGGTTGCACGTGTGTGTGTGTGTGTGGTGGGAACAGTCCCTGGCCCAGCAGCCTGGTGTTTACACCTGGAGGGACTCAGCAGAGAGGCCTGGGGAAGGGGGAGGATTAGGAGGGGGTAACACGACGCCTCAACAGCCTCTCTGATCTTACAGGCTGATGGGCTAGACTCTGTGAGGTGTTGAGAGAGAGACACACACACACACACACACACACACATACAAACCCTTCTGTTGAAAGAGAAAGGCAGGCTCCAGAAAAACAGTCTCATCAACGGGTCAAGTTTCCATAGGGGCCACTTTCCACTGAGAGCCACTACCACACAACCCCTGGGGCCGTGTTTTGGGATGGAACCTGTATGTGCTGGTGCCTACTGACGTAATCAATCCATAAAAACTGACCTGTCGACTGCAAAAAGCTCCTTACGATAGATCTGATTAGATGTTATCTGGCATGTTCAATAGTCAATGGTCTCTAATTACCATCTACTTGTTTTTCTGTTTCAAATACAAAAGAGAAATCAAATGAAATCAAATGAACCAGTGTGTCCCTTGATCACCTTAATTAGTTTGATATTTGATCGATCTATGATCACTGCATACTTCCAACCCAAGATACCCTGGCAGACTAGGAGGTCACAAGCACAATGCTACAGTGTAAAATGTGTGTGTGTGTGTGTGTGTGTGTGTGTGTGTGTGTGTGTGTTGACCGTGCCCTGGCAGACTAGGATGTCACAAGCACAGTGGCACAGTGTAAAGTGTGTGTGTGTGTGTGTGTGTGTGTGTAGACCTTGCCCTGGCGGGGGCCTGTGTGCTGCCCTTACCCCGCGGTGGAGGGCCGTCCTGCCCCACTTGTCCCTGGCCTCCACGTTGGCCCCTTTGCCCAGCAGCGAGTAGACGCAGTCCGTGTGGCCGCTCAGCACCGACAGCATCAGTGGGGTCCTGGTGACACGAGAGCCGTCATCAACACCCGCAAAGCACCAGCCTCACAAATACACACAGTGTGACCACACTAATGAAATATGCAAATGTTCAGACACAGACACCCACAGGCAGCTAGACACAGACATGTATACACAGACAGGCAGACAGAGACATGTATACACAGACAGACAGACAGACAGACAGACAGACAGACAGACAGACAGACACAGACAGACAGAGACAGACAGAGAGACAGACAGACAGAGAGACAGACAGACAGAGAGACAGACAGACAGAGACACAGACAGACACACAGACACAGACAGAAAGACACACTTACTGTCCGTTCCCGTCTTGAATGTCGACCGCGGTCTGCAGATCAGCACTGCCGATGAGCAGACGAAGACACTCAGAGTGGCCATTCATAGCTGTGGGAGCAGACAGCCACAGGGGAGGGGAGGGGAGGGGAGGGGAGGAAGGGTTAGCCAGGGCAATATTCAAAACAATCAAAGGCATTCGCCCACAGCAGTGAGGCGTTATGGTCTAGAATTAGCGAGCTTACTGCCTTAAAGGATGCAGAAACCTTGCAAACGCAAATATCAAAAGCCTGCTAGCATGTTAGCATGTTAGCTGATGTCCTTTGGCTAGAATACCACCATAAATACACAGTTACCCTACCTAGCATGTGCCACAAACATGCTACAACATGCATAATAAAAGAAAAAGATAAGATGTTCCTGTCATCCTGATGCAAGCGGTGACTAGACTTGACTCACAGTCTTCACAGAGTTAATGAGAATCTGTGGTTAGGCTATCTGGTTAAACCACAGTAGTGACTTAAATAACCAATGCATCATTTAAATTCACAGCTGGGCTTCTAACCTACTGTGTGTCTATTTGTGGTTTCTGTGCGTGTGTGTGTGTGTGTTGGGGATGGGGTGAGATTGCTCAAATGGCGTGTGTGTTTGTGGTTTGCGTGTGTGTGTGTGTGTGTGTGTGTGTTGGGGCTGGGGGGGGGGAGGTTATGAGACAGCTCACCTGCTGCGTGGATGGGGGTCCTCTTCTGGGTGTAGTCCTTGACGAGGATGGAGGCCCCCTGGTTGATGAGCACGTCCACACACTCCACGTGGCCCTTGAGGGCCGCCAGCACCAGCGGCGTGTGGCCCAGAGACGTGCGCACGTCCAGGTCCAGGAGAGACTGGACCAGCACCTCCAGAGCCTGGTGATGGCCGTGGTAGGCCTGAGAGGGGAGAGCAGCGACACACACACACACACACACGATCATGGCATGCAGACACACTGCCAGGTGAGCAATAGAGCCTGACTGCACTTCCAACAGTAAAACTGGATTGTTTACATGCAAGCCATCTCTCCACATCATGACCGCTCCACCCCTTCCTCTCGGAGTCAACGTGTGACTGACATAACAGACTTTACCATGATGTATAATGGCCAGTAAAACACATTCCTATTATATTTAAGCACTGCTACCTGTCCCAAACATAGGATGAAGTTCCCCTCACTGAGCTATTTTCTTCTGCAACTGTGCTTGAGTGTATTGTGTGCAATGTGCGTACACGTACGTGTGTGTGTGTGTGTGTGTGTGTGTGTGTCTGTGTGTGTGTGTGTGATGCTCTTCTCACCGCTAAGTGCAGTGGGCTGATGGGAGCTCGGCCGTCTGTGTCGTTCAGGATGTCCGTCCCTGACGTCTCCATCAGCTACACACACAAAATACAAAACAAAATGACTAACACACACACACACACACTCCCAAAACATGGGTGATTCTTAGAAGTGCAAGTGTTTATGGATGTTATGTCACATTCTGACCACAAGAGGGCAGCCCTAGCTTAGACCTTCAGGCTTCAGACAGGTTTATTTAGCTGAACTTGACTGAGACAACAAGCTGACAAGCAAGCCCGTATCCAGTTCTAATTAGCTACAGGATACCTCCACATGCAGAGAGAAGGAAGGACCAACTGTGACTTACCACATCCAGTGGTGTTTCACTGGCAATCTAGAAGACAGAAAGGATATCAGTTAGCCACATGTGTGCACTGACTGTCTGAAGTCTGTTGGGTACTCTAATGTGTGCACTGACTGTCTGAAGTCTGTTGGGTACTCTAATGTGTGCACTGACTGTCTGAAGTCTGTCGGGTACTCTAATGAGGTGAGGGGTGAAGAGGGGGGTAAACTTAAACATGTAATGCTGTTTTAAATTATTCTCTGATATATTTTTTTTTACTTTATGTTTTATATATTTTTTAAATTGGGTTTTATACTTAATTTCTGAGTTTTTTTATTGTGTTTTGTTTATTTACTTTGTCTGTTTTGTTATGGTTTGTTTATTTATTGTTCTTCTGTATTCTGTAGCCTCAGTCAGGGCATTGCTGCAAAAGAGCCCTGTGCTCAGTCAAATCTCCCTGATTAAGCAATGATAATGAATGAATGAATGAATGAATGAAACTGACCAGCTCAAGGCAGAGGCAGTGACATATAGGAGTCAGTGAAGACACACACACACACACACACACACACTAATGAGGGTGAGGGGTGAGGAGGGGGGTTAACTGACCAGCTCAAGGCAGAGGCGGTGGCCGTAGGCGGAGGCGTAGTGGACTGCGTTGTAGCCCTGCTTATCCCGGATCCCTGGGTTAGCATCGTTCCTCAGCAGGTACTCCAGACATCTGAGAGAACAGGGCCAGAGGACATACAGGAGTCAGTGAAGACTAACACACACACACACACACACACACTCTCACACACACACACACACAGGCACACAATAAACATGTAAACAGAACAACATACACCTACCCAGGTACAAAATGAGCCCCACACACACACACACACACACGAAACAAACAACCAAGTCAAGTAAAATGCAAATAAACTCTCACTCTCTCTTATACACATACACAGGTTTAAGAGGTGTACAGTGGGAGACGTTAACGTCCAGTGGTATTGGACATCTCTATCACACACACACACACACACACACACACACAGCCCCCAAGCCCTTACTCACTTCCCGTCGGTGTCGGAGGCAGCAGCGTAGTGCAGTGGGGTGCAGCCCCTCTCGTCCAGGTCGTTGACGCTGGCCCCAGAGCCCACCAGGGCAAACAGGCACTGATAGTTACAGTTCGCCGCCGCGTAGTGCAGGGGCGTCCTGGGGCAAGAGAAAAAAACGCACACACAGGTGAACACATGCCCCAACACACACACACACAGACAGAAGACACACACACACACACAGAAGACTGACACTTGATGCCTTTTCTGATTAACCCATCATAGTATATAATGCTAGCTGTCACATAATGCATGGCTATCTTGATTAAGGGCCAGACATGCAAACACACACTTTTATTGGAGTACACACACCACTCTTCCATGTCTGTATATTTCTGCTGGTAATAACAGTGATGACAAATGAGGTGCCTTGGAGGAAAGAAAAAAATAAAAAAATAAATAAAAATGACCCAAACCCACCTCCCAAATCTGTCCTTCCTGTTAAAGTCTGCTCCCGTGTTCAGTAGGAGGTTTAAACACTCCAGGTTCCTGTGGGCAGAGAAGAGGGTGCAGGGAGGGGAACAGAGGAGGAGAGAGAGAGGAACAGAGGAAGAGAGGGAGAGAAGAGAGGGAGAATAGGGAGGGATCACAGACAGAGAGGAGAAAAAAGGAGAAAGGGAAGAGGGGGTTAAATAGATATGCATGCATGGATGAGTGTGTGTGTGTGTGTGTGTGTGTGTGTGTGTGTGTGTGTGTATGTGTGTGTATGTGTGTGCGTGTGCGGTGACAAACTCTCTCTCGCTCTCTGAAGGCTGGGAGAGTGGGCTGAGGCGTTTAGCCAGGACAAAAGCCACATTGAGCAGAGGGACTTCTGGGAAAGGATCAGAGGTGACGGATGACTCACCCCCCTGCTGCCGCGGCGTGTAAACACGTCCTCCCAAAGTCGTCGGGGGTGTCTATGTCAAAGCCTGAGCAAAAACACATGGATTAGACGGGGGATACACTCAAATGACTGCTAGCAAACATTTCAGTAAAATTCCCATAATCTAGACAAGCGGTTTCAATGTTATTCCTAGGATCCCTGCTCTACATGCTTCACTCTACACTCTACATCCATCACTTCTGGGCAAACTTGACGGAGTCCGTCAACGGTACACTATACACAGTCTTAGACCTGTGTATGTGTATAAGAGAGAGTGAGTGTTTATTTGCATTTTACTTGACTTGGTTGTTTGATTCGTGTGTGTGTGTGTGTGTGTGAGGCTCATTTTGTACCTGGGTGTATGTATGTTGTTCTGTTTGATCAGTTCAACAGACCTGATTTACCTAATGAAGATCATTTTAAATTACACTGATTTCAATCAGTTGTGACTAAAGCATGGATAGATATACAGAGTATATACAGGGCATGGGGGGATTCCAGGAGCAGAAAGTGAAGACCCTTGATTTAGACCCCCCCCCCCCCCCTGCAGTAAGAGGGCCACTCAGAAACCAATCTGGTTCAGGTCCAAATCTAGCCCGGATCCTTTAGGGCAGGGCTGCCCAATTTGGGGCCCGCGGGCCAAATGTGGCCCGCGCTGGATTTATTTTGGCCCGCGCTCCGGTCAGAATTATAGTTAGAACGTCATTTGTTAGACAGCATTTTAACCCATTTTTAACAGGGTCTCTGTTTCAACGTCATATTTAACTAAGACTGGTTGCAGTTCACTGCTTGGCCACAGTTTTAACATGGTTTCAGATGGGTCAAGGGGGGCGCTATTGACCTTTTGTCAATACAGATCCATATCTATGGTTATCTTGTTGCTATGCTAGCTAACTAGCTAGCTTTTACCTTAACCTTAAACGATTTAAATGGAAGAGCTCCGTTTGCATGAAATGATAGCTAGTTATCTAGCTGATGTTATAGTCTTCTCAACTTACATGTATAATGGGAAAAGGTAGAACAAGTTCATATTCATGTGTTCAAATTCACACATGTCAACACGAGTTTAGCAACTGCCAACTGTAAGTACCTTAGTTACTTATGTTTGTGTAAAGAATGTTGAAATTAAATATGAAATCAACCAGTAGTCAATGTGCAAGCTCTCTCTCTCTCTATCTGAGTTGGGGCAGTCTGTCCTTCAGTTGAGGTCAAGGCATGATGCTCTCTTGCTACAAGTTTTACCTGTTCGTGTTGGCTTAACAAATGTTTGTGGAGTAGCCTTTGGAGTCAAGTGCTGTCACGGCGCTTGTTTCCACGGCACAGCTTACACGTAACTGTTATATCTTTCTCTTTTGACGGATACAAATAGAAAATAATGGGAGTATTTCCATCGAAACATCAGTAGTCACTCTTGTTGCCTGCAATCATGTTTATTAGCCTTTAACTTGCTGTTAGTTGATTGGCCATTATATAAGTCTCCTACCTATCTTCCCTGTGTATACTAATAGATTACATTAAATTAGTATGATATGTTAATAAATGTTTCTTTTTTTAACCTGAAGCAAATGTTATCTTTCCCCATTATTTTCGTCTTGGAGTATACCAGAATGCTTAATTTACATGTTAAAATAACAAAAAAATCTGGGGGGGATACCCCCGGACCCACCTACAGGGGCTTGGTTTGTCACCTTTTTTAGCCCTTCTTAGTTTGCAGGTAAGAATATTAATGGTAATGTTAATTGGGTACACATATGCACTACATTTCAATATAATGGGACCTGACCTAACATGAAACTCTGGTTTTGGCCCGCGGCCCTCCACTCCGATTAATATTTGGCCCCTGACAAGAAAGAATTTGGGCACCCCTGCTTTAGGGTCATTTTACATATCCATTTCATCAGGAAGTCTGAAAGGGGTGGGAGGGGGCATGGTAAGACTACATTTCCCATGAGGCATCACCACTTACTGGATGACAGGAGCTTCCTGCAGCAGTCTGAGAAGCCACTGAGTGCTGCCAGGTGCAGAGGGAACATGCCGTGGATGCCCCGCCTACACAGAGGAAAGAACACAAAAATCAACCAATAAGAAATGGTCTGGAATTGGCCACACCCTCGCCATATCAAATGTCAAGAGATGTGAAGATGGCATCTTTGTGGTTCCCAGGCGGTCACTTATGCTGCAAAGGTTCCCACGCTTTTATGTAGAGAACATTTACATTTATACAAGTACGTGTGTGTGTGTGTGTGTGTGTGTGTGTGTGTGTGTGTGTGTGTGTGCATTTATAAGATGAATTTCCATAGTGATGCAAAGCTTGACCTCTTGGTCTTTTTGTTCTATTTGTAGCAAAATGGGAGGACATTAGTCTATGGGCAGTTTGACAGGGCCAGTGAAACATACTGACCAGCCATTTTCACTGTGAGTGAAGGTTACAGCTCTTTCCCAGGGTTTTGGTTTAAACTTCTAACTTTCAAGTCCTACACTCGGCCTCAAACGGACAAACTTGGTAAAGAACACGGAAACCTTGCATTCACATTTCAGACCAGCCCTCTCATCATAGAGAATAAGATCTGGGGACAACCCCTGCATGTGTAACATGATCCGCCGGCCCCAGGGCTGGCTCCGGGCCCCCAGGCATGGGCCCAGTGTGTGTGTGTGTGTGTGTGTGTGTGTGGGCCCAGTGCGTAGAGGGGGGGGGACTCACTTGGCGGTGTCGGCGCCGTTGGTGATGAGTGTGTTTATGAGCAGCTCGTGGCCGTAGCGAGCGGCGATGTGCAGTGGAGAGTTGCCGTTCTTGTCTTCACAGTCAATTTCCGCCCCTGCAAAACATTTTACATTACATTTACATTTAGTAATTTAGCAGACGCTTTAATCCAAAGCGACTTACAAGGATGTTTACACATTTTACATCTACACTGATGGCACACTGCACATCAGGAGCAATTAAGGGGTTCAGTGTCTTGCTCAAGGACGCTTCAACAGGAAATCGAACTAGCAACCTCCTGATTACTAAACGACTTCTCTACCTCCTGTACCATGCCGTCAGTGTTGCTGATACAGTTAGCAATGGCGTGGTGGAATTACATTAGGGTTTTGTGCAACCGCCCCTTGCAGTCCCAGTAAGCAAGCGGAGGTCAGTAATCGTCAAGAACTGGTGTGGATTCAGGGATTTTACAACAAACTAAAACAAGGGGCACCTGCGGGAACCAATCAGGAACGAGAGATGACATAGGAGGGCGGGACTCACCGCTTTGAATGACAGCCTGAGACCGCGAGAACCGGCCGTGGATGGCCGCCATATGAAGAGGGGTTTTACCGTCTTTGCTCTGGGACAAGAAAGAGAGGGGGAGAGTGGAGAGAGAGAGGGGAAGAGCGGGGAGAGAGAGAGAGAGAGAGAGAGAGAGGGGAAGAGGGGAAGAGTGGGGAGAGAGAGAGAGAGAGGGGAAGAGCGGGGAGAGAGAGAGGGGAAGAGTGGGGAGAGAGAGAGAGAGAGAGAGAGAGAGAGAGAGAGAGGGGAAGAGCGGGGAGAGAGAGAGGGGAAGAGAGGGGAAGAGCGGGGAGAGAGAGAGAGAAAGAGAGAGGGGAAGAGGGGAAGAGTGGGGAGAGAGGGAAAGAGCGGGGAGAGAGAGAGAGAGGGGAAGAGTGGGGAGAGAGAGAGAGAGAGAGAGAGAGAGAGAGGGGAAGAGGGGAAGAGTGGGGAGAGAGAGAGAGAGAGAGAAGGGAAGAGGGGAAGAGCGGGGAGAGAGAGAGAAAGAGGGGAAGAGTGGGGAGAGAGAGTGGGGGAGAGAGAGGAAGAGCGGGAAAGAGAAAGAGAGGGGACAGGAAGAGTGAGACGAATCAAACATCAGGAATCACTGTTCACAAAAACCTCCAGACACAAAAACTGTTTCTTCCCCCTAACCGTCACACTACTGAACAATTAACCCATATTAACATAAATATGTACACTCTCCACTTCTTCATTGCACTACTGTTGTAACAATTCACAGCTCCTGTATATACTTTCTTAAACTTCATTAACCATTGCACTGTTTGTTTTTGTATTGTGTTATGTATATTTTGTGTAAGCACATTGAGAGCCAGTTCACCAGGTCAAATTCCTTGTTTGTGCAAAGGTACTTGGCCGAACAAAATCTGATTCTAATTCGGAATGAGAGAGAGAAAATGCTGACGGTAAATGATGCTACAGCAATGTTGGTGCTATGCAGTGTGTGTGTGTGTGTGGGTGGAGAACGAGCGAGGTACATCTCGGTAAAGCAAGCCCTGGGGAATGATCAGGAGATTAAGACACTGTGTGCTTAACATCGTCCTGGCAACAAAACCCTAACGCAATTTGAATGTGTGCAAACAACTAATCAGCTTTGCATTAACCCACAAACACTGCATTAAGACTTGAACGCCTCCTGGCTCTGGGCATCTACAGGTCATCTATGTATTAGGTGCACAGGCCAGAGCATGAATAGGAACAAGCAGGTGTGTGTGTGTGTGTGTGTGTGTGTGTGTGTGTGTGTGTGTGTGTGTGTGTGTCTGGTCTGTATATGGAAACTAAGTAGGATGAATATGAACAGGCAGGTGTGTGTGTGTGTGTGTGTGTGTGTGTCTGGTCTGTATATGGAAACTAAGTAGGATGAATATGAACAGGCAGGTGTGTGTGTGTGTGTGTGTGTGTGTGTGTGTGTGAGTGTCTGCTCTGCATATGGAATCAAAGTAGGAGCAAAACACTAAGGGAGTCTCACACACACACATTGCCCCTCTAGCATGAATATAATAGGCACAACACACACAAACACACACGCGCACAGCACGCACAGCCTAATGCACGCGAGCGCACACACACACACACACACACACACACACACAGAGCTTTCTCAAAAGCGCTGCTTCCCAGAACAGCTTTTTCCCCTAAAGCCTTCCCCTATTCCTTTCACCCCTCCATCCTTTCTCCTCATCGCTCTTCATCCTCCTCTCTCTCACACCCCCCTCCCTCCCTCCCTACCCCCGTCCACCCTAAATGGATCCTTATGTCTCCCTGCTTTGCACAGATAGCAGTCAAAGTCATTAATAAGAAAAAGGGCTTCGGAGGCTAGAGTGCTGCGCTGGCCTGTAAGCACACTTAAGTAGTGCACTCACCCCATAAAACAACTGCAGTGGAGCTACATCATCACTGCTATGCGCCCACGACCAAACAGAGAGCTTTGGAACCCCTCTGGGTCGAGAGCGGTGAGTTAGGATCAACGCTCTTGGCCACGGCCACCGTGGTGTAAGATTGAGGATGTAATAGGACGTTAAACGATCCAAACAATATGACATTAGTGAGACAAACGATACGATTGATCGAAAAGCCAGGAGGTAGACGGAGACTTTTCTACATAGACTAAGTGGGGATAATGACAACACACAAATGCTTAGAAAACCGTTCAGGAACCGTTAAGCAAACCCGATGATGATGCATGCCATTTGCCACTGCTACTGTGTAAGGTTGAGGATGAAATAAAAGGGTACGCAATAAGAAGAGATAGATGAAATATTTAATCTTTAACCCTCGACATTAACATAGACTAAAAGATGAAGAGAAAACCTAACTGCCCATACAGTTTTAGAGAAGGGACCTGGCACTGTGAGGGAGCTAACACTTGGGGGCTAGAAGCTATGGGTTCCTGCATAAGAGGCACACCTACACACAGAAGGACGCTCAGAGGCTGTGGCATTGGCTAATGACATATCCATAGTTACTGACCTCCACAATGAGGCTGGCAATGGTTCAAGAATAAATACATGAGTCAGTATAATGGATCGGAGGGAGGAGTCTAACCTGTAAATGATCAGATAATTGCTCCAGAGGGTTTTTAAAACAAAGTCAACGTATAGAACTTTATTGACAGGAGTCCTGAATGTGAAGTGTTTTAGAGATGTGAAGTCAACGCTTTATGAAGACAACATGCTCGACTCAACTTTCTATTTAAATCCTTGTAACATTAAAATGACAGAAAAGGCATTGCATTGCCATTCAGTAATTCAAGACACCACCATAATGTTGGTAATGTCAGCCTACTGTGAATTGTTAAGCTGAAATATTTATGTGAATGACAAAACCCATCTTCTATTGCAGCTGGAGACCAGAAACCGAATAGGCTGTAAGTATGATGGACCATCCAGGAGTCTAATGTTAAAGACCACGAGAAAAGCGACATTAGCCAATGTTGCCATGGCTACCACTGTCCAGCGCAGACACAGAAGGGTGATTGAACCTTGACCACTGCACTGTGTCCAATATAGGAAAACATTGACGTGTCTGTTGGCCAATCAGAAACGAGTATTTCCTGTTACCATGGTGCTATGTCAATATAACAGAGCACCGTATTAAAAAGAAGATATTATGAACCGTCTGTAACACCCACCAACGTAATAACTTCCCACCAACGTAATAACCCTGCCAAAGTAATACAAAAGTGTGCATTTCAGACGTAATAGCCCGGCCAACGTAATAATTTCCTGCCAACGTAATAATTCTTGCCTCCTGCCAACGTAAATTTGTGTGTTTATCAAGAAAGTCCTTTTGCTGGATTTGTTTGTGTGAATAACAGCTGCAATTAAATGCAGACTAAATCTTTCATTGTGTTTCTTCTTGTGTCAAAAGTGTAGACTATAACTGTGAACACACTTATAAAACATGTCCCTGCTA
>NC_137918.1:13576083-13603583 GCF_963457725.1 Sprattus sprattus | reverse complement strand
GCTGAGGTTATAAATACTCATTCTTCACAAAGGAAGGTGAACCTGGGCTAGTAATCTGATCTGATCTCTTACATTGATTGGAAGCTGTTGAAGAATGAAACAGCACCCGACTAAAATTTCAAACACGTCTGATAATTTACAGAATGTCAGACAGCTGGTAAACAGCATTTATTACGACATCCTTCTCATACCAAAGACATAGTTACCTAGACCACAATTATGTTTTTGCATCAACAGCACGTTTTAAAATCATACCTAAACCATACAATGCCATTCTGGAACAAACCCGCTAAACATCCTGCTAATATATTAAATAAATGGTACTTAAGCACTAGCACAAGTCTCTGTAATGAAAATTGTACTGCTAACAACGCCACTTCAGTATAATGTAATTGTGTAAACCCTGTATGATAGTAACAGTTATTTTATAGAGCAACGAACACACACAAACACACAAACAGTTAACACTATACATATTTGCAGACAAACTATCTGCTGACAACATATTGATTCTAAAGCAAAGCAATGAGTAGTTCAATAGTTAAGAACTGAGTGAAATGTGGCCCACAACTCTGCTCTGCTCTTCTTATGAGTTTGATGATGTTTAGAGCATTGGGTAGGAAGTGTACCATGATGAAGTTGTGTACCTGCACTCTTCTGAGACAGAGTCTGTTACTAAACCCCCTAAAGAATTAGAGGCAGTATTATGGACTAAACTAGTGTATCAACCAGTCCCTAAAGGATTAGAGGCAGTATTATGGACTAAACTAGTGTATCAACCAGTCCCTAAAGGATTATAGGCAGTATTATGGACTAAACTAGTGAACCAACTAGTCCCTAAAGAACTAGAGGCAGTATTATGGACTAAACTAGTGTACCAAGCAGTCCCTAAAGGATTAGAGGCAGTATTATGGACTAAACTAGTGTATCAACCAGTCCCTAAAGGATTAGAGGCAGTATTATGGACTAAACTAGTGTATCAACCAGTCCCTAAAGGATTATAGGCAGTATTATGGACTAAACTAGTGAACCAACTAGTCCCTAAAGAACTAGAGGCAGTATTATGGACTAAACTAGTGTACCAAGCAGTCCCTAAAGGATTAGAGGCAGTATTATGGACTAAACTAGTGTACCAACCAGTCCCTAAAGGATTAGAGGCAGTATTATGGACCAAACTAGTGTACCAACCAGTCCCTAAAGAATTAAAGGGCAGTATTATGGACTAAACTTGTGTACCAACCAGTCCCTAAAGAATTAAAGGGCAGTATTATGGACTAAACTAGTGTACCAACCAATCCCTAAAGGATTATAGGCAGTATTAAGGACTAAACTAGTGTACCAACCGGTCCCTATAGGATTAGAGGCCGTATTATGGACTAAACTAGTGTACCAAGCAGTCCTTAAAGGATTAGAGGCAGTATTATGGACTAAACTAGTGTACCAAGCAGTATTATGGAACGGTGGTGCGGGGCTGACCTCCACATGACCGCTGAAGGCAGCGTGATGCAGGGCGGTGCGGCCGGCCCGGTCCGACACGTTGACGTTGCTAAGCAGCGGCACCAGGGCCTCGGCGCAGCGCACGGCCTTGTTGGCGGCGGCAATGTGCAGCGGGGTCTGCCAGTTCTTGTCCCGTGCGTTCACATCCGCCGAGTGCTTCAGCAGCACCTGCACCGCCTCCTGAGGACAGGAAGTAGAGGCGCGAGGAAGGGAGGAGGGTGAGAGGGGGGGTGTGGAAAGAGAGGAAGAGAAAGGGAGGGTGTGAAGAGATGCAAGAGGGATCGTAGAGGGGAGAGAAGGAGAAAAGGGGGGTGAAAGAGATAGAAGAGAATAAAGGGAGTTTAGTATGCAAGAAGATAAAACTTGGATAAACACATGAGTAGGAGTGTGTGTGTGTGTTTGTGTGTGTGTGTGTTTGTGTGTGCGCGTGTGCGAAGGAAAGTGCGCTACCTCGCTGCAGGAGGCCACGGCTCGGTGAAGAGGAGTCAGCCACTTATTATCTTTGGCATTTACTCTCGCTCCTGTGGGATGGCAACAACCAGCATGGAGGGGGGGGGGGGGGGGGGGGAGAGAGAGAGAGAGAGAGAGAGAGAGACAGCAAAAAATGAAAGGGCAAGCCATTAAAATATTTCTCAAGATCATTTTTAAATGGAAAATAAAGACACGACAGGAAATACACACACACACACACACACACACACACACACACACAGGAAAGAGTGCTGTTGGCTCTTGTGAGCCGGGGAAAGACAGGGCAGACTCCCGTGATCTTCCGGGGCCACATCTGTGGGCTTCAGAAATAGACGGCCAGCACCTGTTGTCCTAATCCATCAGGCCAGAGAGAGAGCCAGCCTCCACCCATCCCCATGTAAACACCGCCATTCCCAGAAAATAATGTGTGTGTGTGCGCTTTCTGGTGAATTGGAGGGGGATGCACGCAGAAAAACACCTCTCAGCTATGTGAACGGAAAGGTCAAGGAACGCGTGACTACACTTCTGGTTGCACATAAGCTATTCTGCACTAATGGTCCCATTTTATTTGACATTTCTGGACAAATATCCAAACTGCTCTGCGGTTGATCGCTGACGATGTTAAACTTCATGTGATCTCCCTAAAAATGTACATTCCATAAACTAGTCTGTTTTTTTTGCCCCAACTAGATCACATTCCTATGGTGATCCTTCAAAACACTACAAATCAAATATTCAAAACAAGCGATTCATTTAAACCCCACACAGGTAAAAAAGAAAAGGAAAGAAACAAAAACCTCCCTTAAAACAGCCCCTAATTGAAAGTACTGTGTAGCCTTGAAATAACTCATCTTTAGATGGCTTGAGATAGATTTAGCCATTAAGTGGGAAAGCCCAGTGCCCGGAGGAATGAAGAATACTGCAGTCTTACCCAAGGCTCAAACTGCTCTAGAAAATAAACAAGATTTGCTGGGGCTAGTTCAAGGATGTCAGTGTGATGTTTCATTCCGGGACCAGTGCACTTTGCAAATGGAATCACACAAAGGGCAAAAACCTGCTCCAGATGATCAAGTCAAAACCTTTTCTAAGGCCGGCTAAGGCCACATTCTTGTGTGTTTCTGACTAACAGATGACTCTTCTCCTATTACTCCCTTATGTTAAAAAATACCATCATTAAAGACTTGAGTTTACATTTATTATAATTTTTTTTTTTTTGAGTTCACAAACTGTTGGCACTGTATGTTCTGTTTGCACGCAGGAGCGTTCTATATGCCCCAAGAGCTAATTTCATTTGAGTGAGAATGAGGCTTTGTGAGAGGAGGAAGGGTCTTACGTACCTGACAGAATCAGCAGCTCAATGATCTCAGCATCTCCCAGGTAGGAAGCAGCATGCAGAGGCGTTCTCTTCTCATTGTCCTATAGGAGCCGGGCACATGACAAAACGACCAATCAGGAAGAGAAGAAACAGAAATGACTTCTGCTTGAATTACACCAGTTGCACTGTGTTTTAGAAATAGATTTGGAAATGATTATTGTGATGAAACAAAACAAATAAAAAAATTAAATTTAAAAAAAGACTGTTGAAAAGCAGGAGTGACTCAGCAACCAAAACTAGGAACTGTTGATCAATGGTTCAGTCACATAGGTCAAACTGAATGGACCTGAAACTTGACCCTCTGACCCAGACTTCCTTATATTCAGAAGAGGGAAGTCAATCTTGTAATATGAGGTCAATTCAAAAGCACTACTACCACCACAAGAGAACGATTGGGGGGGGGGGGGGGGGGGGGGGGGGGGGGGATTTAGGAGGAAGTGAATATAACGAGGGCGAGGGCAATTTCATGACAGCCACTCAGGAAACCTCTAAGAAGAAGGGGGAAAAAAATTGGCAAGGTTCTCTGGCTTTGAAGATTGTGCCAGAACACAGAACAGATTGTGTCACACATACACACACACACACACACACACACACACACACACACACTCTCCCCCACTGCCACACACACACACACACACACACACAGGCTTGTATTCTTTTCAAGGCCGTGATGCAGAGGGCCTACACACAACATAGCACAGCTGGTCTCTGTTGCTACTACTACTCCTGCTACTGCACTGGTCCGGCTCCAAGTTCCCATCACCACTTCTGACCGATCTCATTTGTCCAGTGGGCAGGGCTCACACTCCCTACTACTGTGGCTGGGGATCCTGCTTGGAGATGGTTAGCCGTGCCGTTCATCACCACTGAATTATGGGTATATGAATGGCCGGTGCATGTTTTGACCACGGCTGTTAATTAGGCTCTTCCCCTGGGTGACGTAATTGAATCAGCACTGGTTACACGCCTGACATAGCTGGAAGCAGTGGTCAAGTGAAGGAGTCTGTTTGTGTGTGAGTGAGTGTGTGTGTGTGTAGTTTGTCTGTCTCTACTAATATTATGAGTAGTCTTGTCGGGAGGAGGAAAAGGTTTGTGTGTGTGTGTGTGTGTGTGTGTGTGTGTGTGTGTGGCAGGGTATTCCGGTTCTGTGTGTACAGTCTTGTGAGGAGGAGGAGGGTATGAGTGCTAAGAGTTTTTTTATTAGTAAGAATCTGTATTTGTTGTGGCAGCATAATGATTTGTATTCGGATAAAAGTGGAAATGGACATAACAATGCTGTTTTGGTTTGTATTACAATTCTAATCTCAGGATATTTAAGTTTTAATACAGGTGCTCTTCCATAAGCGCTTATCCTAATTATGAACACTTTGATGTAGTATTGGTTTATGGTATTCCCCACTACAAGGGGCATCATCATGTCAAGGCAAATCATTTCTCCCCCACTGTGTCTGTTATTGGCTTTGCTAAGGGGGGAGATTGTGATGGGTAAAGAGTTTTGTAATAAAGGCAACTAACATGGATGCTGTGGAAGAGTGACTTGCAGGGATAGGACTTGGCTGTGTTGTTTATGTGGTACTTGGGAAGGATGCTTGTCATGGCAAGTGATTGTGCATTTCAGATGTTGACAGTTGCTTAACATCTTTGCCTTTGCTAAATAAAATCAAAACAAAATTGTGGAGAAGCTGTCCATTTTGGCTCCTTTTCAGCCTGTGCTTTCTCTCTCCTCACGTCAGCACAAGCAGGAGGAGTAAACATGCCCTCCATGTTCACAGTTATGAGGAACACCAACTATTCAACATGTTCTTCCACCCCTAAAATACATGTGTTTTGCAGAATACCGAATTAAGATTTGGCTCCACCCCTAGTGTTTGTTTGTGTATATGTGTGTGTGTGTGTGTGTGTGTGTGTGTGTGTGTGTGTGTGTGTGTGTGTGTGTGTGTGTGTGTTTATGGATATGCACTCCAGTTATGTGCGGTCTTGTGCTGAGGATGAGAAGTGTGTGTGCGTGTGTGTTTATGTGACTGTGGTTGATAAATGACCTCAGTGTAAACTCATGCAGTGTGGTTGAGATCACATATCATATCATATCATATCATATCTGCAGTACCATACATACATCACTGGAGCAGCTTACCCTCACGTGACTGTAGTACCATATGTCACATCACTACCTGCTGTAGTACTTCAGGTCAACATCTTGACTACATTTCCATATAATAGTTTATAGTGTAGTTAAGTATTTAACAGACGCGTTTGTTCAAAGCAGCTTACTTCTATCATCAAGCTTCACATGTTATGCTGCTTTCTTTTGCTTCAAAAAGTTACGGCACTTCTCCCTCTCCCTCTCCCTCTCCCTCTCCGCTTGAGGGACTCTACCACAGACTCATGGCTGCCAACCGTGGGAGGGATGGGGCTCGGCTTAGAGGCCTCAGCCTGGATGTGATCAAGTACTGCTGAGCAAACGATGACGATGATGGGCCCAGACAGATCAAGCTCCAAAAGCCAAATTGAAAGGCAGCCTCCGTAAACAGACACTCATTTAAGGCTAAAAGCTTGTTTGTTCCGCTGATCTGGAGCCAGTCCAGTCCCCCCCCGTCCCACCCCCCTATTTCTCTCTCTTTCATCGCCTCCCCCCTTCCTTTCTTCCCTCTTATTCACTCCATCTCTGCAGAAAGCCATCAGAGCACGACCCATAAACTGGGATCACATGACCTCACTGGCTCACCCCCCCCTAAAAGCAGCCACAGGATGGGGCAACAGAGAATCCCGAGCCAACACGCAGACGCAGCAGCCACTGAGGTTAGAGCTCCACTTATTACACAGGACGTAAATATCAACACATTTAACTTCATGGCTGGTTTTCCTCTCGTCTCCATTTCTTGCTCTCTTCACCCTCTCCATCGCTCATTTTGTCCATCTCTCCCTCTCTTTCTGTCCATCAATTTTTTTCCAGCTCTCTCTCTCTCTTTCTGTCCATGTCTCCCTCTGTCCATCTCTATCTCTCTCTCTCTCTCTCTCTCTCGTTCTCGATCATTCTCTCTTTCTATCTCTCTCTCTCTCTCTCCTTCCCGATCATTCTCTCTTTCTATCTCTCTCTCACTCTTGATCTTTCTGCCTCTCTGGAGTGTTGTTCTTTCTCTCCAGCCATCAGTCGATATCTGCCCAGGCCCTCCATCTCCTGGGGAATCGATGTGGCAGCGCCCTGGTCATTACTAGGCCAGTTAATCAGTCGCCCGCCCACCCACCCACTCTCTCTCTCTCTCTCCCACTCGCTCTCTCCCTCCCTTCCCTCTCTCTCTCTCCCACTCGCTCTCTCCCTCCCTTCCCTCTCGCTCTGTCTGTCTCTCTCTCTTGCTCTGTCTGTCTGTCTCTCTTGCTCTGTCTGTCTGTCTCTCTTGCTCTGTCTGTCTGTCTCTCTCTCCGTCTCTCTTTCTCTCTCCCTCCCTCCCTCCCTCCCGGCCATCCTGCAGAGCCCAGCCCTTGGGTCAACTCCAGAGAAGAGGAGGGGACCATAGCTCCAGAGTGGCCCACAGGAGCCAGTCATGATGACCCCATCCAGTCACTACTCACTGAGCTGAAGATCTCACACACACACACACACACACACACACACACACACACACACACACACACACACACACACACACACACAGGGTCAACTCCAGAGGAGAGGAGGGGACCATAGCTCCAGAGTGGCCCACAGGAGCCAGTCATGATGACCCCATCCAGTCACTACTCACTGAGCTGAAGATCCACCAGGGCACATCTACACACACACACACACACACACACACACACACACACACACGCTGAGTGCTGACAGAGAGGCAATGGGCCAGACGTAATGACTAGCCCAGGATTAAGGTCACTATACAAGGGTAGCCCTGTTGAGAAACACACTCAGACGTCGGATACCCAATAGCCTTTGGACTTGAATGAGAAAGGAGACGGGGGTGTGTGTGTGTGTGTGTGTGTCAATGAACACGCCACTCATGTGCCATCAGTGGAAACACAAGATGACCCTGTGACAGTCTTACACAAACATTTACTTAATTAAATAAATAAATAAATAAATAAATAAATACATACATACATACATACATACATACATACATACATACATACATACATACATACATACACACATAAATGGTGCATTTTGGAACCTAGGTGAGATATCCATGTTGGTGTCCTTACCTGCACGTTGACGTCCTCCTTCTTGAATATGAGCGAGCGCACCTCATCGGGATCGACATTAAATATAGCTTTCAGCAGTGAAGGCTGCGGAAAACATGGAAGGAAGAGGCCACAATCAGAATGTCATCAAAATAACCACAATACATTAACAGGAGGAGGATGCAACAGCTGTGGCCAATCCTGATAACAGCCACTAGCACGTCATTCAAAAAGACAGACGGCCAGTCGGTCTCTTTGCATGTTATACTGATAGATAACAAAGGCTAGAGAGAAACACATAAGTACCGTCTCTGTCCCCTGCAGAGGGTAATACTGTATTCTAGATTACCCAAAGGGTAAATACCTCAACTATACAAGAGGCAGTATAAATATAATAATAATAATAATACATTTTATTTTTAACGCACTTTTCATTCCAAAGAATCTCAGAGTGCCTATAATATATAATATAATATATAGAATATAAAACACATCCACGCATAACCCCAAGTCCATTATCAGGACTAGAGTGGTGGCTAACACAGACATATTGATTTGTCTTTACCAGGGTGGTACAACACATCACAGGACTGCATTAGGTAACAACAGCTTGGTTTGTGCTCAGCCAAAGGACTGCCAACAAGGTGGAAGACTGCCATTTACACTAACATTTAGGGCTGGGCGATTTTTCGATTTCGATTTTAATCGCGATGTAATTTTTTTCTACGGTTTTAAATGAGACGTTCGATTAGACTGCGCCTTCAAAAAAAATAAAAAAAATAAATGTTTTCACAGACCCGCGAATACAGCGCCGCACGTAGCCCATGGGCGTCACGACAATGTAATTGGGGGGGTACAAGACCCCCTCACTTTTCAAAACAAGTCGTTTCGACCCCCCCACTTTTGCAGTCAAAATAGTGCGTGCGTGACTGCTGTTCTACTAGTCCATTATTCTTTCCATTGCTTCACAATTAAATCCGTTCAACTTTATCAGTGGGGAATACCCACAGCAATATAAATCCACTCCGCGTTTTCCTGGTGTACTACGCAGCCTCATCACGCACGCAGATTCAACTGTCATTAATGTTCATTCATTCTCTGATTTGATCGGAGCGTCGCGCTAGAAGCAGACCACAGAAATGGACATACGGATTTTTTTTTTCGAAGAAGAGGAAAGTAAGTCAGAGTTGCCCAAGTTTTACCTGTAGTGGACAATTAAGGACCACCCAATGGACATTATCTGGCTATAATCGTATTGTTATTGCCATAACAACCGTGAGCTAATCTGGCGTTAACGTTAGCTAGCTAATGGCAGTTTTTCTAACGACAGCAGCGACTAAACACACACTCACCAAAGAAGATTTTTTTTTTTTTTTTAATGTGTCACTCACTTGTATACCTCTCTTTGACTCACACACGAAAGATGATGTCAATGCCACAAATAAAATGAACATTGGTGTGCTGGGCATGCTGTCAAGCTTTGCCATGTATGAAAACTATTTCCCCTACGTGAACCGTTTACTTCTGGCAGCTTCCATCCTTAAAGACTTTGGGTTTCAATACACATTTGGCCATTTCTGACCTGAACAGTCATACTTTAATGAGGTGGTCAGTTTGAATGTAGCCAACATAATTATCAGGCCACCAAACCTATATCAATTGTGAATTTGATATGCTGATAACATGATTTACATCTCAGAGAAAAACATGGTAAAATGCACCAGAATGCGGGTATTTGCATGTACGTTTTTCAAAAAAATTTGGGGTGATTTTGTTCATATCGTGATATAAAATCGAAATCAAAAATTTTTGGGGGAAAAAAATCGAAATATAACTTTTTCCCATATCGCCCAGCCCTACTAACATTACAGTCGGAACCAGTATAAGGAAGGGCATTTTGGTCAAATATTGACAGCTTTAGTACTCGACAAAAGGTATTTGAGAACTCATACTCCGGTGTGTGTGTGCGTGTGTGTGTGTGTGTGTGTGGATTGATCTTGTAACGAGTGTAAGTAGATCACCAGCAAAACTTTGGCTACCATTTTGGCTATGTGGTTCTTTGAACTCTGCTAGCACTGCAAGTCTGACCGTGGTAAAAGATGTTATTTGTATTGGCTAGCGTCTTCCTTTTCGGTCGACATTTACATTTTTTTATGCGAGGTCATAGCTCACTGTACAAGTAGTAGAGTTATATGACCGCTTTGTGCTGCATAATTTGCACTGCACTGAATTCGAACAGTGTTCTTTTTTGTGCTTTTTACAAGTCATTGCACGTTTTCAAAGCTATTGCGGTCTATTTTGTTTCTTCATTCACTGGCCCAAAAATGGCTCCAACATGAGTTTTCGGCGACAAGCGGTGCTAAGCAACGAATACAGTGCCTCTGCAGCATAGTTGAGTGAGAGGCCATTTGTGCACATTAATCTGTAGATTCACCTGCCTTCACATTACATGTTTCTTTGTATATTCACTTCCTGCCTTTCTGCTCTATTGCTTTAAATGAAAGGAATCTTGGGTGGCCTACAATTCAGTGGTTGAAGCACATCAAAAAGGTGGAGTGACTACTTTCAGTGAAGAGTCTGACTGGGGTTCTTCCAGGATATCCTCATTCATGGAATGCCTCTTGCACAATCAGAAATTATTCAAATCGTTGCACCGGATCGAACAGGTAGAAGTCACACACTAAACATTAAAATCATGCATTGTGTTGTTATAAGTGATCATTGCTGTCACTTGCTTTCTCAACACTCGTACGCGTCCCTAATCTGGGATTGGCCAAACAGCCACCTACATACAAACAAGATCTCAATGGGGAAGAGACACATGATGAGCAAACAGCTCCTAAAAACTCTTTCGGTTTTGCCAGCTCTTCTAGCTAATTGAGATCTACTGATCCCGTACACACACACACACACACACACACACACACACACACACACACACACACACACACACACACACACACACACACACACACCTGTCCATTTCCTAAAATGGCTCCTTGTGTGCCCCAGACAGGTCACTTCCAGTTTCCTGAAATAGGTGAACACCCACACGAGCAGGGGCTCTACGCTCTCGCCTTACGGTAGGCTCCGCTCCAAAATAGTCTGGTTCCCCAAAATACCCAAGCCTTCAAACAGGCAACTCATCCTCACGCAATACTAGGCCTGCTCAGTCAGCTCATTAAAGAAGCACACCAAGCAGCTGCAAAACACCACAAAATAACAGAGGGGCTGAGAGTGAGTGTGTTTTTCTGTGTTCCAGGATGTCATAAACGTAGGTATGTTGTTAGTTGTACCGGTACACATGTAAGCAGCGAGCTACTAAACTCCCTAGCAATTTTCTCCTCTTTACCTCCCCAAACAATCTTTGGCCAACAGACCAGACGGCACAAAGCGTCAGCAAGCCTGTTTATGGAAATAACCAGCTGCTATGTGTGCTAGTGAGCTAACAGCTAAGCTACAAGCCCAGTTGTCCCTAAAAATTGTCTGCTTGAGGAGAATGACAACCATACATTGTTGTGCTGTCAACATAATATGTCTGTTGTTCCTCTCTCTACCCCCCTCCCTCCCTCAATCTGAAGCTTTAGACCCCCCCCACCCCCCCCAACCCAGAACTGTCCTGTTCCAAATGAAGTCATCGCAGTATGTTGATGCTAATCAGCTGGATAGCATCCTGCCGGAACACAAGAGTGCCTGGTGTTAGCCCAGGCTGCGGCAGGATTAGCGTGGTGGTGTTAAACACCAGAAACACATCCGTGTGAAACCAGTGAGAGCGAGGCATGTGCCAAAGCAGGCAGGGGCACGTTTCTGTGTGTGCCATCGGGGGAGAGAGGGGGAAACGGTAAAGGTTGGCCAGGCTAGGGCAGCAACAGCGGATATAATATATAATTGCCCCAGAACAGATACAGACATGCCGGCCTTGCTAGCCTCTGCATCGGATCGCTCCTCCCCCCCCCCCCCCCCGTGTGTGTGTGTCTGTGTGTGTGTGTCTGTTTTTCTGTGTGCGTTCATATATTACATGACTTTTTCTTCTCCGACATCTACAGCTTAGGTGTGAAGTTTTTCACAATGTCCTCAACAAGGACGCCGCGGTAATTACAAGACCGGCATGTCTGTATCTGTTCTGGGGCAATTATATTTACAACACAGAGACAAGGATCAAAGGGATGAGCAGGTAGGTGATAAGTGAAGGTGAAAACCGGCACAGGAATTTTCCATTCCTATTTCCCCCAACCACAGCACCAGGTTTGCATATTGGATATGCATAATAAAAAAAAATGCATTACGTTCAAGAGCCGCTCAAAGGGTTGCATATGCAGTCTGAATGTCTCTCGTTCTCTCTCTCTCTCGTTCTCTCTCTCTCTCTCTCTCGTTCTCTCTCTCGTTCTCTCTCTCTCTCTCTCTCTCTCTCTCTCTCTCTCTCTCTCTCTCTCTCTCTCTCTCTCTCTCTCTCTCTCTCTCTCTCTCTCTCTCTCTCTCTCTCTCTCTCTCTCTCTCTCTCTCTCTCTCTCTCTCTCTCTCTCTCTCTCTCTCTCTCTCTCTCTCTCTCTCTCTCTCTCTCTCTCTCTCTCTCTCTCTCTCTCTCTCTCTCTCTCTCATTATCTCCATCTCATCCTCACCTTTTCTTCCTGAGTGTGAACGCTAGGTGCCGGCGGCCGCGGTGCACGCTGGGAAACGTGGTCCCGGCTGCCTTTGACGCGGCGGGTGATGGGGGCGTGGTCAGGGGAGGGGGAGGGCTCGTCGTCCTCCACCTCCTCCAACACCACGATGCACACGCGGCTGGTCCGCTCCGACCTCATGGGTGCACCCCCGCTGAATATCCCCCCTGCCGCCGCCACCAATGGCCCAGCAAAAAATCAGTTCCTACTCCTTCTCCTCCTCCGACTGACGTCTCCTTCGCGTCTCCTTCACCCCTCCTCCGATGTCACCTCTTCCCTCTCCCCCTCCCCACCCCCCCGGCTCCGTTTGTGCAGGTAAGCTCCAGTCCGAAAGCGATCTTCTTCACGCGGACAATTCCAGAATAAGTGGAGGCAGCTCCTCACGTTTTAAAAACCCAAAACACAGACACACACACACACACACACACACACACACACACCGGGCAGCGCTAGTGTAGGGGATTCCTCAGCTCACTGCAGCAGTGGAAGTGATGGCAGCAGCATGCGCCAAAAAATGCGCCTGCAGTAATCCCAAACCGTAGAGGACACCGTATCCACGCCGACGGAACGCTAGCGGTGGAGAAACGACAACAAACCGATTCCCACCGGCAGATCTGCCTCCTCTGTTCTCTTCTCCTCCCTCTCTCTCACACACACACATCTAAAAAAAGCACCACTCAATCAGACTAGCTGTGTGTGTGTGTGTGTGTGTGTGTGTGTGAGCTCTGGTCCCCTGATTAGCGAGGACAATGCTGTGAGCCTGTGCTCCGGCTTGAGCCTCAGTTCCATTCACCCAGCACGGCTGTCTGCTGAAACCAGCGCTTTTTTTCAGCCCTGCCTGCCTGCCTGCCTGCCCCCACTGCAACAACAAGCCTCCTGTACCAGCACTCAGGAAGAGAGGGAGGGAGAGAGAGAGAGGGAGAGAGAGAGAGAGAGAGATGAAAAGGGGGATGGGCAGAGAGAGAGAGAGAGAGAGAGAGCGAGGGAGATGGGGAGAGAGTGAATCGAAAGGGAGGCAGGGAGGGAGGAGCACTGCACAGGAGAGAATGAATGAGAGTGCAAGGGCAGAAGAAAGAGAGAGGGCAAAGGAAGAACGAGAGCAGGAGAGAGAGAGAGCAGAGGAGAACAGGAGAGAGGGGGCAGGAGAGAGAGAGAACAGGAGAGAGAGAGAGAGAGAGCAGAGGAGAACAGGAGAGAGGAGGCAGGAGAGAGAGAGAGAGAGCAGAGGAGAACAGGAGAGAGAGAGCAGAGAACAAGAGAGAGGAGGTCTGTTCCTATGGGCACAGAGTGAGAGACAGAAACAGAAGAGTCACCACACATGCTGACAGCACAACTCCACAGCACTGAAATATGATGCAGGAGATGGAGGAGGAGGGGGGGGGTGGAGTGGCCTGTGATCGTGAGAAAGAGGGGAGAGAGATGTAACCATGGCTTTGGAAAGCCTGCCATGACGGCAGTCACGGTTCCGACAGTAACTGGGGTCATAATATAAGGTCAGGTTTATGAGGGAACCTTTACACACACACACACACACACACACACACACACACACACACACACACACACACACCAGGGTGGGAAATTTACATATTTTTTAGGGGGCAATTTTTGCCCCCACTTACTGAAATCCAGGGGCATTTCACAAAAAATTGGGGGCACTTTTAGAAACTTGTGAAAAACATTGACCCTTTGTTCAAAATAATAAACACACTTATTTAGGCTTAAAGCAGCAATACGGAATTCTGTTCCAAAACTAGTACGCCAACTACCTAAAAGGCATGCAAAAACCTTGTAACCACCACCAACAGCCCAGCTGACACAGATAGAAGATTGCCACCACACTAACTGGTGTATTTTTGCAGTACCTGGCATGTCATGCATGTGAAAGCTTTTCTTCCATTTTTGCAGGGTGTTCCAGCCCGTTACACAGAACTACATAGGGCATATCTTTGATGGCTAGTGGGAAAGACACAGGTCTTGATCGGTCCTTCACATGACCATATGCGATCAAAATGAATTAGAGGATGGTACCAAAACTAGTTGCCTATAAAACCATACCTCAAAAAGTGTAAATTGTTGCATAGTGTTACTTTAAAGTATATGAACAATTGTCATTAAATGGCAATAATAAGACTATTAGGCATTAGTCTACATATTCAAAGTGTTTTCTTAGATTTTTTGAAAAGAAAAACCAAGCAGACAACGTAAATTACACAATCATATTCACGTTTATTCTTATTTATTTGTGGTTATTAGTTGTTATTATTATTATTCATTGTTATTTCATTATTGAACTATTAACAATCGTTTTTTTCTTTCTTTTTTTAATAATAATAATAACACATTATATTTATGGATTTTTGTGTTACCTTTAATCATGTTATACCTACCATAGTAGGCCTACAGGAAATACAGATAAGACTAGTAAGCTAGCTTGCAAGCAAGCCTTTGTAGCTAACGCACAATCAGAGATAGCTAACGTTAGCTAACTAACATTTAACTAGCTTAACCGATCATTTCTAAAAGTATTATCACTAGTTATCATTCACCGTAGGCGATGGCGTGTTGCTTGGCGCCTGGTGACGAAAGGCCATGGATTTCTGTATGTTTTCGCTCCCCTTGAAGAAGTCAGCAGAAACATTTGCCTGTGCTGACAACGACTTGGGCAACTCGTTGTCCACAAGTCCGACATGCCTTGAAAAAAAAATCTGGTCTTTTTCTCGTCGTCGTCGTCGTCGTCATCCTCCACCCCTGGACAATCTAACTTAAACATTTTGACAGTCGCTGGGTGTGTGAATTAATTTTATCTTAACCTGAGATGGTGACAGAGACTGCGCTGATCCTCATTTCTCCTCACGCAGTCACAGGTCTGATTAGGAAGCGCTCCAAATATTTTTAGTTAGAACGTTCGGTTCTTCACGCAACAATCAGTCAAGGCGAAAATCAAAACATTTAATGGCAACTGACCGGGTCATATAGGCTACCATGTTTTTGACAGTTCATTAAATTATTATTACACAAAATTATGGGGGCATTTTTTGCCCCTCTCCTAGTAATTTTAGGGGCAAAACTATATTTCTTAGGGGCAGTTTTGCCCTTTGCCCTCGCTAATTTCCGACGCTGACACACACACATCCACTGTAGGACTTTGTGGCTTGAACGTTTACAGGAATGGCCCAGTGGTCCGTCCTTTTCGTTTCCAATGTGGTGCAGGAACTATTGGGAAGCCTGATCATTTTGCTCTTTGATTGCGACATCAATTCCGAGCAGGACAAAACAACACTATAGTTCTCGAGTGGCAGCACCAACAATAGACCTCTAAAGTAAACCAGAGAATTATCTAAGATTAGCCCAAGGTCGAGTCGACAGTTGAACTTTGCTATAAAGTTATTTACACTCTAGTTTCATGGCAGAATTATTTGATAAAAGCCATCAGCACCAGGGTTGATGAACTACAGTCTGTATTTCAGATACTGTTTAGCGTGTGTTCATACAGTGACAGTAACCTCAACATGTTAACTCTGTAGGCTATAATTCCTTTCGCTGTATTTATCGCATAACCCTGTGAGTATAATATATATATATATATATATATATACACACACACACACACACTCTCTTGCCTTAAAAATGGTGCTTGTATTTTCTTCAACTTCATGTTTAACGAATAAGAGCTAACCATCACTGCAAGCCCCACCCAGAAGTTCCAGGGCCGCACAGAAGTATGTACCCCGGGGTAATACTTATTTCTCCCCCAAAAAGGACCCGAGAGAGAGTGCTCCTTAAGGGGCGGTCTGCCCCAAAATGGCCCGCTAGTTCCGGCAGTAAAAAGGCGCCCCAAGTCCTGGGTCTGAGACTGCAATGCATTAAGCCCACTCAGTTCTGAAAAAAACAAACACAACCTCCACCCCCAAACACTAACGCACGCATGCACGCACACACACACACACACCAGCCCTGGCATCTTAAAACACAAAACCACACAGGCAAAACAAACAACCCCCCCCCCCCCCCCCCCCAGTAAAAAGATGAATCAGTTGAATGAAAAGCACGATGAGTCACTCACTGCATTCCCCAGCCCAGAGTCACTGAGCAGGACACACCAGAGAACTCCAGAGGACTCCCTCTCCCTCTCTCTCTCTCTCTCTCTCTGTCTCTCTCTAATGCTCTCCTCCTCCAATCATTGCCTCTCTCTGTCCCTCTGTCTCTTCTGCCCTCCTTTTCCCTCATCACAGAATGCCCTCTTCTGAGCTGAAGAGATGGGGCATGAAAAAAAAAAACAGCACAAGGCCTGGCAAGAGGGCATCAGTGTGCGCACATACAGTGCATAGAGAAATCCTTCTCACACACACACACACACTCACTCTCTCTCTCTCTCTCTCCTTCCCTGTTGTCCGCCCCATCTCGTTCCCTGAAACCCACACACTTTCGAAGGACAATATCTTCTGTGTGTCCACACTATTCTGTCGCCATAAGGCCATCACGCCTTGACCTTAATGTAGCTATCTGGATCTTCCTGTCTGGCAAAGCAAATCAGCACTACACCACACCACATCACATCAAAATGGATTTGCATTTCATACAGTGCTGAAAACACTATGTCCTTGTCCCTGAAGGTCACGAAAGAGTGAAAACTGGGAAGGCAAGGGATGCTGTACCCTTGCACTTATAACTGGTTTCAAATGAAAGAATGAGGGATAGAGAGAGAAGTGAAATAAGAGAGAGCCTCGAGGAACATTCTGAAGTCGCCACAAACCCCCATTAACCCCCCTGGCTCCAACCGACAAGCACACACACACACACACACACACAGCTCTGTACATGTCTATGCATGTGTTCTGTACCACAGTACCACAGACTGGCAGGCTTTAGCATCTGCCTTCATTTGAGCATTTTTCAGCTAGCTTTTCCAGACGCACATTCTTCTTCCCCGCTCGGAGAACCCCAGGGCGGCCATCTTTCTCTGCATCAGGGGCCTGAAGTTCTCTGCCAGGGCTGGCACCTTTATCGTGCCACCTCGCTTGTTCTTAGTATCATTTAGGACAGTCATTTCTTCCTATACTGTCGTGATGGCAGAGTTTTCTCTAGATGTGCTGATGTCTAAAAGTATCCAAAATGTCTCCTTCTCACTCAATTCTAAAATCAGTAGAAGGGATGCATTAGACTGCATGCAAACACCCCCTCCCTCAACATAGACCCATTTTGACTGAGGAAACATTGGCCCTTTTCTTAACACACACACACACACACACACACACACACACACACACACACACACACACACACACACACACACACACACACCTTGGCCCTGTTCTGCACATGACCGCAGTGCCCGCTAGGGACTGTTGCCGGTGAAGCGCCACACACCAGACCTCATTTCCTGCGCGGCAGCATTTACTGAAACCGGACAAAGGGCTTTCATCCGCAAGGGCTGCCTCAACAGCACCCTGACGTCACACTCTCTGCTCCTTCAGGTCACCCTTGGTGACCGTGAGGAGCTGGCATAAGTAGAGCTTTTCTTGTGATCCTCTACCGAGGGTGAAGAGACTGCCTTTTCTGTAGAGAGCCACTGCCCTTTTCAGGATGGAGCTTTGGGCTTGCTCAGCAAGGATATTGGTTCATTGGTCATAATATTGGTTTTAAAATACAAGATTTTATTTCAAAAATTGCCTCGTTTGTATGAACTCACCCAGGTCCCTGTGAACTGAGGCCAAAATCTGCTGCGGTATTTCTAAACCCCCAAATCATAGAGAAACCTTTAAGGCCCTATTCTTCTGTGTAGTTGGAACCAAAGGAAGAAGAAGAAATAAAAGCAGCACGCACACACACGTACGCTCGACAACAGGTAGGCTCTCCGCTGCCTCCTTCAGGCCCTACTTAGAATAGCCCACCATGTTTCGTAGAAAAAAAAAAAGGGGGAAAGTGGCAGCTTTTGGCTTACATAAGAACCGGGTGCCGGAGCGCAGGCTTAAAAATAACACTGAGGTATTTCGCTGCACTGGCAAATTCAATCAGAGAGAACCTCTTAAGACAATCAGCACAACTTGCCACCCAAGCAAAAACTGCACCCGGCCCTGGCCTGCCGCCTCCTTCCATAAATCCCTCCATAACTCAATACCCTCCCCTTAGCACGCCAGAGCTCGAGACCACAATAGGCAGACATAAGGCAGTTCGATTCTGCCCTGGAAGCCATTCGATAGAGTGCTACGACTGACCCCGAGCCAGTTTAACAGCGTGCTCCAATTCTCTTCAGTATCAAAAGAGAGCGGACGAGAGGATAGACGGATTGCTCTCTTTTGCCCGGATGAATCGTTTGCACGCAGCGAGATCAGACGGGGCCGTTTGCATAAAACTCGGCACAAAAAGATGAGTTGGGGAAAACACACGCTGATCAAGTGCTGGACGGCGAGAACAATTAGCAAGTGGCAAAAGCAGCGTGGAGGGTTGAAACGTTATCCGCTGCGTGATACAAGACCAGGCTCTCTCGTTTCCCCCTTCTCCCTCATGAATAAACATTCTGCATCTTGAACAGTAGGCAACAAGCGTGTGCTGGTTCGTTACATTTAACAATTGCCGTGCACTAATCACATTACTAAACAGTTGAATTGAACTGGTCGTGATGGTGATGTATTCAAACGCACGCAGTCACGGTCGGATGTTTAAAAACGATAGGGGGGACTGTCGCCATGGTTGGATCGTGTTGGGCAGAAGCTCAGTGTCATGGCAACAGGCCACACAGTGCAGCTTGGCAACGACCACCGCGGCTGCCTCGAAAAAGAAGCCTTTGTGTGCCCCCTAGTGCCAACACACTAACACACACTCTCACTCACCTTCACTCTCACCAACACACACACACCTTCACTCTCACCAACACACACCTTGCCCCCCCAACCAGTCCCACTGCATCATGAGGCATTAAGAAGATTAGATATCCTCTCATGTTCGCAACAGCAAAGCGCGCGACAGCTGAGCCGAGGGGGAATACGTGTGCTTTTGAGAGTGTGTCTGTGTGTGATGTCTTCCCCTATTCTTTTTGTGGTGTGTGTCCATGCATCTATGTGTGTGTGACCGAGTGAGAGAGAGAGAAACAGAAGTGTTAAGTGTAAGTCTAGTTGCCCAGGACTCGTGTTGGTTGTGGAAACCACTCATGTCTATTCACTTCTGTAGGCTGAGGCCACAGGGAGCTTAAGTGGGGGGATAGAGGAGAAAGCTCAGCGCCCGTGAGGAGGCAGGCAACACCGTGAAGAGCACAACAAGGCAAAGGTCACGCTAGACGCGTCTGCCTCAAGACCGCCATCAGCCAAGTTACTGAATGGAGCTCCAGGCATCAGGGGCTATCAAAGGACGCTTTAATACCCATTAGTGAATACTTTCACTGTGATTTGAGTGCCGTGTCTAAATGCACTGGCTCTATGACCGATCTCAACAGTAATGACATAGATACATGCATCACCTGCTGTGTCTGCGCCAACAGACATTTATAGACCCAAACACCAAGAAGAAAGGGCAATGAGGAGCATTTCAAAGCGGAAAATAGGGGAAGAATTTGACCATTCACAGTTCAGTCAGTGGGTTTGAACACTTGCAGGCCAAATCAAACAGTTCAACATTTTCCATTATTATTGGACACACACACACACACACACACACACACACACACGCACGCACGCAGACACACGCAGACACACGCACACACACACACAAAACTGAACAAACACCAAGCATCCCATTCTTCATTTTATAAACAATCCACTGCACAAACCTGCTTTGATCAACTTCCTCCCAATTCTTAATTCAAAGGGCACGTGCATTTAAAAAAAAAAAAAAAAAACCTACAACCACAATAGCAGGTGACAAACTGGCACTGCCTTGCTTATGACATCATGACATTTACAGGTGGCATGGTTGGCAATGGCATGCAGTCCACCACACTGTGCTGCCAAGGACAGTTAGAAGGGAGTGAAAGTGACATTAGAAAACAAGTCCCCGGTGACATTGCACTGGAAGATCTCCATGGCCTCACTGGGAACCTGTGCTCAGAACGACAGAGGAATTTTAAAGCACGGCACACTGCGGTTTGTCATCTTCCCAGAGTCCACCATCAGGCAATGGCACATATATGCCTTTGTTTGCTGGTTTGAAAGGTCGTTTACAGTCATGTTCTGAACACTATGCATCACTGATCATTCGTTTAAACAGTACACACACACACCTACAGATTGACAAAGTAAAGTGAAAAGTGGGCTTCCAACTAATCTGACAACCTGTCAGGGGCAGGAGAACCACCTGATGATACAACTCTTAACATAGGAATAGCAAACTGGACCCCAGTAAAAACCTGCCACTACAGGATTTAACATGGCTACACTTCCCCCAAAGTGACAGAGGCACACAGCTTTGGTCTAACCAGAGCTGATGTTACTGAGAAAATCAATGGCATGTGTTCCTGTTCCGAGACCCCCCCCCCCCCCAAAAGGCAGTGACAACGTGTCCACAGGGCTATTTTTGGTGACCGCTCTCATTGTCCACTTTTCAATCAGCACGCAAACAATGGGTGAGACAGCGTAATCAGAACGGCTCTTCCTGTGGTTGTGACTCTGCAGTGAGTCCCCCCCCCCCTCGCCGCCCATATTTTACTGTATGAAGGAGTGTGTTGGGCTGTGCTAGAGTATGTGCATGTATGTAGGTTCACACACTAGGATGTGGGTCTAAGGATTTGTTTAAGAGTGTGTGAGTCTGAGAGGGTAGGGTTCCATTACAGCACCTCTCCAAGCCATGTCACCCTATTTGTCCTAAAATGATCTACAAGATACATCATTGCAGTCATGACTGAAGACAACTTCAAATGTCAGACTTGTTCCTCGTACTGGTCTGGAAAGTTCAGACATGCCCAGCGTCCGTGTAGCATCCAACTCCTGAAAAAGCATATGCTAGGACATCAACAAGCAGGACCACAATTTGTTTCCATACACTGCCTTGCGTTTTCTTCTTTTGCTTAACTTACACATTCCCTTTACACACAAACATACTCACTCTTCCTTGAACAAACGCATGCACTGATCATAGCGACCGCAAACAAGTAGTTACACTGAGAATATGATGATTCCTATGTACAGTAAGTTAGAAAACATTCGTAACTATAATTGAATGTTATGTTCCTATCTCTAGTACGTCTTGAGCAGGAGAAAGCCAACGCTCAAATAATTACATGAGAAAAGAAAGAGTGGACAGATGATTCATAAACGCCAAAGAGAGACCTTTGGCCGGTATAAGCCGGGAGTTGGGGTCAGGTTCGGTACTCAGTAGCTTAAAGTAACGGCTAAGCACATGAGCGCTTTCTCAATCTTTGCACAAGCAGCACATGCACAATGGAAAAATCCAACGTATTGGTGTATGGTGGTGGCGTTGCAGTATGTTGACACCCTGATTTACGTGATATTCTCGAGTAATTCTCGACTCAAGTGCATGCCTGACATCGATTGTGTTGCATGCCAGGGCAGTGCAAACAACGTCCCGGTATGCGTAACTTTACCCTGCTGGAATGAAGACGAAAAGAAAATCCTTAAACATAACCTCTTATACTATGAATCTTATCCCAACATACACAAAAGTTGTATAACTGCCTAGAGGTCCAACACGGTCTAGCTACAGATCTTAGTTAGCTATCTAACTGCCATTACCATCAGTGTTCGCTCGATACCTCACACATAGCTACAAGTGGCCATGAAAAACAAACGTCACAGTAACAAGCGAAAACAAGACCAAGAAGCGATAGGGTTTATTCCTCATGATTGAGGTTCACATATTTAAGATAATTTTCGAAACGTTACTAATCAAACCACATCCGACTAACCTTCAAGTAGCTACCTGAAATGTTGTCGCTACTGTGTCGATAACTAGCTCGACAGAGATTAACGTTAGCTACCTGTCTTTAAAAGAAATGTTCATCCTCTAGTTAGTTGTAATCTGCGAATACATTCTCAGTTGAGTACCTCGCAAGCTGCGTGTCAAACTTCAACTCTTCATGAAGACATGACACCATATAGCTCACAGTTAGCTTGATACTTTAACAACGTATCGCGTAACCCCGACATCTAGCTAGTCACATTAACCATATTAGCTAGCTAGCTTTGATCTGAGCCTGCCAAAGAAATGTGATTGTTCTGCTAATTTAAGCTAGCTCGATACATAGCCAATATCATTCAAGTCTGCACCACCGACTCAGTCGTGGCTTAACCACGTTTTTTCTTTAGTTAAAGCAAGTGGATAGTTAACCAGTAAGGTAATTTGTCAAATATCTACCTTTACTAATTAAACCATTATATTAAGGCAAACTAACAACTAGACAACTTAAAGGCAGCCACTGATATGCCCACAGCCAAGATCACTTTTTAACATTGATCGCAGCTAGCCAGTTAGCTTAGCTGATGATGATGATGTGAAAATGTGAGAAAGTATTGAACAAGTTAGAGCTAGCTGTTGCTTGCAAACGTTGAGCCAAACTGACATTGTACCAGATGAGCTAATGTTAGCGACTATCGATGCGTAATCATGGTTACTAGCAGTGGTACCTTGTTAACCAACTAGGTAACGTCAGCTAGCTCATGGTCACCTCGCTAACACATTCAAAGCTAACAGAGCAGATACACAACGTTAGCTGGCTAGGATAACTGGCGACATACCTGGTCCCGGATTTTGAGAACCACCATGTTTCCTGTGCGTCGTGGACTTTCATGCAGACTTTAACTGATCTGCTCTCCAAGAAAGGGTTTTGGTACCCCGGACATCCGTGGGTTAATTTTCCGTATTATTTCAATTTGCTTTCAGCTAGGGTTTCCTCTTTCCTTCCTGAAATAGACAAATACAGGAGGCACCAACTCCACATTACCGCCACCGTCACGCAGAAGTTACAAGAACAGTGATTGGCTGCTGAGGTTTCAAACGACAGTAAAGCTAGCGCTGGTTTGTCTAGCTAGAATAGACCAAGAAATGGAAATTCATGAGATAACTGCTGGTGGTTCATGTAAGCAACAGTTCAACACACAAATTGAGAATTGGTACGCAATCTGACCTCTATATATGAAAAGCATAAACATTTTTGTGATATGTCATTGAGTGAATTCAGACCTCAAAGGTTTATGTTTAAGACAAATCTAATCATAGAAGAAAATAACTCAACTACATGAGCTGCAGTGAAATAAGACATCATATATTCTCAAACTCCCAACAAATGTTTTTTTCTGGTAGGCCTATGTATGTGTATTTCATCTTCAGACTGAAAGTGATCTTTTCCTCATTCCTACTTGGAATCGAAACGTATTTGTACCAAAGACATACTACCTACTCATACACACACATACAAGTTGGACTAATTGGAAACAACAAACGTCCTCTCACACACAAGAGTTTTTGCATTGCAGCCACTTCTTGGACTTCAGGTGATTGACATTACTGGCTGCCGCAAGGGACAAGTAAAAATAGCTGGGATCTGTTACTGAAGGACTTTGACCTTTCAATCTCAATGCGTGATGGACTGATGACATTTCTGTTAAATGTCTCGTCAGAATGAACCTTACACGTTTCCGGAACGTTTTTTTTTTTTTTTACCATTTTCTAATATAAATGCAACATGGTAACAGGTAAAATCAGCTCATCTCATTTGTTCTGCTGAAGATTGGCGCCATCTTATGGTGTCTTTGCAGATAGAACATAGGCCATGTTTCAACATTTTAGAAGTATTCAGTGTTTTGAAACACAAGCCAGGGATTGAGTGTAATACACATCCAGTTTCATGCTAAGATACTTAATAATGAACTTAACATGTATGTTTTAAGCCACAGCTGATACATTCAGCAATATGCAATTCTATAACCAAGAGAGAGAGGATGAGTGAAAGTCCCGGGAGAGAGGGAATGTCAGCTATGCCCTTCAGACCATTTAAGCAGCAGTCTCGAGTTTCTGCACAAACAGGAAGTCACACTCCTGTTTCCTGAGGCCAAGAGAAATGGCATGTTGAGTTTGTGTGTGATACAAAACCTCAGCCCTAGAGCTGGCTGGACATGAGTGGTGTTATTTGCAAAGGGAAGGTAATTCTTCCAGATCTGAACCCGTAAGCCATCCTAATCTCCCAGTAACACCATCTGGAATGCCTGTGAGTGTGGCAGTCACAGTGATGCCTTCGCTAATGGGTTAGGAGGTGTGAAAAACACAGAGCAGGGAGCACGACCCAAACTGCTATTAGAGTCATTTCACGACTGAACCACCAGCGATGAAAGGGAGATTGTTCACCTACACACACACACACACACACACACACACACACACACACACACACACACACACACAGTCCTGACACGACATTGCATGTTTGTGGTGACATTGTGCAGTTGTGTGTGCGCACACACACACACACAGAAATATAAAATTGGCCTGTTTTGGATGCAAATGAGTGCCATATGGTGACCCCACACTGGATGCCTAGGGCTGGGACACACAAGGACCATATTGAGTAAAGACAGGACGACTAATAAAAAGAACATTTAAAGATGCAATCCGTTAGTCAGAGTTAAAGTTTTATTAGTGTTATACTGAGTTGAGCTGCTCAAAAGGAATATTTCAGAAGCATGATGCAAACACTCTAAACATTGTTTTTCTCTTTAGAGTCCTCTTTTCAGTCTATTAAAAACAACCATGACATTCGGATCGATTTTTTTTTTTCATTTTCTTAAAGAAAAATAAGAAAATATAATTGACAGTACATTTAGGCACACTGTTGACATATACTGTACACCGATATGCACATTTCAGTATCATTGATTCATATGTATGGGGATTTAGAAAAAAAAGGAAAGAAACAAAGAGAAAAGACAAGCAATCCTGCATTGTTTTGGGAAGCTTTTTTGCTCAAAAGTAGAAGCCAAATATGGATAGAGACGTGAAAGCTCCAGTGAAGGTGATGGTGAAAATGGACAGCCGAACTTGGCTTTGACACAGAGGAAAATATGTTTGGAACAGAACCAGGCCGAATCACAGCACACTACAGCGGGTCAGTGCTGGCCAGTCATTGGCCCTCGGACAAGCGCCACCAGAAAGGGCCAATCACAGCACACTACAGCGGGTCAGTGCTGGCCAGTCATTGGCCCTCGGACAAGCGCCACCTCAAAGGGCCAATCACAGCACACTAAAGCAGGTCAGTGCTGGCCAGTCATTGGCCCTCGGACAAGCGCCACCTCAAAGGGCCAATCACACGAAAGGATGGCTACCCAGAGGTGGCAATATCACAGCGTTCTAAAAGAAAGACTAAATCAGGCAGGTAAAACTATGCAAGGTGTCTGAGGTTTTGTGGTAAATATTATTCAGTAAGTGCTTATATTTCATTGGTCATACAAGATGGCAGGATGTTTCCCCAGCTCCCAATTAGTGGAACATAAAAAGCCCTGCTGTGTTGTCTGCACTGGCAAGAGATTTTAGTTCCTTCTCTTTTTCTTTTTTTTGATAATCAGATCGAGGCCTAAAAAAAAATCCAACAATTAGGAAACAAACACCACCACCACCAACCACCAAACAGAAAAAAAAGAAAATATAATGTAATCCCATGAAATCAGGCTACGGGAGACATCCTTCCCCATATGCCCAACAGTGTTAGCGTCACGTCTTCACGAGGAATATATAGCACAGTCACGACCCATGTGGCATAACTTGCATGCCCAGGGAGCTGCCCACGAGACTCACCACCACCACCCCCTTGTGGCAGCTCCTGGCATAGCCCAGGCCCTCAGCCCTCAAGTGCCACTTTTTACTCTTCTCTGTAGACTCGACCTGTGAGTGTGACAACACTCACACTCACTCAAAGTCACATAAGTCATCATATAAGTAATCATGATGTTCGTATGCGATTCATACATTTCCATTTAACTCATTACATACAGTGTGCTCTTTCAATGGTTCCAGGGGGAGGGGGGGGGATTACAATAGCATGCGAACAGAAATTGTACATGATACATGATATAACCGGGAGTGATGTCAAACAAACAGACAGACTTATAAAACAAGTCTTTAAAACAAACTTAGTATTATACAACAACGGAATGTGAGTTGTTAGGATCAGGTCTTTTTTTGGATTCTTTCAAATTCTCTTAATTTCTGAAAACATGATTTTTTTTTTCTTCCCTCCAATACAGTTATTCAAATACACATGCATTAAAGAAAAGCAAATATTGCACACACAAAAAAAAAAGAATGACATATTCTCTGAATAAAAAGTATGATTAGATTGGGCTATTTGTGTTGTCTCCAACATCTCTCTGTGCATGATTTGCAGTTGGGAGGCTACCACTAGCATCCGCATCTCTTGGTCTTTAGAGTTAAGGCTGATTCTCTAGTTCAAACTGGCACAGTTTTCTGACAACTAACAGGCCTGTGTTTTAGTGCTACACACGGATTTTCAACAGTAAAAGGAACACGACAAAAAACACATGTGAATACAATGATCCCAGAGTGTCCTGATGGGAATCCATTCGGCTGAGTTTATAAAACTTACGCACGGACACAGATTAAACAAAGATAGGTACATTCTTTGCAGCATATCTCCAGATATGCTTTTAGTTTTTTTATAATTGAAGAACACAAGCATTTGCAATCAAACCAACCAGGACACACACACACACACACACACACACACACACACACTTTTCTTGATGAGTTTGCTTTTTCAACGAACATTTGAAAGTCACACTGACATCTGGTTGATGAACGATACGAAGAACGGTCATGCTCTCTTCACTTACCTCTCCCACACACGCACACACATCAGTTTTGTAGTTTGTCATGGTCACTGACAATCACATACTGAGCAGAAACTGCCCCGCAGGCTAAGCACCCTTCTTCCACCCTCCTCTTCACCCATACAAAACAGAAGGAGGAAAAACTGCTGCATCTGTAGTCAGAAGCCGTTTGCATCGGTGCCACAACTATATTTGGTTAATAAACACATATTCATACGTATGTATAGTTCATATATTTATGGTAAAAGGTGAATTATGGTGCAGTTAAAAAACTCAGACTGCCAACTGTTAAAATCCTAATGCAAGCCTCGGGTAAGCTTAAGAGGAGTAGTGAGTGAACAAGAACCAAAAGTTAGCTCGCTCTCATCTCTCTTTCCGTTGAAACTCTTCTTCAGACTCCATTAAAAATGGTACAGTATTTGTGTACATCTCTTGGGTGGCAGAACCACTATGGGGTGGTTTCATCATAGTGATTTATCATAATAAAAAACAAACAAACAAACAATTATATTTTGTCTGGGATCTGTACCTCCC
>NC_137918.1:13561083-13571083 GCF_963457725.1 Sprattus sprattus | reverse complement strand
TCTTGGGTTTAACGAGCTGGAAGAGGAGCTTGGTACGTAACAACATGGACTTCCTTAACGAAGAACAAGGTCATTCAAGTCCTGTGTTCCAATACTCTGTCTTTGTTTCATGAGGTCAAAAAGCCCTCACCAGTCAGTCTGTGGATTAGCGTAGCTGACGTTGCTGCTGCCTGGTTAACAGTGTGTTAAGGCATACACACGTGTGTGTGTTTGTGTGTGTGTGTGTGTGTGTGTGTGTGTGTGTGTGTGTGTGTGTGTGTGTGTGCCCTGCCTCACCACACAGCTCTACTTTCACACAAACCAGCCCAAGAATCTACATCACTTCAAAACAGACAGGGCAGAATCTGCTGTATTAAACAACACTGCTGTCAGTTAGAAACACTGCCTGACAGATCCTGTTACAGTGCGATGGAATACAGCACACAACGCAGGCACGCACACATGCACACAATGCAGGCACACACACACACACACACACACACAAACAAACACACACGTGTATGCCTTAACATACACCCCCCCCCCCCCCACACACACACACACACACACGTGTATGCCTTACCATACACACCCACCCATCCATACAGATCTACAAGTGCCTGTGTAAAACAAACACACACACCCTGGTCTACAAGTGTATGCCTTAACATACACACCCAGCCACACACACAGACACAGACACAGACACAGACACAGACACAAACACACAAAGACAGACACAGGCAGACAAAGACAGAGACAGACACACACACAGACCCCCCCCCCCCCCCCCCCCCCCCCCACACACACACACACACATAGACAGACACACACACACACAAACACAGCTTTTAGGATTTGGTACTCACATTGTCGTCCAGCTGGGCTGAGACTCGGCAGTGTTCGGGCCCGATGTCTGACTTTGGGATCATAGGCGGGACCTGGGGGAGGGAGAATGGAGGACATCAATAAAGAGAGAGAGAGAGAGAGAGAGAGAGAGAGAGAGAGAGAGAGAGAGATGGATGGATGGATGGATGGATTGTCTGACTTTAGGATCATAGGCGGGACCTGGGGGAGGGGGAATGGAGGACATCACAAAAGGATGGAAGGCACAATCTGCAGTCCAGTAATCAAGCAGGCTATATTCCATTAACACAATATGTTTCCTATCTTTATTAAACACGACCTATTATGCTTTTCTATTTCCCTTTTCTTAAGTGTGTTACATAGCTTTTTAATGCGTGCAAATGGTCTGACAAGTTTAAAAAGCACACGCCAGACAGACACTCCCACAGAACACCACTTTTCTCAGCTGCCTGAAATGCATCCTTGGAATTCCAACCTTTTTCCCTTGTTACAAGATGACACAATCTCAAAGCACAAACCTTATTGCCCACCTAGCTGACCAATCAGAGCACACTGGGCTCATCTGGAGGTGGGGGGGGGGGGGGGGGGGGGGAGACATAATGACACAGGAGCCACAAGATGAACTCAGTGATAACCAGTCAATCACTTCAACGTGTGTGTGTGTGTGTGTGTGTGTGTGTGTGTGTCCGAACCTTCAAGGGGAGATTACTGTGATTAGATGTCCATTTGTGGCTGACCGGCCCGTGGGAGTTCATGTTGATGTGCTACTTTAGCTTTAGCTGTTCCTGCTGTGTGCTACCATTCAATGCCAAGAGCAGGGACTCAACTCTAAAAGCCCTCAGGTGTGCAGTGTGCACCTGATCTTAACTGCATGGGGGCGCCTCACAAAGCAAGATTTCTTCAACACGTAGGCAGATAACCCTGTCTTAGTCAAATCTGGAAATACCTGAAAGCTAAAACAAGGAAATAGACCAAAAAGTATCCACTCTGATTTTGTGCAGCTATCTCGATGACTCAGTACATTTTTGAAATACTCAATTACTAGGGATGCACCGATATGGAAATTCTTGGCCGATACCGCAATTACCCATCCAGTCTGTTTGCCCTACGCTCCCTTGCTCAACGCTCACAAACGATGACGCTCCCTTACTTTGAATATGGACTGCTTGATGTCCTGGCCCAGTCTCTCGGACATGCGGCCTACGTTGTCAGTCATCTTGTTCATGCCCTCCGCCAGGTTGTCGGGGAAGGACTTGACGGCGTTGGACACGTTACGCATGGAGCTGCGCAGGGGGTTGACGAAGGTGTCCATCTGTGCAGAGGGAAGGCAAATCATTTACATTTACATTAAGTCATTTAGCCTCTGCCATAGTCACTTTTACTTTCACTTTCATCATGTATAACAAACATGGCCAGTCCCTCTCCTGAAGAGGTGCATTCCCATAGGGAGAGTTGTATCACCTAATAAATTAAACTCAACTCCTATAGCTAGCCAAGCCCAAGCCAGCGGCAGGTAAGTAGGCTCAGCATCCAAGCAGGTCTCCAAAAGCAGAACTTTATATAGAGCTTTATTCACAGCCAAATCAGAGGTTGCACAATAAGAAACTGAGACCACAGCTATAAAGAAAGACATGATTGGTTGGCCAGCTATAACACGTCTCTCCTATGCCTGACTAACCTCCTACTAAGACATGATTGGTTGGCCTGCTATAGCACGTTTCTCCTATGCCTGACTTACCTCCTCCTAAGACATGATTGGTTGGCCTGCTATAGCACGTCTCTCCTAGTCCTATCCATGTCTAACCTCCTCCTAAGTCATGATTGGTTGGCCTGCTATAGCACGTTTCTCCTATGCCTGACTTACCTCCTCCTAAGACATGATTGGTTGGCCTGCTATAGCACGTCTCTCCTAGTCCTATCCATGTCTAACCTCCTCCTAAGTCATGATTGGTTGGCCTGCTATAGCACGTTTCTCCTATGCCTGACTTACCTCCTCCTAAGACATGATTGGTTGGCCTGCTATAGCACGTCTCTCCTAGTCCTATCCATGTCTAACCTCCTCCTAAGTCATGATTGGTTGGCCTGCTATAGCACGTTTCTCCTATGCCTGACTTACCTCCTCCTAAGACATGATTGGTTGGCCAGCTATAGCACGTTTCTCCTATGCCTGACTTACCTCCTCCTAAGACATGATTGGTTGGCCTGCTATAGCACGTCTCTCCTAGTCCTATCCATGTCTAACCTCCTCCTAAGTCATGATTGGTTGGCCTGCTATAGCACGTTTCTCCTATGCCTGACTTACCTCCTCCTAAGACATGATTGGTTGGCCAGCTATAGCACGTTTCTCCTATGCCTGACTTACCTCCTCCTAAGACATGATTGGTTGGCCTGCTATAGCACGTCTCTCCTAGTCCTATCCCTGTCTAACCTCCTCCTAAGTCATGATTGGTTGGCCAGCTATAGCAAGTTTCTCCTATGCCTGACTTACCTCCTCCTAAGATTCCCTCTGCATGTTCCTTACCTTTCCCCAATAGTTTCTCTGAGCCACTTAATGTATCAGCCTAAACTTAAACCCTGACTTAACTAGAGCTGCAGTGAAACTTTAAAGCAGTGGGCAACAGGTGAGACAGCTGATGATGACTGAGGGGGATGGAGGGGAAACTGTTTGTGGGATGCCGTTCACTCACCTTGCGTGCAAAGTCGCCCTTGCCTTTACTGTAGGCTTTGTTCTCCAGGAAGTCAAATATGTAGGGGGTGAGGGTGGGACAGGCTTTCACCATCTCTGGATTGAGTAGCAGCTGTGAGAGAGAGAGAGAGAGAGAGAGAGAGAGAGGGAGAGGGAGAGGGAGAGGGAGAGGGAGATGCATTGCATTTAAGTCTGGATCTACCCATTCAACTCATTTCACAACCCTGTTCTATAAACCTGAATCAAAAACATCTCTAGACAAAACACTCAAATTCAACAGTCAACGATTCTAATTCAGAGCGATAAAGTGATTTGGTGGTGTTCTTCTCATACTTCCAGCCATAAAGGCAGTAAATATGCAGTGGGGGCTTACTCTGTCCTTTAAGCCCATCTGAGGGTATTATATGTAAAAAGGAACCACGGAGATAACCAAACAAGCAGAAGGACCTGAGTCCCAACCAATCAGGGTGTTTGTTTGCGTGTCAATAATGTGTACAGTGCAAGGTCATGCGTGAAGGGCAAGGTACTCAAAACAACAAACTCCAGCCAGTGACTCCATTCATCTTTTCGGGTTTCAAATAAAGTACCTGTTGACTTTGTCCTTTGTCAGGTGTAAGAAACTAAACAAAGATTTGAACATGGAGAGAGAGATGCTAAATGATATCCTATGGAAACCTTTCATGTTTTAAACCTGCTTGACAGTCACTGTGATTGAGATCACACAGAATTGGGTAAGTGTCCAGTTCCAAGGTAAAAGCCTCAGAGCATTTAAATACCTGTAGATATCCATTGAGGTCTTTTTTCCTCTTCTCTAGGAACTCTCTGTCCATATTGTTGAAGGTCTTTTTCCCTGGCAGCTTCAGTATGGTTGTGAGGTTCTCAAACTGCAGAAAAGTGGATGATCATGTTAGTCAAAATGGCTGACAAATTAAAAATAAAAACAATGGTTAAACTTAATTTAAAATCTTTTGCACTTTTGTTATATCTTTATATCTTTTCTCTGGTTCACAGCAACAGCATTCATGTTCTAATCTTCAAACCTACAAATGGCCAACAATGACACTTAGAACATAAAACCAAAAAAAGACACAGATCTCAATCTCAATAAAGTGTGAACAAAAAGTATTGTTGTATCCCTGTACTTCGGGGATGAAGTTGAGAGACGACAGAGGGAGACAAAGAAGAGACACACTATTCACCCCACACACACACACACACACACACACACACACTAGGCACCTGTTCTGTGATCCGCATGTGGAAGTCGTGGAAGTCGCTATAGCGACGGTAAGTCTTCCAGGTGTCCTCGCTGCCGTCGGCATTCTTGCGGTGGACAGTGATGGCGTAGAGCGCGTAGGTCTTGCCGTGGTCGTTGCACACGCCTGCCACGGGAAGGTGGTTTAGAAAAGCGTCAGCTACCCGGCACGTGCAGACACGAGGAGGCGGACGGAACGCGAAGGAAGGATGGATGGATGAATGGATGGATGGAGTAGGAGAGTGCAGGAGAGAGGGAGGATGGCAAAAAGAAAGAGAGGAGGCAGAGGGTACAGCAGGCCAGAGAGGTAGCCAGAAGCACAGCCAGGAGATATGAGAGAGAGATAGAGAGAGAAAGAGAGAGAGACAGAGACAGAGAGAAAGCGAGAAAGAGAGAAAGAGAGAGGGAGAGAAAGAGAGAGAGACAGACAGGAGTTGGCCAAGCGGCAGACAGAGAGAGATGATGGTCAAGTACAGGGATGGCATGGAGGCGTGGCAAGAAATGGAGAAAGAAAGAGATGCATGTGGAGATGACAAGGGCAAAGGATGGCAGGGAATTGAAAGTGCCAAGCACAAAATAGAGGGCAGGACAGGAAGAAGGCAAAAGGGATGGAGGGAAAAGGGAGGAAAATAAGAGGAGGAGAGAAGGCAGAAAATAAGAAATGGTGATGGAATGATAGTGCTCAAAAGAAGAAGTAGTGACAACATGCAAAGTGATGGCAAGGCCTGGTGACATGATAAGCAGGCTGAGAGATAGGCCTTATGGAGAGATATATACATACAGCTGAGAGGAAACACACACACACACACACACACACACACACACAGATATGCACACACACAAACACACACACACTCATACAGTCACATACACACACACACACACACACACACACACACACACACACACACACACACACACACACATCGATATGCACATACACACAAATATGAACACACTCATACAGACACATACACAACTACACACATAAGCTCCAACTCACAACATGTGACGGAAATGTAGGACAAGTTAGGACATCCTGCATCTCCATCCATCTAAACACACTGTCTAAATAAGACTGAAAATCCTCCATGGGAGCCAAGCGTCTCACGCCAAGACAAACAAATACTTCCCCACGCCTTCCACACAAGCCGCCACCGAAGTATCTGAACCACTCAAAAGTTTGGACACACCTTGTCATTTTTTGAGTTTTTTTCTTTACGTTTATTATTTTTTTTCTACATGGTATATAATACTTTTTTTGTTTAGAACATCATTCCATATGTGTCCTTTGGTAGTTTTAAATGTCTTCAATATTAATCTCCAATGTAGGAAATAATAAAAGTAAAGAAAAAAACTTCTCCAAAAAATTAAGGTGTGTCCAAACTTTTGACTGGTACAGTATCTGAACACGTACCGGTGTCAGAAATGAATGCGTGGATCTGCAGGACGTCGTCCGCGCTGGCATTGGTCAGGTCATCCAGCGACTGCAAAACAAACCGACAGCTTTAAAAGACAAACATATGCGCCCCCCCCCTCCATATCATCCAAACATCTGCCCCCCCCCCCCCCCCCCCCCCCTCCATATCTTCCAAACATCTCAGTGGTTCTGTCCCAAAGTCTGACTAAGGGGCTCTGTGTGTGTACTCAAGCGAGCACACTTGACAGCCAGTCAGGGCTTTGATTGCAGGATTAAGTCAACAGAGGGCTTGGCATTGAAACTAAGAGCACGCAGACATACCAGATTTATGCTCCCAGTCGGAGAACCGTTGAAGGACTCTGCACAGGGAGGGAGAAAAAGACAGAATGAGAGAGAGAAAAATAGAGAATGAGAACATTTTGTTACATCAAGGCTGCCTGCACTGCCTCTTCTAACCACACCCAATGGAAATCCATCTTTACATCCGAACAACGACAAGTGGCAGGAGTTATGACTATGAATCCCCCTTCTTAAAGGGTGTCCCCCTCAATATATAATTGTAAACCTAACCATGAAATATTAAATAACATAATAATATGTACTGAAAGCACTTGTGAAAAATGAGTGCAAAACAATGTTCCACTGCCTGCTATGTGCCATCCCCAATCCCACCCCCACACACCCTAGCCCAGTAAGGGTTCGAATACACATAAGCGTTTTTTTTAAACGGGACGCTAGAAAATGCATTGATTCCTATGGTTTGGCGCGCTTTGCGTAGGCGCACACGCAAAGCGCGCCGTACATAAGGAATCAATGCATTTTCTAGCGTCCCGTTTAAAAAAAACGCTTATGTGTATTCGAACCCTAAAAGAGTCTGTGGCTCAGTGGTGGCGGACCTCCAGTACGTAGCTACTCTGCAAATGGTCGCTTAAAACATGTTTCTTTACCTCAACCACAAATGGAATAACGCACATTTACATGTGTAACCAGACTGAGTCTTGTTCGCATCGTTACCTCAAAGGTCAACGACCATATTGTACAGGGCAGCCCTGTCACCTAATGCATGTATGCAAGTTTAATTCAGTTAAATATTCATTATTTATTATTATTAATTATTTAGTGGCACAACTGTCCATAACTTGTTTCGAGAAAATATTTTCGAAGAAGGTTTGGTTGATTTAGTTTGGGTAATTCATTTAAATATTTGATTCTGCTTTTAGAATTGTACTTATTCTGAGCTTTATGTTCTAGTTAAGATACTAAGAGACTCAAAGATTAGGCCAGAGACATATATGTAATGATTTTATAATGTATTTAAAACATTTGAACATGCTCATCCCGTCAATGATCTACTATAGATAATAATGAAAGTTTCCTCTATATACATTTAATACATTTAAAGCACTTTTGGCGGCATCTTTTGTGTCCCCCTCAGGAAATGCTCATGAGATATTTTTCTGTTTATTGTACCCCCCTACCCCACCCAACAGTGGAATGACATTTAGCTCACTTTTCCCTCGTGTCCTCAAGATGGATCACTGGTCATTAGTCATGTGGGGTTGGCAACTCAGGCAGCAATTATGTCTTCATATTCTGGTGCCAAAACTGAGCGCCATCAAACAAAATACTTCAGAATTCCTGGGCTGAAGTAGCTAGCATAGCATTGGCCATTTATATGAATGGGAGTGCTAATCTGTCTCCAGGTTTATATAATAACTAGGGCTGGGCAAGTTAACGCGTTAATCTTGCGTTAATTCATCAATTAATTAACGCCGACAATTATTTTATCGCGCGTTAACGCAGGTTTTATTATTTATTTTATTATTGTAAAAGTCTGTTGCCAATAGGCTTTTATTTTGACTGCTGCGCAACCGGAAAAGAAAAGAATGGGCAGATAAACAAACCTGGATTAGGGCACAGACATATACTTGAAAAGTTGACCACACGCAAGTTAACACAGATACACGAAAGCTAAACTTATCGAAATAATGTGGCAATTCATTGCCTGTGCGTCACCTCCAGCAAAGGTTAACGTCAGTGGGCGTTAACCGGTCAGCTGTTTAGCTAGAATCTATAAGTTCGTTGTCTCTGAATGATGCTAGCAGCAGCTAAGCAGCTGGCTATCCTAGCCTGTCACCCTACTGGATCTATCATTAAGATCACATCAGGATGACAAGAAAACCAACTATCGAAAATATGATTTTTAGTTTGTTGTGCAATGATATCCCCTGTCCTCCCGGCTCCCGATAAGTTAAGCTAACTAATTTTAACGTGCTAGCTGTCGCTAGCTAGCATGGGGAGTAGCCATTAACTAGCGAGCTACAAACGTCAGAGGGCTATGGCAGAAACAACGTCATAACCAGGCTGGTTAGTAACATTACAGGGAAACCAGCCATCAAGTACATGGAATTGAGTTGTAATATTGCCAACACAACTTTCTGGTGCTTCACCACCCTCTAAACATCAATGCCCTGGCAGTGGCAATAAGCTTCAGTTTTGTATTTGTTTTGATAACATTGTTTAAGTTGAGAATTACACAAAGTATTTATTTTATCAAACTGCTACTATATAAAAATGCTGATGTTAAGTGTTTGCACAACAAATGTTGTGGCACTTTTGTTCATATGGCAGAACACTTAAAATAAAAGTGCGCTATACACTACTTTTGAATTGATTATTGGATTTTGTGTATAGAAATGCGATTAATCGCGATTAATCAGGGAAATCATGCGATTCATCGCGATTAAAATTTGTAATCGTTGCCCAGCCCTAATAATAACACTTCCATGACGTGAACTCTCCTCACCTCCGTCTCCATCATCCGAGCCCCTGTAGCTGGGCTCCTTCAGCATGTCCAGCTCTGCCAGCATCCGCACGTAGAGAGGGTGCTGCCTGAACGAGGGGTAGAAGCGCTCATCCCTCAGCATCATGTCATACACCTGCAGAGAGAGAGAGAGAGAGAGAGAGAGAGAGAGAGAGAGAGAGAGAGGGAGGGAGAGAGAGAGGGAGGGGAGGGGAGGGGATGCAAAAGCAAGATAAAAGAGAGAGAAAGAAGGAAGAGGTGATGCAAAAGCAAGAGAAGAACAGAGCGATACAAAGAGAAAGAGAGAAACAGTGACAGTGAGAGAATGTGACTTACAAAGAATAAAAGATCAAATCCAACATAGAGCAACAGGCTGCAAAAAGTCAATGACATTTGTGAAAAATCTGTCACACACACACACGCACACACGCACGCGTGTGCACGCACACACACGCACACACACACACACGCACACACGCACACACACACACACACACACACACACACACACACACGCACCTTTCTCTGGATATCATCAAATATCTCTGGCGTGGGATCCTCATTATTGAGTTTCTCTCCCAGCTTTTCAATTGAAGCTTCATCCACCTGTACTCTGGGAGAGGCCTGAGAGAGATAGAGAGAGAGGGAGAAAAAGAGGGAGAGAAAGAGGGAGAGAAAGAGAGACAGAGACACAGAGACAGAGAGATAGATACAGAGACACAGAGACAGAGACACAGAGACAGAGACACAGAGACATAGAGACAGAGACAGAGAGAGAGATACAGAGACAGAGAGAGACAGAGAGAGAGATACAGAGACAGAGAGAGAGATACAGAGACAGAGAGAGAGAGAAAAAGAGTGAGTGAGAGTGAGATAGAGAGATGGATGTGCAAGGAATGAGTACATACTGATGACTGAGGCCTCTGAGACGAGGTGGTTTCAGCGTTGCTCTAATTGTGTCTCCTCTAATCCCTCCTAATTCCATCAGAT
>NC_137918.1:13553583-13556083 GCF_963457725.1 Sprattus sprattus | reverse complement strand
GCTGACTTTGGCCTGTCAGGTTCCACACATCCATACTGGTATTCTCATGATTAAAGCACAGCAGGGCTACACATTTGAGGCTTATTCTTCACTGATCTTGGCTGACAGGACTCCTAATCAAGTGTTCAAACAAGCCCCTACTATGTACCTGCACAGCGATAACGGCTTATGGCTGGCACAAGACTGCTGTGCAAAGCCTCTCCCTCTCACACACACCTGCGCACTTGCGCACTTACGCACACACACACACACACACACACACACACACACACACACACGCACACACGCACCTGCACACACACGCCTGACACCTGCACACACGCTGGCATACCTACACGCATTCACCTGCAGACACACACACACACACACACACACACACACACACACACACACACACACACACACACACACACACACACACACACACACACACACACAGAAACACACCTTCTTCGTCTTTGGGGGAGGTGCACACCATGTCCCGGCAGATCTTCCTCTCCATCTCTACCTCCGCCTCGAAGAAGGACTCTAGCAGCTCCTCAGAGGACTCTCCTGCAGCAAGGAGACGGAGCCATCAGAGGACCATCATCATCATCATCATCATCATCACCACCATCATCATCACCATCATCATCATCATCATCATCAAAGTCATCCGCACTAAAATCCATCGTCATCACCATATTACCTCACCACCCTCACTCTCCACTCTAGCTTCATTCATATCATCATCATCATCATCATCATTCTCCTTCAATCACACTCACCATAATTATCATAATCATCACATTAGCTCACCTCAAATCATCTTCACCATCCACAGTAGCATAATTGATATCATCATCAGCACCACTTCCATCATCATTACTACCTATTTCTAGAGACCTCACTCCTCAACAATCTGTTAACATGATTCAACTCAAGGGGTGCCTATACCATTGGAAAGCGCACAGTAGTATAACAGAAACTGTACTGGTCACTGACCGACAGATTCATTCATTCATTCACTCACTCATTCATTCATTCATTCATTCATCCATCCATTCATTAATTCGTCCTTATTCCAAACCACTGTGAAATCCAACAGGTATTATCTTATCACATCGCATCTTTCAAATCCATGACCTCCTTGTCCTTAGCAGCAGTCAATCAATCTTATCTTCATTCATTAATAAATGCATTCAATTCTTCATTCATTCACTGACATTTCAAAATGGGTAATACATAATGTTAATAACATGTCAACAATGTAATGAACAACATGCCAAACATGCTTATTCAAAGATAAAGAGAGCAACGTCAAAGACAAAGAGAAAGAGAGAGAGTCAGGAGAGAGTGATAGAGAGAGTGACAGAGAGAGCGATAGAGAGTGACAGAGAGAGAGAGAGAGAGAGAGTGAAAGAGAGAGAGATAGAGAGAGTGGCAGAGAGAGAGAGAGAGAGAGAGTGACAGAGAGAGAGATAGAGAGATGTGCTGTTCTGTAAGAGGTGCACGCTGGAGTGGCAGAGGCAGCATTAGGAGGAGAAGGGCACTGGTGTCTTACGTTGTTTTGGGTCGTCCCTGTCACTCAGCCTCTCCTGGGCTTTCCTGAAGACGCGCAGATGCGTAGCAAAGTCATCCACCAGCCGTGTGGTGAAGTACGGCTGCCAGTCCACCTCTTTAGACCTGCAGGGCGACGAGAGGGGAGAGAGAAAGAGAGAGAGAAAATAAGAGAGAGATAGATAGATGGAGAGAGAGAAAGAAAGAAAGAGTGCAAGAGAGAAAGTGCAAGCGAGAGCAAAAGAGAGAGAGAGAGAGCGAGAGCAAAAGAGAGAGAGAGAGATAGAGAGAGAGAGAAAGAGGGCAAGAGAGAAAGAGCAAGCGAGAGCAAAAGAGAGAGAGAGAGAGCGAGAGCAAAAGAGAGATAGAGAGAGAGAGAAAGAGGGCAAGAGAGAAAGAGCAAAAGAGAGAGAGAGAGAGAGAGCGCGCGAGAGAGACCAGAACATGATCAGCCACTCACAATGTTGACACATTTCCTCCAGGCCTCTGGGCGTACACACACACAGAACATGAGGTGTACACAGACACGACACTAAACTACTTTAATCTCTGTCAACCCCCTTCAGGAATCAGACAGCAGGTTACTGAGAAAACGACATGCCTTTGGACTTGTCTAGGGGACGTGGGGAAAATCACAGGGCCAAGGGCCAAGATTGTCACTGCAGAGTTAGGGGATCAGCATTCAAAATCCATAATATCCAATCATAATCCAAACTCGCAATGCATCTGTTGTGGAAACACTGCATACGTACAGCTGTTACAGTCGAAACGTGTTAAGAAAATGACTTACGCAGTATCCCCCAGAGATGTGGGATGCTGCTTTTTTTTCAATGCACGGCTGTTAAGAGACCTTGCGTGACTTCATTTTACGCTCTGATGAGAGGAGACAGGGGGGAGATGACCGAGACCAAACAGCCCCCAGGCAAGAGCATTCTGGACACCCCTACCCCCCCCCCACTCC
>NC_137918.1:13531083-13543583 GCF_963457725.1 Sprattus sprattus | reverse complement strand
GTATGTGTGTGTGTGTGTGTGTAGAGAGTGTGTGTGTATGTAGAGAGTGTGTGTGTAGAGAGTGTGTGTGTGTGTGTGTATGTGTGTGTGTGTGTGTGTAGAGAGAGTGTGTGTGTGTGAGTGTGTGTGTGTGTAGTGTGTGTGTGTGTGTGTAGAGTGTGTTTAGAAAGTGTCTGTGTGTGTTTGTTTGTCTGTCTGTCTGTGTTTCTATGGTGGGGGGCCTTGGCCAACAGTAGGAAACTAGGGCGTTTCGGGGAGACAGCCATGTGATGTCCTGAAATCCTCTCCTTTCAAAGGGGGAAATCAGGACATTTTCACAGCCACGACTCCTCCCAAAGCCCTGTGAGAAAGAGTTCACTGTGCACACTAAAGGACTATTCTGACTTATGGGAGTGGCGAACCGGGTCAAAGAGACGCATATTCCATACGCACAGATCATAAAGTATTCACAGCATGTCATAAATAAAAAAAGAGAGAGAGTGAGGCTTAAACATGGGTGAGGTAGAAATCTAGCTTACAGCAGATTTCAATGGCAAGAGCTAGCCTACTTCTCCCTATGCTGTTCAATCCAAACTATTCTCAATGGTTTTAAAAGTAGGCTAAACGTTTTTTTTCTAAGGTGCGTTTAGTTCACTCAGAGTACAAGACAACAAAAATACTAAAAACCAGAGCATGAAGACGCCGTGTCGCTAGTTCTGTGGCTAGGCTTCGGCCAACCTGGGATGGGCTAAACAACACACTACATTGTTTTGCAGTTGACCACAAAACTGCTGAACCGGTTGAGTGAAGAGAGATAGAGAGAGCAAGAAAAACAAAACTAACAAGACTGAGCAGTGACTCTATGGGGCAAAGCCCTACTAGTGCATTCTGGGACCAAAAAAAAAAAAAAAAAAACACCCAACATTCTAGAGGCCAGCCTCTTTCATAACAAGTTCCACACAATGAAGGGCTATTACTGGGGGGCAGGAAGGCAAACAAACACTGTTAGTGTCATCTTCTGCTGTGTAGGCGTGCGACTCGTGAAAAGGCCCTTCTCCTGCCTGGAGCCGCGCCCTAAAACACTGTCCGTCATCCAGGCACGACTAAAAGGACATATCAGCCTGGCTGCCCACGTAACATAGCAGCTTATTTTAGGTCATGGTTATCTTTCCAAGGCCAGCGTTCTCTCCAGCGCCCTATTTGCATTTGATCATTTCACAGATGCTTTTTCAGTGTGTGGGTTAGTGTACGAGCTCATGGTTTCTAGCGGTGCTTTACACTGCATGGAAAAACAAGGTCATGACCTTGGCACTGTCAGACGCCAGGTTCCCAGGTAAGAGTACAAACAAACACACACACACACACACACACACACACACACACACACACACACACACAAGGACACACACACACAAGGACACACACACACTTGACACATTACAGAAGCCAGGTAAGAGTACAAACACACACACACACACACACACACACACACACACACACACACACACAAGGACAAACACACACACACACACACACACACAGACGGACACACACACACCAGGACACACACACACACACCAGGACACACACGCTTGACACTTTACAGAAGCCATTCTTCCTCATCCTCTTCTCCTCCGCTCCAACTAGGGCTCTAAATATTTACACAAGTCCAAAGGACAGAGAGAGAGAAAGAAGCCTCGGCACTGCTGTGTGTGTGTGTGTGTGTGTGTGTATGTGTGTGTGTGTGTGTGTCCAAAGGACAGAGAGAGAAAGAAGCCTCGGCACTGCCGCCAAGATGGCCTTCTCTGGTGTAATCACAACGCGCTGTTTACAGGTTTTGGACTTGAATAGAACATCAGATCCCATCCCCTGGACAGGTCAGTGCTGAGGGAGAGCAGACCGAGGGCCTTCCCACTACTGTGTGTGTGTGTGTGTGTGTGTGTGTGTGTGTGTGTGTCCATCCACTGGACAGGTCAGTGCCGAGGGAGAGAAGACAGAGGGCCTTCCCCACTACTGTGTGTGTGTGTGTGTGTGTGTGTGTGTGTGTCCATCTCCTGGACAGGTCAGTGCTGAGGGGGGAGGGCCGAGGGCCTTCCCCACTACTGTGTGTGTGTGTGTGTGTGTCTGTGTGTGTGTGTGTGTGTGTGTGTGTGTGTGTGTGTGTCCATCTCCTGGACAGGTCAGTGCTGAGGGGGGAGGACCGAGGGCCTTTCCCACTACTGCGCCGTCACGGAGTGAAGATTGTGACAGGAAATGAGAGGGAGAAGAGGTGGGGAGTGGACAGGAGAAAGCCTGGGCCTTCAGAGTGGGTGACATTGTCAAGTGCACAGCAAACACAAACGTAACTTTCGTGTGGCTTTGGCTGAAGATCACCTGTGCCAAATTTGGAGAATTTTCAAATTTGTGGCCCCTGAAACGTTTTTGATTCAATCCAATATGGTAGCCCCCCAAATTTGGTCGGGTTTTTGGGTCTCCCAAGATGTCCCCACACATAACAGCCACTTTTTCCGGACACCTTTTGATGTTTTGGTCTTATAAAACACATGCATCAAACAGTTCCTGGGATATGACATCACTTCATGTGTGCCAGCTTTGCCGTTGATTTCGATTGGATGTACCAGGCAAATCTGAAATCAATCTAGTAGCTGTTGTGAGGCTTGGTCTGAAGATCATCTGTAGCAAATCTGGTGAAACTCTGAAGGGCCAGGTGAAAGGCCAGGACTCAGGAGTGTGTGACATTGTCCAGTGCACGGCAAACACACCAAGACAGACAGAGGGGGCCCCTGGAGGAATGAGGAAGCTGGAGGTTGGTGGGGGATAGGGTTGGGGTGACAGGAAACACCACCTTCTACCACCCCATCGCAATGTTTGGATGAGGTCAACCTGAGGTCACCTATGCAAGGATGCGAGGGGTAGTTGCGCCTCCAGGAAGAGCTTCTGATACCGCGATATGCGGGCAGATAGATGGGGGAGATAGATGGGGTGATGGATGAGGTGATAGAGAGAGAACTCCTGGATTTCCACACACTTTCTTCTTCATAGTGCAAAAAAAAAGAAAAAAGAAAAGTGGAAGAGGGGGAGGAGGAGGGGGGGGGGGGGGGGGGGCCTGCCAGATGAGTGAGAGTGACTCATAGACTCATCTTCTGGAGCCAGGCAGACCGTGGGTGTTTCTCTCTCTCTCTCTCTCTGTTCGGCTCCCCGGCGAGCTTCTCCTGTGGCAAGATCGCAAGCTCATCTCCCACTTCAATCGACGGGCCCTGTCAGTGCCTGAGCGCAGAGAAATGTACGTGTGTGTGTGTGTGTGTCTGTGTGTGTGTATGTGTGTGTGTGTGTGTGTGTGTGTGTGAAATGTCCTTGTGTGTGTGTGTGTGTGTGTGTGTGTGTGTGTGTGTGTGTGTGCGTGTGAAATGTGCTTGTTCTCAGTTTGGTCTTTCACTTTGCCTGCCTCTAGCAAGGCTAAAGATGCAAGAAAGTGAACAACAGGCATAAGAAACGCCCCCAGGACAGGAAAACACTCAAAATACTGTAGATTAAACAACTGCAAGTCCAGTACTGTGGCTCTCAAGAGTGAGATGGTGAACAAAAACTAACGTCACTGAAAACAAAATGATGGAGGACTGAACAGCCACAGGTCCACAGAATTCAAGTCCAGAGTCCAATGTCACCCCAAGCCATACTAATAAAGACCAGACACCAGGGGGGCACTGTGTGGTACCACATTCGGGCTTGATGCCCATGAAGGACATGGGTTTGAATCCGGCCCAATGTCATTTCTCCTGTCCACTCCCCACCTCTTCTCCCTCTCATTTCCTGTCACACTCTTCACTGACCTATCGATTAAAGGCATAAAAAGCCCAAAAACAAATCGTAAAAAAAAAAAAAAAAGAGCAGACACCACCAATATGGTTTTCCTGCCATAGATCAATGCTGACCATAAAGCACACAAACACACATTAAACATGAGTACAGCGCCATAGCAACTCCAACTCCAACAAGAAAAGAAGTTGGAATATGTGCTCCGAGGACTTAGAGCACATCCATGATACATTTAGAATGTGTTGCTTTGACATTAAAGTTAACGCGCTTAAAAGTTCGTTAGAGTTCTCTGTCTACTAGCAAGTTAAGTCAAAACCAATTGTGGTAAGGGTAAGGGGCTGCAGACAGACAGCATGACATGGAGTTTTCAGCGGTGCGAGCTCACTCAATGTGCAAACCCTATACGGACAGCATGAGAGTGAGTGAGGTCTGATACACTTCATGATCGATGTGTCTGGCGGACCAGCGCATCATTAGCGCACACACTCTCAGACACATAACTCATCACGATGCATCCTCCGAAAGCAAGGCCTTGTTATCTGTGACAGTGCATTTTGGGAGCTCGAGAACGACAACACCCAGCAAACAGTTTATGACCCCCGATGTCCAGGTGCTGATGATACTCACCCATTATATGTTAAGGGGAATATAGCTCTGATTGAATGGGATTTCACCAACAAACAAAAAAAACGAGTCTTGAAAGCACCACTGGATGAAACTTCCAGGCTCAGTCCGATGACCTTGTCCTTACATCAACCTTGCCATGAGTGTTTTGCTCAGTCGCTCCAGGAAAAGCAAAACTATATCCGTATCAAAACTTTCCATTTAATCAGAGAACAAATGGTAACTGTAAGTATATCCGAATCACGACTGTGTGTGTGTGTGTGTGTGTGTGTGTGTGTGTGTGTGTGTGTGTGTGTGTGCGTCGGTGTGTGCGCGTGTGTGATCGCGAGAGAAAGATCTGGTATGTGCCGGTTGTGTTAGTGCAAGCATGGGTGAGGTGTGTAATTATGTAGGCTATGTATAGTTTTGCTCGGAGCGTACATTGGAAACACAATAATAAAGCACTACAGCTCGATATAAACCACACACACAAGTGAACCTCTTGGCTCTCCACAGGAAGCAGCCAGTAAAAACAGATGGCCATAAGTACCCATTCTTTTTATGGCCTGCATATCCCACAATCACACCACTTCCACACTGCAACACATTTGTATGTATGGAGCCCTATGGTCAATGGAGACCAATGGGGGCATGGACGGCTCAGACGGGCAGAGAGGGGTTCCGTTCCCAAGTCAGCCTCTATCTCGGCTGGTTAGGCCTATTACTTCCGAGCCGTTGGTCACGTTCCATGACCTTCAGTAATCTGAGAGGAGACTTGCGTTATCTGTCCAGCTTACTTATCAACCTCCAGTCTAAACGTGGCTCTGTGGAAAAACCCACCAGGCGTGTGTACCTGGGCACAACAAGCAAGACTCCAGGGAGTGGTGGGTACGTTCAGAGACATAACATGTTTTTTTTTCTCCCCCAGATAAAAAAATGTGCACAGAGTAGAAAACTTATCTTCACTCCCCATGGATTCAGCTTGTTTAATAAATGATAGATAAAAGATATTCTCCTTATTCAGGGCCAGGGTTTAACTTCACAGCACAATGCAGCGAAAGTATCGTACACTGAGAGAACAAGGAGAGAGTTGTCATTTGAAACGCCGTCTCATTGTATCAGTTACACAAGTCTTAGCACTGCTAAGAGGGCCCTGGGTTAGCTTAGCGGTTGAGCCGGTGTAAAAACACATGCAGGGCATTGAGGTGATCCCCCTTTAATGGTGATCCCCACAGGTGTTAGCCTGGGGCTGCTATTCACCAACCCCATCCCCTTCCCCATGAAGCCACCTCTAGTTAACGCCCTACGGGGACAGGGTTGGGAAGGGTAGGGTAGCTTTGAGCTGGAGGTTGTGAGCTTGATGGAGATTGACATGCCTGTCTTTTTGGTGGCAACAGTGCTTTCAGTTCCTCTGACTGGAGACGTCTTCCTGGCCACAGCACACATGATTGCCTGCCTGTGGGCCTTCTGCTGTCCTTAAAGTCTGCTAGTCATCGTCCCCAGTCGCGGGGCTATTTCTGGAGGCGCTGAGCTGTGCTGAGGACAGGCGTCTCTCCCTAAAGGGTTAAAGGTGGCCTGCGTAAGCCAAATCTCGTCTATGGCTTCTCTCTCTCAGCGCCCAGTCCTGCTAAGATGCAAGCAACTGGAATAGCACTGCCGGGTTCCTTTTGTAAAACAATGACGGGTCCACAAACAGCTGACCAGATCCACCCTGTTTTTAGTCCTGAAATTACAGGTTCAGAAGACAAAAACACTGTCACCCTTGTTGTGTGTCACCTATCTGGACATACCAGCTTGAACAACCTGAACCAGTATACAGATGTGCTAACTCCAAATACCATGTGCATACTCCAAATACCAGTGCCAGACCACTTCCAGCCCAAGGATGCGAGGCAAGTGAGGTTAAAATGCATAAAGTGACACGCATCTCTGCACATGTTATATGTGCACACACGTCAATGAAGAATTTAAATATGACAAGTGACGCGGCAAATTCTTCGCTTCCTCGTTCCACAACACACAAAACGAGCAGGCCCTTCTGCACAGGACCACTGAACCCGCCAGGAAAGTCAGGGCACTCTGGTCGCAGACTCATGGCTTCTACCTCTGACGCATGTCTGATAAGCAAGGCTGCCTGGTAGCTTCGTCCAAGCTTTGATTAAGATCCACTAAGGAGCTTTGGATGTGCTGCATGGCACACACTTATTCTACGCCTTTTATAACTGCAACCCTAAATACAGATCTACCTAAATCCACCCTTCAGGTAACTCCCTTTACGTGCAGGTGGGCACTAAAAGCGCAATTTACAGGGCAAATCTTAATGCATTTTCTCCAAATAAACATGCACAGTTGCAGTGATCCCCTTTCAACTGACAAATATGAACATTGATGTCTAAAGGTAGGCCACAATGAATATGAGATATAAAAGTGTGTCCACAATCATTTAGACTAAAACTTATGGTGTTAGTCTTGAACATTTACAAAGCTATAGGTGGCAACACCAAGCCAACTCTATGAACACTTTAGGCCCACTTTAACAGAAAGAGTCTGTCTCTAATTTAACGGAGTAGTGAAAGCAAACGAGAGCGGAGAAGTGGAGGTATGTGAAGAGCGCTTCTGTAAAATTCAGCCACCACTTTGTGAAAACCGGCCATTCAGCCCAGCAAGAGAACCGGTGACAGCTGCGCGTTGAAAACTGAGTGATGTTTGCTCACTGGCCAAGTGCATCCGTGCAATGAACCGCCACACATACCCAGCTGACAGGTCTTACGTTACACACGAAATGGTTGGAGTTCAGCAGAGGCTAACAATGACATATTCAATAGCAAGTTAACACAGGCTGCAATACGACTCGGTGTTTTGGGTGTGCGCATCTGTTTAAATTAATCATTGTGGCCAAGTATAACAACTAAGCCAATCCGGTTGGCTCGTGTATTCGGAGAAAATTACTGTTTCGCAAACAGCTCCAGTGTACATGAAGGGACGGTGTAAAAGAAAACGCCACGTAGATAATTGTCGACCTGGGGCAAGACGAAGAGTTCAACCCATTTATCACCAAATCAAACACTAGCCAGCCAACACCTATGAGTAGCAAGTTGCGCTCATCTCGTCTAACACTGTAAAAGCACAATTTGTGGCACAATCAACACGTTAATAATCAAACCAAGAAGGTTAATTTAGGATGTTGTTGCATCTGAAGGTAACAGCATAAGCTTGTCGAATTAGCAATGTAATCCCAGACTGAGCAACCAAATGCCTCTTCAAAACATAGCCTGTCTGGGCTCTGTCCTGTGTTTACCTGTTAGGTTGGTAGCTAGCTTAGCTAGCTAGCATTAGCCCATAGCGAACACTGTTTTAGCTGACTAGCTAGCTAGCTAGTTGTACTGTCACTACACAACGGAAAACAAACTCAACATATAGCAGTCAATGACACAGCAGACTTACCTCTGCAAACATTATTTAAAACGTTGCGGCACTAGTTCTTCAGGCTAACCCCACCACATTTTATCAAACGTTACGTCGCTATTTTCTCGTTTAAAAACTGATAGGTTTCCAGAGTCCGTACACTCTCCGGATAGTCGCCATATTGCTAGATTTACATCCCCTACTCTGACAGTCTCCACTGATTGGACCATCGGCTATGACGCAAGGGACATACCCGTGACCATGGGCGTTTTTTACTCAACAAGCGTTCAGCGCATTCAACACTGATTGACCCAAATTAAGAATTGAGATGATTAAAGATGATGTTTTGTGTTACAGAAAACAGTAGTTGATACATTCTTGATAGCGGCAACATAGTGGTCACGCTTATAGACGTATACGGTAGGTTACAATAAATAAAGGCATTGTATGTTTTTCCAGAATAAAATTTGTATTTCTTTTACAACCAAAAGAGAACACTGTTTTCCGAAATGCCTTAACCATGGTCCTCATAAAACAATGCAAACATAATTTTTATTTGTATCTTTTTACCGGTATGCATCTCTTTAATCTATCAAGTGGAATATTTACTGTAAACTCTCATTTGTATCTATTCAATCATGGCAAGGCTGTGCTTTTTTGTCATGAGTTATTAATAAGAAATGGTCGGCTAAAATTGTAAAGGTTTCCATAAGCGTCTGCAATATTGTAGCCTGCAACGATCATGCCCAAACACTTCTGCACAGACTCGCCTATGTTCTTTACAGAAGGGTGGTTTACTTCCTCTTATGGCAGTAACTTAACTTGTCTTATCTCAGCAACTATCACTGAAGTCATGTGGTGACCCTGTTGTTTGCCGAAAGGAGAAAAAAACAAATTGTCATCGCAGTACATGGACAGAAAGGCTATAATCCCGTCTCGAGGCCAGTCAAGGACAGAAAAGGCCTACCTGTCTCCAGCTGGATAAACACCCAACCGGGTCAGTCAGAGAGCCGTGGTGCAGACTCACATGATCCCAGCCGTTCAATAGTCCACGGTTGCCTGCTGTCACTAGGTTCCCCATTTGATCAGCAGAGCTGTATTATCATCCAAATTGCCCTCTCATATTTCCTCCGCGCATCACAGCAACCCCGGGTGTGTATCTGATAAGCACCCTATGCCGAGAGCAGGACTCTTGTGGATTTGATTCATCCCTCTCGGCTCAACACCCAGCTGACAGTCAGTAGGTGTAGTTTGGACAGTTTATGCAGCGTTTGTATGATCACAAGACAGAGTGAACTCTGAGCCTTTTCCCTCTTGACGTATAAACCTCAATTGCCGTTATGGTTAGTGCACATATATCACCTGTGGCGCTATTGTTAGGTTTCATGTTGCGTTGAAGAGAACCTTTAATGATACGGCAGTGAACAGACCCTCCTTCATATGAGCATTTTGCTGGGCAATTTTGTTCCTGCTTATATTTTCTGTCGTGTTTGTATGGGCTACGTGATTGAATGAAAAAGTCACACTGACTGATGTACAAGCGTTGTTTCCCCGTGCAGAACACTAGTAGCCAATTTAAATTTGAGAGAGCGTTTTTTTTTATAAAGGATATTTCAATGTGTGGAGAAAATGCGATAAGCATTTGTGGATAGCTGCAAATAAAACTCACACATAAAAATAAAAAAGCTCAATTGATCTAAAACAGGTTAATCTTCAGCCTGACTGAGGTATGTAAACCCATCGCGATTGTCTTTATTGTGTAAACGATATTATTATGAATCCTGTCCATTGTGTTGCTATTTTTAGTAAGTACTTGCGTCGCCGGAGGCAGCGGTAGCATTTAACATTCGCTGCAGTTTGTCTGAAAGCTCGTCGGTCTCCTCTCCCTCTAAAGATGAGATGAAGATGTCTGTGTGATTTGAATTACGTGTGGATTAACTACAGTTATGTATTTAACTACATAAGGTGTAATAACTCACCGCGAATCCCGGAAAGGGTAAGTTTAACATTGCTATTTTCGTGTACAATGTCCACGCAAACACGGACTCTGATAGAATCCATTTTTACCCGATACACATTGTTTGGTAACGCTTTGATAAACTATCAACAATGCGCGACCATTTATACATCTCTTGTTAGTTCGTTGTCAAGGTATAATTGTTCAGGAAACGTTATAGGAGCAGTGAGAATTCAGTTTCCTCTGCCCATACTGTCAGAAGAAGAACGAGCAAATCTTTGCCATTTGTTTATCTAAGGTAATTGTTGTATGTATTCACATATCATTTTCCTTGATTGGTGCCATGACATAAGCTACTGCATCCTTTGCTTCGCCTGTAATGCAAAATATTCGGGGAAAATGAAAACATTTCAATTCATTTGTGCTTGTAGCTTGCGTTGTGTTAGGAATAAGTTGCTCTAGAGCATACCCACTAAATGACAAAAATGTATTCGGTTCAAAGTAGATCAAGTTAGGAATCTGAACATATTTTTGTCGTTTGATACATATTGAGCTGTTCGCGCATGCATGGTAACAGGTTAGTATCATGCATCGCTTCCTCGTCGTCCTTCCTCCACTGGGAAAACATCGCTGCGCTAAAAATAGAACTGATACCATCTACTGAACACATACACGACCTCTGCGCGAAACGTGAGCGATGCATCAATTGAGGTTGAAGCGACGGACTCCATTCCAAAACAGTTCATCATGCAATGTAAATGTCGCCTTCGTGACTGTACATATCTGAATGTTTAAGGAGGAAAAATATATTGAATGTTTTGTACACAGTAGACGGACATAAATACAAATGGTTCCCCGTGGATAGGTGTTATGATCACAACTATGTCAGTCTTATTACTTCTATATATAGAATATATATATATACTTCACCTATAGGTGTCATGCTCTATGTTTCGGTGTGCATTTGGAGTTGGGAGGGGATCATACATGTATGCAATTGTGTTCATCTATAAACAGTCATACATGCTCAAAGTGCATCTGCTCTGTGCTTCATAGGGCACCGTCACGTTTGCAGATAAAGGTTCTTGTGCATAAATGTGTGTGTGTGTGTGTCTGTCTGTTTATACACATATATCCATCTGCAGGTGAGTGTGTGCGTTTACTGTGGGCCAAATCCATGCGGTTGGAGCCCCCCACTCCTCACTGGCAGGGAGAAGACTTCACCACACTCCATCTCCTCACTGGGGCCACCTCCGCCCGACAACCATGACCTCACCGGAGCCTACAGGTAAACCTTTGGACGCCACCCGCCTCTTCCTCTGCATTAACGCGCCCACCCCACCCCACCCCACCCCGCCCATCACTGGGCAAAACCCCGCTACCTACCCGCTGCTCTTTTCATTTCTCAACCGTTCTCTTTAGCCGAGGGGAAGAGCTGTTTTGAGGTCATCAGGTTGTTGCAGGGCTTCAGGTGTTTTTTTTGTGACAGTGGGTGATATTATATTTAGATCCATGGTCTCTTCCCAGGGATGTCTGAGAGGGCTCTGGATGTGTTCTTTTGGCAGGCCGAGGCCTGCAGATGGATGCTCACGCCAACAGGGCACTCACTGGGCCGTCTCTTGTTGCTTTAGTCCTCAGGTCTTCCAGCTCCTCCAGCCCAGCCACACACACACACACACACACACACACACACACACACACACACACACACACTCACTGGGCCTTCTCTTGTTGCTTTAGTCCTCAGGTCTTCCAGCTCCTCCAGCCCAGCCAGCCACACACACACACACACACACACACACACACACACACACACACACACACACACACACACCACACCCTCACACACACACACACACACACACACACTCTCACACTCACACTCTCACACACACACACACACACACACACACACACACACACACACACACACACACACACACTCTCACACTCACATCTCCTCCAGCCCAGCCAGCCTCTCAGGGGAGCAGGAGGCACAGGGAGCAAAAAAAAAGAAAGCCTTACGTCGGTGCTCCCTGTAGTATTCCCAAGGATCACAGTGCGTTAAAAATAAACTGAATTATTATTATTATTATCATTATTATTATTATTATTATTATTATTATTATTATTATTATTATTATGTGGAATAGAAGTGCCTGTGTGTATTAACTATAGTCTGTCTCTATGGAGTAAAAAAAAAAATATGGATACGACATGATAAATGATTCAGTATGAGATCATATCGAGTACAGCTGGGTGCTCAAAGCAGAATATTCTTTTTCTCTTCTTTTCCCTTTTGCTTGGAAGCTCTGTGAGACGAAGGGGAATGAGCTGGTGCTAGACTCGCAGGCTTGACATTAACACCATGGTGGCTAATGATGCAGAACCAGTGTTTGGAAGTGACAGCCCATAATACTGGTGTCACATTGATGAAATTGATGACTCCCACCCTCCGACAGCGAAACAGCCAAAGTGCCTGAGGGGGGGGTTGATGCTTTAAAGGCAAACGAGATGTCGGCGTAATGCTTAATGATTTACCATAAGGCGTGTTTTTTTAGTGATTCATGTTATACTGTGGACGTGTTTTTATTGGTGCTTGTGTTCCCTGGCAATTGAATGTACAACTTGCACGGTGCCATATTCAATCAGGACTGCATTTCCTGAAAGCACCATTGAGCAACCACTCTGGTTTCCATGGCAAGAGAGTGTTCAAAATGATAGCCTCTCTAGCATTTTA
>NC_137918.1:13523583-13526083 GCF_963457725.1 Sprattus sprattus | reverse complement strand
GTGAAAGAAAAGAGTGAAATAGAGAGGGAAAAAAAGCAGAATGAAAAGAAAGAGAAAAAGGTTGATAGGAAAAAAAGATGGTAGACAAGGCATGAATAAGAACACTCAGAAGAAGAGAAAAGCAGAGGGGGAGTGAGGGTGAGAGAGAGAAAGAGAGAGAGAGAGAGAAAAAGAGAAGAGGATGAAGTCAGACAGCTGTGTTTTTGTGCTGCTATTTTTATGCGGCTGGCCGCTGTTCCACTCCCCTGGTCTGGCCTGGGCTATTTCTGGGCTGGGCTGGCCCGGGTGCTATTCCTGTCACCTGAGAGAGAGGCAGAGAGAGAGGGAGGGAGGGAGAGAGGGAGGGAGAGAGAGAGAAATGGAGAGAGAGAGAAGGAGGGAGGGAGAGAGAGGGACAGAGAGGGAGAGAGAGAGAGAGAGGCAGAGAGAGCGGGAGAGAGAGAGAGGCAGAGAGAGAGGGAGGGAGGGAGGGGAGAGAGAGAGAGAGATGGGGAGAGAGGCAGGGTGAGAGAAAGAGAGAGAGAGAGAGAGAGGCAGAGAGAGAGGGAGGGAGGGTAGAGAGAGAGAGAGAGGGAGGGAGAGAGCGCAGGGCTGCAGCACATTCATATGCTAATGAGTCTCTGAGTCTCCATCCATCCAGTAGCACTCTTTGCAAGAGAGAGAGAGAGAGAGAGAGAGAGAGAGTGAAAGAGAGAGAGAGAGCGAGGGAAAGAGAGAGAGAGAGCGAGGGAAAGAGAACTGACAAAGGAGAAGAAGACAGAAATGATTCACATGATTCACAGAGGAAGAGACAGAACCCGGCTATAGAAGTGGAGACTGACAGATGAGACAGAAACAGACGGAGAGAAACGGGAGGGGGAAAAAGACAGAGAGAAACTACAGCATTCATAAAACAGTTGAGAAGGTGGAGAAATTCTGAAAGAGAGAGAGAGAGAGAGAGAGAGAGAGAGAGAAAGGGAGAGAGAGCATAAAACTATTACATTCACAAAAGGGGGAAGGGAGTGAGTGAGAGAGAGAGAGCTAGATGAGAAAGAGAGAGCAAGAGTGACGAGTGAGAGACAGAGAGAGAGAGAGAGAGAGAGAGAGAGGGATGCAGAGGAAAGAAGTGGGAGGGCTCCTTATCTTGTCATTCGAGGGAGACCACTGAGGGTCAGACGGCAAGAGAGAGAAAGAAAGAGCAAGAGAGAGAGAGAGAGAGAGAGCTCTCTGCTTCTCACATGGTTGCACAGCAGGCATTTCCTCTTGTCTTAAGCCGCGGACACAACTCTACAGGGATCTACGGCGAGCGAAATTAAAACTGGGATACATCGTCCTCCTCTCGGGAGTCTCGGGAAGAACCAGCCTGTGAACGCGTTCGTTGGTGTGTGTATTTGTGCAAGAGAGGAGGAGTGTAAGAGACAAAAGTCAGAGAGACAGAAAGAAGGAAAAAGAGTGAAGAGTTGGAGAGTTGGGAACGAGCCTTGACACGTTCGACTTTGCCCGGTTGGACTTGTCGGCGTTGGGCAGAGGGGTGAGTGGACGCCCGGTGAAGCATGCTGCAGACCATTTACGAGAGCGAGTCGCGCATCCCCTCTGACTGGCTGCGGAAGATCTTGGATGCGCACACCATGCCTAGTAGTGTCATTGGCCCAGGTAAACGGTGATGAGAGACAACGTCTCTTCTCTTTCTATCGTCGTTCTACTTCTTTCTCTTTCTCTTCTTCTCTGTCTTCTTTCTCTCTCTCTCTTTCTCTCTCTCTCTTCATTGCTGCCTGTCATTTGCAGCCATTTCCTGGTTCCTCTCAAACTCCTGTTGCTCTTCGTTCATTCAAGCTTTAGTTCGAGGTGTTGTCATCGTTGCTGTATGTTTTATGTGGTTGCTTTCATTCTGTGAGGGAGAGCGGCAGCCTAGGGAAGAGTACTGAGAACGCAGCAGTGTTGTGTTGTGCGGTGCGGAGTCAGGGGTGAGGTACGACTGTAACGGAGCTTGTTGCTCTACGCACGCTTGGAAGAGGAAGCTGAACCACTTCCTGCCTTTTGTGTTCTTTGATGTTTTTGACAATATTGTTTTTTTTTTGTCAAGTACATCATGGCAACGCTGGAAAATACTGGAAGAGCGGATGTTTGTGTGAATGTGACACACAGGGGCTTGTCCTGTGCAGATGGAGTGTGTGATTCAGGTGTATATGCTGGGAGAGGGCATAGGTTGGTTTCATTGTGTGTGTGTGTGTGTGTGTGTGTGTGTGTGTTTCCATGTTCTCTGAATTCACATAGGTCATCTTCACGGTGTGTGAGGAGGCTGTGTGTGTTTTTTTTCCGAGTGGGAATAAATAGGGATTAGTGCAGACTAGGGCAGTGTGCTCATCCTTTTAGGCAGGATCTTCTTCCTCCCTTTCACTCTCTCCTTCTTTATCTCTCCCTCTGGTTCTCCCTATCTCTCTCACACTCTCACTCTCTCTCTCTCTCTCTCTCTCCTAGTTTATTTCTCCCTTCTCATCCCTCTCCCTCCTCCCTCCATCCC
>NC_137918.1:13503583-13518583 GCF_963457725.1 Sprattus sprattus | reverse complement strand
AGTCAAATATAGAGTGAAATGACAGTATTTATCAGTCAGTCACTAAATCTAAATGAGAACTCTGTAATGCATTCATGTTTCCGTAACCGTGGTTGCTCACTGCTGTTCATAGACCAAGATACGTTTCTTTGTGTCTGAGTCTATATGCAACAGGTCTATTATTTATTATGATCTTTAAAAGCAGATTCTCTTATCCAAAGGGATTTACAATACTTTACAGATATGCATGTTTGTGCGCTATTAGGTCTTGAATACATGGTGGTGTTGATTGATAGCACTTTACTCTACCGGTTAAGCACAAAGAAGACTACATCTATGTCTATGTCACATCAGCTCTGTATTAAGCAACATGCATAGACTGGGTTTCAGTTTCAGAAAACGAGGACTATATATTGGTGGACCTGTAGGTGCTTCATTTAGTTGGTATGCATATGGTGTTAAATCAGGTACCAGACCTTATTTTCACCACTTTAGCCTTCTATAAATTGTGGCTTCGGTGACTTCAGGTATTTTTTTATAGCCGGGCTTTTATGGGGGAGGAAGGCCAAATCTGTCTCTTAGGTTAGGTGCACGGCATCAGTGAAGTAACCAGCCCCCTTTCCTTTCGCATTTTGTTCGCATAAGTAAAAATAGGGGGCGACTGTGTCTTTAAACGTGACCCTCATGTGACGCCTCTTTCTTTAGATTGAGGCTTTAAATTAGAATTCTGTTTCTAGGTGTCATGACGATCTTCACGTTGCTATGTTCCGCTCAGCAGGTGGTTCCAGGCAGAGAGAGAAGTATCTCAAGCTCATCCCTGGCTTTCAGGGAGGTTGGGGAAGGGAGTATTTTTAGCCTCAAATTAAGCACCCGTTCCCTCTTTTTTTTTTTTTCCCAGAGAGGAAGGGTAAAAAAAAAAAATAACCCTTAACAGATATCAGTTTTCATGAGAAGTGATTGAGAATGTTGCCATTTTTGAAACGCGTTCCTTTTTTGGATTTCCTCAACACTGCAGGGATCAGGGGATCTGGAGAGAGAATCATGTGACACGACCCAAAAGATTAGCCAGTGTTTTTTTTTTCTTTTTTGAAGTATGGTTAAGTGGCACTTTTCAGGCTATTTCCAGTTGAAATGTATAAATAGCCGTACTGAGTAATATGTTAAGACTCTAATGAAGGGCCTTTCTGTGAAATGCAATAACTGCTCTACTGTCGAAAGAAAGTGTTCGCAAATCCTAATAATGTGGGTTGCCTAAAAACTATGGTGGCAATCAGTGGTGTGTGGAAATACTTATACGTGAACTGTTTTACGTAAGTGTATTTTCCAAAACTTAGTTCAAGAGACTTCTCAGCACTGCTGAATTACCAACAGCAAATGGGTGGTGCAGAGCGAAATCGTGTTAGCTTAGTCGGTACACTATTTATTTGCAAATGAGGTGCCACATACTTTTCACAGTGGAGGTGGTGTTGACAGGTATGCCACTGATAAACAGTCTATGATGAGTATTTATAACAGGGTATTCATAGGGGTTTAGGAGAAGTCACTATAAGGGGCGTAAACAAGGGCTTTCAACTTGAAGTCAGTATTGTGTGTGCTTGAATACCATTATAGAATAAGTGACCTTTAAATCTGCTATGTTTTTGCTACCAAAAGTAGTTCATGGTAGACAGGCAGACTAATAAAAACAGCAACCCAGGGATGGTGGAAAGGTATCCTATTTCTTCGCTTTTCCTTGTTCGTGGTGACCATAATTCTTAAATAGAACTGCACGCACAAACGACCTCGTACATTAAATAAAAAAATCACGGCGCAGATTTTTGTTGTTTGGCATTGAGGACTGTTTGGAGAAAAGATGAGGGGGGAAAAAAAAAAACTTCTTTCTGTGTATCTATCTGCTCCTTCACTGCTTCACTCCATCCTCTCCACACCTCCTTACCCAACCCTTAACACTTCTCTCCATCTTCTCTCTCTCTCTCTCTCTTCTGTCGCAGGGATGAGTGCGGAGCTCTTAGCCGCAGCTGCCGCGGTGACAGGCAGCAGTGGGGCCATGGGTGCCGTGGGCACAGGCAGCACGGGCGGCGTCGGCGGCGGTAACGGTAACGTCGGCAGTAACGGCGTGGCCAGCGGTGCCAGCAGCGGCAGCAGCAGCAGCAACGGGAGCGTGGAGGAGACGGAGATGCGCGGCGGCGGCTGGGAGCGGGAGCCGGAGCCGGAGGAGTGGGAGCAGGAGCTGCAGAGGGAGCTGCTGCTCATCCAGAGGCAGCAGTACATCCAGAAGCAGCTGCTCATCTCTGAGTTCCACAAGCAGCACCAGAACCTGCTGCGCCAGCACCAGGCCCAACTGCAGGAGCACATCAAGGTAAGGGTGTGTGTGTGTGTGTGTGTGTGTGTGTGTGTGTGTGTGTGTGTGTGTGTGTGTGTGTGTGTGCCAGCACCAGGCCCAGCTGCAGGAGCACATCAAGGTAGGGTGTGTGTGTGTGTGTGTGTGTGTGTGTGTGTGTGTGTGTGTGTGTGTGTGTGTGTGTGTGCCAGCACCAGGCCCAGCTGCAGGAGCACATCAAGGTAAGGGTGTGTGTGTGTGTGTGTGTGTGTGTGTGTGTGTGTGTGTGTGTCTCTGTGTGTGTGTGTGTGTGTGTGTGTGTGTGTGTGTGTGTGTGTGTGTGTGTGTGTGTGTGTGTGTGTGTGTGTGTGTGTGTGTGTGTGTGTGTGTGTGTGTGTGTGTGTGTGTGTGTGTGTGTGTGTGTGTGTGTGTGTGTGTGTGTGTGTGTGTGTGTGTCAAGGTAAGGGGGAGCGCTGGGGGGGGGCACTGTAGCTCACACAGTAGCCTCGACCACATTCGGGCTTGACGCCCACGTAGGACACGGGTTCGAATCCGGCCCCGATGTCATTACTCCAGTCCACTCCCCACCTCTTCTCCCTCTCATTTCCTGTCCCACTCTTCACTAACCTATCAATTAAAGGCATAAAAAAGCCAAAAACAAATCTTTAAAAAAAAGGTAGGGGGAGCGCGAGGGAGCACGCGCAGTCGACACATCTGTTCGCCTGTCCGCCTGCAAGTTAAACTGACAGATCTCACTGCAGTGTGTAATCAACGTCATCTCACTGATGAGAAGATCAAAGCATCAGTCAAGCAGTCCATTATTTAATTGATAACTGAACAAGTATAATATACAGTATAACTACATCTTTACATACAGTACCAGTCAAAAGTTTGGACACACCTTACATTTTTTTGGGAAGTGTTTTCTTTACTTTTATTATTTTCTACATTGTAGATTAATACTGAAGACATTTAAACTACGAAAGAACACATATGGAATGATGTACAAAAGAAGTGTTATCTACCATGTAGAAAATAATAAAAGTAAAGAAAAAAATTAGAAGGTGTGTCCAAACATTTGACTGGTACTGTATATCTACAGTATATCTATACATATATATATATATATATATAGCTATATATCTTTATGAAACAGTGTGATATATAACATGATGTTTAGGCATAATCAAAGGTATGCAATATTACAGCACTTACAGCAAACATACCACAGAATGAATGTTCAATTAACCAATAAGGGATACGTTTACCATACGCATCATTGTTCATAGTAATTAAGGGAAAGGGTTCAAAATAATGAACATTTAACAATGGTCATTGCGCAACATTGCTTTTGGGAAATGCAGCCCACGCTGTTAAGTAATCAAAGTGTCTATCAAGCAGTCAGTTAGTCTTTAACGAATGACTAAAGAATTCAAGTGACTCATTGAATGAACCAATCCCTTTTATAGATGGGTGGGTGGATGAGTGATTGAACGTATAAATCAAACAGTGAACGCATGCATAAATGAATCATTTAATGAATCAGTCGACCTACCAAGCTGAGTACACACACATGGTTTGTTTTAGAGCAAACCATTAATGTCACTCTATCAACTCATGAATAAATAATAGGATGAATGAATGATTAAGCGTATCAATATATGAAGTGGATCCACAGTTCACTTGAAGTATGGTTGGTTAGGCAGTACGTCAGCTTCAATAAGCCGTCCATGACTAACACATTGCATTTAGCAGGGCCTGCTAATGGTTGGTAGAGCAGAATAGATCCGTCCTGGCAGTAAGCAGTTACGTGAATGTGTCCATTCCCAATTTAGACATTTAGACATTCTCAGAATTATTTTTGTCTCTATTCGTCCCCTCAACCCCCACCAGTTAGTGTTCTGTAGTTATGGTTACGGTATTCTGCAGACGCTTTTGTCCGAAGCGACTTACAAAACGTTGACGACACAAACTGCAGGCGCTTTGGTCCGAAACGACTTACAAAAACAAAGAAACAATCTGAAGTATACGTTTAAAGTTAAACCATTTGTATTTATTTTACTCGTACTACCCCTGCTATTTATCTCTATCCTTACCGTTATCTTTCTCTGTATCTCTTCTCCTTCTCTCCCTTCATGTCTGCTATCTGTTTCTCTGTCTGTCACTTTGTTCTCTTGTATCACACTATCTCCTTCTCTTTCTGTCTCACTTTGCCTCTCTCTCATTGCCTCACTCCTCAATCTCTCTATCTCTGCCTCTCCCCCATACCATCATCTCTCACCATCTCTCCATCTCTCCCTTTCTCTCCATCCCTCCATCTCTCCATTTCTCCCAATCCCTCCATCTCTCATCCCTCCATATCTCTCATCCCTCCATCTTTCCATCTCTCCCGCTCCTTCCATCCTTCCATCCCTCCATATATTTCTCTCCCTCCATCCCTCCATCCTTCCATATCTCATTTCTCCATCTCTCCTGCTCCCTCCATCCCTTCATCCTTCCATCTCCACATCTCTCTCATCCCTCCTTCCATCTCTCCATCTCTCCATCTCTCTCATCCCTCCATCTCTCCCTCTCTCAGCTGCAACAGGCTCTGCTGACGCTGCGGCAGCAGCAGGAGGCGCTGGATGAGGAGCGGCGGCAGGAGGCGGAGGAGGAGCGGGAGAGGGAGGAGAAGCGCGAGGAGGAGCGGGAGCAGGAGCTCCACAGGAGGGAGCAGCATCAGCACCAGCATCATCATCAGCAGCAGCAGCAGCACCTCCTCAATCAACACAGGAAGAAGGAGCGCAGCAGAGAGAGTAGGAGCTTCCTTTCTATCACTCCCCTGCAGTGCAGGACAACTTCATGACACATGTGACAACAATAATTAGTTGCTTGCATACAAATTGCTCTCTGTCTCTCTCTCTCTCTCTCTCTCCCTCTCTCCCTCTCCCTCTCTCTCTCTCTCTCTCCCTCTCCCTCTCTCTCTCTCCCTCTCTCTCTCCCTCTCTCCCTCCCTCTCCCTCTCTCTCTCTCGCCCTCTCTCTCTCCCTCTCTCCCTCATACATTCACTTTTATACAATAATAAAAACAAATATAATAATAATGAGTTGCTTTAGTACAATGCACATCCAATACATTCACTTTTGTACATTGTGACCTGAGAGAAGGACCTTTATTTCTATCACTCCCCTGAAGAGCATGCCAACTTCATGACAAATGTGACAACAATAATTAGTTGCTTTAATCTAATACACACACACACTCATAGTACAAATACATTCACTTTTATACATTGTGACCTGAGAGTAGGAGCTTTATTTCTATCGCTCAGTAGCTGCAGTGCATGCCAACTTCAAGACAAATGTGACAACAATAATTAGTTGCTTCTTATCTCATACATTCACTTTTATACATCATGACTTACTGTACAGTACAATACAGATACACATTTGTTCCCCCTAATGAATGTATATACAGCTATACTATAGCCCAGTGGTTCTTAACCTTTTTGGAGGTACTGAACCCTGCAAGCTTCATCAGTGCATTCGCTGAACCCTTCGTAATTTGAAAAATAAAATAAGATTTCTTCCAAACGTAGGTATGTATAAAAACGTCCCGACATTGCTAGTGTGAACCGGGCTATACTGCGTGTGTCTTGACCCCTGCCGAACCCCTGAGAGTGACTCAACGAACCCCTGGGGTTCGATCGAACCCAGGTTAAGAACCACTGCTATATACAGTCGCTGGTGCAGCCTGGGTAGTGCACCCATGATTCTGGTGTTGGTGTCGTTAGCACCTTGCTCTACCAGTCGAGCTACAGGGCCGCCAGGTGCTAAATAATTGTGACATCTGCATATACTATATAACAGTGCCATGTTACCTAGTCAAACCCTACACCATATCCCAGTGTAATGTACCTTAAAAAGAGGTATGTTGGAGGAATGTCTTCTATCGTTTTTGGCAAGTAACCGTATAATAAGCGGGATAATCTATTGTCCGTCGGTCATTAGCCAAAAATAAATCCCTTCAGGACGAAACAACACCCTCAGCTGCGCGTCGGGGTGTTGTTCGCCCCGTCGGGATTTATTTTTGGCTAATGACCTCCGGACAATACATTATCCCTTGACTTGTTTTAATTGTATTGGACCTACAGTGTATTTTAACTCTTAAGGAAGCAAATGTAAGTACCCCCTAAGTACCCTAGGACTCTGAATATAGAGAAGGTGTGAAAACCTTCCTGGTTTGAAGTGATAAGCATCTAATTGGCTCGGTTGCTGAGGCTGAACTAATGAGTGCAGTCAGCTAGCTCACTGCAGGGGTGGAGAAAACAACACTGGGGGATTTGCACCCTCTGGATCTGTGCCGTGCCACTGCATTCACTCTGCCACTTATTCCGTGAGGGACCCTGTTATGTTCATGGAACTACTTGTTACAGGACCTATTTTATGTGTAGTAATGCACTGCGTTTAGATACCGTTTACAGTGATCCTGTGTATAACTGTATATAAGTAAAGAGTTCATAACTATCTTCACCTGCGTGGTTATTCATCTTGTTATAAGTGTAGAAACATAACAGACCCACACCCAGTGGTGTAGTCCAGGGTATACGCAGGTATACGGAGTATACCCACTTCTTTTTCAGTCAGCATTGCGTATACCCACTTCTCATAACAGAGCGTTTATCCTGTGCTGTATGGGCTGCTTAAAAAAATTAAGAGTATACCCAGCCCCCCCCCCCCCCTTTTTGTCATTGTAAACTGTGACTTTGGGTCATTGAAAAAAGCGCATTACAATAAAAAGCTATTATTATTATTATTATTACTTCTCCAGGGAGCATTATACCACTGCCTACACCAAGGGTCCAAGTCCTACAGAAGAGAAAGGCATTCACTGGAGTATGATTTACTGTGATATATGCATGTGCTAGATAACAAATTAGTTCAATCATTCGGAGAGTGACTACATGACCAACGAAGGAACACAGAACACGAGCACTTCTGAAGCAACTACTAGCACAAATTTGTAGCGTGTAAACACACGACTCAAAAATAGTAACCCAGCAACATCTTAACCAGGACATCACGTGCTATCCAGACTTTGTAAACAAGTGTTTAAATATAGAACGTAGCAGGTGAAATATAGCCCGCTATGAACTCTGGCCAAATCCTTCCACCACTATGACACAGTAGCAAACACCTAAGGACTTGTTTTGTGTGTGTGTGTGTGTGTGTGTGTGTGTGTGTGTGTGAGTGTGTGTGTGTGAGTGTGTGTGTGTGTGTGTGTGTGTGTGTGTGTGTGTGTGTGTGTGTTTGTGTGTGTCTGTGTGTGTGTGTGTGTGTATGTGTGTGTGTGTGTGTGTGTGTGTGTGTGTGTGTGTGTGTGTGTGTGTCTGCGCCATAGGTGGCAGGTGGCAAGCTTCTGTTTTGCACTGCACTTCTAAAATTATTCCACAAGGTGGCGATGTTTTGCCATTTCCAACACCGCCACAGCACAAGTTGGGCATGTTGCAAACTTATATTTAGACACCGGTGTATTCTTTTGCATCTATGGAATGAAGATAAAACTTAATTAATTTATTTTAAAATTCATCAGCCTTTATTAATGTCTTCCTGTATAACACACCCCACTGTCCATTCATTTTGCATTGTCACACGTATCAAAAAAATCACAATCAGTGTTTGTTTAGGATCAGATGTACAGCCCATGGCCACACATTCTCAGATGATGACATTGCTGCAGTAATCATTAAATCGCAACAACAGAGAAAATCACACACACACACTTTTTTCTCAGATCACCCTTGCCCTAATTCATCAGTGCTTTTGGGCAGCAGTCCTGGTTTAGTTCACTTTAAAGATACAGTCTCATAAAATGAGTGCTTTTGTTCCACTTCCTCCTCCAGGTGCCATGGCCAGCACAGAGGTCAGACAGAAACTTCACGACTTCCTGTTGAGCAAATCGGCGAAGGAGCCTTTGTCCAACGGCACTGGACAACCATCCGCCCTCCGGCCCAAGATCTGGTACATGTACGTCACGTAACGTCGCTCAACATTCAAGCAACATCACGCTGCTGCTGCTGCTTACACTTATATTTATTTCAGTGACGATGAGCGATTCGAAGAAGTTCTGTGGCAAAGTTTTAACGAATCGTACTTTTATAAAGACATCAGCACCCATAGATAAAAGTGTCCGCACATGTCAGCTGTGCATTTTTGTAACCTTCGAAGCTAAAAACTGTGCAGCCCCTTGTGGCGATGAAATCTCATCCATAATGTAAGTCGTAAAAGCACAGAAACCTCTTCTGAAAAACACGAGAAGACCATGTCAAGGGACCGAGACCAGGGGGACAGAAATTGATGAGTGAGTGCTTTACGGAAATGAGTGCTTAACGTCTATACCGAGTTTATATATACTCCTAAAGGCATCAGTACCCAGATTTAAAAGTCTTCACACATGTCAACGGTACACTTTGTAATTTCATCCATAATGTAAGTCTTAAAGGAAAAGAAAAGTTTTCTGGCAAACACAAGACGACCATGAAGTGAGGTAAAAAAAAAAAAGAAGAAATTGATGAGTGAATGCCCTCTGTTGTTTCCTGCAGGGCCACCCAACACATGTCCGCGGACCAGAGCTCCCCACCGCTGGGCGAGACTCCCCCTACCTTTAAATCCCCCCTACCTACCGGCCTAGATGGCAAGGATGACTTCCCCCTCAGGAAAACCGGTAGGTCAAAGTTCAAAGGTCGGAGGTAGAGGGAGTGAGAAATTGCCTTTTTTTCTTCATAGAGGGGGAACAGAGAGTACTTTGATAACCTCAGGAGAGGAGTTGTTCATCAGAGGCGTGTGACAAATGAAATGGTGCTTCAGCTGCAGTTTCTCCGTTGGAGGTGTCAGGGTTTTTGGCCTCGTTGCCGAGCGAGGGTGTTTTATGGCTACACTGTGGGGTATTGTGGTATTTAAGTGATCAGGTGATTTTATTTTATGGTGAAGTTTTCTTTTTTAGAGCAACTGAACCCCGAAGTGACCTGCACTCAGTCTAACTATGCATTTTTGCATTTCTACACACATACACACACTCTCACACAGAGACGCACATATACATATACAAACATACATATATATTACCCTATATATGTATACATAAACATAAACATACAGACATATATACAGTACATACATACATCGAACATACATACATACATACATACACACATACATACATACATACATATATATATATGCTGCGTATACAATTTAAAGAGGGAAACTCAGTTGCTTGTTTAATGCCTCCAGGGCCATGTTTTTCTAAGATGGCGTGCTAGATACTCAGATAACACTAAGGCCCTGGTTCCTCCGCGCGACCCCAGAGTGGTGAGGGCACGGCGATGGCGGCTGAGGAGCGGTGGCGAGGCCTGGCCGGGTGAACCGGTGTCACGAAGAAGGGGCGCTGGCGCTGGCTCTGCCTAAATGTTTGCAGATGAGGCCTGGCGATATTTAATCACAGAGGTCAGGGGTCGGGGTTTGTCTGTGCGTGTCATAAGAGCAGCACCCCAGCAGCCTCAGCTAGCCCACAGGCCCCGGAGCTGGGCTCTAATGAGGGCTGCCACCGAGACCCTGTTTACCTTCAGGGTCAGAGAGAGAGAGGGAGAGAGAGGGAGAGAGAGAGGGAGGGAGAGGGAGGGAGAGAGAGAGAGGGGGAGGGAGAGAGAGATGGAGAGAGGGAAGGAGAGAGAGGGAGAGAGAGAGGGAGGGAGAAAAGGGAGAAGGAGAAAGAGAGGGAGAGGGAGGGAGGGAGGGAGGGAGGGAGGGAGGAAGTGAGAGACAGGTAGAGGAATAGGAACTGAGATAAACAAAACAAAGACAGAGAAAGAGAGCGCTGGGAAAGAGAGATACACAGAAAAAGAGGAAGAGAGAACGAGAGAGAGAGATGGAGAGAGAGAGAGAGAGAGAGAGAGAGAGAGAGAAAGAGATAGAGAGAGACAGAGAGAGAGAGAGATGGAGAGGGAAGAAGAGAGATATACAGAAAAAGAGCGCACACGCGCAAGAGAGAGAGAGAGAGTGAGAGAGAGAGAGAGAGGGAGAGAACCAGTGCTGCCCACTGTCCTGCCCCCAGGCACTGAGGGGCAACAAGGTCCAGCTTTTGCAAACAATTACCCAGAGGAGAGGTTAACGGGAGGGGTGCCAGGGGTGGCAGAGGGGGCAATAGACGCTGCCCCATAATCAGACCTGGGGCAGGAAGGGAAACGAGGTGCGCAAGGGGGTCACCCTGTCCCTGGTAATTGGAAGTGGACGAAGGTGACGAGGGTACAACTATGTGGAGATACGGAGAAACGGCCTCAGGATTAGCTTATATTGTCACAGTGTCTGCTGCATGTTTAAGCTGAGACCGGTTAATTTGGTCGCTCGGCCTCCGACCTCTGATCCAAACCAAGGTTCTCCTGTTCCTCATGCACTGACTGACTCAGGCAGGATTAGTAGTAGCGCTCTACTTCAAAAAAATATAAATGCGTTTTCGGGTGCGAGTAAAAGAATGTTAACTATTAGTAGAATAAAAACCGCACTCTCAAGCTTTTCTCCTTAATAATAAGACCAGTTTATTTTGCACAGACGCGTTTCGGCCTTAAGCCGTCGTCACTCAGGCAGGGGTTGAGCGCAGCTGTAGCCTTGCAGCCACTCATTGAAAAAGAAGTATTCATTCATAGTGGGAGCTCGTAATAGTTTGACTGATGAGGTGAATTCTGCCTTGTTTTTTTTTCGATTTATAAATCTTTGGACAGATCAAAAGAGTAGACTAGCAGGCTGTACTGTTTCGTCCTGTCGCTGCTTATCTTCACGAGTCCAAGTCCTGTTGCTGTCTGGCTTGATGTCTGTAAAGATGAGTTTGCACTGGAATGCCAGACTGCCAGTTGCCTCAATCAAGGATTTGCTATAGAAAAGATTGCTATGGATTGCACACACACACACGCACACGCACACGCACACGCACACGCACACGCACGCACACGCACACACACACACACACACACACACACACACACACACACACACACTTTGTCTCTCTCACCTACACACACACACACACACACACAGATGGACACACATGCACACAAACAAATCCAGATCCTTTTCATCGTGGGGCTTTAAAATGAGGCCTGGTTTTCATCCCAGTATACTATTTTTATGGAATTTTCTAGTGTGGTAACAAAAAAAAAGGAAGAAAAGAAAAAGTCAGAAAAAGGGGGGGAGGTTGGGGTCCTGGGGGGACTTAGTTGGGCAGGAATACCACAACTCCTCCGGGAGAACTTTCCGGAGCGCCGAGGGCTCTGCACAGCCTCAGGCAGGAGTCATGGATCTGCACGCAGCTTTTCATGGCGCGCTCAATAACTCAGGTAACAGCTTCTTAAAGAGGCCAGTGTGTGCACACTAGGAGATACAAAAACAACAGGAAGTGAAGAAGGAGAAGAGAAAGAGAGAGGGAGGGAGAGGGGGGGGGGGGAGTGGGGTAGGTATGTAGGGTAGGAGAGGTATGGCGAATGAGAAAGAACAATGGCTCAAGCAGAACTGGAGCTGGTTCAATCGCTTTCAAGATGCAATTGCTGAATGGGCATGAATTATGAAGGCTTGAGGAGTTTCTGAAGACGTGTCTTTGGTTTGATGTCTTACCTTTTGGTTCTTGCTGCCTTGTGTCTTACCTTTTAGTTCTTGCCGCCTTATTGTTGGAGTTCCTCTTTGGAACTGTCTTACAGTGTCAACTGGTGCTGGGACTTAGAGCTTCATGGCTTGTCAGTCTGCTTTGTTTTGTTTTGTTTTTGGAAACTACTCCTAAGATATCATCAGAAGAATGAATTATTAGATCTAGGTCTTTGGTCACCACTCTGCTAACTTATGAAGTAGTTACAGGCAACTGACTTGTGAGTGTGTGTGTGTGTGTGTGTGTGTGTGTGTGTGTGTGTGTGTGTGTGTGTGTGTATGTGTGTGTAACTTATGAGGTAGTTACAGGTAACTGACTTTGAGTTTTGTGTGCTTCTTTGGCTTGCCTTGTTTAGGAGCAGTTTGATTGGTCCAGGAAATAACCAGTGATTAAAAACCATCAGTCATGAGGGTTCAGCTGTTTATTTTCCCCTCTAAAATGGCTCCTTAGATTACACAGTGATATAACAATAACTGAGCCAATCTTTTAGACAAATGGACCACGAGGTGAATCGATATCAATTTCCATCAACAGATTTGCTCTCTCTCTCTCTCTCTCTCTCTCTCTCTCTCTCTCTCTCTCTCTCTCTCTCTCTCTCTCTCTCTCTCTCTCTCTCTCTCCCCTCTCTATATCAATCACACACACAATCACACTAACACACAACAGAGAGGGTTAAGAAAGGATTTGTGCTACACTTTGACCAATAAGGTGAAGTCAATACAACCCATCTCTATAAAAGCGTATTTATTTCTCGGTTGTATTATCTTATTTATCGTCATCTGCGAGAGATCAACACTGACCTCAGACCAGTCTGCTTAGCAAGAACCCTGTGGCATCCACAGCGTCCTTCACCATCATTCTGTATGCCTCTGCTAAGATGGTGAAGTTGGTCTTTGTGTGCCCATGCGCCATGGTCTGTCTGGTTCTAGATACTGTACTTGGCTGGGCCTTCTGCTGCTTGCTTTGCACCTTGAGGCCGGACACCTTGAGGCAGCATTCTCTTTTGCTTTCCCCTACCTTTCTTTTGGTTGGCGTTGACGGACGTTTATGACGGTCGTTCCCTTGCCTGTGCTTCTGAAGGCGCAAAGCACAATGTTTACCAGTTGTAGCAAGATTTATTATGTTCACAGACATGCTATTGTACTCTTGTTGTAGTCCAAAATGAATAAATAAATTACAAAAATATCACTTATCTGACATTAAGTCATAGAAATGTAGTTTTTCCAACGGTTTGTGGGCTTCTTCTTCTTCTTCTTTTTCTTCTTCATCTTTGTCTTGTTCTTCTTCTTCTTCTTTGTCTTCTTCTTCATCTTCTTCTTCTTCTTCTTCTTCATCTTCTTCTTCTTCTTCTTCTTCTTCTTCTTCTTCTTCTTCTTCTTCTTCTTGCATCACACATACTACTCAGAGACAAAGCAGACAGCCAGCTTAGATCTGTTTCTTCTGTTCTTTCCATGCCACAAGACACAGGCGATGGTTCATCAGTTTTTCTATGGTGCCCTGAATCAACAATGATCTCAGGACATTCAGTTGAGTTTATCCCCCACAAGCTGACACATTCCTAATAGGATTTTTTGTAATGAAAAGGAAATCTTCTTAAATATAGCCGTGCTCTTAAATAAGGGGTTACAGCTCTGCACTGTGAACTTTAATAGTGGCACACACTGTATTTATAAACGCTTTTTCTTGTACATTTCAAAACATTTAATGTTGGGGTGTCAGATGGTTGTTGATGTGTGGGTACGTTTAAAGGATGTGGGCTTCCCTGAGTCCATAAGTCATAACGGCACATCATGGCGATTCTTTATTAATTGTCTGAATGTATGAAACTAAATGCCACAAAATGGATGGCTTAATAACAGAACAGGCTATTTTGTACACTTTTGGGATACATAAATAATATTCAATAGTCCCTGCCCTCTGTGAAGAAAAAGGTTGAAGTCAAGTCAGTGTGCTGTTGCACTCTGACGTGCAGTCTTAACCACCCCTTCCAAAAAAAAAAGAGTGGTGAAAAAGAAAAAGAAAAACAGTCTTTATAGTTTTTTTTTTCTTCCCTTTGAGGAATAATTTGTCTGCGCTGACAAGACGGCCCGCAGGACCACTTCCTGTGGGTTCAGGTTTCAGGCTGTGCATCACAGAATCAGAACAGATAGGCCGGGCCCAGCCAATCCAAACAGCAAATCTCTGGCCAGAACCCTGGATGGCCCACAAGGACGTGCACAGTCATATTTCTACGCACATCAATTTTAATAAATCCTAGAGTGCTGAATATTTGTGTGTGTGTGCGTGCGTGTGAGAGAGCGAGAGAGTGTGTGAGAGCGAGAGAGAGAGAAAGAAAGAGAGATGATATTTTAGCTCCCTTGGCCAACGAAGCATAATAAGCGACCACCTAATATGCTGCAATGAGGCGTCTGTGACGCGGGGTCCCAAAGCGACCCGACATCAGACTCACTTTGCACCTTCTCGTCGTGCACCCGATGATGGAGGTCATAGTTCACGTTTCCCATGTGAGGACCCCTCCCCCACTTCCTGTCTGCCCTGATAGAAGCCTGCTCAGATTCTGAGAGGAAGGCTGAGGAGGAGGAGGAGGAGGAGGAAGAGATGGTGATCGGGGCAGGGTGTGGGGTGGGGTGGGGTGGGAGAGAGGGTATGGGTTTGGACAAGGATGTGGGGGCTTTGAGCAATGGCAGCGGTGGGCATCATAAAGGTGGCATTTGTTCTGTGACTCGCCTAAGGCCTTGTGTGTGTGTGTGTGTGTGTGTGTGTGTGCATGTCTGTGTGTTTGCACATTCATGTGTGTGTGTGTGTGTGTGTGTGTGTGTGCGCATGTGTGTGTGTGTGTCTGTGTGACTGACAGCTCTCAGCAGGCAGCAGGATGCCGAGTGGCAGAGGAATGGTGGCGGGTGTGTTTGTGTAAGCGCTAGGGCACAGCAGGAGAGGTGTGGGGGAGGAGGAGGAGGAGGTGGTGGGGGAGGAGGCGGAGGACGAGGAGGTGGTGGGGGAGGAGGAGGAGGGGGGGACTCGATGGCTTCTTC
>NC_137918.1:13483583-13496083 GCF_963457725.1 Sprattus sprattus | reverse complement strand
CAATTTTCCATAGAAGGAATGTCAGGTTTATGTTTATCATTTGCATGTACTTTTTTTAGAGGGAATTGTTTGAGTAGCCAAAAGACTACATGAAACATGGAATTAGTCCATTTCAAAAGTAAGTGAACCCCCAGCTGAATTGGTAAAGTCAAGCAGGTAACAGATTCAGTGAAACTTATTTGGGTGCTTAATTAGTCAATTAAGCAAACCGATCATCTGAGACATCCTTAGGGAAAGGTTTGGGCAACACAGATTAAAAGAGGGAGGAAACCAACCAAACTACTGTAGTGCCAAGGTGTACCCACACAGATCAACAATGCCGAAAGGAAACGAGATATCCGAGAACATCAGGAAGAAGGTTCTGACAGCCCATCAGTCTTGGGAAAGCTATAAGACCATCTCCAAAAGATTCCAGCTCCATCCATCCATCCAAGACAAATAATTTAGAAATGGAGGGCATTCAACATGACCGCATCTCTGCCTAGAAGTGGACGCCCATCAAGACCATCACCAAGAAGCACCAGAAGAAGAATAAATCAGGTAAAAGTCAACCCACACATCACCTCTAAAGAGTTTCAGACCTCTCTGGCAGCATCTGGGGTAAATGTACATGGGTCTACAATCAGACGAAAATTGAATAGACATGACATTCATGATCGGGTTGCTAGAAGGAAGCCTCTGCTCTCAAGAAAGAACAAAACTGCCCGTTTCAACTTTGCCCGAGAGCACTCGGATAAACCAAAGGCCTTCTGGAAGTCCCTTCTTTAAACAGATGAGTCCGAGATAGAATTATTTTGTCACGATCAAAACCAACAATTTTCGTCTGATTGTAGACCCATGTACATTTACCCCAGATGCTGCCAGAGAGGTCCGAAACTCTTAGAGGTGATGTGTGGGTTGACTTTTACCTGATTTATTCTTCTTCTGGTGCTTCTTGGTGATGGTCTTGATGGGTGTCCACTTCTAGGCAGAGATGCGGTCATGTTGAATGCCCTCCATTTCAAAATGATTTGTCTTGGATGGATGGATGGAGCTGGAATCTTTTGGAGATGGTCTTATAGCTTTCCCAAGACTGATGGGCTGTCAGTACCTTCTTCCTGATGTTCTCGGATATCTCGTTTCCTCTCGGCATTGTTGATCTGTGTGGGTACACCTTGGCACTACAGTAGTTTGGTTGGTTTCCTCTCTCTTTTAATCTGTGTTGCCCAAACCTTTCCCTAAGGATGTCTCAGATGATCGGTTTGCTCAATTGACTAATTATTCACCCAAATAAGTTTCACTGAATCTGTTACCTGCTTGACTTTATCAATTCAGCTGGGGGTTCACTTACTTTTGAAATGGACTAATTCCATGTTTCATGTAGTTTTTCAGCTTCTCAGACAATTTCCTCTAAACAAGTACATGCAAATGATAAACATAAACCTGACATTTCATCTATGGAAAATTGGTGATGAAAAAAATGAAAAATCATGGTAAAACAACAGAAAACGCTTAAGTGCTCAAGGGGTTCACATACTTTCAAGTGGCACTGTATATATGTGTGTGTGTGTGTGTGTGTGTGTGTGTGTGTGTGTGTGTGTGTGTGTGTGTGTGTGTGTGTGTGTGTGTGTGTGCGTGTGTGTGCTGTGGTATGGTGTGGTGTGTGTGTGCTGTGTATATGTGTGTGTGTGTGTATGTCAGTGTGTGGCAGAAGCGTGTGCATCCATGTGTTTGCGTCACTATTTATGTGTGTGTTCCAAGTTTAATTACTAACCCAGCTGTTGGCCGTCACTGCGGACCCCCCATGCAGACTTTGAGCTAAAAACACACAATATACATGCCTGCACGTGCACACACAGACACACACACCCCCCCACACACAAATATACCACACACAAACACACACACACAGAGACTCACATAACAGGCCCCATTCTCCCCGCCGCACACAGACTCACACTCACACATACACACATCACACTCACAAACACACACACAAACACACACACACACTTATGCTCACCCCACACACGTTACTGTTATGATATTGACACAACCCCATCCCCCTCCCTGCCACAGATGCTTCAGACTGCGGCTTCCTGTTTGTGTGTGTGTGTGTGTGTGTGTGTGTGTGTGTGTGTGTCTGTGTGTGTGTGCGTGTGTGTGTGTCGCCCGGCAGATGAGCAGCGGGGGCCCTGTAGGGTCTCCCGCGGGGCCCAGCTCTGCGTGGTGCTCAGGGGGCCGAGGCCTCTGTTATCGTCCACACGAGCGATGTGTCCCTTGGGCACGTGGTGAGGGGCAGCAGCCTCTATGCTGGAGGGTCTGGGATGGGAGGGGGGAGGATGGGAGGGGGGAGGAGGGAGGAGGGAGGAGGGAGGAGGGAGGGTAGGGAGGTGGGGGGTACTCTCTGTTGGGCACAGGAAGTATGCCCCAGTGACCCCCCCCCCCCAACCTCCCCTCCCCTCCCCAACCTTCACATGGAGCATACACATGAGCACTCACTTACACACATGAGCTCACACACACACATACAAGCATGCAAACACACACAAACATGCAATCACACACACCAATACACAGTCTCTTTCCCTCTTATATACCTGCTCATGCTCGCTCAACCCACACACTCCATTCCACGTGACAAAGTAAGGGTGTGTGTGGGGAGGCTGGATGATGTTTGTGTGTGTGTGTGTGTGTGGGGGCGTGTGTGTGCGTGTGTGTGTGTGTGTGGGGGGGGCTGGGTTTGTGGGGGTTGGGTTTGTGTGAGCGAGCTAAATTTGAAGTGTTACCTCATCGGTTAAATCGACCACATAGATAATGTAACAGTTGGTTATGTCATACTCATGCACCGTAGCTGGCAGTGTCTGCAATCAGAGGTCAGAACCGAGGCTCGAGTTATTTAAAAACACTGGATGAACAACACTGTTTGCTGTGTGTCCAATTTTTGTCTCTTTGACAACCACATCCGGTCGTACAGCATGGTCCAGTGTGTTTACTGCATTTTAAAAGAACACTGGGGCTGAAAATGTGCATTTGTTCACCGCTACTACTTTTAGCTCAGTGACTGCAGATATGTGGCTTATTGCCTTTAAGTAGTTACAAAATACCTTAAAATAATCTTATTTGTACTCCATTGGCCATAAAGGTTGTGCAGACTTGTTATTTAAAGTATCTGATGTACACTCTGTACTTTACTGTCTTTGAGAGTTTATGTAACAACATCTCTTCCTACCCTCTCAAATCAAATGATGCTTTATTATCATTTATTTATCAACTCATTGTCTGAAACTTTGTGTTTACATAGTATTGATTTTCAAATGAACACTTGATGAAGCATTAATGAATAAAGAACCATGACAAGGAAAGGAAAAGAATAAACAATTAACACATCTCTCTCTCTCTCTCTCTCTCTCTCTCTCTCTCTCTCTCTCTCTCTCTCTCTTTCTTTCTCTCCCTCTATCTCTCTCTCTCTCCCTCGCTCTATCTCTGTCTCTCTCTCTCCTCCCTCACTCCCTCTCTTTCCCTCTCTCTCCCCCTCTCTCTCTCCCTCCCTCTCTCTCTCCCCCTCTCTCCCTCCCTCTCTCCCTCTCTCTCTCTCTCTCTCTCCCTCTCTCTCTCTCTCTCTCCCTCTCTCTCTCTCTCTCCCTCTCTCTCTCCCTCTCTCTCTCTCTCTCTCTCCCTCTCTCTCTCTCTCTCTCTCTCCTCCAGCGCTGCCTCTCTCAGACGGGCATCCTGAACGCGGAGGGCTCCATGGCTCTTCTGAACCTCTACACCTCGCCCTCCCTGCCCAACCTCACCCTCAGCCTGCAGTCCGGGGCCTCCCCCATCAGCGTGAGTCTCTGAGGGAACATCATTAACATCACACACACACACACACACACACACACACACACACACACACACACACACACACACACACACACACACACACACACACTCACACTCACACACACATACACATACACATACACACACACACACACACACACCACACACACTCTCTGAGGGAACATCATTAAGCCATCATTAAGCCACTAAGTCATTAAAACTCAATCCCGGAGCTTTTCCGCATTTGTCTTTGTATTGACAAATGCACTGAACGTTTCCAGAGTGTAGAGAAGGGAGAGCGTGGTGGTCAGCCCACCTGGACTCAAGCCAGGGTCAACGGGGTGCCAAACATGCACTCTGACCGCCACGCCAAAGAGCCCGGCTCAATGGCATGGCAGGCGAAGAGCATATTCACCTGTAGGGACGATCACATCGTCACACTGAGCTTTTCGGTTTCATTCAGAGAGCTTGTAGTTATTTCATATGCTTACATTACGTTAAATTAAGTCTCACAAGTATAGTTTAAATACTGTATTCGAGCAAGAGCTTACATTTCAAAATGGTTGGAGACGAGAGTGTATGAAAGCATAACAAAGAAAGTCAATATTAGGAGCATTGGAACATAGTAGATATATTTTGGATGTAAATGTGCTGAATCCCAGTCAAAGTGTCCCCACACCGGCAATAGAGAGGATGACGGTAATATCAATGTAGATATTTTTTCCCTTAGTTTGCTTTTCATGGACATGTTTCAGCTGTTGATTCATCCCAGCATGTAAGCTCTTACTGCCGCAATGCTGCACGTCAAAGGAAGGTCTTTTTATTACAAGCAATAACAGCAATATTGTAAAATGTACTATAAGTTTATTACATGGTATTACACAGAAGACCACAGACAGTTCAGAGAAGACCCTTGTGTGTGATGAAACGCAGTAGTAGTAGGAGTAATACTTCTCTGAGAGATTATTTTTTCATATTACTGTGTTAACTCATATGTTCCGATATTCATGACGTTATTCGAAATGCACTTTGCTTGACTTTCTATTCATAAATGGCTGGTGTTGCTGATTACACGTTTTGTGTATATCCGATCCTAAGCGTAGATTGCCAATATGTTTCCTATAGAACAGATACTACCCATAAACAGCAGTGTATGTACACATTGTAAACGTATACGAAACACAAATTATATACGGTGTTCGCCACTGTCAGCGGTTTCGGCTATCCGTGGTATGTCTTGGAACTGTATCCCACGCGGATATCGCGGTAGGTCTTGGAACTGTATCCCTCGCGGATACAGTGGTACTACTGTATAATGTATTGGACAGATTTATCCATAGATAAGTGGTATTGCCAAAATGTTAAGTACGGAACAGATCCTGTCCATAGATAATATTGCCAAAAATGTTTTCTACAGAAAATAGGAATATATCCATATCCATAGATCAGTATTCAAAGGCATATCATAAGCAGTGTTGCTGAAGGTTTTGTGTAGAGTGGCCCCTCAGAGGCACTTTGGCAGGGGCCCTCTGGCCTCCCTATCTGTACCGTGTCAGAGGGGAACACCGAGTCTGTGTGTGTGTGTGTGTGTGTGTGTGTGTGTGTGTGTGTGTGTGTGTGTGTTTGTCAGAGGGGAACACCGAGTCTCCCGCTGGAGCAGACCCCGAGTCGTGCCAGAGAGGGATCTGCTTCACTGTCACCACTGAGGGCCAAAATACCGGGCAACGCAGGCCCCAGAATGACTACTGTGCAAATGGCCTTGCGGGGTGCCGTAGTAGCCTACCAGACCCGAGCCATAAACCCTGCAGGGTTAGAGCTGTCTCTGCCTTGGCTATGACCCACCTTTAAAAAAACAGACCCAGATCGTTGAAGATGTGAGAGTATTTCTACAGGAGAGCTCATCCCATTTGAGAGATGAAAGAGTTTCACTCACAAGGTCACTTGGCAGAAGCAGGCTGACCAGCCTTGATTTTGTGTGTATATATGTGCGTGTTTGTCTGTGTGTATGTGTGTGTGTGTGTTTGTCTGTGTGTATGTGTGTGTGTGTGTGTCTGTCTGTGTCTGTCTGTCTGTGTGTGTGTGTGTGTGTGTGTGTGTGTGTGTGTGTGTGTGTGTGTGTGTGTGTGTGTGTGTGTGTGTGTGTGTGCGTATGTAGACAACTCATAACAAATAAGACATGGTATGAAAAATAAACTCTGCTTCGCAAAGAGCCGGAGCTGATTTTATGACTTCTCTACGCCCGGGGAGGGAGATACATGTAGGTCAAGTGTATGGGTTTTTTTTTTTGTCTGTGCGTGTACTCTCCGGAGTAACGTTTCGGACGTTTTCATCTGAAAACAAATAACGCTCCGAGCGCACTCGCACACACTCTGTCCCGCGGGTGCTGCGCGCAGAAAATATGCGTCAACGTTTTTCCAGCGTTATTGAAAAAGAAACGGGCCGTACTTCAGAGAGACGCGCCTCCTCCACAGTCTCCGTGGGTGCGAGGCTGACAGGTCCCCTCTCCAGCGGCTCCCTGGATTAATGTACCATCCTCAGGCCTGTGACCTTTGACCTCAGGGGGTTGGTGGGTGTTGTGGGGGTGGGGGGGGGTGGGGGGGCCTGGGTAAATAAGGGCAGGCAGTGTTTGGTTTCAGGACGCGGTCTTTATCGCATCGTCCATCACAGCCAGTTAAAACGCAAGAGCAACAGTGTGTTTAACTGCCAAACCAGATAGCAACCGTCGCTGCTGGGAGAAATATATAAATTCCCTTTTTTCTCCTTTAACTATGGTTTAAATTTATGGCCCCAGGGCACGACATCCAAGAGTTAGGAGGCTCTGAACGTATGATAGTAAAGCGAACTTGTACACATTCGCTATATGGTTGGTTGCAGTATTGATGTAGAGCTTTAGGGAGCGTATTAAAAAGTCCACTTTAGATGATTCACAATGTTCATTTTTCACATTTCTCAGGTTTGGGTTTGACCCGGCCTGCTTAGGGTTACGGTCGTTGTTGTAAACTTTTTTGGGGGCCAAATGCTACATTTCTTAGCACTGTAGATGTAATCGGGTTACAGCGTTGTTGTAGACTTTTTGGGGGCCAAATGCTACATTTCTTAGCACTGTAGATGTAATCTTAAGAGCGCAGGGCACCACAAGACAGTATCAACTACAATTCACTCTCGAGGCAACTTCTTGGATTTAGTGCAGTTGAACTAAATGAACTTAAGTGAAAAGCAAGTGTTGGTAGTAGATACTAATTACAGCCCTCTGTGAGACTAAGGTCTGTTTTTATGGGTATTATTGTACCTTTTTCTGGTGAGACGTGGGTGTTTTTTTTAGTTTGGTCCAAAGTATGGGCCACACCCCTGCACAGAGATCCTCTCTACATCTTACACCACTGTAGGGGTCAAGCTCTGTGATGGGACGACCCCTCCATCTTCCTTTACCGTTTCCCCTCTAACCCCTCTCTCTTCCTCCATCTGTCTATCTATCTATCTATCTATCTATCTATCTATCTGTCTATCTATCTATCTATCTATCTATCTATCTATCTATCTATCTATCTATCTATCTATCTTTCTATCTGTCTATCTATCTATCTGTCCACCTCACAGGCTGCCACAGCGCTGAAGGAGAGAGCGGCAGAGGGCATGACACGCCATTCCCTGGGCGCTGTGCCACCCGTCTCCCTGGAAACCAAAGTCAACAACAGCCACCAGGCTCTCCTGCAGCATCTCCTTCTAAAAGACCAGATCAGGCAGCAGAAGATCCTCTCGCCTGGTGCGTTGCTAAAATGTGCCCCTAACCTGTCGCACAGTTTTAGTTCCTAGCCACTAGATCAGTGGTTCTTAACCTGGGTTCGAACGAACCCCATGGGTTCGTTGAGTCACTTTCAGGGGTTCGGCAGGGGTCAAGACACACACAGTATAGCCCGGTTCACACTAGCAATGTCGGGGCGTTTTCATATATACCTACGTTTTGAAGAAATCATATTTTATTTTTCAAATTACGAAGGGTTCGGCGAATGCACTGATGAAGCTTGCAGGGTTCAGTACCTCCAATAAGGTTAAGCACCACTGCACTAGATCAAGCAGAGTTATATTTATTCAGTTGTTGATTTTTTTCTTCTTCAGAAAGTCACTTTGCATATGCTTTTGTTCGAAACAACACAGTGTGGAACATATGCTAATGTATTATCATTATAAATTCTCTGTAATTCTCCCCTGATGCTGCTGCTGATGCTCAAAACACTGCTACCCCGTTTGTTCCATTTTACCTCAGGCACCAGACACTTTTATCCTCTTACAACACCTCATTATGTAGCACTTAAGAGCAGGAAGTGATCTTTTTGCACTGGGATTGAGCTAAATCACACCCCGCTACAACACATGCTGCCTTAACAAAAGGACCACGTATTCTCCAGTGTATAAAGTATAATAGCTGTATATTATAAATATAAATATAGATAGTAACTATTAATGGTTACTTTTTTTGTCTTTTATTCTCCTTTCTACTCTCCCTTTCTGTCATTCTGAGTGAATTCTTTAATGTTTTACTTGCTATTTTCTCACTGTGCTGTATCACCAAGTGAACTTCCTGTGTACATCGTACATTTGGCGCGTAAAGCGTTTGGATTCTGATAACCTCAGAACTCCACTGACAGACTCTCACCCCCTCCCCCCCCCCCCCTTCATTCTTCTCTCACTCCTCTCTCTCTCTCTCTCTCTCTCTCTCCTCTCTCTCTCACACTCCTCTCTCTCTCACTCCTCTCTCACTCCTCTCTCTCTCTCATTCTAGGCACTGGCAGCGTCCCCGTCCTGCCCTTGTCTCCCCTGGTGATGAAGGAGCGCGCCGCTGCCAGCTCTCGGCCCAAACTGCCACGCCACCACCGGCCTCTGAACCGGACCCAGTCGGCGCCGCTGCCACAGAGCACCCTGGCCCAGCTGGTCCTCCAACAGCAGCACCAGAACTTCGTGGAGAAGCAGAAGCAGTACCAGCAGCAGGTCCACCTCAACCAGGTAAGGCACCAACCAGTAATGTGACTCCTGATTGTTATATATTTCAATATTTGACAGATAATAATAATAATAATAATAATAATTCATTTAATTTGTAACGCACTCTCCATTCAGAAGAATCTCAGAGTGCCAACATAGTAGAAACTAACTATAATTATACAATAAAATTAAATAAGACTAGCTAAAATAAGCATAATAGAAAACTTAGTGACAGATGTGTTATAGCCCATTCAAAGCCTTTGTAAACCAAGACTTAGAGGTTCTGCACCAAAAAATAATGACAATAAAAAAAACCTTTCACTGAGTTACACTATGATCCAAAAATAGCTGAGCAGCTAAACCGAGTAAACATTAGCTTATCACTGTTTTCCTATGGTTATCTTTTGTTTATTATCCCACCTAATCCACCACTGAGGAATCTTTTGAACCTAAAGACTCAAACACAGGATTGGCAGTAGGGAGGGTTAAAAGATCTGAAGGCCTGCCCCGCTCACTCCATATGCATGTAGTCCGTGCCCCACATGAAAAGAACCCCTTCCACTCAGTAATAGTTATTCATAGGAAGGAACCAGGAGAAACGGCTACATTTAAGCTCCTTTTGGTCGGGTACCAAAACATGAACTCAGCCTCGAGAGAGAGAGAGAGAGAGAGAGAGAGAGAGAGAGAGAGAGAGAGAGAGAGAGAGAGAGAGAGAGAGAGAGAGAGAGAGAGAGAGAGAGAGAGCAGTCCCGGCGGCGTGTGATTGGTCAGCAGGGGGGTTAACGACGGGCCTGGCTCCCCGGGTAGCGTTCTACCTGCCGTGTGAAAGGGCCCGCTAATGGAGGTTTATGGGAGCCCTGAGCTCTTAAAGGGCCGGCATTAAAGGCCCCCGGCTGACTGCTGAACGCTAGAGGAAGTGGGTAAATCCAGGCAGGATGTTTACACTGGGGCGACACCACACCATGACTAGGGTCTCACTACTCTCCCTCTCTCTCTCTCTCTCTCTCTCTCTCTCTCTCTCTCTCTCTCTTTCCCTCCCTCCCTCACCTTCCTCCTCCTCGCTCTCTCTTTCACACTCGGCCTTCTCCCTTTCTCTCTCTGTCTTTTAACCTCCCTCTCTTTCTTGTTCTCTTCCACGCCCTACTCTCTTTCTCCCTCTCTCACTGTTGTTTTTTCTTGTCCTCTGGTGTGTTTGCTCTTGCTTTTACATGCCTCCTTTACTGCCTCTCTCACACATTCTCTCTCTCTATCCATCTCTTTCCTGCTCTTCTTTCTCTCTATCTTTCTTTCTCTTTCACTCTCTTTTTTCATTCTCAGTCTCCCCAGTGCCTGTACTGGTCCTAGCTTTGATCTCTTCTCTCTGGGGCAACATCACTTTCACTCCATCACAGTCTCGTTGGAAAGTTCCCACTCTTCCTCCTCCTCCCCCCTCTCCTCCTCTATCTACTCTTACCCCTCCTCTTACCCCTCTCTCTCTCCCTCCCAACCAACCCCCATTCATTCTCCTTCATAACACCTTTCATTCCTCCATTCTTTCTCTTGTTCTCTCTCTCTTTCTCTCCCTCTCATTTAATCCTGCCTGCAGCTCCCCCTCTCTTTCCTCTTCTCACTTTCCTCCCTGTCTCACGCTCTCTCTCTCTCTCTCTCTCACTCTCTCTCCCTCTCCCTCTCTCTTTCTCTCTGTCTCTCTCTCTCTCTCTCCCTCACCCTCTCTCTCCCTCTCTCCCTCTCTCCATCACTCTCTCCCTCTCCCTCTCCCTCTCTCTTTCTCTCTGTCTCTCTCTCTCTCTCTCTCCCTCACCCTCTCTCTCCCTCTCTCCCTCTCCCTCTCTCTTTCTCTCTGTCTCTCTCTCTCTCTCTCCCTCACCCTCTCTCTCCCTCTCTCCATCACTCTCCCTCTCTCCCTCTCCCTCTCTCTCTCTCTCTCTCTCTCCATCTCTCTTTCTTTCTGTCTCTCTCTCTCTCTCCCTCTCTCTCTCTCTCTCTCTCTCTCTCCATCTCTCTCTCTCTCCATCACTCTCTCAGTAATCCTCCACTCTGGAGTCTCCCAGCTCTGTTTCATTTCCTGTGAGTTTCAGAGAGAAGCCTGGTTTGGCACGGCTTTATCCCAGCTCACTTTAACAAATACACTCCACATACATCACAATTTTAATGGTACAGAAAACGTTTTACGCCCCCCTACCACCACCACCACCACCACCACCACCAACCCACAGCCCCTACCACACCCCCCCCCCCCCCGGCTCCTTTGTATGGCGGGATTACTTTGGGGTTTTATTGGCCAGGGTGCTGGCCATACCTCATGCCGGGGGTACTTGCGCTCGCTCTTAGCCCACCGCGGTGTCGTCATGGCGTCAAGACGGACGGCATGGTTTTTGTTTTCGCCAATCACATTTATGTTTTACAAGAAAGAAGGATCGAGGGAAGAGGAGGGGGGGTAGAGAGATGAACGAACAAGTCATGTGGTCCTCATGACTCACCCTAGAAATCTTTTAAGACTAGTGTCTACTCTCTGTGTGTGTGTGTGTGTGTGTGTGTGTGTGTGTGTGTGTGTGTGTGTGTGTGTGTGTGTGTGTGTGTGTCGACTCTGCTGGCGGAACTGGACTCAGAGAGGGGCTGAGCAAGGCTAGGGCTAAATGCAAGATGGATGTCCAAGGCCTGTCACAGCAAAATTGCAGTGCAGAAATGTGGCTCTCGCGGGCCAGGGATGACACTTTAGGCACTCCTTTAATAACACTCCGTTAAAGGTAGACAGTCATGAATGGATCAATTCACCACAGATATGAAGAAAGTAATTCATTTCTAATAAGGGAATCTGACTCCAGAAAAAAACAGGTCCTCTCAAGTATGCCCCCAGCCCTTGCCTATAGGCTGTGACGTGAGTAGAGTATGAAGGAGGTTTAAAAGGAACGTCTTAAGGGCTCATCTTCTCTGTCACTGGAATTCAAGGGTTAGAGTCAGAAATAAACTATATGTGCTGTTACATAACATACAGTGATGTACCTATATACAGTACCAGTCAACCATTTATTGAGACGTTTTTTCTTTACTTTTATTATTTTCTTCATGTGAGATAACACTTTTTTTGTTTAGGACAGGGTTAGTCCATATGTGTTCTTTTTTTAAGTTAAAATGTCTTCAGTATTAATCTACAATGTAGAAAATAATAAAAGTAAAGAAAAGCGCTTTTCCAAAACAATTAAAGATGTGTCCAAAACTTTTGACTGGCACTGTATATGTGGTGTTACATAACATATATAACTCTCTCTCTCACTCTCTCTCTCTCTCTCTTTCTCTCCCTCTCTCCCTCTTTCTCTCTCCCTCTCTCTCTCTCATAGAGTAATGTACGTATATATCTAACTTCCCTCTACCATCCTCCCTTTTTTTCTCTGCCTGTAGATTCTGTCACAGTCTATCGAGCACCTCCGGCACCCAAGCGCCCACCTGCAGGAGGAGGATGAGGAGAGCGGCCCGCAGGAGCCGAGAGCCGAGTGCGCCACACTGCCCTCTGGTGGCGTCATCCGGCACCTCAGCCTGAGCAGCAGGAGCAGCAGCAGCAGCACCTCCTCCGGGACCGGCACGGGCAGCTGCAGGACCAGCATGGAGACGGAGCCCAGCGAGATCCAGATAGCCGTCGTCAAGGTGAAGGAGGAGCCGTCGTCCGACACGGAGGAGCTGATGGACGAAGGGGGGAGGGAGAGCGGAGGAGGGAG
>NC_137918.1:13476083-13478583 GCF_963457725.1 Sprattus sprattus | reverse complement strand
GGGTTGGGCCCAGAAGCCAGCCAGCCAACTTTAATATCACAGAGAGGAGAGCAGAGGGGAGCAGGGGGATGGGATGTGTAAGAATATTAAGAGTAGTCAGTTTTTAGTGTGCATCGAAAATATTAAAAGAGTAGCCAGTATCAGTTGTACATAGGAAAAGTGCAGAGGCGGGGGGACCCCAAGAACAACAGTTGCACAGGAAGGGTAGAGGCAGTTGAGACCTTTGAAGTTTCCAGATCAAAAACTGTCAAATAGCTAATAAAAGTCTGTCGAGCAGACAACAAGTTGTCAACAACTGTCTGAACGTTAGACACGTCACGGGGTCAGACAAGGGGCAAGGATGGAGACGGCCTAGCAACCAAAAGAGGACCAACCGGAAGCAAGTCGGAAAATCACTTTCGATATGTCACTCGCACAACCGTATAAGAGGGCCGCCTAACTGCTCTCTCATCAGAACGCGCCTTCTCCGACTTTAATCTTGTATCGTTGTAGTTGGTATCTCTCAGCAAACTTTTTTACTTTTACCTTTACTTGACCGTGTGAGTCTTTGCTTTATTCCTGACCAACACTGGACATAATTGTCCTACAGATGCTGCTCTCTCTGTGTGCCTGGATCTCACTGCACTCAGGCTGGACCAAGGCATCGCTGAAGGCCTCGGAGGGGGAGTGGTGGGTTGATGGTCATGGCTGGTCCATGTCTCTGGTTTTGAAGACACTTGCAATGGCACATGGCATTCAAGTCAAGTCAAGTCTTTTATTGTCAGATACACAGAACAACAGAGTTGGACTGGGCACTGAAATGCTTAGGACAGGACACCATACCACACTACCATAACCTAACAAGACATAATATAACATAACATATAAACATAAAAACATATAAGTACTCCAACATGATACAACTTAACATAACTTAACAATAAGTACTGAACATAAGATAAACATATGAAGAGACAGGGTAGTAGACCTACTATTCAGCACTTGACTCCAGCATGGATTTGCAGACAGGAGCCATGGCCGAGATCTGTTTCAGTGTCACACTGCTGTAATGGTAGAAAAAGTCCTCTATCGGGGGGGCACTGTGGCTCAAACAGTAGCCTCGACCACATTCGGGCTTGACGCTCAAGGAGGTCACGGGTTTCTCCTGTCTACTCCCCACCTCTTCTCCCTCTCATTTCCTGTCACAATCTTCACTGTTCTGTCAATAAAAGGCATAAAAAGCCCAAAAACAAATCTTTAAAAAAAAAAAAATCCATCAGGGACTCCCACCGGACCACATTTTTCTCTGTTTGTTTCCCTAGTGGCAGTGCTGAGTGTTGAGAGCCATAAACGCAGTTCAAGGCCCCATGGTCTGGGTCCGGCTGCTGAGTAGTGCTCTCTGTGTATGAAACTATGCACAAGGGACCCGAAAGGGCACAGTCTAGTGTAGCTGAGTGTTTATGCATTAGAATATCCATTTGTTGTTGTTGCTGTTATGGCCACAGTCTAAGTCCACTATAAGCAGGGCTTGTGCCTCAAGTCCACTCCAGAGGAAAGGAGAATAAACAACAGAAAGTGCATACCACTCCTGTGAGCTCACGGGCGGGAGAGTCCTTGGTGTATAAAATAATAAATTTGTGTTGAGCGCCGCGTAAAATGTGGCTTTGTGTGGCCGGCCATGGGAGGAACGGGCAGGAAGTTACTGTGTGTTTTATGATTAAATTCAACAGCGTTAGAAAATAATAATACAGCTTTTTTTTTTTTTTAACACACCAGACGTGTAAGAGCGTCTTTGCTCAACACCAGAGAGCTCTGGAGTCACAAGTGCGGATGACATCATCGAGGTCTTAATAACAGTATACACAGCCACAGAGACTCATTTTGCCATGTGGACAAATAGGATAAAATGTGCGCAGCGTTTTGCTGGTGTGGCTTCTGATGGTGGTTCCTTTTCATGTTTATCAACTGCTGTCCTTTTTCAAACTGCACGTTACACAGTCATTTATAGTACATTTCCGCACTTTAACACCTGCGCACCTGTAAGTCATGCGCAGCACGGTCACACGGCAGTTTGGCGAGCCATGGGGATTAGCCATCTGTGTGCTTGAAATGCCTGACTGTATGACCCACAACTGGGACAGTCTGAGGAATCTGGTTTATTATTCTTCTTTTCAACGTCCTTCTTGTGCGAGAAAAAAATAAAAAAAAAAACACAGTATGCGCAGGCGTTCGGGTATGAAGCGGTAATGTATCGTGGTTGTTATTCTTTCCGTGCGTTATTACCGCACCAGCGGCGTGGGACAGTGCTGGCAAGGAGCGAAAGGAAAGTCTTCTTGCGTGAGTATGAAAAAAGGACCACCCCCGACTGAAAAACACTGAAGCTGGCTTGCTGATGACTTCGGCGGAGGTATTTATTTCTGAGCACCGTGTCTTGCCCAGTTCCCGGGGGCCGCATGCTGATGTTATTTTCAAGCCCTGCCAAACTGAATATTCGCCCGGTGCGCTCCGATATTCCGAAATG
>NC_137918.1:13466083-13471083 GCF_963457725.1 Sprattus sprattus | reverse complement strand
AATGCAACTTCGGGTGAAACTGTGTATATGTGCAACTGTGACTTTGTCTGTAACTTTTCTGTTTTGTTCATGTTCGTCCCTTGGTGCATTCAGACTTCTGACGCCTTCCTTCTGTGTTTTCCAAATGCCATTATATAAAAATGTCCAGTACAGAGGAGGTCAAAACACTTTCTTTAGCCGTTTGTTCAACCAAGACAGGGAATCCAGACACTCTCATGTTGTAGTCGATACTGTGAAGATATCGAACCCAAAGATATGCCGCCGCTTCTGAATCGTGTGGCTAGGTCCGTCTAGCTTTGCTACATCAGCTCGGCAGATAGTTAACAGTCTTTCCCCAAGTGAAACACTGAAGCTTCAATTTCTTTTCAACTCTTTATTGAAGGAGGTCAAAACACTGCTATAGCCGTTTGTGCAACCAAGACAGGGAATCCAGACACTCTCATGTTGTAGTCCATACCTGTGAAGTCAATGTGATGTCATATCTTGGGCCAAGCTATTCGATAGGCATGCCCAGAATCCTCTACGTATATGAGTATGCAGAAGGGGATGTGGGGGGTTCATGGCTCTGTAGCATTTGTAGCTCTCTACACACACACACACACACACACACATACACACACACACACATATTCCATAGGTATGCCCAGAATCCTCTATATGGGTATATGGGTATATGGGTATGCAGAAGGGGGATGTGAGGGGGTGGGGGGGGGGGTCATGGGTCTGTAGCATTTGTGTTGCTTAAAATCACCATTCTTGTAATCAGCAACCCAATCTGCACTTTTAATCAGGGGGGGGGGGGGGGGGGGGGGGGGGGACGGACAGGCGGCTGGGGGGGGCTTGATACCCCTCTCCCTCCCCTAGAGCGGGTCAAGCGCCTGCCTGGGATCCGCTTTCAAGTGAGGCCTCAAATCAGGCTGGCTTGAACAGAACAGAACAGAACAGAACAGATCCCCGTCTTGTGTGCTGGTGGCGTGTGGATATTAATATGCGAAATGGGACTGGGGCTGTCTGTAGGACCCCCCCCCCCCCCCCCCCCCCCCCCCCCCCCCACCCCCCTTTTTTTTGGTTGTTTGATCAGGCCATGAGCGGGGTTGGGCGGGGGAGAGGGAATGGGTTCAGTTGCATTTGCAATCTAGCATTTGATTAACGGAAAGCCTTAGTAAGTCTGTGTGTGTGTGTAAAACGGAGAGATTGTGGAGTTATGTCAATGTGTGTGTGTGTGTGTGTATGTGTGTGTGTGTATGTGTGTATGTATCTGTGTATAGGTGTGAGTGTGTGCGTGTATGTGTGTTGATATGTGTGTGTTGTGGCTGGGTCGGCTTATCTTTGTGTGTGTGTGTGTGTGTGTATGTGTGTGCCTGTGTGAGTGTGTGTGTGTGTGTGTGTGTGTGTGTGTGTGTGTATGTGTGTGTGTGTGTGTGTGTGTGTGTGTGTGTGTGTGAGAGAGAGTGTGTGTGTGGCTGGGTCGGCTTGTCTGTTTGTATGTGGGTGGGTGTGTGTGTTTGCGCGTGCTTGTGTGTGTGTGTGTGTGTGGCTGGGTTGGCTTGTCTGTCTGTCTCTGTGTCTGTTTGTATGTGGGTGGGAGTGTGTGTTTGCGCGTGCTTGTGTGTGTGTGCTTGTGTGTGTGTGTGGTGTGTGGCTGGGTTGGCTTGTCTGTCTGTATGTGTACGTGGGTGGGTGGGTGGTTGGGTGTGTGGCTGTGGCTGTGTCGTCTGGTCTGTCTGTCTCTGTGTCTGTGTGTGTGTGTGTGTGTGTGTGTGTGTGTGTGTCTGTGTGTCTGTGTGTCTGTGTGTCTGTGTGTCTGTGTCTGTGTGGATTTAGGAGCTTCTCTCAGCACTTCCTTTTTCGCTGACACTTAATGACACTCAGATTTGTGGGTTCTGATGACGCTGGTACCTACAGGGTTCCACGGCTCTAATGTGGTCATTCAAAGACACTCTTCTCATGCTTCTTCAGGCTGCTGTTTTGAACTAGGGAGGTTTCTATTTCATGGGATTCCTTTTTTACAAAACAACAGCGAGGTTCAGGTTTATGCCACACACACACACACACACACAGACACACACACACAGACACACACACACACACACACACACACACACAGGTTTTGCCACACACACACACACACACACACACACACACACACACACACACACAGGTTTATGCCACATTCGTCATGCCCTGATTAGAGAGGCATTGCAGAGAGTTGAGAAGAACTGTGTGTGTGTGTGTGTGTGTGTGTGTGTGTGTGTGTGTGTGAGCTGTCATCCCTGAGAGCTTTGTTTTCCCAGCCATTCAGGCGTTGTCAGACACAAAGCTGATCAAAGCTTCACATGTGAGTATCTGATTTAGTTTTCCCAGTGCCACATACTTCAATGGCTTTCTTATAACATGTGTGGTTACCAGGTGGTCAATGTGAAGCTACTACCACAAGTATCTGGTACCTTCATTTTTGTCAGTGTTCATTTTTTATTTTTTCTATTTCCTGTTTGGCAAAAAGACTTTAGGGATGTTGCCTTCTCATGCTGAATTATGTATGTATTTATTTATTTATTTTGTTATCAGACATTCAAAACGGGAAGAAAAGACTGCTGAAAATGAAGGGGAAAGAGATATTATGACCGAGTGGTCAGATTTGATAAACTGGCTAATTTGGCTCCTTGTGAATTCCCAGCAATCTGAACCTTGGCCAGCACACCTGTGAAAAGAATTTGTATGTTCAGTGAAAAGAAAATAAGTGATGGGAGGAAGGGGAGATAGAGAGAGAGATACAGATAGAGAGAGAGAGAGAGAGAGATACAGATAGAGAGAGAGAGAGAGAGATACAGATAGAGAGAGAGAGAAAGAGAGACACAGAGAGAGAGAGAGAGAGATACAGATAGAGAGAGAGAGAGAGAGATACAGAGAGAGAGAGAGAGAGAGAAAGAGAGATACAGAGAGAAAGAGAGACACAGATAGAGAGAGAGAGAAAGAGAGATACAGAGAGAGAGAGAGAGAAAGAGAGACACAGAGAGAGAGAGAGAGAGATACAGATATATGTATATATAGAGAGAGAGAGAGAGAGACACAGAGAGAGAGAGAGAGAGATACAGATATATGTATATAGAGAGAGAGAGAGAGAGAGAGAGAGAGAGGGGGGGGGGGGAAAAGGTGGACTCAAATGCACCAGACTGTCAGCACACAACTCACTAGGGTAAATGGTGTGTATCGTTTGCAGATAATGTCCTGTGTTCAGCAAACCTACTCCAGAGAGAGGAGCAGAGGTGGATGGAGTTGCACTACAGTCAGCAGCAGAAGGTAAGCGGACCTGACAGTCTTTTGACCCAGAGGGGAACAAGCTGCACCTCAAAAAGATGGGAAGGCCCTGATCACCGTCCATATCTGCTTCTCAAAGGGATGGATCCTTAACCGCTGCTGTGTGTGTGTGTGTGTGTGTGTGTGTGTGTGTGTGTGTGTGTGTGTGTGTGTGTGTGTGTGTGTGTGTGTGTGTGTGTCTCTGAGCACCGTCCATATCTGCTTCTCAAAGGGATGGATGGATCCTTAACAGCTGCTTAAGGATGCCAAGTCATCCTCCCGAAAGACTGTTCCGATGTCTAGGATCCTTCGAATTCTACCAAGGGCCGAGTCCTTAGTTCAGATCATTTTCAAGGATGCCGTTGGAATGTTCTTAAAGCACCCACAATCCTATGCGCACGTACCATAGCCTGTTTTTTAAAGTAATGCGGAATTTTGAATTTGAAGGCGAGACCTTTTCAATGATGCGCACCTACACACTGACTAGACTGTTCTATTATTTCTCCTCTGAATGCTAGGAAGGAGTCTTGCCTAGACTCCGAAGGACCCGACCTGGAAGGACTTGGAATGACCAGTCCTTCCTAGGAAGCATCCTTGGCTTTGAGAAACCCTGAAGACTCACTCTCTCTCACACACACACACACACACACGTGCGCGCGCGCGCACACACACACACACACACACACACACACACACACACACACACACACACACACACACACACACACACATATTCACACACACACGCACACACACACACACACACACTTAGAGTGATGAGTCACTGCTGTTCTGAGATCAGATGTGGACCTCACTGGAGCACAGGGTCAGGTGTATGTCGCTGATCAGGTTTCCAGTCAACTCAGTGGGTAGAGTAACAGAGCAGGGGCGTCCCTCTCTACCTTCAAGAAGCTCTTGAAGACCCAACTCTTCAGAGAGCACCTCCCTTCCTAACTGGCACCTTGGGCTTAACTTCCACTTAAGCAGTGACAGTCCCGCACTTCTTTTTCTTTCTATGTCGTTTTCTATTTCTTGAAAAAAAGGCAGTATTAATTGTTACACCAGGTTTTATTGCTCTTAGCTTGACTCTTATCTCCCTTGTACGTCACTTTGGACAAAAGCGTCTGCTAACTGACTAAATGTAAATGTAAATCTAACAAGGAAAGAGAGAAAACAGACAAAGTCTGCAGGAACTTCCAAACAGCTGTAGCAACCCTGTACCTTAGCGTAGCATTGCTTATGCTGACTTAAAAGCCAGACTACTACCCATGGACTTCACTGAAACCTCATCGGAGCATTGCTCAGACTCTTCCTTCATCCCACCTCACTACTATTAGCAAGAGCTGTCAATGAATGGGTGCTGTCCTGGAGTCTGACTTTCACTGGCCCTCATAAGGTCTTCAACTGAACCTGATTCGACCTTGATCTAAACATTGGGGTACCTGGATGTTGTCTTAACATGACACATCATGACTTTAGAAGCCCCTGGCCTCAGATCAGTGCTGGGAAATCTAGATTTGGGGAGTCACATGAATCAGATCTTCGATTTAAATCGGACTACGGTCGGAAACTGGACACATGTGTCCGCACTGACTGAATGGGTGCTGCTCTGGGGGTCTGACTGTCACGGGCCCTCATAAGGTCTTCAACTGAACTTGATTCGACCTTGATCTGAACATTGGTGTACCTGGATGTTGCCTTAA
>NC_137918.1:13451083-13458583 GCF_963457725.1 Sprattus sprattus | reverse complement strand
AGGCCATTTGTTCTGAGTGGCCATAAACTGTTGGCAACTAATAATGTGGTTATAAAACTAATAATGTGGTTTGCCCCCCCCTCCACACACACACTCCCCAACCGCCCCCCCAAGAGCTGCGGTTCTAGATCCCATCAACAGGTAAACAAACACATACAGTAGTGGAGGCTGGGGACAGATAAGGAGAGAGAATGGGGTGGGGTGGGGGGGGGGGGGGGGGTACAGTCACATGTGTTCTGTATTCCCGCCTGACTGGATATACCAGAATACTACGGCGCGCGAACAAGTGTGCGAGTAAAACACGTGAGAGTGGAGATGACACATAATTCACGACGCAACAAATCCAGATCGTTGTGAAAAGTCCAAGCTGAGACATTGGCTGGTTAGTTAGCAACATGGCACCAGTCAAACTGCATCACGTCTCTGTTGAGAGAGTTCCCTTCCTGCTTCTGAACATTTGTTTTGGTCACCGCATCATCATTAACGTCACCGCCAGCAATGTCACGACCGGTCCCGACATGTTAATCCCTATAGTTCCAAGTATGACTGGAGCCGTTGTGGACAATCACCGTTAATGTTACCAGGTCACAAGGGGATAGATTAACGGTTCGACTTTACCACATTTCGCCCATTCCCACACAACACCATCACAGCATTACAGCATCATATAAACAGCTTTAAGTGTGAGTGGGAATGGGGTAGGAAAGACACAGAGAAAGAGGAAGAAAAGGAGAAACAGAGTCTAAGGAGGATGTCTTTTTTTCTTCTTTAAAAAAAAAAAAAGAACTTTGAGAAGTCTACCAGCCCTGCCCCCCAGTTCTCACCAACTCCACTATGCCCGATCCAAACCCCATCCCTCCACCCCACCCAGAACTAGCACACGCATGCACACACACACGCACACGCACGCACACACACACACGCACACACACACGCACACACACACACACACACACACATGCACACACACACACGCACACGCACACACACACACACACACACTTGCACGCACGTGCGCACGCACGTGCACACACACACACACACACACGCACGCACGCACGCACGCACACACACACATACACGCACGCGCACACACACACACACACACACACACGCACGCACGCACGCACGCACGCACACACACACATACACGCACGCGCACACACACACACACACACACACTTGCACACACGCACGCACACACACACACACACACATACACGCACGCACACAAACACACGCACGTACACACACACACACACACGCACGCACGCACGCACACGCGCGCACACACACACACACACACACACAGACACACACACACACACACACACACACGCACGCACGCACGCACGCACACACATACACGCATGCGCACACACACACACACACACACACACACACACACTTGGGTTGTGGTCACTCTGTGGGGGTGTCCTTGGTGATGGTTGGACTGGCAGGCCTTGGTTTTCAAAGAGAGGGAATTAAGGCTCCGGAGATGGATGGGGTACCAGATGATGAAGCTCACACACGCACACACACACACACACACACGCACGTACACACACGGAGATGAATGGGGTACCAGATGATGAAGCTGAACTACCAGCTCCTCTGGCTTTCTGAAAAGATTCTGCCCATGATTGCTTCTGTCGGCTCGCTTTCAATCGTCTCTAAGCTGCAAGTTCACCAACTCCTCCTCTGTTCCTCTCCTGCGTGTCGTAATAGCCACTTCTGGGGAGAGAGGGATGGATTTGGAGAGAAAGTTCTGGAGGATAAGGCACCATGAGGGACTGGAAGCCGTGCCAGGATGGAGGCCAGGATGGATCCAACGTAGAACCTTATTTGGATCTTTGGGCTGCACATTGGTTCTCAGGGGCACCCCAAAAGGCATATCCGCAAGGACCCATCAAAGACCCCTCAAAAGTTCCTGCCAAGAACCATTTTCCTTTTCATCTGCCCTCTCTTTTTATTTTTTATTTTTTCTTCTTTTTAACCTACTTTTTATTGGTTTAGACAAGGAAAAACATTACAAAGCACACAACAACAATCCCCACCCTCCCCCCACCCACAACAGAGAGCAATCAACAAATACAACACAGAAGGGTAAAAAAAAGGGGGTTAAAAGAAAATTGTCTGCTCTCTCTTTAGTTCTTCATGAGTAAAAGAAAATACATTAAAACCACAGTTCAGGTGGCGTAACAGCAATTACAGCTGTTGAATAAAATCTCCTATCATTTGCTTTCACCGTCTTCTCTTTCACATGCTAAAGCTTACTGCTGGAACATGCGCTCCTCTGTCTTAAGCATCCTGGGGGCCACTGCTTTACATACACACACACACTCACGCACGCGCACACACACACACACACACATGCACGCGCACACACACACACACACTCACGCACGCGCGCACACACACACACACACACACACACACACACACACACACACACACACACACTCGTCTGTCTTAAGCATCCTGGGCCTCTGCTTTACAATCTGAGCTTGGCACAAAAAGATGCCTCACTTGCCCACCCGGGTGGCAGAGGGCAGAAATACTGGCAAGGCTGCTCCAAGGACTACACACGGACGACACACACACACACACACACACACACACACACACACACACACACACACACACACACGGACGAGACACACACACACACAGACGACACACACACACACACACACACACACGGACGGGGTTTATACAGCCAAGCACAGAACGTGCTTAAAGTCTGAGAAATGCAGCAGGTCATAGTAGGACTCGTTATGTGAAAAGATAATGGTTATAATTTGTGACTGCTGTGCAGCTCTTTAAAACTCAGAGAGGCAGATGCTGTACAAGGGGGAGAAGCAATGAGAGAAGGAACTGAAACACACTCGCAAATACGCACGCACACCAGCGTACACACTCACACACACACACACGCTCGCACACACACAAAGACACACACTAGCACACACACACACTTAAACACACACACACACATACACACTCACACACACACACACATGCTCGTACACACACAAAGACACACACTAGCACACACACACATACACACACATGCGCGCACACACAGCACACACACATGCACACATGCACGCTCAAACACTCACACACACACACATGCTTGCACACACACAAAGACACACACTAGCACACACACACACACTTACACACATACACACACACACACACATGCGCGCACACACACATGCACACATGCACGCTCAAACACTCACACACACATAAAGACAAAGAAGAATACAAAAGGAAACAGTGTTACTGGTCTTGCGGGTCGGAGAGTGGGTAGTGGAAAGAAGATATTTACATAAGCATGACAATCACAGCACAGTCACGCACTGCACAATGGGCCCACTAATGTGTGTTTGGGCCAAGGCAGAGATCAGTTTGCATGCACAGGTACTGTATGTGTGTGTGTGTGTGTGTGTGTGTGTGTGTGTGTGTGTGTGTGTGTGTGTGTGTGTGCATCTTCTTGTGTGTTTATGTGTGAGTGCTTGTATGTACATATCTATGCACAGTATACCTATATTTGTATGTATATGTGCAATTTTCTGGGCATACACGGGTGGCCATGGATATGGATGTAAGTGTGTAAATATGTACGTGTGTGTATGTGCGTATCTGTGAGTGAGTACATTTGTATGCTTGTGTTTAGGTGTGTGTGTATGATTGTGTGCCTCTGCATGTGTGTGTGAGCGTGCATTTGCTTATATGTGCATGCATGTGTGTCCATGAATGTTAGTATATGCGTTTATGTGCATGTTTGTGTGTCTGTGAGTGTGCGTATGCAAGTCTCTCTGTGTGTATGTGTGCTTGTGTGTGTGCGTGCCTGTGTGTGTACATGTGGATGTGTGCTTGTGTGCCTGTTTGCGTGTGTGCCTATGTGTATGTTTGGCTGTGCATGTGAGCATGCCTGTGTGTATATGAGTTTGTGCACATATGCGTGTGTGCCTGTGTGTATGTCTCCCTGTGTGTGTGTGTGTGTGTGTGTGTGTGTGTGTGTGTCTCTCTCTGGACCGCAGCACCCCCAGGTCAGTCCTGAGATGAAACAGATAAGATAATTGGCTCTAATGAAATCCAGACCAACTTTTTGGGTCCAAACCCCCTTTTCTTTTTCTTTCACTCTCTCTCTCTCCCTCTCTCGGTCTTTCTCTCCCCCTCTCTCTCTCTCTCTCTCTCTCTCTCTCTGTCTCTCTCCCTCTCCCTCTCTCTCTCTCTCTCCCTCTCTCTCTCTCCCTGTCCCTCTCTCTCTCTCTCTCTCCCCTGTTGAAGTGAGGCCCTTAATTCAAACCAGCTCCACCGTGCTGCAGCGAGGTCCATAGCGCCCCACCCCGCCCCGCTCCCGTATTTCTGTTTGAAGATACCGACTGAGCACGCTCACAAGTAACAGCACCCCTCCAGCCCTGCTGGGCCCGTTGCCATGGTTACCCTAATTACTGGCCTTTACTGTCGCAGTGGCTTTACAGCACAGGAAAGGAATCATTATGTGCTCTATCCATATTCGTCTTTTTTTTTTGGGGGTGGGGGGGGGGGGGGGGGGGGGATTGTGGTGAGGGGTGGTAAAGGTTTTGGGGGAACAAGAGGTCGAAGGTCACCCAGGGGAGGCTCAACAAAAAAAAATGACTTTGAGACATTCAAGGCTTTTTGCCTCCGCTGCAGTGGAATAATGAAACTAAACAGCGAGCGGAACCGAGTGTGGAGGTCAGGGCCGGTTGCCGGAGCCTTCTCTTCACGTGTGTGTGTGTGGCGTTCGTTGTTTAGTTCTTATGTGTGTAGTCGGCGTTCGTGTTTAGTTTGGGACCGCTGCTGGTCTGTGTCAGAGCCGGGTTTTTGGACGGAGCATCCAGGGATCTGCAAGGTTCCCGTGTTTTGTCATGGAAAAGTTCTCGCACCCCTGGCAAGAGTGTTGCGGTCTCGTTGGGATTGCTAGTGCTGTTTGAACCATGTTGTGGTCGCATTTTAAAATGCGGGCAGGTTTCTTGCATCTACCGCACTGTTGTTTAAAGTAGTCGGCCCTGGGACTGAACCCAAAGACAACTCGAGACCATGTCATCAATGCTCATCATTTTTACAGCTGAAGTCACTAATAGCTATTGATGTGGTGGACAGAGAAACCGTTGATAACTGTAATTACTTTTCTGTAACTGGGTAATAACTACTTCACATTTCAATATAGGAATCGAGAAATACAATATCTGCGGAGTCTGACAATGATCTAAAAATGTAGCGCTTTACTGCTGAACTATGAATACTGACTGAAGACTACACAACACTTGACCCCAGTTGAATCGAAACGATAAATCAAATTTAGATTCATAAGACCTGACTCCTTCAGGGGGGTCGTCTATATGAAAAAGACCACCTCTGGAAAATGTCATAACTGAAAACATTAGCATTAAACAGAGATTAAATTATCCGTGGTATGTAAACAAGGCCCGGGAAGAAGGGAGGAAGTGCCCCTAATTGGGGAGGATTTACGGTGTCCTGTAGAGACGGTTAAATGTTCTGGGCCGAGAGGGTGTTGTTTCTTCAACCCTGTTATCTCCCGAGCCGAGCTTGAGCTTCACACTTCCCTCGGAGTGCCAGGAGAGGACCTAGGAGAGGACACCCCTTGGGGAGACTGAGGGAGAGCTGGAGAGAGAGTGTGTGTGTGTGTGTGTGTGTGTGGGGGGGGGGGTGTACAGAGAGAAAGAGAAGGAGGAAGGGAGGAGTGGAGAGAAGAAGAGAGGGTGGGGGGGGCGAGGGGTGGATGGACAGAGAGAAAGAGAAGGAGGAAGGGAGGGGTGGAGAGAAGGAGAGAGTAAAGAGAGGTGAAGAGAGATGAGGTTGAGAGGTGAAGGTGTGAAGACACAAGGGAGGCTAAAGAACGAGGGATAGAAGGAAAGATGAGCAGAGGGAGAGAAGGAAAGAAGAGCAGGGGGAGAGAAGGAAAGATGAGCAGGGGGAAAACAGAGGGAGAGAAACAATGCTGAAGAAAGACAAGCAGTGAGCAGGGCATGTAGAGAGAGGGAGTGCATAAAAGAGAGTGGAGCAGTTAGTTATTGGAGAAGAGGTTCCTCTGGTGGAGACGGACGTATATCCCTGGTCTAAGGGGACCAGGCTGGACAGGGAAGGGGAGGGCAGGGGGTGAAGGGGAGGGGAGAGGTGGGGTGCCGTGACTGCGGGATGCTGGAGCTCATAACCGCATGTGGTGAGCTCCAGACCATCTGTTTCTGGGCCTGTCTCGTCCCCTCCCTCCCTTCCTCCTCGAAGAGCACGCTATACCCTGGGCCGTGGGGACTACCTGGTGCTAACCTGGTGGGGTCCAAGGTTGTAAAGCTGCATTTGAGGATCTGGTTACCTTTTCGGCAGAGGCCCTCCCTGGGTCTCTTGTAAAACGGAGACTAAATACTGAACGGGGTGGACCCCGAAAGTTGTTAAGCAGGTCAGAATGGACCGAGTAGACCAAAGAACTTCAAGTTAAGAAGATTGATTTTCGCATCGCAACAGCACCATGAAAAAGATTCTAGAAAATATGATGTAAACAAAAGTCCATGTAACAGAAGGCAGTGATAAGGGGAGGATGAAGAGCACAGAGCCGAGTCATTGGTGACACTGTTTTATACTTCGGCCTTGTTGAATTAAAACTACATCATGAACTTCAGTGTAACATACCAATCATCATCGAATCAGTGAGTCTTTGTCGCATCAGTGAGTCTCCTATGCCTTATCTTGACGCTAACCCCGGCCCAAGAAACGGCTGTAGGTTTTGGTCACGCAGTGTGTTTTTAACAGTATAGTTACATGCTATGGGCAATATAACGCATTCATTTTATGAACTGTTCGCCAGAGTGATATGCATGTTGTACCTACAACACACCGTTGTACTGACAATACTGTGCCTGTCAGTAGCGTGAAATATGCAGAAAATCAAAGAGAGCAAACGATAATAAACCAAAGGGGGGATAACCTGGTGAAAGAAATCACAGTGAGCCAGAAAAGAAATGAGAGTGAGGAAGAGTGAGAGTGAGAGTGGGGAAGAGTGAGAGCGAGAGTGAGAGTGAGAGTAAGAGCGAGTTATAGCGAAAGTGAGAGCGAGAGTGAGAGTGAGATTAAGAGAGTGAGAGTGAGAGTGAGAGTGAGAGTGAGAGTGACGTAAGAGCGAGTGATAGCGAGAGCGAGTGTGAGAGTGAGAGAGAGAGTGAGTGAGAGTGAGAGAGATGGGATCAGGTTTTTTACCCAGGGCCTGGCTGTATTAATGAGAGCATGGCGAGTAAGCGCTCAGGAATCCGAACGGTCACCAGCCCTCGTCACATGCGGAGCCCGGAGCAAGGGCTGCCTCTGCGTTTTCCTCCCCTCTAACTATGACATTAACTGGCTCGCATTAACCGCACGTCCACTTCAATGAGCGTCTCCGCCGTGGCAAGCGACGAACAAGGCCTGGGAATAACGACGGGCACGGCCGTAAAACGCCAGCCTGTGATGCGG
>NC_137918.1:13426083-13443583 GCF_963457725.1 Sprattus sprattus | reverse complement strand
GAGAGCCTCTGCGTGGAGGCTGGCCAAGAAGCACAAATGTATACAGTATTTGGCTGACTTTAGAACAGGGTGCAAAGCCATAGCATCCCCCTGCAGCTATATCCCCAACTTTAGAAGAATGCAGATCAGTTTGAGTAGAGATGTGACAAAGAGGTGATGGTAACATGCTTCACTTCATCAAATAAAAACTGACTACAGCCTATGAATATTGTGTCCAAACTTGTAACTATCAATGCAGAGAGCTTTCAAAGAAGGAACCCAGTGCCTTATTCAAGGCAGGTTAATTACGTTTTGTTTAGAAAAACATCTTACATTGGCCAAGTAAGCATATATAGCATTTGTCCCTCTATGTGTTTACATTAATCAGTGGATAGCACAATTTATAATGTAGAAGTTCAACTTGTAATTATTAATAGTGGCATCTAAATATGGAGGAACAGTTTGTTGCATTTAGGTTATTGTGTTACTTCAAATCTTTTCTGGGACCATCCATCCCGTGGTTGAACTATGAAGAGTGTATTTGAAAAAGTTATTTATTATTACAGACCATTAGAACTGTGCGCATTTGAGACGCCTTAGATTTTCTGCATAGTACGGTTTCCATGTTGTTAATTTCTTGTTGTCGAACAGGATTGTATGGGTATTCAATATGTTAGAAAACTTCGCAAAAGGCACCGTTAGCAATGGCATCTAAATAAAAAATGGCAGAAGACAACCCTCGTATTAATGTGTCGTTTCATCTTGCGCAGGATATGGCGTTCTAAAGAATATGTACAATATCTAATTGTCTCTAAATGTAAACATTTTTAGAACCATATTTTGAACGTCATGTTGATAGTCATTCTTTTGATGATACAATTATTGTAAAGTAATACCACGTTTATTCATGGGCCGTTCATGGCGTCAAATATGTCGGAATGCACCCTGTATTCTACTTTGCAGGTGGGTATGTGCAATAGAACGTGTAGGCCTGTGTTATGCCTGAGTTAGAATTGCACCTGTTGAGCTGACCTGCCTTTCCACACAGAGGCCTATTCTCTAACTACTGGATAGAATTAGAAAAGGAATAGAATAGAATAGAAAGTCCCAATAAAACACCTTGCTTGAAATAATACATATAGTTATTTGGTTCTGAATGCTTTTTTTAATGATCATCAGTTACGGTTTTAATTGTACGGCTACTTTTATAAGATTATGCATATTATTTGTGAGAAATTCGTCCCCAAGTTTTAAGGTTTTCAAAATTATAATTAAACTCACAATTTAAAACAATGCACTTGAAACTTAAAGGAGCATTATTGCTGAAATAAATGTAAAATATGTATGAATAGTGTTTTTTGTTCATTGGGCAGTGACAGATGAAGCTAGTTTTGTTCAGGCACCTGTTGAAGTGATCCAATGTCATCGATCAAACTGTCCCATGTCTCTTTCTGCGGAATGTTGAGGACTAGCTGAGTTCAAAGAGTACAAAACCAAACTCACATTTTTAACTTATAAGCATATCAACCATAATTTATCATAAGCTCAGTTTAACGGAATAATTACACTGTTTCACCATACTACTTGTTTAACCATAATTTATGTTTTCGTTTATGGTTTTCTATTTTATTATTCATTGAGCCTATTACTGTGTACAATTATTTCTATTCTTACAGTTGTTTCTATACATATCTTGATATAGATTCAAGATCAAGTGTCTTCGACCCGATTTGGCCACCCTAAAACTTCAAAGACTTTTTCAAGTGTATGATTTTTTTTTTTTCTCTGCTATGCATGCTTTCAAATTTGAAAAGGTCGACAGTGAAAGGCACTGCCTTGTGAAGGAATTTCTCCTTAATCGTCCAGCGTGAGAAGTGTTAGCCGACAAGTCCACAAAGGTGACATTCCTCCCCCCCCCAGAACAACAGCTTCAAGTTTAAGATAACACGGACACGGTAATTTGAAGATGGGGAATCGATTCCCTTTGGTGCATCGCGTTGCCCTTTGGGTCAAAGCTGATGGTTTTACGTTCTATAAGCATACGTCAAATCGTTTAACTCCAGTACTCGAACCCACCCTAGAGTTTATTAATAAAGATTTTATTATTCTTGTCCGACATGCCAGGATATCCAGCTGATCACATAAATGACCATCCTGGGCATAGCACTGAGCACTAGAGAAAATAAACCTGAAATATTTTGAACTTTTTTTTTCATCAACCAGACTCCACTGGCGTTTTTATTTCTTCGTTAACGCACCTATGAAAACAAAAACTGTATCCAATCAAAGCGATATTTTCAATTCTGTTTATTAGATTTAGGCATAAGCAGTTAAGTAACATTTACATTTACAGCATAGATAGCATTTCTGCTCTGCCAGTTACTGACATGTAGACTAGTTTACGTGGACAGTGGTGCGCAGGCCTAGAGGTCTCATCTTGGAACAATACAATCCTGTACCTTTAAGATGCGTCTCCAAATAGCTTAGCTGTGTACTTCATAAGAAAGACGCCAAACTTTAAACAAACAAGCTGAAATTCCAGCGCGTGAAACAAAACTTCAACGTGCTTACCCTTCATAGCTTCCAGACATGCAATATCACAGCTTAATGCCAAGAAAAGCAATACTTGTGGCAACACAAATATTTGATTTTAATTTTGATATCTCATAAAGCTTTGACCATCGCGAAAGCGTCGAGCGCTCTGAAAAAGATAGTATGCCACGGTGGTATTTACCGAATTAAATCCCGTAAATGAAGGGTTTTCAGCGAACGGTTGGTGAAAAAAAACACATTCTCCCTCTCCAGTCCCCACAGGACGAAGAGGCCGGTAGAGTTGCTCCTCTTGGTTTCCCGCTTGAAAATCCAGATGTTTCAAACAAAATCCTTATCGAAAGACTTTACGGATAATAGACCGAAATATAATGTCCAAGTCGTCTTTTTATTAACAAAAGTACTGCGACTTTCTGTCAGCTTTTCAAGCGCTATGCGTCCGAAGGCGGGTCCCTGCCGAAACTCAACATCTGTTCGCTTCACGTGACGTTAAAGAAAAATACTAACAACATCTGGTAAAAATAAATTTGTTTCAGGTGCCACGGTATTTTCTCTCTCAGTCTCTCGCCAAATCCATCTAGTCTCTGCAGCATTCCGTCTTGATTGAGAGAACTTGCTACGAGAAAAGAAATCTGTACTTCAGCCAGGCTCAAACTTTAGGCAAGGGCTCAGACGTGGACACCAAATAGGCCTCACTGTAATTATTAAAGAACTTCTTTCTCTTTGTGCACGTTTACCTGAAAAAAGCACTGCACTTGCAGAATCATCGGCTGTGTCTCTAACATTTACTTTTATTTGACCCAACCACAACAGGCCCATTTAATTTGCAGTGCGCATGCATTCTCTTACAGACTGTACACATTTACATTTTATATTTGCTTTTAATAAACATATAGATCGAATTGTGCAGCGAATTGATATTTTGAGAATAATTGGTAATATTACTTATATTGTTGCATCATGTCAACCTTTAAGCTCAATAAGCTGATTTCCCCGTCTAAGAGACATTTTTTTTTTTGTGTGTCGCTCCTCAAAAAAAAAGAAATAATGTTGATTCAAGGCCACTTTAACCCCCACCACCTCCCAGTGACCTGCCGAGCGCGCCCTCCGTTTTATAGACATCTGGGAATTCCATACATGCTTCTGCAGCCAATTACACACCTTCTTCAAACGGGGCCGCGCTTTGATTCTGCAACACGCACTCAAATGGTTTCCCAGACCTGCACTGAACCTGTCACAACATCAGCCCAAAGACAGCTAATCTATGGTACAGGCTATCAGTTAGAAATGACCCGGCGTTTTATTATGTGGTCAGTCACGTGAAATGGTCGAGGTGGAAATATCATTCCGAAATCCCTGTATGTTTTGGGCCTATTAAAATGCATTTCCACATTGGAATGTAGCTATTAAATTAGGTAATTGCATAGCTGTCATTAAAAAAACTAAATTGTGTAAACTCTAATAAAGTGAATCAATTTGATTTGTTTTTCTAAACAACTACTTATAGAGTATAGAGACTTTTTTGGAGTAAGCCTAGAGAAATAATAGCAACAAGGCTGAGATATTTATCATGTGTCACTCTGTGGTAAAGTTTTTCCGAGCTGCACAAAATTCCCCAAAGTAGAAACATCAGAGGAAGCCAAGAAAGAAAGCAACGCAAATGCATAAAATCTATCCCACATTCCCTGTGCAAGGAGCAGGTCACCAACCACACTTCTATTCCACAACGGTTTGTACATCCGTTGCTGGTCTCTGAACTTAAAGCCGTGACAGGTCTCCAAAAACCTCCTAAAAGAGTCCAAAGATACACCGTTCTTTTAAGTCAAGGATTCGCTCTTTAGTTACTGCATTTATTCAGTTGTGTTTTGTTCATAAGTGTAAATCTTTCTATTATGTGTTCAAACTGCTGATATACATGGCTGCTTGAGCGTTTCAAGTGTTTGTGCACCACCTGAATATAAAAAAGTAATCAGTTTCTATTGTTTTACAGCAGTCAGACTGTTTTAAACTGACACACTTAGTCTAAATCCATATCACACCAAACGAAGGCCTTAGAATTAGAATTCATACTCGTTTTTTTATTGCAGAACATATACAAATATTTACAACAAGGTCATTAAATGCATGTAGACACCAGATCCATTCTGCATTGTGACAAGTAGGCCGATCAATAAATAAATATATGTATGTATTTCAGGGACCAGGCAAAACATCAAGAGAGTCATACATATATGAGCCAAAAAAATGCGTTTCTTTACAAAAATAAATATGAAAATATTCACTTCATGGCTGTTTTGTTTCCGTAGTCAGCCCGGCTATGAAGTCGCCGGTCTGGTGCAGTCTCTCTGTCCTCGTATGAATTGGCACGACTGGTCGAAAAGCATGCATATAGAAAGTACATATTTCCAACATTCATCGTCAAGAAAATTAAAGTTGTCAAACACAGATCTGAATGTATAGCTCCATGTCCGTAGACGCATGTCTCTGCTGTAAGTGCTCCTTCACGATGCCCGCTGCTCCGTCTCAATGCCCCAAAATCTCCCCCCAGTAATATCCAAGGTTTGCCTTCGACTATAGGCCTTCAGGATTTGCACCATTCTGCAAGCACGGACGTTCTGGATTCATCTGTGGATGTGAAAACAGAGTAAAAATGAAGCATTCATAACGGTTTTACTAGTGACAGAGCAGTCAATGTATTTTAACATTTTTATGTAAAATTTCAAAACAATTGATTTATAACTTTATTTTAGTGACCTATTTTAAACAGCCAATTCTGAGTTAACATATTGATATATGCAATGATATATATATCATAATGTTCCAGCTGTGTTCAATTTGGATTTAAAACTTATTGTCCATAACATCTTTGTCACTTCAGAAAATATTCAAAAAAACAACTGAGACTTTTGATGTCTCACCATGTTGTCCAACACTGTATCCACGCGGACGTTAGTGAGATGTTGACATGGACCACGCTCCCTCCATCCTCCATACGGAAAACGCGTAGCTCAGTCTCTCGTGAGCCACGTAGCTGCAGCTTGCCATTTTGGAGTCCAGCTCGTCGCTCTGCAGAACCTGGCAGAGAAAATCAATGTACCTCGCGGCGAGCTTAAGCGTCTGAATTTTGCTAAGTTTGTCAGAGGGCAAAGTAGGGATGATTTTCCGCAAAGACGTGAAAGCCTCGTTCAGTGACTGCGTCCTCTGTCTCTCGCGTACGTTAGCCATGACCCGCTGCGTCTGAAGGTCCTCAAAAGACTGTGGGCTGCTGCTGATCTTTTTCCCCCTTTTCCCATGGGTAGGGCTATCTGAATCCTCCCCACTTTTCCTGCTCGGTCGTCTTTTCCTCCCACATCTTTTCGTTTGCCTGTCGAGCTCCTCTTCGCTGTTACCAAGGCTGTCCACTGGAGACTCAGGGGAGCTGGAGTCGTCCTCCTGCATAGTCTCTTCCTCAAACATCACCTTTCAGCTGGAACAAAAGACACAAGAGTGGCTGTCCTTCGGTCCAGTTCAAGCTCCAGGAATAGTGTTTTTTTTTTTTAAATTCCCTCGCCGAAATATACCGTTATTAAACTCTCATACTGGCCCCGTGCGCCACGGAGGTGTTTCTCAACTTGACGGAGTCTTAAGGGCTCTTATAGCCCTGGAAGGCGCAAAGTATTTGGGAAACTGTGATTGGACAAGAAGTGATGCGACGTAAAACTAAGGGGTGGGATAGGCCAGAGAACAATCAAAAAAGTTTCCGTTATACAAGAATCAGGGCTTTCGGTCGTATAAGATCATAGCCAAAAGATTTAGCGTAATCAAAATATAATAGTTATAACATCACGTTCAAGAATGACTAATGTCAAACGGAGGAAATAATTTGTGTAGCTTAGCGATGTTTTTTTTATTCTGCAATGACAGGGAGAGATTTCGGCCAGCAGATATTGAAAGACACTGTATCGTATAATCTAGTATAGCATAATACCGATGATCAAGGCATTGTGTGACAGACATCAGTGTAAAGTGCAACTTTATGATATATTGTCTGTCATTTCTAAAAACAAACAAAAGTTAATAGAATGGTTTGAGAAAATAAAAAATACAGTGGTTTGTAATTTGATCCAATTGAGAACGATTGGCACACTTTCGCTACTTCACACATTTCTACGATGCTTACATTTAACCGTACAGCATAGAGTGCCATCTTATGAAAGGACTCTTGATAACAAACCCAGCCGGAGGGCTGCTGTTCCTGAATTGCCGTGGGTAGGTGCTCTCCCGCGTGGTACTTCTCAGGGGGAGTAGTGCGCGCTAACGGGACTCCTGTTGCTATTGCATTCTGTGACGGCCTGATATGACCAGAGGCGCTGCATCCCATTAGGCATACCAGGCAATTGCCTGAGGCCCCGCGCCACTAGGGGGCCCCCAAAAGCGGTTCTGATCAAAAACAAAATAAACTACAATGCGAATTTCAAATTGTCGGTTGCGACACGAACCTCACACTCATAGAATCACATGTCTGCAAATTTGTAACTACGGAGTGGAATGCAACGATGAGAATAAGCTTTTGAAGAGGAAGACTCTCTGTCAAGTAGTGAATGAGAAAGTCTCACGGTGACGGTGTGTACCGTTGTGATCCCTGTGAAAATATCCATGCAATCGATTACGCACGATATAGGTTAGCATGAATTATACATGCATATATTATGCATGTGTATAGTAAAATAATGTATTTGTTATAACACCTTATTTTACTCTCAATGAACAAATTCATTCTCTTACTCGGATGGGTAGAGGGCCAAGCGCAGGGCAGTGTGGGTAAAGACGAGTGCGTATCAAAATTCCGATTGATTGACATTGGCTTTGCCCAGTCAAAATCCAGCCCAGGATAGAACAGGTGGATACAACGTTAGGGAATGTGAGATGTTCAGAACAGAACGCAGCTGAGGGAAAATGAAGAGGAACAACTACCCATCTGGTAGTGAGAAAAGGAAGAAGAAAAAAGAAGATGAAGAAAATAAAAAGAAAGACAGCGGTAAGTGAAGTGGAGTGGATGATTCAGGCTTAGCATAACATTAACAGACGACTGCTGTTATTGAAAAATGTGGCTAGGCTACTTTGTCCAACTAATAACTTGAATAGCAGCTAGCGTTAAAGCAAACCTATGCAAAAATAGCTAATCGCTAGGGATGCTAACGAACTAGTTAGTGAACAACTTTCATAACACAGTCAAACATTAAGCAAGTGCAACACAACAACACACTTAACCCATTCTGAAGGGTAAAATAGTTGCATAATGTTGCTTTTATCTTGTTAATGCTGTGATAGCAATGAAAGCCATGCTCAAAGAGAAAAATGAAACATCTCTTCCCTATCTCTATTCCCTCCTCAGGATCATAACTTACATTTATGACGAAACGGACAGATAAAGTGCCCCTACCAAACCCTGATGATGAAAACCTTAAGTCCAGTGTTCCACTTGAATTGTTAACTGTAGCTGCTACCTGTTTGATTAATTAAAGATTCTTTATGAACATACACGGCTCTTCTTAATACTGTAGAATGCTCCATTCATTTGAATGGGGCTTCCCAACGTTATGTGGTCAACTATTTTTCGATAATTGACCATTGCTATGTTTACTTTTTAGAGTAGATTTTTAGATGGGTAATATTACTTGAACTTAAGTACAATTTTATCAAAGTAATTGTACTTTTACTTGAGTACAACATTTCAGTACTTTTTACACCTCTGGAGTTCAATATATTTTACATCAATTGATAACATGTGACATGCTCTGAAAAGATTCTTTAAGATATACCCTGTTTTTTTGTTTTTTTTGCATATCAGCTCTAGCATCATCCACTTCCAGTGAAAAATAAGTGTTTTTCATGTTTGGAACATGTTCTAATATTTTGAATAAAAAAAAGCTTTTATTTCATACATTTCGCATCGGCGTCAGATTTTTTTGCCTAACAGGGTGATGAACACTGGTCGGTAGGGCCCCCTAAGAATTTCTGCCTAGGGCCCCCACACTCCCTAGAATCGCCCCTGGATATGACAAGAGGGTGAGCGATTTACAAAACCTGATATGGACTTAGATGAGAAATTGAAGACATGTCTGAACTTACACAGGCAATGTTAGGAACATGTTATGAAGATGTTGATGTTGCCTTTGCGTTTCAATATTTCATGAAACAGACCCAGTCATTTTCAGAGAATAATAATAATAATAATAATAATAATAATGCATTTTAATCCACTGGAAGCTAGACAGGGGACACGTCAAGTCTTCAAACTTAAAAAAAACAAAAAAAAAACATCAAACTTCAATGTTCATTGGTTTCATGCAGTAAAGTCGTAATTTAGGGATAAGGGGGGAGTTTTGAAGTACACTGCGCAAATACAACTCAACCTTTATTTACATGTGCCATGAGGTTAATGGGCAAGGAGGTATTTAACCCACTCGGACTCCGACCGAGTATACCGCGGATTTAAAAGGATGAGAGACAGACTCAGGTTTCTAACTACGGGGTTTTCAGACTGATCCGCAATCACAGCAGGTCGCCCCGGGTTGACTACGCTCAAAGAGTGCTGCCAAAACGCAACGCAAACATTACACGGGGAGCAAAATAGACTGCATCCAAGCCAAACACATCGCGTGTCCTCGCTGTTCTCAAATGCCATTAAAAAAGAGACCGCCCGAGTCAGGATAAAAACAATGTCCACCCGTATTACTTCAGTGGCACCACAAATTACACAGCGGAGGGATTAGATTATGGTACCATTCAAAAAGACAAGGACCTTGGAATTGTCACGATGTCGATTTAAAATGCCTTAAGACAGACAAATTATTTCGAGTTCACCCTGCCTAAATATAAAAAACTGCTGACCTCAAGTGACATCTGCTTCGTACAACGCATCACCACAGTGCGACAGTTGTGCGGTTCACATCCTCTGATTCCCCCCACTCACCGATTTAAAACTTGTGATAGAGATGAGAACCACAAGAGGGCGCACTGTCCCCTGAAAAGACATACGTCATAGTATGTTTTACAGTATTCAATTTGACCTGTAATCTAGCTAGTTCACGCCTTTGACTGATCATTTTAACTACAGTTAGCAGAATAGTGGTTAATTGTGGAATTTAAAGTAAAGATGCTTTTCTGGGGTTGTGAATATATATGATATTATGTGAATTTACCAGAACCTCGAATAATCAACTTTTTATTAATAATAGCAGACGGGCAGACAGGTGCGCTGCCAGCGCTGGTTCGCTCTTACCTGGTTAAGCAAGCCCCTCTCCATGGTCCTGAAACAGGTCTGACTCACCTGTGCAAAGCTATTGCCACCAACAGGTTATCTGTCTCTCTCTCGCTCGCTCTCTCTCTCTCTCTCTCTCTCTCTCTCTCTCTCTCTCTCTCAGTGTGCGTGTGTGTGTGTGTGTGTGTGTGTGTGTGTGTGTGTGTGTGTGTGTGTGTGTGTGTGTGTGTGTGTGTGTGTGTGTGTGTGTGTCTAGGGGATTCCATCTACCTCATATGTTAGTATAACTCACTCCGGCATTTGCTGCTATCAGAACAAAATTGGTATTTCGGGACTCACAAATGTGGATGTGCATTTCCTTCATATTACTGCAGTAGTGAATGAGCTGAATGTACGATCAAACATTTTAGCATTACTTCTTCTCAAGGACCTAGCCTACACAATTTTACCCACCCTGACCTCCCACTAAAATGAATCATGTGTGAGAGCCGTGGACGGAATAGTTTTAAAACAATGGAAAAGTTCATAATTTATTTCATTTGGTTAATGTCAAAACATACTGTAGCCCAACATTGCAGACATTTTTAATAACTTTTATCTCAGTTTTAGGACTGGAGCTGGTCTAAAGGCCAAATTGTGAGGAAGACTGAAACTAAGATTAACTCAAATAGGCCAGCCAGTAAAAACAACAATCTTTGATTTGTAAATTCGACTTGTGTTACTGGCATACTCATATGTTCATACTATAATGACAATTATAGGCATTTTTCTGTCACAATTTCATTTATTCCCGGTGGACATAAGGCTGTTTTTTCAGTAGCTCCGTCATAAATGAAATGTACACGACAGCTATGCGCAGCGTTTCGATCCTCGACAGCCTTTTCTCGTATGCGAAAGTGGGCACTTTTTTCCGCAACTCATCAAAAGCTTCGTTGAGGCTGAACATACGTCTGCGCTCCCTGATGTTAGCGGCCTGTCGCTGGACCGTGCTGATCACACGTCTCCGCTTTGACCTTCCACTTTCACTGCCGGGTCCGTAAGCGGATGTGTCCTCCTCATCATCCGTCAACTGCGCACAGTCCGCGAAATGATCACAGGTATCCACTCCACCAGTTTGGGAGCTCTGGCTAAAGTCGTAGAAGTGTCGCTCTCGAAAATCCGAGCCGTTCAGTGTCCTTGGGCCCTGTTTTGGCACCATTGCTGTCTCCGAGTGCACTTCCATAACATCAATGTCACCGACGATGTCAAACAGTGTTGATTCCATCACGGACGCATGGATTTCCATCTTGAAATGTTGTGCCGTGATGGTCGGTTCATAGCACGGGTATAGCCTTAAGTCACTGATCCACTACGTGCGCACTGCTTAGTTGTATGAGTGCTAAGTGAAACAGAGTAATATATACTTACTGACATGGGGGGGATTTGTGTCTTGCTGCTAAAAAAGATGAACAGCTCATTGAATCTTAATCCTAATGCGATATGACGGCCTATAGTTCGGGTCGCGTGGATGCCAATACTTGTGTCATTCAGCTTTTAAAAATCCTGTTAAAGCGTCAAAGTTAGTTCCTTTTTGGCTTGAGTCCAGGGATCCGATCCTGCTGTTTTAATATGCCTGTTAATTCGACTTCGAGTGGGACCTTTTATGTCTCTTTGTGTAGACGAAAATCCATTTTAGAATTGAAAAAGTCAATTTAGTCGAGAGGAAGAAGTCTGCAAGCCCCGCGGTGGTGGTGGTTGTGTGGCAGTTGATGGTCGGGGTGTCTGAGGGTCTTTAATGATGTTCTAAAGAGGAGAAACTCTTGACAAAAGGGTCACTCTGCGGTGTTTGCTCGGTATCCTGGTGCAAGGCGAGGCTAAGTAATGAGACTTGTATTACTTAAATGGGGGCCAATGCGAGTGACCAAATATAACATTCCCCAACAGTCAGTATACCCGAGCTTCCTTTCTTTTGCAAATCAGTGCAAATAACTCACAGTTCCCACGGAAAGGAAAAAGTTTCCACTGACTACAAATGCCCCAACGAGGAAGATGCGGTTATTTCAGTGTCATCTTGCGGATTTAGACGGGATGTTTTTTTTGTCATAGACGGCTAATCACTAGTTCAGTTCAGTGACATCGGTGAGCAAGGCCTCTTAAATTTGCGTTAGCCTCAACACAGACAGTTTATGGTAGTGAGGAATTTGCAGCATTCATTTATATGGAAACCCCGTGATTCCACGGATAAAACAGGAATATTGCAGAAAGGCCTATGTGGTCCTATTCACATTTTCCAAGAATTGTTGCATTAAATTCCTCAACCTCCCTATCAAGTGGACCACAAGGATTTGCAGCCTGGCACTGCCTTATTTTAAAAAGCCTTATCTCTCATCTGATTGCATGGGAATCTCTGATCACTGTAACTATAATCAATTGCCAATCAATAAACATACCTGTGACCTGTATGTAAAAATGGTATCCCGAAATGAATGTGCACTTCAGACTCCAGAGTCTCTCTAAACTTTCTCTAAGGTTTCTTCTTGGGGGGTGGCACAGCTATAATGGGCCCTAAATATGCTTTCCCAGACTTCAGGAGGATCTATTAGGTAACGTTTGAATAGCAGTGAGAGACCAGCCTGTGGAGTTACAGGCCTGCAGACTCAGTGCTTCCATTAACATTATTAATGGTATTAGTAATGATGAGGGTAGAGTGGTAGTCACAGAGTTCCTTCCTGTGTGCCCTGTGGTTGTTAGCCGTACCCACACACACACACACACACACACACACACACACACACACACACACACACACACACACACACACACACACACACACACACACACACACACCGTACCCCGGGCCCCCGGAGAAAGCACAACACTGTTCACTCTGAACCTCCTGGACCTTAATTACCCCGTTCCAAGAGCCCAGAGTTTAAGACCTCACCTGGGGGCCTGCAGGCAGGCAGAGAGAGAGAGGCCGTCCGTCTGGTGCCTGACTGGAATGACCACAAAAGACCCAGCCCCTTAAGTGATAGATGAGGTAACATGTCAAATGTAAGCAGTTTCAGCTAAAGGATAAGGGGCTTGCCTCTTCTGAAGCAGGGCCATGAGAGGCAACATGAAACCCCAGAGCTGCGCAGATTAGCATTCCGGGGCCTCCGGCACGGACCTGGCTCAGGTTTGGGCCAGGTCCGGGGATGATCGGAACTGGCCGCAGCGTTATCGGTGTACAGATAGCGGAGCGCGGTGAGGGATGGAGCAGGAGTGAGGGGTTGATGTTCCCTCGCGCACACCCGCGGCACAGCGGTTTCCTGTGCGTGGAGAGATTGCGTGAGTGGCTCGCTGCGATCGCCCCCGGTCGAGGTGAGTGTGGGCTGATTTATAGGAAGACCGAGGGGGGGGCGGGGGGGAAGATCTGAGTCTGAGTCCCGCACCTCTGGACTGTTTTGCTGCTGACAGGGCAAACAGGGCCTGGGGAGTATCCGGGTCTCACAATCACTAAAAGACAACAGTAATATAATAATGGCGGGGGCTAAAATGTCAAGAAGGTAACTCTGTCTGACATGGGAGAGAACAAGCTTTTTTCTTGCCAAGAAATAAGGATGTGTTTCTCTCTCTCTCTCTCTCCATCTTCACCTCTTCTGTGTGTGAAGGTTTGTCAGTTGCTCATGATAACACCATGTACCTTGAAGACGAAAAAACGTCTTACTGCATACTGAAACCGGTTAAAAGTACAAACCTTCTATTAGAATATCTCCTGCCTTGTGTAAGAGATTGTATCTTTTTGTAATAGTCGAGCATGCTTCAATCACCCATTTTGTGATGTTATCAAAGATAGAGTTCCCTTGCTTTATGTTTTGGAGGCCTTTTGGTGGCACTGTACTGTCTTGAAGGGTTTCCTTTAATCATGGAGGCCTGTTAAATCTCTCTCTCTCTTTTTCTTTCTCTTTTCTTTCTTTCTTTCTTTCTTTCTCTCTGGCTTTCCTCTGTTTTCATGGCAGCAGGATAAACATGATGTGCACATTCCTGCCGTTTCCATGGAGATGCTGAGAAAGCACAGCTGGACGTGGAGAATATGAGGTAATCCTAGGGCCCTGTGGGGCTGCTGGGTAAATATTGATTTAAAATAAAGAAATAAAATAAAAAGAGAAAAGACATGGCAGGGAAACAATGAGGGTAGTTTACACAAACAATACAGTACACCCCGCCACACACACACACACACACACACACACACACACACACACACAGACACACAAAAGCCCTTTCAGTCTTCAGCCAGCTAATAGAGAACACTTAAGTTGCTGGTTGGTACAGAAGTGTTCTTTCGTAATCCTTTAATGCACCGAAACTGACATTATATGGAGGGCAAACATATCAATGACCTCAATACTCTACTCTACACTACTCTACACTGCTCTACTCTACTCTACTCTACTCTACTCTACTCTACTCTACTCTACTCTACTCTACACTACTCTACTCTACTCTACTCTACTCTACTCTACTCTACTCTACACTACTCTACTCTACTCTACTCTACTCTACTCTACTCTACTCTACTCTACTCTACTCTACTCTACACTACTCTACTCTGCACTACTCTACTCTACTCTACTCTACACTACTTCAGTTTGAGAGGAGGGCTCAAAGGATACCCACACACACCTGTTAACCAAGCACTCCTTCATATCCAGCCACTGAAAGAAAAGTGAAAGTCCTCTCTATGGCAGAGGTGGTGTAGACACACACACTCTGAAATCCACCTCTGCATTTAACCCATCCAGGGAAGTGACACACACACAATGAAGTGAGGTTACACACTAACCCGGAGCAGTGAGCTGCCTTTGGCGGTGCCCGGGGAGCAGTGATCAGGGTTAGGTGCCTTGCTCAAGGGCACTTTGTCTATGAACAATGTCAGACGTTGGAGTGCTATGCAATCATCAAGTAACCCCACTTAGCACAGGCTAAAAACCCTTTCATGAGCTACCAGCCAGGCCTGATCCCAAGTCAGAGGCTGTCGGAGGTTTCATGAATGCAGACCCTCCACAAACACACACACACACACACACACACACACACACACACACACACACACACACACACATACACACACACACACACACACACACACACACACACACACACACACACACACACACACACACACACACACACACACACAGAAACCCTCAACACTAATCTTCTCACCCCGTTTAACACCTACTCAAATAGCAGGAGGACATCCTTCAGAGCAGACAGTACTTATCTTAGGAGAGCCGTGTGGTGTGAGTGTGGGGTTTGCCAGTAGGGAAGAGAGACGGGGAGAACTGTTTTGCTGTGCGATAATAGAGAGGGAAAAAAGATCTGACCCATCCAGTTCCAAGAAGAAGCTCCACATCAAATGCCACAGAGCATTTAGAGGGGGAGAGGAAGAGAGAGACAGAGAGAGAGAGAGAGGGAGAGAGAGAGAGAGAGAAAAAGGAGAGAGAGAGAGAGAAAGGGAGGGAAAGAACCTAAAACCCTGTTTGCGTTCCAGGGAGGGAGTTGTCTCACCGGGATCCTTTTCAAATCACGCATCACGGAAACACGATAAAAACACGCTTCAGGGTTCTTAAAGTACTGGAGGCTCCACTCACTGATGGGACCCAAGATAGCAGTAGGGTTCTGGAGCGGATCCAGCCCGGGACCGCGCCACACACGGGCCAGATCTGGCAGCTCTATGGGAACAGACGAGTGGAGAAACTGAGAGCTAGAGAAGTTGGTGTGAGGAGGTGAGGGGGAAGGAGGGAGTCTGAAGGCATACACACACACACACACACACACACACACACACACACACACACACACTAGCAGAGTCTGCCAGATTCAACGCTTTTGGCCCCAAGGGCTTGGAAGTGCTCCTTCGATAAGGCTGGCCCCTGTGCAGTAATATAACCATCCGTTTCCTCAATCATCCACCACCACCACCACCCTTTACTCCCACCCTCATCCCCACCCCAACTCTCTCTCTCTCTCTCCCCCCCTCCCCAACACCACCACCCCTCCATCTCTCCCTCCATCTCGGTCGGGGATAATTTCCTCTCACTTTGTTGTGAGAGATTGCCGGATAAACTTTTTTTTCCCCCCTCAAAGCCCAAAAAAGAAGAGGAAAGGAAAAAGTGGAGACTGAAGAAAGAGGCCATTACTCGACTCACGAGAATGCACAACCAAACAAGCATGAGTCTGAAGCAAACAGAGAAATGAAGGGAGAGAAAGAGAGAGAGAGTAAGAGAAAGAGAGAGAGAGAGAGAGAGAGAGAGAACACACAGCTGAAAGTGGCATTAAATTATGTCTCAGGGCAGAAATGGTGATGAAGTTAACCAGAACGAGACACAGAGATAGGCCCTGAGAAACAGCTCAGGCGGGAGTGAAAACGAGCACAGCGGTGACCTTTTGAATCGACTTCACTACCTCCTCCTCCTCCTCCTCATTCTCCTCCTCCTCCACCTCCTCCTCCTCCTCATTCTCCTCCTTCTCCTCCTGCTCCTCCTCATTCTCCTCCTCCTCCACCTCCTCCTCCTCCTCCTCCTTCTGCTCCTCCTCCTTCTTCTCCTCCACCTCCTCCTCCTCCTCCTCCTGCTCCTCCTTCTTCTCCTCCATCTCCTCCTGCTCCTCCTCCTCCTTCTTCTCCTTCACCTCCTCCTCCTCCTCCTCCTGCTCCTCCTTCTTCTCCTCCATCTCCTCCTGCTCCTCCTCCTCCTCCTCCTCCCCCCTACAGCCTATGTCTTCTGTGCGTCCCACCACCCAAAAACACAAATATTCTGCTGCAGAACGTCTCTCATGGACCCAGGTTGGAGCCAAGGGGGCTTAAAACGTTTTTAATACCACAGAGATAAAACACTGCACAGCAGAACAATATCTACCAACACTTTCCTGGCCTCAGCTCGCCTGCATCATACAAAACTGCTGGGATGCCACAAACCCATTGGAGTCCACTGTAAAACTGCCACTGAGTAAAGCATTTGTGTTATGTGATCACCCTCTGGGACCTGGTTAGGTGTTTTTAACTGTGTTGACTACCTTGGCGGTACATTGATTAAAATAACACGACTCGTTGATAAACTGTGTGTAAATCGCGTGTAGGTTGCTGAGTGCATGCCCGCTGTTTTGTGTGCAGCTCTGCAGATATAGATGTCTCGGGTTCGGCGTAAACCTTTTGGACTCGGGCTGTTTTACTGTTTGGGTTTCTCTGTAACCACTTCCTCTGGGTCCCCTCCAGAACCCCGTCAGTAGCTTTCCCCCAGAACTACAATAAATCTGAAATAATATCTCTCTCTCTTTCGCTCTCTCACTCTCTCTCTCTCTCTCTCTCTCTCTCTCTCTATTGCTCTTTCTGTCTCTCACTCTCTCTCCCTAAGCACCTCTCGTACTTTCTCCCCCTTTCCTCTCTTCTACACTCTTCCTCTTCTCCTCCTTCTCCCTACCTCTCTCTTTTCCTTCCCTCGCTCACACTCTCCCCATGACTCTCTGTCCCACACTCTCTCCTTCCGTCCAACCCTCTGTTCCCTTTTTCTCCCCCTCCTCTCTCTCAGACTCTCTCACACTCTCTTACGTCTCTCCCACTCTCCCCATCCCTTTCTATCCCTCTCTCTCTCTCTCCATCCCTCTGTCCCCTTCCCTCGCTCACACTCTCCCCATCTCTCTCTCTGTCCCACTTTCTCTCCATCCCTCCAACCCTCTGTTCCCTTTCCCTCCCCCTCCTCTCTC
>NC_137918.1:13388583-13396083 GCF_963457725.1 Sprattus sprattus | reverse complement strand
GAACGCCAGAGTTATGTACAGCAAAGACAGAAAAAACTTTCAAAGATAGACAGGAAAATGGCGAATAATGAAAGAGTAACTGCGCCATACATCTGCCACTAAGCAACCTGTGTACAGTGCAGGGCTGAAGAGCCTCCAACCACCACTCGCCAAACAATAGGAGTGAAAACTTGGCCCTGTCAAAGTGTCTATCTGTTTGAAAGATGAATCTACAGTAGAACAGTTACATGCGTGAGAGGCGGCGAAAGGCTAGGGATGCGATGAGGGACCTGGAATTTATGTCGCTCATGTATGCTGTAAATTTATTGGAAGTCATCAACACGCCAGCTTCGCGGTATAAACGCAGGGTTCCCACGTAAAACGTCCTGTCAAGTCTCCCCTGCTGTTTGCTGTGATTTTTGTTTTTTGAACGTCCAGCTCCCTTCTGAGTGCTTTTGAACGAATTACACAAGACCTAACGCCCTAAAAGTGTCACATTTTACGATCAGTTGAAACGTATGCAAATTTAATTAAATAAATTAGCTGGAGGAGAAACTAAGAATTCCGGGGTCAGCTCAGGGAAAATGTTGGTCGTCTATTAATCCACAGTTACCACAATAAATTAGTAGGCTGTCTTCTGCTCCTCAATTTCAAAGCGAAGCTTCAGTCGGGGATCCCTTTGTAGCTGTGGGAACATCTCAACGGAGGTCACCGCGGGGATCTCAGACCGAACACCTGCCAATAGTCTGTTTTCCTGGGAATCTTTTTTTTTTCTGGTCTGGAGTCAGAACATTTCTGAGGTTTGGAACAGTAACACACGTTTCCTGTCCATGTAAAAATAGAAACGTTATACCTTTAACATTAACTGCTGGCACTGGGAAAACGGGGTTGGAAAGTTGGTAGGGGAAACCCTTAAAAAAAAAAAAAAAAAGCAGGTCATATCGCACCAGTTACCGTTTGTAGGACCTATATTCCTTGACCAAGCTAAAATACTTTCATTTAAAAATAGAAAGTAAAGTAACGGAGTTTTAGGATGACCAATGTAGGTGTTCTTATTCTAAATCCCCTCTGAACAACAAAAACTTGCAAACATGCCTCACCCACAACAAAAGCATGCCACTTTGTGTGTTGATACCAGCAGCAACTGTGCCGCCACCAGAAAGTGTATAGATTAGTAGGCTATTACTCTCTTTACAGTGCTACTTAAGTGTAACTTAGTTCAGTCATACACATTACAAAGATGTGGTGGCTTTAAATAGCTGTCTATCGAGTATGTTTTCTTTATGAGTGGGTAGGTTACGGGCTAGTGGCTGCAGGAAGCTCTGGTAGAATTCAACACAAGCCTGAAAGTGGTCATTCACAACAAGACATCACACTGCCCCCTATTGGTAAACACTCGTAATCACTCGTTCTCACAAAAAAGGAAAATACTTTATTGGATATATGACTCAATATATTTGAGGCACTTATTTCATTAGTTGGTAGGATAATGTCAAAATCAATGCACCACTAAAACATTGTGACAGTTGGCAAATTAATGTCCATTCAAATGTATTTCATTTCGCCTTTTTCTTTTTAGCTTTGGGCTTTTCTAAATTGTCAGGAAGGCTAGCATCATTTGCTTCATCAGACTTCTTCCTCTTCTTGCTGCCTTTGTCGCTAAGGTAACCACTGGAGTCACTGGCAGGAACCCTCTCAGTCGCTTGACTACTCGTCTCCTTGTCTCTCTTCTTTTTCTTTTTCTCAACGTGACCATTTGAGTTCACGTCGCCATCTGTCCCGGTGAGCCCCGTATTACCACTACCGTTGAGCTGACTGTTCTTCACGACAGAGTCCTCAAGTGCCTCTTTGTCTTTGCTTTTGTCTTTCTTCTTCTTTTTCTTCTTTTCCGGTTGTACGCCATCAACCCCGTCCAATGCGGCCTCTGTGGCGGTGTTGTCAGCTGGCATCAAGGGCTCCTCTGGGGCATCGTCTGTGCCAGGATCAGCTAGCCTCAACATCTCCTCATACCTGCAGAGCAGAAGATACGTTATTAGTTGATATGAACAGGCTTGCCACAAACCATCATAGTACGATTGAAGCTAGGAACATAGAATCACGTTCCTGGTGTCGTAAAGCAGTATTCAAGGCAAACTAACAAACCTAAACCAGTAAAAATGAGAAGCCCTAATACAAGAGAACATTCATGATAAAATATATATATAAGAATACTTTCTTTAACAATACTGTTACTTTAAAGCAACACTTTGGAACAGTGTGCCGCACTTGCTCTCCCCACTAGTCCTCCAGGCTATGCACTATGTAGTCCCGGACGGAACACCCCTTCACAGCAACGGGACGGAACACCCCTCCATAGCAACGGGACAGAACACCCCTCCATAGCAACGGGACGGAACACCCCTCCATTGCAACGGGACGGAACACCCCTCCATAGCAACGGGACGGAACACCCCTCCATAGCAACGGGACAGAACACCCCTTCACAGCAACGGGACGGAACACCCCTCCATAGCAACGGGACGGAACACCCCTCCAAAGCAACTGGACGGAACACCCCTCCATAGCAACGGGACTGAACACCCCTTCATAGCAAATCAACTAAATCACTGGAAGAGACCAGTTAGCTTGCAAGCAAGCTTTGTTGGTGGTGTTTTGCAAGGTTTTTGAATGTCCTTTAGGTGTTTAGCTCGCGACACTAACAATCCCATGAGTGGGTTGGTTACGCGCTAGTGGCTGCAGGAAGCTCTTGTAGAGTTCAACACAAGCCTGAAAGTAGTCATTCACAACAAGACATCACACTGCCCCCTATTGGTAAACAATACGAACCTGCTTAAGGCCCTTGCATGCTTCTAAAGGGAGCATGAATTGCTAGGTGCTAACGCGTTGCGTTGGGGGTGTTGCCAAGCAATTCACACCCAGAACAATAGGCTTGCGTAAAATGGCGCAAGTCTAGAAAAAGGGGCCGACGCACGCAAGACGTGAAAAGTCGCGCAAGGGGCACGCAAGGGGCTTGCGCGGCCTCTTGCGCTTACGCTTACGTAACCGGGCATAAATCAGCCTTTACTGTTGCTTTAATACTTCTTGAGAAGCCAATGTTTATATGCATCCTGCTGATACATACAGCTTAACAGCTGCTACAACACATAACTGAGTAGAGCAAAATAACAAAGGATGGATCAGGATCTTACAATATTACGTTTTGGCATTTTCAGTATGTGATCCGATTATTTTCAGTATCCCGATGCAAACGATGAGAAGCTCAATCATGCTCTACAAAAACAGAATGTTTCTCAGTTTTGCCTTACCAGGTCTTATGAAGCCTCCCACGAATGAGGAGGACCCCAGCCGCGTCAGCATCCAACTGGAACACCTCAAACTCCAGGCTTCCCCCGATGACCAACCCTGAATCTCTCCAGATCTCCGACGTCATCTCTTTGGGCTTCAGGATGGAGGCATTGAAACAGCCGTGCACCAAGCAACCCACGAATGTCAGACCTATCTTGTTGATTACTCCCTGTGTAAGAGTTAAAGAGAGGATAATGTGAGAAGGCAGGCGTATAACTTAAAGGCACAATATGCAACAATTATGCTTCAGGATTAGGGTTAGGATAAGCAGTTTAACCTTAAAATAACAGCTTTAAAAAAATTGGGGCGCTACAATGACTTTTAATATGCAGAATTGCGTCCGTGCCAATGGCATAGCAGGGTCGATAAGCATATAACTGCCTTCTGTAGTTTTGCCTGCCGATGCCCGCCGACCTGACTTTGATTACCTTCTGCCGATCTAGTAAGTAGCTTATTTGCCGTCTTGCTTAGTCTTGTGTTGCACATGATTGATGTTTGACTGTGTAAGGACAGTCGTTGAGTAATTAGTTTGTCATAATGTCAAAGTCAGCACATTTCAAGAGATTTCGTTAGTTTTAGCTGCTAGCATACCTTTAGCGAATAGCTATTAATCCTTAATGCACCTTTAATAAATAGGCAGGCGTATAACTTTTAATGTTCCTGTCTGTTGTTGTTCTGCTGCTGCTCTGCTCTGTGCATTTTAAATTGTATTAACTGTATTGTTGATTGTTATACCGTGACCTTGAGTGTCATGAAAGGCACCTTATCAATAAAATGTATTATTATTATTATTATTATTATTATTATAAGAAGTTGTTTTCACTCATACAATTACAGCCTATGTTCAGATCAAGCTCGGTGCATCTTAAGCCTGGGAAATCAATGATAACCCCAAATACACCATTTCAGGAATAAATATTCAACGTATACAAGTATTTACATTAAAACTAGAAATACATGCATTCTCAAAATGTACACTATCTATCTAGTTGACAATGGGTTAATACATGCGACATGTTCAGTTAAATTGTCCATCACTGCAGTGCAATCAGCAAATAATTTGATCCAAAAGGTCAAGCTGTAACCAAACATTACAGCATAACTTAAAACACATTTTTGCTGTAAACCCATTTTACATCGCACACACCTGAGCTTCGAAAACTTTTCAATAGCCCTATTCATCACATACAAACCAGTAACAAATTCATTAACGACATCCTACCTCAAGCTTTTGCCCCTTATTGGGTTTAAAGACAACAAACGAAGCTTCAATGTTCAGGTGAATGTATCCTTGGTCGTCGAATATGTCCCCATTCTGTCCCACTATTCTTATGTTGTCATAAGCGACAGGTACTCCCTTCAATCTGGGAATAAACATGGCAAAAAACACAAGTTAGACTACGCATGCACATCTTGCATTCAAACCCTTGGTCAATGGCAACATAGTTGGACCCTCACTTGTCACACTACATTGGTCTTGTTATACAATTGGTAAAAATGGTACAACGTATAAAAACTACGTTTTTTCGGAGAGATGATGAAAGCTGGCCACTGTCACGGTAACGATATCAAGTTAGCAAGATAACCACTTTGGGGTAACTTACTCGCCCGCTTACTGTAGCGCTGTAACACAACAAACATTAACGTTAGTTTTAGTCAAGGAGAAGGCTAAGATCCTCAATACATTTTTGCCTTACTTTTCGGAATACTTCAGAAGCTCTGCGTTAAGTTCTTCTTCAATTCCCGTCTTCTTCTTTTTCAAATACATGGGTGGCAGGGCAACGTGTCGTCGGTGTGTGTCGAGCACCAGACACGAGTACGGAGTGTTGACAAGTTTACAAGCCTCCGCGAAAGTGGGTATTAAACAGGGAATAACGGCTGCGTCTTTAACCGCTGTATATGTATTTTCAAAAGGTACTGACTGCGTCGATGTAGATATTTCTGTTGACATTTTTGCATGGTGTGGGTCATCTTCCTCATGCAGCAAGTTTGCCATGCTGCCGTAAAGTAGGGAACCCGTGGGATAGTGTCGCAAGAACACAAATGTTCGGAAACCAAATATGTGCACTACGCCACCGTGTGGAACGGAGGGTAATAAATGGAAGGTAAGCTAATTTTCATGTGGGGTTTTATCAAAGTCCTTACAGTGTCTGGTTTTATCTGATTTCACCAGTCTTACCTCAAACCTACATTTTATGTCAAAACATCACAAAATGATAACCATCACTAGGAAGACTGTTATTACTAGGTATTAAATACTAGGTGATAGCTGATACAATGGAGAAATAGCCTAGTCTAAAGGTGAACGTGTCATGGTCAACAGTAGTAATGAAAATATTAGCCTTGTTCCATCTACTAGTTGCCTCCAGTTTAGTTTTCAGGAAGTACATTTATGGTTGGTAATACCAGGCTATATAAATATAAAACTGTGGCCAAGTAAAAGCAGATCAAGTCTGAACTTTAGAAACAGCAATGTATCAGTAATAATGCCCCCTTGAGCTTAAGAAAGACTAAATAACCTGGAAATGTATGATGGGACACTGCTCACAGAGTCTAACACTGCTCACAGAGTCTAGTGGTGCCTGGGAAAACAATAACGACCTACTTTACATCTGTCACTTATGTTGTTCCTCAGCTCATCATTAGTCATGTTGTTCACAGGTCATCATTGGTAATGTCCTCAGGTAAATCATTAGTAACACTGTTCTCCAATCATTACTAGTAATGTGGTGGGCATTGGTCATGTCGTCCTCAGGTCATTTTTTTTTTATTGCCCTCAGGTAATCGTTGGTTATGTCCTCTGATCAGTCATTAGTAATGCTGTCCTAAGGTCATCATTGGTAGAGATCAAATAAAATAAAATGGCTGTGGTCAACAGGTTAATGTTAGTCTTCTACATAGCATTTAAAATAAAATGAAGGCAATTGTTTGCCATATAGACATAATGTTAGGACAGTAACTCATAGTGAAAGTGCCCAGTTCTGCTGTGTATCAAACTTTCTCATCAAGTGGTGAATTATCGATGTAGAATGTTCTTTAAGGAAGAGGAGTCCCACTGAACTGTTTTTCTTATAATTGTTTTACCACTGGCTAAGCCGTTCTATAATGCAGTCGCAACTGTATGATTCTGATGATAACGCTAAAGTAATATAGCCTATTATAATGTGCCAGTGCTATACGGTCATTTGATGGCGATGAGAATGATAATGAGAAGGAACATATTGATGATTGTTGTTGTTTTATTGTCAAATTAAATCTTATACTGTTGATTTAATTTACCATTTTATCTTAGCTCCTCTTCCTATTCCTTCCTATTCTATTTTAATACACTGTCATATATTCATGCTCATATTTTTTATTTCTGTCTTCCAATGGTGGTTCTTGGAAATTTTTCTGAATGGGTCAGCATTTTTATCATTGACCTTTGTGCAATTTCTCCTCCACTTTCTCTAATTCTGTACAGGGTCCTGCTCCCTTCATCTGTATTTATGGCATGGCAGTATCAGTTAAAGGTCATCTGGACTGGAGTTGGTCGTTCAGGCACTGTGACTTTACATGTTTCTGCTCTTCCTGCCAGCGGTGTGCAGATAAATAATGGCATACGCTCTTAGTCAGCGCAAGTCGCCTACGGTTTCTGCTGCCGTGGGCATCTGCCCCACACAACATTACAAACAACATGCATGGGCATCAGTTGCGAGGAAATGAGAAAAAATTAGAAAATTAACTTTCAGTGGAAATCAGTTGAAAAACATGTAAAAAAAAAAAAAAACATAAGAAGAGAAAGAGAGAGGGTTTGCATTTGTGTGTGTAGAAAGAGATTACTTGCTTAGTATGTAATTTTGTGTGTGTCTGTGCAGAAGTGTGTGAGAAACATTCCCGTACGCATTTCTGGTCATTTATTTTGTTTTCATATGAAGCCTCTATAGAAAAATATTGTAAATTCTTAAATGGAATTTTTCTTCATGTACAGTAATTGTACAGTGTGCTGCAAGATTTAGATGAACGCATTCAATGTTCCGTACAATATCAGGGTATAGCTATCTCACAGTCAACATTCCCTTCATCCATGGTCAGGAATTACAGAGATCTAAAGGGGTAAGGACAGCATCAGAGTTTACATAGGAGAGGAGGTAAAGAAAGTTTGAGAGAAGAAGAAAAGAGAGAGAGAGAGAGGGA
>NC_137918.1:13376083-13383583 GCF_963457725.1 Sprattus sprattus | reverse complement strand
TTTGCATAGGGTAAATATCCCATCTACTCATTTTATTTAAGCAATAAGCCCCAAGAGGCCGTGCTTCACGCTGATTTTAGAACAGGTAAGGGGAGTTGTTAGGCACGACGCGAAGCGAAACCCACTTACCTGTTCTAAAATCAGCGCAAAGCACGGACTCGCGGGGCTTATTGCTTTTCTAAAACTGTCACTACAAATATTTGATGGTTTCATTAAATAAAAACAATTACATTTACTAAATACAGTAAATATCACATCTACTAATTGTATCATATATTATTACAGACAGTAAATATCACATCTACTTATTTTGTCATATATTAAATACAACAGAAATCCCATCTACTTATTGTATCATATATTAAATACAACAGATATCCCATCTACTAATTGTATCATATATTACATACAACAGATATCCCGTCTACTAATTTGTATCATAAGACAAACAGTAAACATCCCATCTACTAATTGTATCATATATTACATACAACAGATATCCCATCTAGTCATTTAGCAGCCAAAGTGTGTGTGTGTTGGGTTATTGTTTTGATCAGATGGCATATTCCCTGGGGGCTGAACCTATGCTCAGCACCTTCATCTACCTTGAGTTGCAGGAGATGAAATTACTTCTAGAAGAATATGTTGGATACTGTAAATCATTATGAATTTAAAGTGACTTCAGTTCTCAGCAGTCCTGCTCCAGGGAACCCGAACTCTGCATGTTGTCTGCCTTTGAACTCTACATGTTATCTACCCCCCCCGTACTGAACTCGTCAGTAACACTCTTCATTAAAGATGCAGCCCGCAACTCGATTTCACGAAAGGTTGTTGGTCTTTGAGCTCATCAGCCAATCAAATTACACTCCTTACTTCCGTACTCCTGAAGCATTGTGTTGATTGGCTGAGATTGTCTATGGCCCAGTCTGAGCCACTATGTTTGTTGCCCATATACAGAGCCATGTACCTGACTGAACCCATCAGGGCTGACCAACTCTATATTAGCTGAACACACCTGAAATAGCCAATAAAGATAATGTAAATGTTTCTGATAACAAGCAAGTGTGCTTGGAACAGTGAGAGAGAGAATATTTGCAGGGGCAGAATTGAGAGCCCCTGGACTACATGAATGTATAAAATGTAGTATGCATGTATAAAATGTAGTATGCAGTATGCATGTATAAAATGTAGTATGTAGTTTGCATGTATAAAATGTAGTATGTAGTATGCATGTATTAACCCTCTAGATCCCATAGCGGCCGTGGACGGCCTTCTTGTAGAATCCCATAGCGGCCGTCGACGGCCGTAACTTTTAAAGACACGGTGTTAATACTACAACATTAATATATGAAAAAATACACCGCTAATGGATAGATTAATTTCTTACTTTTATTTTGAAACCGGAAACGGGATATGCTGTCATTGGCTTTTTTTAAGTATTTGCTAATTTAATCTTGCTACTGACAGATCGCCTGGGGCCGGTATTTCAAAACTTGTAATCCAGATCAGAATGATCCGGATAACCAAATCCCCCTGTTCTCATCCACGGATCAACCTGATCTATGCCGGTATTTCAAAACTTTGACAGATTGGATCAGAGTGATCCTGATACCGGCAGATTGGGATGTCCAAATCCGTCCCGCCTGTAGCTGCCAAATGTGAGGACCCTGCCTGATGTGAGTCCGCCAATAGGATGTCTAGAGTCCGCCGCTGCCTGATGTGAGTCCGCATGCGCAAACACAAACGGTTTACGGCAGAAGGCTCAGGAGCAAACTATCCAAGACGTGCATTCTCATACATGGTTTAATATCAACGTATCTGGCTTCTCTTAACGCATAATGTAGGTTTATTTAACGTAGTGTTTTATAATTTTGTCAACGGTTTACAGCATATGGCTCAGTGTCAACATATGGGGCTATGTTGTATTACTGTTACTAGTAGGCTAATGAATGCACTGCTTAACTAATAATTCAATAAACATGAAGCTTAACATCATAAACCTTGGTGGATTTCAAACGTAAACAAATGCGCTTGTCATTCCACTTCATGCTGTAGCCTACACCACCGGCATTACCTGGCTCGTTGTACTACAATAGTGTCGCAAAGTTTGCGCATGCGGCCTCACATCAGGCAGGTCCTCACATTTGGCAGCGACACCGCCCCCTGGATCACAGACAGGAAACAGGAAATGGACCAAACATTTGACAAGAAAAAGGAGAAGCTAGCTCAACTATTGTCTCTAAATTAGAGTATAATCTTGGCCAGTGTTGATGCGTCCTTAGACTACATGAAGGGCAATCATTATATTGAGTTAACCAATTAAGTAAATCATCACAAAGTTGAAAGAAGAGCTCGGCGATCTCTAATTAAGCAGAGTTTGCGCTAATGCGAGCTAACGCTGCTCCATTGACTCATGTGTTAAGGAGCTAACAAGCTAGTAAATAGGCTAGCGTCTGTATGTCGCGGTCCACAGTCCATTTGAATGCATTCACTCGCAAGGCATTGTGTGTAGATTTCAAAATGTGTTGTACATATCTTTTTAGGAAACAGTTGTCAACAAAAGGGACAGCCCTAAAACCTTAATATTAGTTTTTCTTTACAGATGTCTGTGGGAAGAGAAGACAGCCAGTAGTTAACACAGACCTGCTCCAATTGGCATAACCTTTTGAGATTTGGCTATGATTAAGTGTGTGCGCTGAATGCATGTTAATAAATAAATTTGACTGATTTTCAGTGGATTCTTAAGGTATAACTTAACAAAAAACTGTTACTTAAATAAGGCATTAATATTCAAACTTTCGCTGTGTTTTCTGAAAAAGAAAGGAAAGTGCAACGAAAATAAACATTGATCAAACATCAGTGAATTACTGTATAAAACAAAAAACTTTGGGAGCAGTTACACCTAAACTGTTCAAACCTTTACATGTAATCTCCCTCAAATCCACCTCTGAGGTGGGATCAGGGTGATCCTGATTTTAAGGATCAAACTGATCCAGATATCCCACTTAAATTTTGAAATACTCAACAGCAGTGTTTAATCCAGATCAAAGGCAGGATTGGATTCCCAAATCTGAATCTGAATCTTCAGGATCAGATTTGCTTTGAAATACCCGTTTTTAGGATCTGATCAGGATTTAATCCAATCCAGGAGGATTAATCCTGTTGGATCATTTTGAAATACCGGCCCCTGAAGATTACAGTGTCTGTTGGAGTAAAGGCTAGAAATCAGAGACGTCTACATCTGTTCTCACTGGATGATACCGTATTTTTGTGCACCAATGACGACGACTAATCACGTTTGTATGACAGTAACGATCTTGTTTGAGAAGTCAGAAATAAAAAACCGTATTCAAATAGAAATATAAGTATCCTCCTGTTTATTTCTGACTAGCTAACTCGCCAGTAACGTCTTCGTATGGCAGTAACTGAGAAGTGTTGGTTTACAAATAGCACCAGCCTCATCGTATACATAGACAAAAGTCATAGCTAGATCAGTGATGTTTGAATAGATTGTAAAGCCATGACACTTTTATTAGCAGAGATATGTAACATTTAATAATTGGTCTTTGAGGGACGTTCAGTAAAGCTAATTTTCACGTTACCTCACTTGTGGAAATGGCGGTCAATTCGTGACTTTAGTTTAGCAACCTACGAAGGAAGCACCCGCGTCTGTGGGTGAGAGCTATTATTTGCACAAATAAACGACGTGGGTAATCGGCTGTGTTTTCTGGTTTTCAGAAGAAATGTCTTACAATTTGTATCGTCATCTCAATTTCCATGACCATTTTGCCAGCTTACTTGCTAGCTATCTACATTGACTGAGGTAACGTTAGTCTGAGGAGTTCGTCTGGAGTTGGTTGATAGCCAGCTATTGACTCAGCCTCATCACTTACTAAACTGATCAGTTTAAGATAAATAACATGTATAGTAAAAAAAACTTCATCTCTACTAGTATTTCAAATCCCTCATTTGTTTTGAGCTGTAAGCTTATGGTAACAACAGTAGCTACAATCAATAGCAAGGTCATCATTGAATATTGAAAACCTCATATTGAAATGGTATTCAGCAGATTATTCGACAGCCAACTAGTAATATGTTATGATGTTAAATTTTAAGCTTGTACAGCTTTTATGCTGTGGAAAAGCTAATCACAATGAAATCAGGACCAAGGTATAGGACATCACTACTACAAAAATCTATAGTAGATGTGATATAGCTTGTCTGTATGTAGTACACACTGGGATATTGAGCTGATGTTGTGGCATAAAACAATTGACATAAAAATGGATGAAACAATAATGACTTCCACTGTGATGGCTTACAATAATAGGATAGTTTTTTCTTTTTCTTTTATGTGTCAGGATGTCAGTTGTTCCACCTCATCTGAGGGTAGAGAAGTGAGTGAGGGTGCTGTGGCAGCAAAGAGAAGTGAGGACATGGGGGGAGAGGAACAGCGAGAGGCCTGATGAGCATAAGGAAGCTTCAGTAGGACATAGTAGGTTTCTCACTGACGGAATTGAAGATGGAAAGTTGTCAGCTTACAAGTGGTGGTGTTTGTATAGGTAGTCTGACATTACAGTCTGTAGTCTATAGTAGTCTGACATTAGATCTATTACTACCCTCACATAGTGTACTGGTATGCTCGATGGGTTAAGTGTTCTGGGAATGTGTACATGGTATTTGAGACGAGTGAAAATAATTGGAAAAAACTGTAAAAACAAACTTTTCCGTTGGTTTGTACATACAAGTTTTGTGTGGCAAGAATGCCAGGTGTGATAAGTGGTACAGTGGTTAGTGTTGTTGGCTAACAAGTAGGCTATCTGACCTGGGTTAAATTCCTGGCCAATGAAAGATGATAGTGTAAATCACTTTGGATAGACATGTTTGTTTAGTTCCCTTTTTGGGTCACTTTGTCTTAGGGCTGGGCGATATGGGAAAAAACATATATCACGATATGGATGATTTTATATCACGATATCGATATATATCACGATAATGATATAATAATGGAAAAAATGTAGCGGGAGCATTAATCCGCTACTAAAATGATGTGTATAGAGTGAGTGTAACTAAGATCTCACTCCCCTGTAATATTGACTAATATTAAATATAATGAAGAGATAAAAGCCATTCAGTATTAAATAAGACATGTACTAATATTAATTATTATAAATAGATACATTCAATGAACCTACTCTAAATATTTGCTTTAATAACTATTTTCATACCCATTCAATATCAGTGGCCTAATGCCCAATCACTCTCTCGTTCACGCTTGCTATAAATATACAATCAATAAACAACTTAACTAATGCAATAACAATATAACAATATGGCAATACAATCCCGATGTATTTTACAGTTCTTTGTGTTCCGAATAGATGTATGAGTTCAGAGTTCAAAAGTCGATGGTCACAGCTCAGAATACGTACGATGACGTATTTGTCAATCCACAGAGTGCTGTGCCGCTCTGGCAAGCGGCTGTGCTGGCGGTGTGTGTGAGCGATACGAATGTTTGTATAATGCCGTTCAGTTCGGGAAGGAGCTCCTTGTTATGTATGTGTGTGTAATGTCAGGATAATAACTCAATAAAACTGGAACCCAGTACCTCGATGGTCCAGAGAGATGGGTCAAACTGAGTTGTCCGTGGATGGCAGGGCAAAGAGCGTCAATCAGAAGGTAGAGTAGACCCAGGGCTAGCTGCTAACCGTCTGTCCGTTACCAGGGAAACCAGCGACACACCGTTGAATCTCAACTAGCAGCGATAGCTAAACGTTGCTAGCAGCCACTGAAGCTGCCAGCTGACTGTATAATGAAAAAAAGTTTATCACGATAGAAACGATAGAGGAGAAAGGTCACGATAGACACGTTTCTATCGTCCTCACGATATATATCGTCATATCGCCCAGCCCTACTTTGTCTCATTGATGGCCCATGACTTTCATAAGCAGCAGTAATAGTGGGAAAATGTCTTCATTGACACCTACAGTACATCTATATTTTACATGTATGTACATTTCAACGCAAATGCTGTACAGCGGTAGTTGGTAGCAAGGCTGCAAAACAAACAAAACAAAGATGTAAACTAAATTCCAATCAAGATGTAAACTATATACATTTATGTAGGCTAAAAACTAAATCTGTCTTATGTCAAGTGTATAATTTAATTTGTCTGAAAATACAGCATCTTTCCATCTACAGTGATCTAAATTGTGTCTGGTTAAAAAACTAAAGTTAACTGTTTTGAACAGAGTATCTAAATATCTTGAAAAAAAAAATGCTGTAGTTGCACAGCATTTTGCTGGTGGTGAACATTGACTGCATTTTTGATCTAAGCAATGGAAAAGTATCCCATTTAGTTGGTCTACTGCTGGATGTGTTAAGTGTTTTGAGAAAGAGTACATGGTATTGAACCAAGTGTGAAAATGATTGGAAAAAACTGTAATGGTCTCACTTTCGGAAGCTTGTTACCAGAGTCTGCTATCCCTGGGTTTGAACAGGGTAGGTATCTGAATAACTCCTCATACTTATTTCATGGCATTGGTGTCTGCCACATAGGACACTTGTAAGGCTGGATCAGATGAACAGTAGTCAAGAAAAGAGGGTATATGATGGATACCCAGGTGGATGTTTATCCTCACAAACACCTTCACCTTCTCCACAAATGTATTGCACCAGGATGCTTTTGAAGAGGCATAGAGTTAGGTGTTTTCCACCAAATTAGCAAAAATGTTGGTAATCTGTATGGTTAAGTAGTGTTAATATTTTAATATTTATTTTAATATTTATTCATTTATTTACAAAATATATAACAAATACTAATAAAAAACATTAAGAATATATTAAATATAATAACTACATCTGCTGTACGGTTCAAAACTTATGAATTTGAACTTTAGGGTGTGTGTAATGATTTGTATTTTAATATTTGTAGAAGTCACTAATACATATTTGATATCATATTAACAAAGAATTTATGCCCTTTCAAACAAAACAAACTTGTAATTGTAATTTTTCTTTTGTTTTCTAACTGTAACTGTTTGTTTACAGAATAACAAAAAATGAAGGAATTCTCTGTTTTTCGTGGGATTTTGCTGCAGTGTTCTAGAATTCCGTTGGGGTATAGAGGGTTAAATGTAGTATGCATATATAAAATGTAGTATTTAGTATGCATGTATTAAATGTGGTATGCATGTATAAAATGTAGTATGCATGTATTAAATGTGGTATGCATGTATAAAATGTAGTATGCATGTTTAAAATGTAGTATGCATGTATTAAATGTAGTATGCATTTATAAAATGTAGTATGCATGTATAAAATGTAGTATGCATGTATAAAAGGACAGTAAGCAGGAGTATGAGAGAGAGACAGATAAAGAGCCTTCCTCCCATTCCCCGGTGTCCTTAAAATAACAGTTCTGCTTATACAATACGTGGGGATGTCAGAGATGTGTCCACTGACCTGAGACATGTTGACACAGCCCCCTGTGGTAACCTT
>NC_137918.1:13361083-13373583 GCF_963457725.1 Sprattus sprattus | reverse complement strand
AATCAGGGAAACATGCTGTACAGCCGGCACTGAGGATCACTTTGCATTGTTTGCAGACGGCGTATCAATACTGACAATATGAATGGGCCAGTCTACACCGATTACATAAATAACTACACATTCACAAATAAGTGGACTACACACACTATTGCTGGAGAGCATTGTTATTCCGGGTACTCCACAGTGCATTGATAATTGGCGCAGCTCCATAAGTGCCTTGCTAAATGGCTAAGCTCCACACTCTGTGTGCAGCCCATGCATTCACACTGGGGATGGCTCAGTTGTGTAGTGGTCCCTGGAGAAGTGGGTATACTCTTTAATTTTTTTAAGCAGCCCATACAGCACAGGATTAACGCCCTGTTTTGAGAAGTGGGTATACGCAATGCTGACAGAAAAATTATTGGGTATACTCCGAATACCTGCGTATACCCTGGACTACACCACTGTGGGGATGGCTATTACTGCACAGTCATAAATAATTGATGACACACTTTTTCAATGGGTAAAGTTGTCTTCTCCAGGAAGGCCTGTGTGCACTGCGTGGGTTAGGGGGACAGTGTCATGCTAAACATGTTCTTTCACCAAGACAAATCCTGGTGTTTTTTATTGAGCAGGCCTTCCAATCTCTTCACCTTTAATAAGGACCAAACCTGGAAAATATGGAGCCTTTAATTGGCCTTTGGGAAAAGCATCGAAATGCCATCTGAAGTCACCTACCAAAATGTCAGCCAGCAAATCTGTCCTCTGTACAGTAAGAGATAAGAGCCAGAGAATACTCTTCCTCATCTCACTGTTTTGTATGCAGTGTATTTGTCTGCAGATACATGTTGACGCATGCAGAGCTACTGAGTTATTTTTGAACTTTGAACTGCGTCATGATAGTTACATAGAAGAGAGGCCTTGCAGACTTTTAAGTGACTGTGCCTTCTGCGCCTCAGGATAACTAGACGTCTGCGCGTACCGCATGGAATGGACTAACCTACATCAAGACGTGGCGTGTTTTTTTTACGAGGATATAGATTTAGTTAGACTGTCCTATGAACTAATGAGACTAGGGGACGTGCTACGGACGAAGCAGGGAGAGACGTTTGCATGTTGAAAGGCTCAATTGCAGTGAAGTGGAATCGAGACAATGAGAGTGCAACAGAGCAAGGTGCACGCCAACGGCAAAAAAAAAACAGCTATAGAGCTGCAGCAGAGAACGCATAGGAAACGATGCGACGAAATGAGAAAACAAGAGCGAGCAACTCGGAATACTTACTCATATTATTATTTTGCTATTATTATAATATTACTATCCAAGATAACCTTTAAACTACATGGCTATGCATAGCCCATTCTATACATGCATCATACATAGTTATAGTTTTTGTTTTCAAATCAAAGAATTCCACAAGATGGAGCATGCACAAAGTTTTAAAACAGGTATTGCAATCACATCGTTGCAACAACGTCGTAATTGTTATAACAATATTGAGGAAGCAGGATAATATTGATTTTTTTTAAAAAAAGATCAACACACCATACAAGTTCACCCGATGTTTTTAACTGATTGTTAAATTTCTAATTTACTTTCAGAAGTAGTAAAATATTCGCAACTCCTCTGAAAACAGACTTAATTGAAATATAAAACTCTTTAACACTTTTTGAGATATTGGAGTGAGTCGGAGTCTTGTTAAGTAGCCTAAATGAGTCTTATTGGTCTATCAAAACAAATAAAAACTGAAACGTACACACATCCCGCTCCACACCGGAGATGCATCCCCTTGCTGGGTCTTCTGGTCGGGTCGTACCCGACTGATGCCCACTGCACCCAAGACGATGCTGGAGATGCCCAGCCCTATCTCCAAAACAGATAGAACCAACAGACTCCAGATGATCTTCCGGTTGGTACACATCCTCGATCGGACATTGTTACTGGTCACGAAAAATACAGGAGGACCCGCTCTGGACCCACCGAGAGCGGTGTCGTTCAATCCATCCTTCGGCAGAAAAATGTTGCTCAGGTTCCGGAGCGATTTGTCGTTTAACTTGGCCGCAGAGAGACTTGGCTGCCTGCTCTCCCCAGAAAACAGTTGTTCACTCTCCAGTCAAAAGCGATTGAGAAACAGGCGCTGGACTTCTCTGCGGCATAAACAGTCAGTGCCCTCCGCCGCTGTCCACGGTGCTTAAACACGTTAGATCAGCCCTCCTCAGCGCCCTTTTGCCCTCCCCTTGTCTGCGGTAACACAAGAGCTAGTAGTATTTATTCAATCAGCAGATATCCACTCGTTCAGCGCATCCGCACTTTTTGAGCTCTGTTTCAAAGCAAGAGTGTTTGGTTTCTACTCCCATGTGACTTGCCTGCGGTTTGGGACTTTATTCCATGCTGATAATCGCAAACCATCACTTAACTCAAGAAAAAAGCAAAGGTCCTTTTACTCGTTTCAAAATATCTTAAATGCCACCATCCAGCAATATGACTGTGCGCAAAGATTGGTCACAACACATTGCCTATCCAAGGCTCTGCATACAGTTTAGAGAGACTCTTTAACGGTAGCCTACAGTGGGGATATTGGGCGGGCGCCAATAATAGAGATAATGCGATGTCTCCGATCTTACTGCGGGTGTCTGGAGGTGTGCTATACCTAGAGTTGCCCCCTTCTATGTGGCTAAATAAGGGACGCCCCCAAGCTCCCGCCCCTCCACCGCAAGTCCTACATACATCCGCACGGTTTGAAGCGCCTTATTGCGAGACAAAATAACAAAATCGTTTAGAAAAAGAAGTGTAATACAATATTCGTATCGTACCTTGGATTTGTCATACTGATTGGTTTCGCCCAAACACGACTGATGCATCGCAAATTGCTTTGGGTCCTTCCCAAACAAACGGAAACCATATGTATCTGTAAGCATTCCCAAATAACTCAAAATAAAGTATCTTTGTTTCCGTGGCAGTTGTTCAGTCAGTCACTCTCTCTCTCTCTCTCTACTTGGTGTTCCATGAGTACTTTCTGTCACTCCCTGCAGCATTAAGCAGTGGTTTGTCCTTCAGAATGACTGAGTGAAAGTCGGCAAAGGACAGGTCGAAGCTGAGTGGGATCAGGAACTCACTCCTTATCAGCTCCAGTGGCGCAAAAAGTGGGTATGCGCTGTATGCGGCGCATAGGGGCGCCGCACCCATGGAGGCGCCAAAGCGATGGTAAAAAAAAAATAATATTAAAATGTTTGGGGTATTTTCTATATATAGCTACTGTTGTGCGTTTCTAAATAATTTCTGCATTTCCTTAATGTTATATAACATTTTAGAGGACTAAAGAGGCTAGAGTAGGCGCCTCATCTCTTAAGATTCCATAATAGAATTTTGACATAGAAGAGGGAGCGTGAGCGCCGTGACCGCTGAACACACAAGCAGTTAGAACTAGGCTACGAGTAGTGAGTTGGTTGGATGGAAGATGGATAAAGCAAAAAAAAGGGGGGGGGGGGGCGCCAAAATTGTTGCTGCATACCCCCCTGACACTGGGCAGTTGCATCCCTGATCAGCTCCATAGAGCACAGCATGCAGAGCTTGTCGGTCTGTAGCTCACCGCTCAAATTAAACTTTAATTGGATTAATAAACTTTTCCACTTTTTCCGCTTGTATAACTGATTTGATTTCACTAGATGTTGTGCTATTCTCAGCACTTGGAGGATCTTTAGTCTGTACAAAACGACGTGTAGGAAAATACGCAACACATCGCGTCCCTTGTCGATTTAACACAGGACGCAGCATTTTATTTTCCAACGTAGGACAATCCCGCATTATAAGGGACGGGTGGCAACTAGCTATACCGGCAACAGAGGCGCGCGTCAGGGAGCACTCACTGGGCTGAAGATCCATCACTTCTATGCGTACCACAGCGGGCTCATGAAACGCTTACTAAGGCCAATTTTATCCCCACTGTCAGTCAATTACGTAACTATTTTTGAGGGGGGAGAGATAGCCATCCTTTTAGAACTAGTTATAGGGGTCCAATTTATTTTCAGTAAAATCGGGTGCACAAGAATACGCTCTCTTAAGTATCTGTTCCAAATATGAGGAGGCCAGGGAAAGAATGATGTAAGCAGCTGATCACTATCTCTGTCGAAGTAATCAAGCAGCTCTGTCTGTGATACTGGTCTTTGCGACAGTGTCAGTGTCCTGCAGTAACTCTAATTACTGTGCTGTGTCCACACTGCTATATTACTGGCTTGCAAAATTGATTGGGCATCTATCTTGTCAGCAAACAACATAGAATTCTCATCCCAATTGCTGTTGTTAAAATGTGGAATATATAGAGGTCATTAAAGTGTGCTTCATGACCTCTTGCGGGTGCAACTTTAATGCTTTGCTCATTTGGATTTAGCGCCTCTTAAACATCCAAACGCATCCTGTGGATGCTGGAGAGCGCACTGAGAGGTCTCCCTGTTGGCTATATTTAGCTTTCAGTATAGTGTTATTAGCATTCAGTAGTGTTATTAGCATGCGCTTCTAACTGTGGGGTGCCATAGTCGTATTTCACACCAGTTTAAGGCAGGGGGGGTGGGCACTGCTGTTTCAGCAGAATAGCACCTTCCGGCGATGCTTTGGCGTTGTCTGCACATTCAGGCCTTCCAATAATACTAATATTTCTCTCTCATTAAACCCATTTCATGCCTTGTTTATCGCTGAGCAAGTGCTCCCTAATTCATTCTCCCAAACAGCTGTGGAGCTGGGGCTGGGGTTTGACATCGACCAGTGTGAATTTTATGACGACGTCAAAAGTGTCCTGATTGATGGAGGCAGAAACTCGGAGGCAGGGGTGAGATATCATGAGTGAGTCAATTTCAATCGTGGATAAGAGTGAGTTGGCAAACTTCTTAGTCTAGGAATGGCGGGGAATAGTCAGAGCAGTTTGGAGCATTCGCAAAGAGGCTATTAGAAACACTCACATGGGGGCACTGTGGTGCAACCAGTAGCCCCCCTGACCACATTCGGGCTTGATGCCAATGGAGGACACAGGTTCGATTCCGGCCTGATGTCATTTCTCCTGTCCACTACCCACCTCTTCTTCCTCTCATTTCCTGTCCCACTCTTCACTACAACTGTCGATTAAAGGCCAAAAAGCCAAAAAATAAATCTTTAAAAAAAAAAGAAACACTCACATGGAGGACATGACAAGCGTGTGATGGGCTATAGAGCTGTCTATCAGGATGTCTAGTGGACCCTGACCTAACCAGGACTTGTCTAGGAGTTAGACTTTGATGGAGTAACGGGACCAGCTCTCTGAGTCCTCTGGAATCTCTCGCTGCTGTCATTCCTTAATACCAAATACTGTTCATTGACTGACACTCTCTCTCTCTCTCTGTCTTTCTCTGTCTCTCTCTCTCTGGGGAGTTCAAAGGTCACCACAGGTGAAAGAGAAGATGCTCAAAATTGGCAACACTAAAACGATTTCCCATAATCAATAACCTGCTTTGAGGGTCATAACTCCAAAAAATGATTCATAACATCACTCGACCACCAAAACCAAACCGCACAATACCATTCATAATCATACAACCTCATGATGTGAGTGTCGAGTACGTTTGTTTACTTTCCTGAGGCGTTTCAGTTTACATTACTCTTGCAATGGGATCCAGATGGGTCGGCCCTATAGTATATAATAGCTGTAACCTGATGCTTGTTTGAGGCCACAAAACCTCCGATTAGATTTCTGCAGCAACAGCTTCCACGCTGAGTTACGAGGGTGTGCCGGGTCGTCGTGGTAGCACTTCACAGTCTCAGAGGAAGCACAAACTGGCCGTAATCTCGCAATCGATTCTAATGAGTAGGACCAGTAAATGCTGACTCATCACTGTCTGTGTTTCAGTGCAAGCTCCCCTTTTAAGCATAGTGTGTGTGTGTGTGTTCGTGCATATGTGAGTGTGTGAGTATGTGTATGTGTGTGTGTGGGTGTGTGTGTGTGTGTGTGTGTGCACGTGTGGTCCCTTGTCTTGTCCATGCCCTCAACTGGCTGCTAGGTAAAAATAAAAAATGCTGATTTTGATGGTCAGTTTGGAGACTCAGCGGTGATCGGAGGGGGCCTCTAGAAATAGCTGGTCGAGGAGGCTGGGCAGCGCTATTTATAGCTATCTGCTGCCACTCAATGTTGCGTAATGAGGAAGGAACCATGGGGCTACTGTTCACACACACTGTCACACACACACACACACACACACACACACACACACTGTCACACCACGGCAGGGTGAAACCAGAGTTCTGAAGAAGGACTGGCCCTCCTGTTCCCCTCCCTGCATGCCTCCGCTTCTATTTATTTATTTATTTATTAATTTTAACTTTTTTTTTTCTGAAGCATGCCCCAAGAAACTGTGCCATCTTCTATCAATCACGTGTTAATTGGCATGAGTGATGGAAGAGGGAGATAAGCAGGGACAGAAAGAGAGGGAGAAAAAGGAAGGAGAGGAGAGGAGAGGAAAGGAGAGGAAGAAAGAAAAAAGAGGACAGACTCAACTTGACAGACTCAATTAAGCAGCTCAAGCTCCCCTCGTGAATGTAGTCCTGTTTTTTTCTCCCCCATGCGGTATTCATTTCTATCAAAATCACACTGTCAGGTATAATAGAGAGAGAGAGAGAAAGAGAGAGAGAGAGAGAGAGAGAATAAAGGAAAGAGGAAGAGAGGCATGTGGAAGAGAAACTAGAGAGAGATGCTCACCCCTCCTCAGAGATTCATGCACTATTTTTAGTCATCTGTCTGTTTATGTTTTTTTGCTCTCACACCTCTGCACATTGTCCCTCTGTGCCCCCGCCCCCCGCCCCCCGCCGCCCCCGCCGCCCCCGCCGCCCCCGCCGCCAGCCGCCCCCCGCCCTCCCCCCCCCCCGCCCCTGCCGCCACCCGCCCAAGGGGCGCAGAGGGAGTAACCTTTGCACGAGTGCACAAGTTACCTCACAGACTGCTCCCGCTGAGCCAAGGCTGAACCCGCCCCCCCCAACCCCCCCCCCGACATGGGACAGATCCACTCTGACATCAGAGGATGCTGAGACTGCTCCGAGTGCCCTTATGTAAACGCTGGTGTCTCCAAAGGAATGAATGGAACACCTGGCAGCATTTGGCTGCTTACCGTCACAGACGCGTTTGAAAAAAAAAAATCACTGTTGCCTCCATACAGGCTCGGTGTTGATGAGCATTAACGAGTGATGTGTGTATTTGCCATGCGCGCGTGTGTTAGTATACATATCAGCCGAAAAACCTTTGCGACAAGTTGACATGGTCATTCAGTGTCTCCACAGGAATGAATGGAATTTGAACACCTGGCAGCATTTGGCTGCTTACTGTCACCGACGCGTTTGAAAAACAGGCTGGTGTTGATGGCATTAATGAGTGATGTGTGATTTGCCACGTGCGTGTGTTAGTACATATCAAGTTGACATGGTCATTCAGTCGCGATTCATCTGGATTATATAACGGTCCGGGGCCCTGCCTCTCGTAGGCATCAAAGGGGACGATGAATCACAGCGGGAGCCTACCTCACACGAGCAGATGCTGCAGCCGTGGTCCCTACAGCCTCTCGCCTTTGCTTAATGGACCACGAGGGACGGCTTCGCTCAACAGGGGCCCTGCCAGTGAGCGTGTGTGTGTGTGTGTGTGTGTGTACATGCGCGTGTGTGTACTCACCTTTGTACACGAGTATGTGTGTGTACGTATGTGTGTGCGTGTTATCTTGTTTTTGTGTGTATGTGCGTGCACACATTTGTGTGTGTGTGTGTGTGTGTGTGTGTGTGTGTGTGTCATCTGCTCACAGAAACAAAATCACTGCCTGTTCATGCGTGAGACTGAGTTGTGGCTAAACTGTCACTGATGCTGACCTGTTTATGTCCCTATGTCCAATACAGACACACACACACACACTCACACACACACACACACACACACACACACACACTGACCTCCGCACCTGTTTATGTCCCCATGTCCAATACCGACCGGCCATAAAAACGCAGAGTATGTGGCCTCTATCTGAAAACGCTTACTGCTTACTGCCTGCAGCCTCGTTCCTGCTGACTGGACTGGGAATCAATGAGGCAAAGGGAAAGTAAAGGCACGGTGAAACTGATTTGTTTCATACATGACCACATGTTTTACATACAGTACATGTCTTAATAACATGGACACTTTCAACCCGCTGCCTGCTGTGAGAAGTGGGATAACCATCAAATTGAGTGCTTTGTAGTGGAGTGCTTTTTAGTTGAGTGCTTTTTACACTCTTTTTTTTACACAGAAATATATGTGCACGTGTGTATACATATTTATCCATACATGTACTGTCATTTACTGACTATAAATACATTGATTTTGGTATATTGCTGCAGCCCTGTTGGTCATACTTGGGGGGGGGCTATATGAATTTTTATCATTGGGCACTTGGTGGTGGTTACTAAAGGCTGATTTATGCTCAGTTACGTAAGCGTAAGCGCAAGCGCAAGAGGCCACGCAAGCCCCTTGCGCGCCCCTTGCGCGACTTTTCACGTCTTGCGTGCGTCGGCCCCTTTTTCTAGACTTGCGCCATTTTACGCAAGCCTATTGTTCTGGGTGTGAATTGCTTGGCAACACCCCCAACGCAACGCGTAAGCACCTAGCAATTCATGCTCCCTTTAGAAGCATGCAAGGGCCTTAATGCACAACTACCACCAGAAGCTGAAAAAGCTGCTAGCCAACCACCAACAGAATGAATGCTACTACCAGAGACCAGACATTGTTTCAACGTGTGTGGACTTGTGACATTAGATGCTAGCCTATTGATAAATGGATGGATATAAATAGGAGAAACCTGCCAAATACTACTAAAGCAGTCTAGTGCAAACTCTTACCAGGTAAAGCGTGAATTGGTCTCTCTCTCTATTTAACCTTTCTGCTTTTCAAAAATGCACTGAAGGCCTGAGCTTTTGTAGACATTACTAGAGAGACTGTATGCAAATGTCCGAATCCATTGGCTCAGAGTTTACCCTGCCAGCTGCATTACAAGTCCTGGTAGCCTAATGTCTGATAGGGAGTGAGCGGACACGTTGATGACATCTTAGGCCTTTTACACTGCCGTCACTGTTGCTGCTGAAAGAAATGTTACATATGTGCTGTTTTAGCTTTAATACATAGCAAAACCACCTATTAATAACTAGCAGGCTAGCTAAACTGTACCGTTAAACGTTCTCAGATATCCGATTGTAACTCAACGTAATTCAAGATAAACGTATTTATTTATGATCATTTACTGTCTCACAACTTTAAAATAGCTAGTAACATTAGACACACACACACACACACACACACACACACACACACACACACACACACACACACTCACACTCACACACACACACACACACACACACACACACACACACACACACACACACACACACCACAACCACGTGGCACTTAGTTTTACACCTCGCAAGGTAACATTTGAAAAAAACATGGTTAAAGGCACCCAGTGCAACATTATATAAACATTCAATGAAAAATAAACATTCAATTTCTAGTCTTTTTTACACGTAGTAAGTTTCAATAACTCCATACCATTACATTTCGACATTCAAGGAGCAAAGATGAGACGTTGTTGTGTGGTGAGAACTGATAGAAAATCGTAAACAACAACAATCGCCATAGGGGAGAGGCCATTTTTCCATTGACTGGAATCCTGCTTTATTTATTGTGGGCACCAATAAATAAAGAAAATGGCGGCGATTGTTGCTGTTATCGGAGTTATTGAAACTTACTACGTGTAAAAAAGACTAGAAATTGAATGTTTATTTTTAAGCCTTGAAAGTTGCACTGGGTGCCTTTAATACACGGGTGCGATCAAGGCATGGTTTTCCTTTTTAAAATAGCATAAACACTATCACGAGGTTTACATATGGTGCAGCTACTTGTCGGGAAATTACGGTATGCACACGTGTGTACATATTTAAACACACATACTGTACACACAAACATACACACTCACACATGCACACAAAAACATGCACTTTCTCACACAGGCACACACACAAACAAACACACACAGTCTGACTGCACTGATGTGACCTGACGTTAACACATATACCGCCTGTTTTATTATGGACTGCTTGGCCAGCACCATGCAAGGGCAACGGAGCGTGCTCTCAGTCATGTGTAGCTTCACACACACACACACACACACACACACACACACACACACACACACACACACACACACACACACACACACACAGAGCATTTGTGTTAACTCAGCGCGCTCAGACGAGCCAGCTGTTAGCACGACACTTTTTAATGTTGAATGAAGTGCCTCAATCGGGGGGGGGGTTCAGATAAGGGACCCTGACCTCAGTGGACCGCGCCGGAGGGGGGAAACCTCGGACGCCACAGAGCTATGACATTAGGGTCGTGGCTGCGGTCTATGAATGGACACTGAGTCCCCGCCTCTCTGTGGGAGCTGCCGTCCATTAACCTTTCGGGCAGTGCAGTTTTGAACATTCTAATAAAAGAATGCGTCCATCCGTGAATGGGTGGACTCGGAGATGCTTCTAGAATGCTTGCTCTCTTTTCTCTTTCTTTGCCTCCTGTTTCTCTCTGCCTGCTGTTTCTCGCCCCAAAGGGTTTCAACACACACAGAGCACAAACAATGGGGCGCTATGATTAAATCTAGTGTAAGCATAACTGCACTCAGAATTCCGAGATAGAGAGAGAAAGAGAGAGAGAGAGAGAGAGAGAGAGAGAGAGAGAGAGAGAGAGAGAGAGAGAGAGAGAGAGAAAGATCATGGGAAAGAGAAAGGGAGAATGAGGTAAAGCTTTCCTTGTGTTGTCAGTGGAGATGCATACTTAGAGAGGCCCTGCTGTAGGCCTTGTTGGTTTAACCTGCAGCAGAAGTTAGAAATATGAAGAGAAGGCAGGGGGAGGAGTTATCACTAATCTCCAAAAAAAAAACGGTGGCGACTACCATCAGTCCTAGTTGAAGGATTCAGTTGTTGTTCTGTTTTGGAGCAGCGTTTTTGTTTGGGTCTTTATTTGTTTGCTTGTATTTTCCTTCTCTGCACGATGGGAAATCCCCTAATTCCCCCGTTGGACTTAAAAACTCTCTCCTCAGATGAGCGTTTTTGTGATTAGCCTGAATAAAAGTGATTCAGCCACGGCGCCCTCCCTGTTTGCCACGTCAGGGAAGACTCCTCAACACACAGACACACACACACACACACACACACACACACACACACACACACACACACAGACACACACACACACAGACTCCTGGAGGCTTGTCAACAGCAATTAGCGTGAGTCACAGACGCTCACTGGGGCTGGTTCTAGGCAGTGATTCACCACGACTCACACACAGCCATACACACACACACACACACACACACACACACACACACACACATACACACACAGGCCACTGACGCTCTGGTCCCAACCCAACCCCCCCGCCCAGACACCACAAACCCCCAGCAACCCCCCCCAACATGATCTCCATACCGGCCATACCAGAGGCCTACACTCCCTCTCCCAGGAGTATATGGCACACACACACACACACACACACACCCTAACCCTTACCCTTAACGGTGCCAGTCGTGCCTTCTAACACACAGATGATGGAGTGCAGGTCGAGATGATGAGCATGCCTGCTTTTCAGGATGTAAATACACAACACACACACATGCTCACATTGCCCACTCACTCTCTCTTTTTCTCTCTGTCTCGTTCGCTCTCTCTCTCTTTCTCACACACACGCATACATGCATGCATGCTTATAAGCACACACATGTAAGCACACATACAGTATATAAACTCACACACACTTCTATGTACACACGAAAATACACATTTGGACATGCATACATGTGTACTTCCACACACACACACACACACACACACACACACACACACACACACACACACACACACAATGGACTCAATCTCTTTGGATTAAATGCAGTAGAAAAGACATGAATGGATGGATGGTTCAATGGATGGATGAATGGATGGATGGATGGATGAATGGATGGATGGATGAATGTGTGTTGTGGATGTTGTGTAGTTAAAGGCTCCCGGCACCCGAGGCGTGACTCCACAGGAAGCCGGCACCACACGAGACAATCTGCCATCATCGTGGTCATTGAGACAAAAGCACATTGGTCGCTTGTGGCCAATCTCCTGGGAGTGAGGTGCCAGAAAGCACGAGACTTCATATCCCATGATGCAGGCCACCAACAGCAACAATCTACTCAGTGGATACACACACACACACACACACACACACGCACACACACACACACACACACACACACACACACACACACAGACACACGCCCACACACACACACACACACACATACACACACACACACACACACAAACACACACACACACACACACACATGCAAAGGCATCAACACATGAAAAGGATGTGTTTTACACGCCATTATGAAGAGAGGTCTTAGGGGATGGCGTCTAAAGAATACAGCAAACACACACATGAACACT
>NC_137918.1:13341083-13353583 GCF_963457725.1 Sprattus sprattus | reverse complement strand
ACACACACACACACACACACACACACACACACACACACACACACACAAGCATACACACACACACACGCAAACACACACACACACACACACACACACACACACGCAAACATACACACACACACACACGCAAACACACACACACACACACCCACACACACACGCAAACACACACACACACACACACACACACACACACACACACACACACACACACACACTTACGATTACAACACCTAGAAATCCTGGCATGGCTGAGATAAAACAAAATTCACATGTTAAATATGTACCACTCAAACAGAGACTTTAATTTTTGGAGACACGGAATTTTTGTTTTTATTTGTGTAATGAACATGAGAAGAAAGGAAATACTTGCAACAAAGATTGATTATAAACAGTTGATCAAGTGACAAAAATAGAGGGAGTAATGAAGTATTGGTAACACTTTATAATAACCCTCCGTAATAAACCATTTATGAAGCATTTGTTCATAGTTTGTTTATCATTTACAAATCGTTACCCCAACATTTACAAACCTTAGTAATGTATTTGTAAATGAGTAGTAATGTATTTATGAACCTGTTTTCTAATGATCTATAAGAGTTTTTTATAAGGACATTAGTTAGCAGTTTATAAATGAGTATTAATGTATTTACAAACACTTTTCAAATGCTTTTCTAATGATCTATAATATCATATATAAGGACATGAGTAAGCTGTTTTGAAATGAGTACAGATGTGTTTATGAACATGTTTCAAATGATTTTCTAACGATCTAAAAGATCATTTATAAGGACATTAGTAAGCTATTTGTAAACGAGTAGTCATGTGTGTATGAACATTTTTCAAACCATTTTCTAATTATTTATAAGATCATCAATAAGGTATATAATAATGGTCTGCTCACATTTTGTAAATAATTTACAAATGATTAAGCAAGCAAGTTTCAATGAGTTAGTAATGCTTCATAATATCCTTTATAAGGTATGTGCTGATGGTCTGCTCACCATTTATGAGTCATCATGAATAATCTTTGTCATGCATAAGCTATCGTCCAATTCATACGTGAAATAATATATGTGAGCACATGTAACACCTTAGTTTATGCTTAATATAGGTTTTTAGAAACCATTTACTTACCATTAGTAACGTGTTTCGCATGGGTTGATATGAAGTGGGCACTGTCTATACTTTATACGCATTTACAAATGGCCAGTAACTGAGGAACATACTATAGAAACCATTTACTAACCATTAGTAAAGTGTTTTGCATGGGTTAATATAAAGTTGCCACTGTCTATACTTTATAAGCATTTACAAAAGGCCCGTTACTGAGGAACATACACTATAGAAACCATTTACTTATCATTAGTAAAGTGTTATGCATGGGTTGATATAAAGTTGAGACTGTCTATACTTTATAAGCATTTACAAATGGCCTGTTACTGAGGGACATACCATTAGTCAACACTTCTGCAGCAACAACTCCAAAAATGACCTCAAACGTTAGGTTGTTAAACATATCAATGGCAAAAACACACAACACAGCATCGAGGGAATGGAAATTGAAAAACATTTATTTAAAAAACTACACTAACAATAAATTCACATTTAAACATGCATTCTAATATGCTAAACACAACAGCAACAATGGAACTTTAAATAAGGGGATCAGCTAGTTTTTTTATTTATTTATTGCCAAAAGTTTGCCAGACTCTTTATAGGCTTTTAATTTGGTTACAATGCTTTCGTCCCCCTCTATGGCATCCTTACACCTCTGTGTAAAACTAGAGAGCTCCTCCGTGGAGGAAGAGTCGGAAGAAGAGTCGGATGACGCGTCGGAGGAATCAGGCCCTGACTTGGATGAAGCGCTTGAGTCGGTTTTCTGCGACTGACTTTTCTTCGCCTCTGGTGGACTGCCCTTGTCCTTTTTTCTTGCTGCTACAAACAGACAATGACAGAGGATGATTAGTGGAAAATATAGGCATGTGGGTGGCACACTAGTAAGTGTGATGGTCTTTGGAAGATAGTTTTCTGAGTTCAAACAAGAACAGGTCGATACAAACGTACGTGAGGAAATGACTAGTATGAAACCACTAGTGTCAATCAACAAAAACACGAAGAGAGTAATGCTAGCAGGAAAATACAATTATGCACTTACATCATCAGTAACGCATACGGCAACACAATGTTAACTTTATGTACTTAGCATTAGAGATTATAAGCACACGGTATTAGACCATGAGGGCACGTATGGGCTGGCACAAAAAGGTTTCAAGTTCCCAAGTGTATTGTCAAATATGGCAAATTGACTTACTCATAGCCAGTTGTTCCCTCAGGAAGTCGCTCTCAAATAGTCATGTCTTTCAGCATCTCCTGCTGCCAGTCCAATTTCTGCCTGGCCATCTCCAGCTCATGGCGCAGTCTAGTTGACGTCAATTGGGCATTAGGAGCGAGTGTGGTCCTAGCTAAATGTTTGGGGGAAAGAATACATCTTTTCAATAAAAATGTTCACACCGCTAATTTCCAATAATCAGGTTAATCATATGCAAATTCAGCGAGAAGGGAAATAGTTTTGTTAGTCTAAGGTTACTAGCTACGAAGTGTAACAGGTGGAACCAACCATAGGAAAAAGTTATATTAAATGAAATGTATTATTTAATTAAAGCTTCAAACAATTATTTCACACTGAAACACTTTCCACCCTGTTCATGACAATATTCTTAACACATATACCTGTCCTACTCACCGGTGAGTTCTTCTAACTGAAACAAGGCACAATAACCAGAACACAAAATATCATTGCCCCGTACCAACATGCACTAAATCCACTGTGTGTTAATAACACTAGCAACATACATTCATAAATGCAATAAACTTATATACATAAATGCAACAAAAGAACGTTTTGTCCATTAAACACATTACCCAATCAAAATTCAATGTTTTTCACATTCACTATGCTGTTCGTTGCACTGTTCTGTTCAACGTTTAGTTCAAAATGGTTGAGCCACGGTCATCAAAGTGTATGGAAATGTTCCCAAGATGCATATTACCGTCCCGGACACTTTGCAGCTCATTGACGATGTGGAGTCACAATGGGGAGGGTATTACTCATAGACATGTATATGTATATGTATGTATATGTATGTATATGCACATGTATACATGTCTATGGTATTACTTACCACAACATCAATCAGTAGCGTGGGAGAGGGAGGGAGAGAGAGAGAGAGAGAGAGAGAGCAAGCGTGCTCCACGCACATCAGGGGCTGTAGTGGTGGAAACGGCTAGCTGTCCTCGTTCGTTGGCGTGGTGTAGTCTCCGATGTTGGCGACGAGCTAGTTTCTAAATATTAATACACTTTGCTAGCTAGCGAGGACATTCCGCCTCACACTACAACGTGCTATACTTCTTAGCAGTAACACCGGGCGATCTTCAGAGCTGGTGATGTAAATTCTTGCTTCCTCCACACGACCACTCTACCGTAGTTCATCTGTAACATCCGTAACACGGACACTAACAGACCTAACAAACTTCGAGCTAAACTTGCAATTAACTGACTTATCCTACCGTCACTCTTTCTCAATCACATGTGAGCTATCCGGGCGCCGCCATCTTCTCTTTTACATTCTCCGGTTGCCCCTTGTCCCGCCCTCTCCGCTCTCTCCATTGGCCCCTGCGATAACTTTGGGATATCAATCTCTGTTCCACACCCAATAGCACCACAGAACTTGACCATAGGTCCAGCCAATCAGTGACTGGAAAGTTGGTGCACTGGCCAATGGAGTGAGCGGAGAGGGCGGGACAAGGGGCAGACGGAGAATGTTAAGAGAGAAGATGGCGGCGCCCGGATAGCTCACATGTGATTGAGAAAGAGTGACGGTAGGATAAGTCAGTTAATTGCAAGTTTAACTCCAAGTTTGTTAGGTCTGTTAGTGTCCGTGTTACGGATGAACTACGGTAGAGTGGCCGTGTGGAGGAAGCAAGAATTCACATCACCAGCTCTGAAGATCGCCGGTGTTACTGCTAAGAAGTATAGCACGTTGTAGTGTGAGGTGGAATGTCCTCGCTAGCTAGCAAAGTGTATTAATATTTAGAAACTAGCTCGTCGCCAACATCGGAGACTACACCACGCCAACGAACGAGGACAGCTAGCCGTTTCCACCACTACAGCCCCTGATGTGCGTGGAGCACACTTGCTATCTCTCTCTCTCTCTCTCTCTCCCTCCCTCCCTCTCCCACGCTACTGATTGATGTTGTTGAGCTGCAAAGTGTCCGGGACTGTAATATGCATCTTGGGAACATTTCCATACACTTTGATGACCGTGGCTCAACCATTTTGAACTAAACGTTGAACAGAACAGTGCAACGAACAGCATAGTGAATGTGAAAAACATTGAATTTTGATTGGGTAATGTGTTTAATGGACAAAACGTTCTTTTGTTGCATTTATGTATATAAGTTCATTGCATTTATGAATGTATGTTGCTAGTGTTATTAACACACAGTGGATTTAGTGCATGTTGGTACGGGGCAATGATATTTTGTGTTCTGGTTATTGTGCCTTGTTTCAGTTAGAAGAACTCACCGGTGAGTAGGACAGGTATCTGTGTTAAGAATATTGTCATGAACAGGGTGGAAAGTGTTTCAGTGTGAAATAATTGTTTGAAGCTTTAATTAAATAATACATTTCATTTAATATAACTTTTTCCTATGGTTGGTTCCACCTGTTACACTTCGTAGCTAGTAACCTTAGACTAACAAAACTATTTCCCTTCTCGCTGAATTTGCATATGATTAACCTGATTATTGGAAATTAGCGGTGTGAACATTTTTATTGAAAAGATGTATTCTTTCCCCCAAACATTTAGCTAGGACCACACTCGCTCCTAATGCCCAATTGACGTCAACTAGACTGCGCCATGAGCTGGAGATGGCCAGGCAGAAATTGGACTGGCAGCAGGAGATGCTGAAAGACATGACTATTTGAGAGCGACTTCCTGAGGGAACAACTGGCTATGAGTAAGTCAATTTGCCATATTTGACAATACACTTGGGAACTTGAAACCTTTTTGTGCCAGCCCATACGTGCCCTCATGGTCTAATACCGTGTGCTTATAATCTCTAATGCTAAGTACATAAAGTTAACATTGTGTTGCCGTATGCGTTACTGATGATGTAAGTGCGTAATTGTATTTTCCTGCTAGCATTACTCTCTTCGTGTTTTTGTTGATTGACACTAGTGGTTTCATACTAGTCATTTCCTCACGTACGTTTGTATCGACCTGTTCTTGTTTGAACTCAGAAAACTATCTTCCAAAGACCATCACACTTACTAGTGTGCCACCCACATGCCTATATTTTCCACTAATCATCATTTTTAAATAAATGTTTTTCAATTTCCATTCCCCCGATGCTGTGTTGTGTGTTTTTGCCATTGATATGTTTAACAACCTAACGTTTGAGGTCATTTTTGGAGTTGTTGCTGCAGAAGTGTTGACTAATGGTATGTCCCTCAGTAACAGGCCATTTGTAAATGCTTATAAAGTATAGACAGTCTCAACTTTATATCAACCCATGCATAACACTTTACTAATGATAAGTAAATGGTTTCTATAGTGTATGTTCCTCAGTAACGGGCCTTTTGTAAATGCTTATAAAGTATAGACAGTGGCAACTTTATATTAACCCATGCAAAACACTTTACTAATGGTTAGTAAATGGTTTCTATAGTATGTTCCTCAGTTACTGGCCATTTGTAAATGCGTATAAAGTATAGACAGTGCCCACTTCATATCAACCCATGCGAAACACGTTACTAATGGTAAGTAAATGGTTTCTAAAAACCTATATTAAGCATAAACTAAGGTGTTACATGTGCTCACATATATTATTTCACGTATGAATTGGACGATAGCTTATGCATGACAAAGATTATTCATGATGACTCATAAATGGTGAGCAGACCATCAGCACATACCTTATAAAGGATATTATGAAGCATTACTAACTCATTGAAACTTGCTTGCTTAATCATTTGTAAATTATTTACAAAATGTGAGCAGACCATTATTATATACCTTATTGATGATCTTATAAATAATTAGAAAATGGTTTGAAAAATGTTCATACACACATGACTACTCGTTTACAAATAGCTTACTAATGTCCTTATAAATGATCTTTTAGATCGTTAGAAAATCATTTGAAACATGTTCATAAACACATCTGTACTCATTTCAAAACAGCTTACTCATGTCCTTATATATGATATTATAGATCATTAGAAAAGCATTTGAAAAATGTTTGTAAATACATTAATACTCATTTATAAATTGCTAACTAATGTCCTTATAAAAAACTCTTATAGATCATTAGAAAACAGGTTCATAAATACATTACTACTCATTTACAAATACATTACTAAGGTTTGTAAATGTTGGGGTAACGATTTGTAAATGATAAACAAACTATGAACAAATGCTTCATAAATGGTTTATTACGGAGGGTTATTATAAAGTGTTACCGAAGTATTCATATCTATGTTTTAGTTATAAAGTAATCATTAAGTATTTCCTATCAAAATGAAAAGCCTCGGTTTTCTATTGGGTAATCACACTTGAATAGATTGGGATGGACTGCCATGAATTATTCTGATGTGCTTTATAAATGACACAATCCATATATTGAAAATGAATGCATGATATGTACACAGCAATTAGTATTATTTATGTCCCTCTTAAAGACGACTGACCACGAGAGGATTAAAATGCCAATAAGTGAGACAGAGTGCAGCCCACTGATCCAAACATGGTGCCTAAAGCAGAGCGCAATGCTGCGTGTATCCCAAGCACAATGCAGAATGAAAGTTCCAATAACAATCAATTCACACAAAACTAAATCGGATCAGCGATAGGCCAAGCAGCCCCATACAACAATTGTTCAGAAAAGATGCCAGTCTGAAGGGAAGTACTGAAGTACTGACAAAATGCACATCAGCACACAGTGACAGGCTACACCAGCAAATCATTAGCAGGTAGTTTATACTGCAGGCCTACCGTTCAAATTTGCATCACACATTTTAAACATAATCCAATTGTTATGCTTAGAGAACAAGCACCAGGGAGCCTCAACATTCCATTACATTTTTTACATGGAAGCGTTATTTTTACTTATCTCCCTCTTGAACGAAATACTGTTTTCTGATTGGCTAATGAGGTGTACAATAAGTTCGTATAGATGGACACCTTGGACGTAGTCCCAGTAGAAAAGTTAAATCGCCGTTCCATATCAATGCTCTTGAATGGTTACCATTGACAACCAACGTAACGTTTATTTTTTGACAGCTAGGATAATTCAAACAAAGATGGCGGTGTGTTGGGAGAAGTAAGTGGGCAATGTTTTATGTGAATTAAGCTATCTACACAACTTTTTATATGTGTAAATTGACTCGGTTAGTTGTTTATGCGCTACACGAATGTTGCAGAGTATTGTAAGTCTTAACTGAAAGTCTCGAATATTATTTGTAGGCGGCTGCTAACGCGTAGACCAAAAACCCGTTGAAACACATTTAGCTCACACGGCTAACTCGCCTGCTCCTCAACGACTTGCTGTCGGTTGTGAGCCTTCGACCAATATGACCAAACTTGACGGGGCTGATTGCGGAGTGCTACGAAAGACGTGAATCAGAGGCAAAAAGGCCACTTTCCTTGACAGCGCTCATTATTGCAGAGCAACGGTCAGGTATCGGTTAATAACTGACCGCAGAACATTGGGAAGCCCCATTCAAGTGAATGGAGCATTTTTCAGAAGAGCCGTGTAATAAAGCTATGTTAAAAGCCCAGTCCATTAGCACTAACCCTGAAGAGGCCTTATGTCTCCGCTGGAATGTGTTAAACTTGCCAGTAACTTCACTGGTTTTTAACTTTTAAAATTAAATTCGGTTGAAACAATCAACAACTTAGAGGATAACTGAACCTGTTATTTTAGGGTTGTGTCCTCTGCTGCTGTTGAGTGATCACACTTTGCATTTTGTTGTGGAAATGTATCTCTAGTTATTTTTGGATCTCCACATGTGAGCCTAATTGCCCAGAGCGGTGGGATTTGAAACAACTCAATTCAAACCGACAATGCAACAGCCACTTAAAATAGATGTCAATATCTACACACACACACACACACACACACACACACACACACAAACACACACACAAATCCATGACAGAAAGTTTGATTTTAGAAAGTATATAATTTATCTTTAGCGGAGTCGACAAAGATCATGAAGGTATGCCGGAACAAATCAATCAGATTTCTAATGAAATCACACCCATTGATTCCTATTATACGTGCTCGGCCTAAAGAGAATAGGGTCTGGTCTTAATTGGCTATGACGGAAGTCGCCGTTGGGACTTGAGGGATTTCCTCCAGACTTTCACCCCCTGGTGGTGCTGCCTATGGGTCACATTTGATTGGTTAAGATGGCCAGATGATTGAGGATATCATGGAGAAAAGAAGGGCTGGGTGTAGGATGCGGGGAGTGTCTGTGTGTGTGTGTGTGTGTGTGTGTGTGTGTGTGTGTGTGTGTGTGTGTGTGTGTGTAGGAGGTGGGGTGTGTGTGTGTGTGTGTGTGTGTGTGTGTGTGTGTGTGTGTGTGTGTGTGTGGGTGTAGGAGGTGGGGTGTGTCTGTGTGTGAGTGTGAGTGTGAGTGTGAGTGTGAGTGTGTGTGTGTGTGTGTGTGTGTGTGTGTGCGTGCGTGCGTGCGTGCGTGCGTGCGTGCGTGCGTGCGTGCGTGCGTGCGTGCGTGCGTGTGTGGGTGTAGGAGGTGGGGTGTGTGTGTGTGTGTGTGTGTGTGTGTGTGTGTGTGTGTGTGTGTGTGTGTGTGTGTGTGTGTGTGTGTGTGTGTGTGTGTGTGTGTGTGTGTGTGTGTGTGTGTGTGTGTGTGTGTGTGTGTGTGTGTGTGTGTGTGTGTGTGTGTGTGTGTGTGTGTGTGTGTGTGTGTGTGTGCGTGCGTGCGTGCGTGCGTGTGTGTGCGGCAGTGGTCTGAAATGATGCCAACACAAGATTGGGCCCTTGGGTGTTATGATGTATAGTAAGTAGGTAAGTAAAGTTTCTTTTTAGAGCACATTTAAACGCAGCTTGCACTGACCAAAGTGCTGTACATAGTGCATTAGATATTGAAAGAATAATAAATATAAGACCAGATAAAATGGAATAAACTAAATAAAATAGAATAAACTAAATAAAATGGAATAAATCAACAGACATTACTGTAGTCAAGGATTATGTGCAGAAAGACACCTCAGGCTTGAGATATTTCTGGCATACTTGGGGTTAAATATGATATCACACAGTTAACAAGTAATCCTGTATGACAGGGGTGTCAAACTCAAATACATAGAGGGCCGAAATAAATAATATGGGTGTAAGTCGAGGGTCGGACAGTGGGGCAAGCGCTCCCTAAATTGACGTATGCTACCAACGCTGGGACAGTACATTGTGGGACTTGCAGAATTGGTGGTGCGGTCGACATACCAGCGGCCGCGGCAGACAAGCTCTGATATATAAATAGATGGATCATTTATTAATCCATAGGGAAAATTAGGCAAACCGAATACAATTTCACCGTTGCACATTCAAATCAATGGAACTTTTTGCAACATTCTGAGGAGCTGGCGGGCCAGATTAAATGGCTTGTCGGGCCTGATCAGGCCCCCGGGCCTTGAGTTTGACACATGTGCTGTATGATATCAGTGCGTTTCATATCACAAACTAAAAACTGATCCCTGAACAGTTTTAGAAAAGTTCCGTCTTCCAGGAGAAAATTATATTCAGGCAACTAACATTTTGAGTAACTTATGTGCGTGACTACAATAGCAGTGGTGTAGTGGGTAATGATGACACACTGATACTTCATGCTTGATTAAACCAGATCAGGTTAGTGTAGGCAAAGAAGTTGGTAGGGTAGGTATCAACTGCTACACAGCGGAACGATGTTAAACAGAGTATTTGCTTTAAAAAGAGCTGTGTAATGTATATGCATTTTCAAACATTTTACAAATAAATGTTATTCATTTCACTGTCTTTTTAAAAGTAGTCAGAATTACATGTTGCTTAAAATTACATCCTATTACAACAAGGCCAAATACTTGCATACTGGACTTAAAACATTTTAATTCAGGAAGGCATTTCTGGCCTTGTGTTAAATCTTTTCTGTTATGCTTATGTTAACAATTTTTTGTTTAATTGTATTATTATAGTTAGTTTCTAATATGTAGGCACTCTGAGATTCCTGTGAATGAAAAGTGCGTTAAAAATAAAATGAATTATTATTATTATTATTATTATACATCACACTGGCGTTTGGTTTCACAAGGGGTATTTATGTCAAACTGCAGTTAAGTCTGACCCATTTAACCGTCTACATAAAGAGACCTTTAGTGGACCAAGAAGTGTCTCTGCTTCCTCTGTCTGACCCATATACATTTAACAAGTGAGACCTGATCAGATCAGGTTAGTGTAGGCACAGAAGTTGGTAGGTATCAACTGCTACACAGCGGAATGATGTTTAACAGAGTATTTGCTTAAAAAAGAGCTGTGTAATGTATATGTGAATGAAAAGTGCGTTAAAAATAAAATGAATTATTATTATTATTATTATTATTATACATCACACTGGCGTTTGGTTTCACAAGGGGTATTTATGTCAAACTGCAGTTAAGTCTGACCCATTTAACCGTCTACATAAAGAGACCTTTAGTGGACCAAGAAGTGTCTCTGCTTCCTCTGTCTGACCCATATACATTTAACAAGTGAGACCTGTGCCATTTAAAGGCAGAGTAAGCAGGCCAGCAAACGCTCCGCTGGTCTTAGTAGCTACTGGTGGCAAAACAGCTCCTAATGAACATTGGGGTGTGCATGAAGCGTTCAAGCGGCTCCATTTTGCCTGCCCATCTTAAAAAAAGTTTTTTACAGCAGACAGGATTACCCGTTGCCGTGGAGAGTGGTTCAGACTAGGCCCACACTCGGCCCAGATGCGGCCCAAAATCAGGCGCTTCTGAACCAGAGGAAGGGGGGTGGGGGTGGGGGCGTTAGTTCATTTGCTGACCACTCAAGTGAGACCAAATGAGCGCTGGCTATGTGAGCACGCATATCTATGGTGTGTATAGATGCACTGGGGCTTAGCGTTTGCTAGCATACTCATCTTCGATTAGCATTAGGCCTTCAGCTCTTGGGTTGAATGCTAATGCCAGGCCTAGTCCTGACCTGCAGTGTGTGGGAGAGAGAGCATCCTGGACTGGACAGTGCAAGAAGTTGTACAGTTTCATGTCTACATTCGGAACAATGGAAGTCTGAATTGAATGGAAAAGTTGGGAATGACTTGGATATCTATGTTGTGTATAGATGCACTGAGGCTTTGCTAGCATACTCATCTTCGATTAGCATTAGGCCTTCAGCTCTTGGGTTGAACGCTAATGCCAGGCCTAGTGCTGCAGTGCTAGCATACTTATTCTTCGATTAGCATTAGGCCTTCAGCTCTTGGGTTGGATGCTAATGCCAGGCCTAGCCCTGCAGTGCTAGCATACTCATCTTCGATTAGCATTAGGCCTTCAGCTCTTGGGTTGGACGCTAATGCCAGGCCTAGTGCTGCAGTGCTAGCATACTCATCTTCGATTAGCATTAGGCCTTCAGCTCTTGGGTTGATTGCTAATGCCTTGCTTAGTCCTGCAGTGGGAGGGAGAGTGTCACGGAACAACTACGGGACAACTGAAGGTTTCGTGAATGACTGTTTATTTTGCGATGGATGAGCTGCACAGATAAACAGGGATACTGAACGGCGTAACAATAATAGCATTAGGGCTTCAGCTCTTGGGTTGAATGCTAATGCCATACCTAGTGCTGCAGTGGGAGGGAGAGAGAGTATTCTGGAAGACTGAATTGAATGGGAAAGTTGTGAATGACTTGGGATTGATAGCACTAATGACCAACTTTCAGCCACATCACTTACTCTTATTGGGGGAATGACTTATTTGAGTCAATTGTTATTTCTAAACATGCATCCCGAACCAGTATAAAGTGGGCAATGATTTGACATTTATTTGACATTTGGACCATTCATCCTGAAAAAAGAAAATCTAAAAATACAGTAATTCACTATACATTGATGTGAAAAACAAAGCAACTGCATCCACGCCTTGAAATGGGTTTGTATGGCTGCCCCCTGCATGGTTGAGGTGATTCTCAGGAAACAGTTCTAGCAGAGCCCTCCTGTATTACGCTCCAGGTATTACAGTAAACACAACTGCATTTCATCACCCCCCCCCCCCCCCCCCCCAGAGCTCAGGTGTCCGTCCAAGACACCCCAAGAGTTGGCCTGGTGTTGCAGCAGGGCAGGGGGGGCTGAGGGCTGTCTGTGGCGAGGAGTGGGCGGTAGCCCCCAGATCATCCCACTGGCGCACCTCAGAGAATCTGTCTTTTGTTTTCGTGCTGGTGTAAAAGCCAAC
>NC_137918.1:13323583-13336083 GCF_963457725.1 Sprattus sprattus | reverse complement strand
CAGCATTGCGTATACCCACTTCTCAAAAAGGCGTTTATCCTGTATGGGCTGCTTAAAAAATTGCAAAATTAAGAGTATACCCACTTCTCCAGGGACCGCTACACCACTATGGGCGTCCCTGCATGACAAATACCCTGTCTGGCCTCAAGGTGATTACCAGGGCAGCGTGGTGTTATTATGACACCTATTAGTCAGAATGGATGCTTTTCCAATCGCACCAGAATCCCACACACACACACACACACACACACACACACACACACACACACACACACACACACACACACACACACAATCTGATTTGTTCAGGAAAGGCAAACAAGAGGTCAATTCATGTTCACAGATATGTGTGGATGCTCACACTATCCTGGTGCTGAGCCAATAAGATTCAACTTTTTAATCGCACACCCAAATTCCAAGGCCTACGTTTCAGTGTTACAATAGATTGCAGAGGTCATGATACAGATAACCCATCAAAATATCAAGATTAACCACTTACATATCATATCCTACAAGCTATCTAAAATGTCTGAGAGCTGTTGATAACCTTACGAAATTGTAGGTGCGTTTTCATTTTATCCTTTTAGATCTAGATGACTGTGGATGCAAGTTCGAAAAAAATTGAAATTGTACAGGTCAGGTTTTACATAGAAATGTGTTCCCACGGGGGTATAGGCCATCACCTGAAAAAATGAGGAACTGGGGGGCACTGTTGCTCACACAGTTGCCTCGACCACATTCGGGCTTGATGCCCATGGAGGACACGGGTTCGAATCCGACCCCATGTCATTTCTCCTGTCCACTCCCCACCTCTTCGTCCTCTCATTTTTTGTCCCACTCTTCACTAATCTATCGATTAAAGGCATAAAAAGCCAAAAACAAATCTTTAAAAAAAAAAAAAAAAATGTGGAACTCAAATCTCATCCCAATTAAGGCAGTCAGGTATTTCAAGATGGAATAGAGGAATGAACGATGTTTATATATTGTTATTTGTATTATGTGCCATAATTATTATTTTCCATGTGCATCTTGCGTAAAAATGAGGACCACCGATGAATGGAATGTGACCAAGACTTGTACCTGATGCCGTTTTAAAGGGGACCCCTTAAGGAAAGTGTTTCCATGTAAGTAATGAGTGAAGTTGCCATGACTATTGGGTGCATGCCTTCATTGTGTCCAGACTGAAAGACTGAAGCCAGTTAACCAATCCCATTGGAGTCTTTAGATCCTCATGGATATATCTCGCTGTCTGACTTGATTATCGTGATGACTGAGGTGCCATTCTGAAGCTGAGACGATAACATATTAAACTATGCTCGTCAAATGAGTATTTTCTTGGTTTGTGTGGATTTATTCTGGACATTATGGATAAAAACATGGATTACTTGACAGAAGAATGTCACAAAGAGGTGATTATAGTGTTATTTTACAGCAGAGTTGGTTTCTACCAAACTAATTTCACTTGCACGTCAAGATACATGACATCTATAAACTTTTATTATTCTATGAACAAATATTAAATATAAATGTATTTATACTTGATAGCCATAAAAAATGAAAGGGCCCATAATCATAATCTGTTTTTGATCAATATTTTTTTTCACATGTTTAATTTAAGGAGAAATATTAATTCAGTCATTTGGATTCGCCTTTTGTGTTAGATATAGATAAGAAGTAGAAATGTTAGGGCTTTCTACTGATACCATGAGTATGCACGTACGGAAACTTGGCAGTGATTCCATTAAGTTGTCAAATTAAATCTTCCGGCCGTTGGCAAGCCAAGCCTTTATAACAGCCTGTCATCTAGTCAGGTGGCTTTGTCTGTCTTGATAAATAAATGAGTAGCCTTCACAAGATTAAATTGGCTTTCGAGGATCCTGATTGCACACGCCTTTCAACTTCATTTTCACACGCTGCCCACCCATGACCCTGAAGCCTTGGTGACATTCAAAATATACATTTCTCGGACCACTGCCGCACACAGGCATATAGTGTTTTGTCAAAGTTTTCTTTTCATTTTCTTCTTCTTCGTCAATTTTTTTCTTTCTTCTTCTTCTTCTTCTTCTGCTTTTTTCACTCATTTTTAGTGAACGATATCATGTGCTAAGACTTCACCTGTCCACATGAAACTTGGTATGGATATAGCCTCTACATGGCTGATATGTAATAGAGGGTTTGTGTCCCTAGATTAACGTTACCCTTGGTGGGTTTGTAAATTCTTTTTTATTGAAGAGGTGCACCCCCCTGGCTGGTTATGATTCATACGTGGAGTGGTGCCACCATGTGGATATTGTTCAAATCAAACTCTAGCACTTCACTAGCTAATATGTTTAGATAAAGAAGTTCAAACCTCAAGAAATGTTACACCCTGCATTACTGCCACATTATCTTGATGCACTCCAAGTTTAATGAAATGTGTCCATAGGGGGCACTGCAACTGCCAAATTTCAATGTCTCAATAACTGCTTCAGCTAAATATTTTAAATTTGGCATGCTTGTACTAATATTTAGACAAAATGGCTGCCAACAGAAGCCAATACATGCCTGTTCGAATGGCCAAACTTAATAACATTGTGTAGGTTCATTCATAATTTGCATATAGAAGCTATTTACCAGCGACGTGCACAGGAGGGGGCTAAGGTTGCTCGGGCAACTGCCCGTTTGCCCTCCTCGGCTGATGTTGCCCCTCCGAAGGAAATATATATTTTTTTTAAAATAGTATTGCGGCTGCAGAACTTCATGTAGGCCTAGATAAAATAATCGCAGAATATGCGTCCAGAAGGAGGGGGTGTGGCAGCGGCGTTTAGAGATCAGATCGACCCTGACAATTTCAGAGTTTCAAGTGATATAGGCAGAATATTCGTGGGGCGTGGCAGTGGCGGTTAAAAAAATGAACGTGTTGCCCACTTTTTCCAGGGCAGAGCAATGGCCCTTAAAAAAATCCTGTGCAAGTCCCTGCTATTTACCAAATTTCAAACCAAACAGCGATAAGATGACGCTTCATCTTGTTTTTCTCTTTTGCTGACATGGTTGGTCTATTTAAAATAATTTTGTCTTTAGATCCTTACGTTACATTTTCAGAATTAAAATGGCTCTCCTTCACCTGTTGAAGCAGTCAAATAATTGAACCTTTTGCTACTTGGGACAGTTCACACATAATGCTTGGACCCCGATGAACGCTGCTTGTGGCGGTTGGTGGTTCAAAGTTATTTATGAGTGTATTCTATATAAATGCCGAGTTGGCTACAGATACACAACGAAACTCATATTGTTGCTTATTTACATGTGCATTTCACAAAATGTTCAAATGCTGCACAAGAAGAGGCCTATATCTGTTATAAAGTCACACTCGTCCTCATTTTCACTAGACAGCTCTCAAAACTCAAAGGTAGGCTACCGCTTCACACTCTATCAGGGTACAGCCGGCACATCCACAAACTATGGTTCCTAAATGTCTCACTGAGAATAAGATATACAACAACCGTTTTAGTCTACTATCGCCAAAAACGTAATTATTCAAGATAGCACACATTTCTTGGAAAAGAAACTATCTTGTTCTTTCTTGCTAATTCCCTCACTTTATGCAGCGGTCCTATTACGCACCGCTATGCGGTACGTCTAGATTTGAATGTGTAATTTGACTGGGTGCCACGGACTATCTCAGCCACCAGCGGCAGCCACAGCCCCAGGGGCAGCAGACAAACTGTGGCAGCTGCATTCAGTGAATCGGCCCGCTTTGCTGTCACTGCAGTTCATGGCTGCCAGTCCGACACAAACCCCTGTCCGTTTCTGCCTTTCATAACATTAACTCCCCTGAGGAAGCCGAAATTGTCAACGACAGCAAGTTCTTACTTAGCTGATAGTATATGGACAAAGGACTCCAAAAATAAATGTGCTCTGGGCGAACCAAACAGGCAGTAATGAGACCACTACTGCAGTATAATATTTCATCTGGCTGGGAGGGAAAGACAGAGTAATTTTTCACTCTATTCGTTTCATATTGTATTTGTCCACACGGTGGCGCCCACATGAAATAACCCTCTACTATTCCAAATAGCAGTGAGCCAATACGCGCTTGCATTTTGAAAATATAAACGATGACACATTTTTTTTATTATTATAATAAAGAGAGGAAGTTCATGTTGAGTCGACTGCTCTCATTGATGGAGTGCGTCAGATGGTATCTACAGAGTGTCGATATGACGGTGAATCATCAAGTCGTCTTTAAGTTAGTCAAAAGTTACTCAAACAAAACCAGAAGATCCGCAGCATAATGATGTGCTATTCCTGAATAAGGAAGAGCAATGAAGTAAAACACACCACAAAAGCACAACTGGGATCTCACGAGCTGCCAAAGTGCAGCAGCTGCACATTTCACCAGATGGATTAGGCCACGAACAGGAACTGTTTTAAACAGCTGGAAATCCAACCGATTACCAATAGTCCTGCGCATTGTCATTTGCAAGATCGTCGCTATAGGAAACTGCAGTTGTAACCGAAACAAATATGAAAGGTTTCGCATAAAAAGTCTAGAATGTATTTAAAAACATCTCGACATTTACTAGCGCTGTTTGTAGCATATGTCAGCTTCACTAATCACGCGCATGCAAAATCTCCCAACTTGTTCCACGTGTTGCAAGAGAAGCATCAACCGACGTCAAGGTCAGCCTCTGATAATGCTGTGATAGAACTTCAAAAGCTTCCCTTCCTGAACTTTCTCCCTTTTCTCGGCAGCGGAGAGCAGAGTGGCTTTAGAATGACTGTGTGGTCTGTGCTTTGCAGATTAGGAAAGTCCCATGAATTCCTGAGGCAGAGAGTTCACTGAGGAGGAAAAAAGCGAAAACCCCGAGACTCCCACATACGTCACGGTCATACAAGGAACCGGCACAGCAGTTTCATTTAGTCTTTACTATAACAAAGACCCGCTCTTCGCATATTATAATTTTTTAAAGTATAAATGTAAACATGTGTGTGTGTATTTAGTCAGAAGAATGTATATTGCCTGTCATGTGTGCCTGTTCATCCGACCAGCAACTAGAGGGGAAAAGGCCCAATCCCCTGAAACCATCAAACGATTTGCGATTGGCACGCTTGGTCAAAAGCACAAACAAACGAAAGAGATGACTCAAAGAGACGAAGATGATTAAATATATGCTGTGTAAGCAACGAAACAATCACTGACAGGGGCTGGTGTTTCCTCTGAAAAGAGGTTAAACTCGGGTCACATCTGGTAAAATGCGATCCCGGATGAAGATATTCCCATTTTTACCTTTTCCAGCGCTGGGAGCAAGTCAGCAGTCCCAGAAGACGCTGGGACACACGGCTGTAATGGGCCAGATGTGCACTGCAGACAAGGGAGCCACCTACAGGGGAAGGGCTTCAACATCTCCCAGGGCTTTCTGGGAGTACTGCCACATGGAGCGCACGGCACGGCTTGCTAATAGTTTCATCACTCTATTTTGTTTTTCTTTGTGTGTGTGTGTGTGTGTGTGTGTGTGTGTGTGTGTGTGAGTACTATCAAAATCACCGGTAATCAAGGCAAGCATAAAGTTGAAAAGAGGTTAATTATGACAGTGTAGACAGACTTTGAATGGGGTGGATGATCATTCGATGAAATGAAGGAAAGTGCACCTATAATATTGTTTTGGGGGGGGGGGGGGGGGGGGGGGGGGGGCTTGTAAGTGTCAGGGTCTACCTATGCACTACCAATACACATCTGGATGCTGATTTCATTTTTGTCTTCATTTTATTGTAAGGGAGAACAACGGCATCCCTAAGAGCTCAAGGCACTGCTACTTACACGTGCAAATAGACAAAACACAAGCAAATTAAGAAAATATCTTCATCAATTTTTAGTAAACACGCTGCAATTACCAAACGACAATGGACGTTTTTTTGGGGGGGGCCCTTGCGAAACCAGTGATGAACATGGCTGTAGTGTGAAACCCACTATATTTCCTTCATTCGCTTGTTACCTCCGCCAAGGAGGTTATGTTTTCGCCCCTGTATGTTTGTTTGTTTGTTTGTAAGCAGGATTACGCAGAAACGCATCGACCGATTTCCCTCAAACTTTGTGGGGAGATTGGTTAATAGAATGGCACTGATTGATTAGATTTTCAGATGTCAAGGTAAAAGGTCAAGGTCACACACACTTGACATGACCCCTAAATATGCTGTCATACTCCACACTTGACTTGACCCCTAAATATGCTGTCATACTCCACACTTGATTTGACCCCTAAATATGCTGTCATACTCCGCACTTCACTTGACCCCTAAATATGCTGTCATACTCCACACTTGACTTGATCCCTAAATATGCTGTCATACTCCGCACTTCACTTGACCCCTAAATATGCTGTCATACTCCACACTTGACATGACCCCTAAATATGCTGTCATACTCCACACTTGACTTGACCCCTAAATATGCTGTCATACTCCACACTTGACTTGACCCCTAAATATGCTGTCATACTCCGCACTTCACTTGACCCCTAAATATGCTGTCATACTCCACACTTGACTTGATCCCTAAATATGCTGTCATACTCCGCACTTGACTTGACCCCTAAATTTGCTGTCATACTCCACACTTGACTTGACCCCTAAATATGCTGTCATACTCCACACTTGACTTGACCCCAAAATATGCTGTCATACTCCACACTTGACTTGACCCCTAAATATGCTGTCATACTCCGCACTTGACTTGACCCCTAAATATGCTGTCATACTCCACACTTGACTTGACCCCTAAATATGCTGTCATACTCCACACTTGACCCCTGAATATGCTGTCATACTCCACACTTGACTTGACCGACCCCTAAATATGCTGTCATACTCCACACTTGACATGACCCCTAAATATGCTGTCATACTCCACACTTGACTTGATCCCTAAATATGCTGTCATACTCCACACTTGACTTGATCCCTAAATATGCTGTCATACTCCGCACTTGACTTGACCCCTAAATTTGCTGTCATACTCCACACTTGACTTGACCCCAAAATATGCTGTCATACTCCACACTTGACTTGACCCCAAAATATGCTGTCATACTCCACACTTGACTTGACCCCTAAATATGCTGTCATACTCCGCACTTGACTTGACCCCTAAATATGCTGTCATACTCCACACTTGACTTGACCCCTAAATATGCTGTCATACTCCACACTTGACCCCTGAATATGCTGTCATACTCCACACTTGACTTGACCGACCCCTAAATATGCTGTCATACTCCACACTTGACATGACCCCTAAATATGCTGTCATACTCCACACTTGACTTGACCCCTAAATATGCTGTCATACTCCACACTTGACTTGACCCCTAAATATGCTGTCATACTCCGCACTTGACTTGACCCCTAAATTTGCTGTCATACCTCACACTTGACTTGACCCCTAAATATGCTGTCATACTCCACACTTGACAAGAAAATTAATTCTGTCTTTTAATGTCTTTTTTGCAAATTTTATGCAGCAGTATAACATCTACTGTCACATTAACACAGAGGTTACTTTTCAAATAAATACTCCATCTTATTATACATACAGTCTATATGGTAGGGGTAAGTTGGCCATGTAGTTTCTACATGATTACATTTACATTTACATTTAGTCATTTAGCAGACTCTTAAGTTCAAAGCAACGTAGAAGGGAGAGTCAAGCTACGAGCAAGAGACCTAGGGTAACAAAAAATACAATTTTTCATAAGAAATAGAAAAAAAGTGCAGGTATGTTACTGCTGTAAGTGCAAGTAAAGCACTAGTAGAAGTGCAAGTTAGGAAATGAGGTGCTATCTGTAGAGTTGGGTCTTGAAGAGCTTCATAAAGGTAAAGAGGGACGCCCCTGCTCTGGTAGTGCTAGGAACCAACCAACATGGAACTATGAATGAGAATAGTCTAGATTGCCGTACTTGCACAGACGGCAGTGCTAAACGACGCTCATTAGACGAGTGCAGCATCCTGGGGGTCACATTTGCCCTTACAAGAGCATTTAAGTAAGGTGGGAGCAGAACCAGTAAGCACTCTGTAAGCAAGCATAAGTGACTTGAACTGAATTCGAGCAGCTACATGCAGCCAGTGTTGCTTAATGAGTAGCAGGGTGACGTGTGCCCTCTTCCGTTGGAAGATTACAACCTTCATGATTGCAAAAGCATCTAGTTCCAAAGAAACAATTGGACTTAGAGGAAGTGAATATGACTAATATTCCCAGTTAATTAGCCATCCTGTCTCATCACATAGGAATCACCACATGGGGGTTTGGTGACCTTGCTCAAATATGTTGAGTGCTCCCAATCTCTCAATTTAGGCATTCTGATACCCTGTCTCACCTTTGACAAGAACCCTGCACGCAAAGATTCTCCCGGAGCAAAAAAAAACAATAACGTGTCGTGGGAGTGTTTTCCTGATACAAGGACACAGCAGTCCCAAACCACATGCCATGCAACACCACATTACACCACACCGCACACACACATACACACACACACACACACACACACACACCACACCACACACACACACACACACACACACACACACACACACCACACCACACCACACCACACATGTAATATTAATGCGGCCACGATGTCGTAAGAGACATAGATTCCGACTCCTACACTGAAAAAGCCACACGCTTCCTTCCCTAAACAGCCATTGTATGTTTCCCAGGACTGGACGAGGCTGACCACTAATGACTGTGGGGGCGGGACAAGGCAGGGTGGACTCAGACACACACACACACACACACACACATACACACACACACACACACACACACACACACATGGACTCGGTCAGGCTAAGGTAACTGTGCTGTTTTGGACTGTGCTGTTTGCCTGAAGGCCTTGCTTTGTGGTCGCAGTTTTGACATACCACCATGTTATTGAGGTGGACGCCTGTCCGGTAGCTCCCCAGTGAGGGCAGGGCATTGGTTAAGACAAGGTCACCAAACACACTCTGGCAAACTCACTGCCCCTTCATGTTTAGAGTTTACCCGTACTCACTGGCCCTTCATGTTTAGAGTTTACCCTTCCCAGATGGTCCTCTGCATGGCTGCTCACAGAGAATACGCTGAATGCCATACCAAAACTTCACTTGATTTGTAGTATGTATGTAAGTATTGCTTATTTGTATGTTCAACATTTTCGTATTCATATTGTGACGCTCCTGCCCAGGAGACGCACAAGCGCAACTCTCAAATTAGGAACACGCCCTGGTACGTGAGCGACGGCACCTTTGATTAGCCGCGGTAGCCGTCAGGCTTGACGTAGAGGACACACCCTCTTTGTTGCTCAATCAGCACAGCTCCTGATGAGTTTTGAAATAGGGGTTTTGCGGGAGAGGGAGAGAGAGTTATGTTTAGAGTTTACCCACTGCCCTTCATGTTTAGAGTTTACTCGTACCCACTGCCCTTCATGTTTAGAGTTTACCCGTACTCACTGCCCCTTCATGTTTAGAGTTTACCCGTACTCACTGCCCTTCATGTTTAGAGTTTACCCGTACTCACTGCCCTTCATGTTTAGAGTTTACCCGTACTCACTGCCCTTCATGTTTAGAGTTTACCCGTACTCACTGCCCTTCATGTTTAGAGTTTACCCGTACTCACTGCCCTTCATGTTTAGAGTTTACCCGTACTCACTGCCCCTTCATGTTTAGAGTTTACCCGTACTCACTCACTGCCCTTCATGTTTAGAGTTTACCCGTACTCACTGCCCTTCATGTTTAGAGTTTACCCGTACTCACTGCCCTTCATGTTTAGAGTTTATACTCACTGCCCTTCATGTTTAGAGTTTACCCGTACTCACCAAGGGCGTAGGTTTGGTCTCAGCATTGGTAGGGACACTGCCCGGCAGACCCCCCCACCCCCACCATAAATACAAAAATGTAGTTGATGTTATATTTCACAGGCAAACTTTATTAGAATATATTAACATTTGTGTACTAACTTGTGGAACTTGGAACTGATTTAAACACAATAAGAATAAATAAACATTAGTTTAAATAAAAAACTAAACCTTCTCCACATTTCTTGACATCACATGTTTTTTTCGATATCCCAAAACATGAGTAAGACCTCATCTGAAGCCCTGATGGTCCAGCTGCTTCTTCCTCAACCTGCACTACATCTGCACTGAATTTCTTAGTTTCCTGAATGCAGTTCAAAATATTGCTTTAATGAACAAAATCACCTAATGACAAGCACATGCAGTGCATTTGTTTGTTCTGAAATTAATTTGTAATATGTAGGTAATTGGTTCAGGTTTTATGGAGCTGTACTAAGCCTACATCATCTGGATTGCAGTGCAATTAAATAATGTATTCATAAATTATATGCTACATACATTTGGGCATCCCAATTTATTGCACCTTTTTACTACCTTCAAGTATAACATGTATTCTCAAAATAGCCAGTGTGATTGATTACATTCATGGGTTAAATTGTCTAATCAGGGTAGGGTAGCTTATCCTTCTGTCTTCAACAAGACGAGATGTAATGCAAACAAAAGTTACATGCCCTACACACTTACAACTTTCAAAACATGTTTCCCTTGTACAATGGGTGGCGATTTAGGGTTAGCAGCTTCGCAATGTGGGTAGTTTTCCGACTAGCTAACTAACAGTGACCTGGGCTTTTTGATAGCTCTATGGGTGGAAAAAACTTCTGGCACCTCTTTTCTTTTTAGGTGGCTTTTCCCTATCTACAGAGCACAAAAGGGTCAAAATATCAATGCTGAGACCAAACGAAATACTGATATGAGGCGTTATTATTTCCTGGCGAATTTAGTAGCTTACCGTATCAGATTACTAGCAGCACTCTTTCAGGATTCACACGTAGTGTTTCTGACTCTGCCACTTCAGCCAATTAAATGACAGCATCTTGTCTCACAGGCTCGAGGGCGCTTTGGAAAACTTAGAAATGTATTTCTAACTCTTCTGGGCGACGAACATTTTATTGATAATAAATACGAATGAGTTTGCAAATATATTGTGAAATTTTTTTTTTTCTCAAATTAACAAAATATTGGTAGGGACTTTTTTTGTCTTTCCCAAACTTTGGTCGTGACTAGTCCCTACCAACCCTATGCAAACCTACGCCCTTGGTACTCACCCACTGCGCTTCATGTTTAGAGTTTACCCGTACTCACTGCCCTTCATGTTTAGAGTTTATACTCACTGCCCTTCATGTTTAGAGTTTACCCGTACTCACTGCCCCTTCATGTTTAGAGTTTACCCGTACTCACTGCCCTTCATGTTTAGAGTTTACCCGTACTCACTGCCCTTCATGTTTAGAGTTTACCCGTACTCACTGCCCTTCATGTTTAGAGTTTACCCGTACTCACTGCCCTTCATGTTTAGAGTTTACCCGTACTCACTGCATGTTTAGAGTTTACCCGTACTCACTGCATGTTTAGAGTTTACCCGTACTCACTGCATGTTTAGAGTTTACCCGTACTCACTGCATGTTTAGAGTTTACCCGTACTCACTGCATGTTTAGAGTTTACCCGTACTCACTGCATGTTTAGAGTTTACCCGTACTCACTGCCCTTCATGTTTAGAGTTTACCCGTACCCACTGCCCTTCATGTTTAGAGTTTACCCGTACTCACTGCCCTTCATGTTTAGAGTTTACCCGTACTCACTGCCCTTCATGTTTAGAGTTTACCCGTACCCACTCTCACTGCCCTTCATGTTTAGAGTTTACCCGTACCCACTCTCACTGCCCTTCATGTTTAGAGTTTACCCGTACCCACTGCCCTTCATGTTTAGAGTTTACCCGTACCCACTGCCCTTCATGTTTAGAGTTTACCCGTACTCACTGCCCCTTCATGCTTAGAGTTTACCCGTCCCAGATGGTCCTCTGCATGGCTGCTCACAGAGAATACAATTGGCTGGTGAGCTTGAAATGTATATGAAGCAAACGTGCACCATTTCATTACACTTTTTCGTTGTTTTTTTTTTTTCTCATCATAAGCACAAGCATGGCTGCTCACAGAGAATACAATTGAATAGTGAACATGTTGCTTCGAGGAATGTATATGTAGCAAACCCGCCACCTTTTCTTTACACTTTTTCGTTGTTTTTTTTTCTTATCATGAACACATGACACTCTTTTTCTTAATCATCCTCTGCATGGCTGCTCACAGAGAATACAATTGGCTGGTGAACTTGAAATGTATATATGAAGCAAACCTGCACCATTTCATCACACTTTTTCGTTGTTTTATTTATTTTATCATGAACACAAGCATGGAGTTGCTTCCCACTGCAAGCACATGACACTCTTTTTCTTATTCACCCCCAGACAAATGAAGCCCTGATCCAGCTTGATTCTGCTCCAAATCAAGGCCCAGTCAATTCATGAGTCAGCAGCCATCTAGGTACTGCATCGTCTGGGGGATCACAACACTAAAAATAGTAGGGTGAAGGGGTCATGCCCAGCACACTACAGTACTGCTGATAAACTGTGCCTCTAC
>NC_137918.1:13313583-13318583 GCF_963457725.1 Sprattus sprattus | reverse complement strand
GGGAGCGCATTGTGCTGCCGCTCCCCTCCGTTTCCTCTCCCTCTCCACCCCGAAAAAGCAGAGGACGCAACTTGGCCACGAGTCTCACTGTTGTGTTTCTGGGCCGGTCGCCTAGTTTCTATTTTCCCAGGACGAGTCGGCCTGTGCGATGCACTTCTGATATAATTGACAGCGACCAAGGCTACGCTGGTTTGTGAGAGCTGGCACGCACTAATCGATTTCAACGATAAATAGCTTGCTGCCTGAAATAAATAACTGGCCGGAAAGTGGTATTAGGCGTAGCTGATAATGTTGTGACTGATGTAGCTCCAAGTCATACGCAACATTAACATGCATCTACATAGCTCCTTTAAACAGTGGCCTCGTCATTCATTTAACTGTCAAAAGAATTTCGTCGAGTAATGTGTTGACACAGGTCGTGACCTTATTGTGGATTTGTGGAAACGCCATCTATATTCTGTCATGCGTTATAATCACATCGGCTTTGTTCTCCAAAAACTCTGGCTGGGGTACACAGCGCTATCGGCGCGGAAGACGGACACAGAACCCCATTCCGTTTCTTCGAAAATACTTGGAAAATGTTGTAACGGCTTCATTTGAAGCCCTCCTGTTTTGTGTTAACGACTCCAGTCACCTTCTTTCCGTTAACAAACTCACACGTCCACACACAAAGGAGTCCCCCATTTCACCACAAAAGAGGCAGCGAAGTAAGTTTAACAATGCGTGCCCAAGGTAGTGGGACTATCTCTGAATTCTTTCTCTCCCCCGCCTACTCTGTGTAGTAAGCACTTTTAACGGTAGCCTTCCCTCCAACCGGCGGTGTGGGCAGCGTCGTTGCCATAGAGCCGACTGACTCAGTGTAGCGGAATAAAAAGCGCAAATCCACACGCTCAGATCCAGATGAAACATATCAGCAACAGCCCGCCTGCCAGCCGACTTGAAAGGTAACTTCAAACGCTCGAAATGACTTGCTTTATCGTAGCAGAGAGACCGTCCTCTCAGCAAAAGTGAAAGCCGTGGGAGACTCGCAGTGACGGACAACACCTGCACGCTCGTTTAAATGGAGAGAGGCGGACCGACAATTCTGTGCTGTGCGCTCCCCTGAAAAGGGGCTCCTGTTCGGCCGAACAAGCGAGCCTTGTTGATTGCCGTGATAATCTGATTTCGGAGATGTGAACGCCACAAGGATTATAGGGTTACTGGGTAAATACAGAAACGTGTCACAATGCGGTCCTTGCACTCCCGTCTGCGCCTTTTGTTCGAGAGGGACCAGGTTGGCCGAGTTCTCGGAGGCAGATCTCAGTAGCGATTCTAGCCACCTGGCAGTGCTGTCTCCGGGGTCGGACCGCTTCCTCCTTCCATGCTGCTATGACTTCCTGGCTGCGTAAATACACTAACTTCATTCTGCATCGCAAGCTGCTCATCGCACTGCTCATTGTTTTGATCAGCATCTCTCGAACGGGTGAGTTGTGAATGAGGAGAATGTGCGCAATGTTTTGCTTTACTTGTGCATTAATACCAAATGCCGGTTTTGTTTTAAATGGTTATATAAACAGTTTGTGTTCACCTGGTTATACTTAGCAATGGAAGAGCTCTATTACGACCCCCTTTGAATGGCTCAATTTGGGTTAAATTAGAGCAGATATCTGATTGTCCATGACCTAATCGACGCCCTTGACCTAACTAACTACACCCCACACAGAATTCTTGTCAGGGGAGTTCCGTTTCCGAGGTGTTGACTGTGAGCAAGCTGCCTCTCCTACCTCCCTATCGCTAAGATGTATTTTGTATGTGCTTTTAGCGTGTGATAAACTGTATTCATGGAGTGAAGATTAAGACTTTCATCCTAGTCTCTCACAGAGCATAGGCGTAACTGGTCATTCATTGACAGTTGAAAGTAATCGATTAGGTCTGTTGTCACCTGCTATATGAAGAATGTACAAAGGTACAACATGAAGTAGTTTCATCAGATTTCTCACATCAGTTTGCTCTACAGGTCTACTAACTCATCACAATTGTTGACTCAAATAGCAGTGTTGTAGTAGTAGTCTGTAAACAGCAGTTTTCATCACATTGTTGATGAGCCAAGTCATGTCACCAGTGTTAATGACATTTCGATGCGTGAACACCCACATAATGGCTCTTGTGTAGCGCCTGCTGAATGTGTGTGAGACGAGAGCAGTGTGTATTCTCTCCTGTGTGTGTGTGTGTGTGTGTGTGTGTGTGTGTGTGTGTGTGTGTGTGTGTGTGTGTGTGTGTGTGTGTGTGTTTGTGTGAGACGAGAGCAGTGTGCTCCACACAAGATTCCCCCCTCTGTGATCATTCATTCATGTGTAAATTGTGTCCCTTCATGTGCCCTACTGTGTGTTCAGCGGCGGACGGCGCCTGTGCATCGCCCTACGTCTCGTCATGTGAAGAGTGCCTGCTCCGAGGCCCAGACTGCGGCTGGTGTGTTCAAGAGGTGGGTAACATTCTTGCTGTCTCTCCTCTGAGCACGTAAGGATGCGGACAAAAGCTGTTTTCAAAACAGATTGGAATCAGGGGAGCCTGTGTTCTATGTTCTCTATCTCTATTTCTCTCTCTCTCTCTCTCTCTCTCTCTCTCTCTATCTCTCTCTGTCACTGTCTCTCTCTCTCTCTCTCTCTCTCTCCCCCCTCTCTGTCTCTGTCTCTGTCTCTGCCACTGTCTCTCTCTCTCTCTCCCCCCTCTCTGTCTCTGTCTCTCTCTCTCTCTCCCCCCCCCCCCCCTCTCTCTGCGTGGTGTGTGTTTAGTCTTTCAGAGATAACACAACAAATATCTCAGTGGCAACCCCCATCTTCAGTGCTTGTGCATATAGTCCACACCCTATCATCTATACACACACACTCTTTCTTTCTCTTTCTCTCTCTCTCTTTGTATCTCTCTCTTTGCATCTCTCTCGCTTTCGCTCTCACACACACTTACAATAGGCATGATGAAACACTGATGAGCATGTACTCACACACAGGATCATACATAATCAAACATCGCACACTTATTTGGAAAAAGTTTTCTTATTTCTTTAGATAAAATACACACAGTCAGACAAATATTATCTCTCTGACTTGCATGTGTCCTCATACCTTCACACACGTACATAGACACCTCCACACACTTCATGGAGATAGGAGCAGTGTCACACCCCCACTCATACCTTTCCAGTTGCGTATACACACATACTCATATGCCTTACGCACACCTTATCACTTACACACTGTGTGTACACACAATGCTTGCACACCTAGGCAAGTCATCTTTTTTGTCTCTCATGTACACACACACACACACACACACACACACACACACACACACACACACCCACACACACACACAAGCAAACAAACATTTGGATGGCAAGGTACAGATCCACAGTCACAGACATGGAACATACACATACATACACACACACACAATCAATACACACAGATACGTACACACATTACACACACGCACACACACACACAAGGCCAGGACAAAAAAGGGGGCACTGATTTTGATTTGGAGTTCCCTCTGAAATGCATATGCATACACACACGCAGAAACCCTCTCTCTCTCACTCTCTCTCTCACACACACACACACACACACACACACACACACACACACACACACACACACACACACACACACACACACTCTTCATCTATCTGTTCAAACGTGTCTCGGGTCTCCCCATTGTGTACAGGCCACTGAGCCTGTTAATCCCCTGTACTCATAAAAACAGAGTACTTACCAGGCCGCCGGGCGTGGGAAACCATAAAAGAAAAACCCACTGTGACGCCAGGAGCCCATTGGCCAGCCGCTTGGCCGAGCGGTGGCCCTATAACGTCAGGTGCTTTCCCAGACCACTGTCCGACGCTGAGTGGCCCTTATCTCGCGCAGGGTCACTAAGCCTGACGCCTTGCTCCTTCTGACAAGGTCTTATCTGTCTCGCTCCCTCAAAGCACGGCCCTAGACGCCCTAGAGAGTCTGAGTCCCTAGCCTCGCTGCTCACTTGAGTGGTGCTGAAAGTCTGTATCGGATGGTGATGTCACCCCGGGGGTGCTATTTGTGGGATGATTGATTTCGCAGCCATTCCTGGATCCGCAATGAATTCCGAAAATAGCTTCAACGTTTGTCTGACGATGATGAAAATTAAGGGAAACACCACTTCGGGAATCGAGTCAATGCAGACAGTGGTTGCCAGCTCTGGTGCTTTTTGTGTTAATTACACTTGTGCACGGAGTCTCAGGCTGTGTCATGCGGCCATGTCACAGAGGAACCCACAGAAGACTATGCGCGGCTTCTATTGTTTCTGAATGGGACAATCCATCTCAATTCTAGACAGCCCTGAGAGTTAGCGGCACTGTCGTGAGAGTTTCTGTTGCGCTTGGTATCCGGATTAGAGTTGTTGTATTGCTGTGCTCCGGTCACAAGGTGTTTATTTGTACCCGGTACCCTAATCCATAATCTCGATAAGTCTTTTGAACACTTGTGGTTTATGCAGTTTTACAGGATCTGTAACTCAAAACAACTGAAATCCAGTATTCCTTCTCCTAGCTGAAATGCGGTGGTTCAAAGGGATTTGACCCAATTGCTCAGGTGTTATTCAGTACCACTGGTACTTGCGAAGCATGAAATGTAAAGCACTACAAGTTTTTCTAGAAACACTGAGTATACCCAGAAATATATAGTGTTAATAGGCTATTTACCATAAGTCAATCAAATTAAGTAGCTCTCACCTACCCCACCAGCATACCATTCTCTTCTCCAGTCTTCCGTGTCCTGTTCGTGAACACCCATATTTAACCAAGCCCATCAGATTCTCATCAAACTATTATTCAGTTAGTTAAGGCACATTAGCCATGGAGTTGGCCTCAATGTGGATTGCATTGACACCTGGAACACCCATATTTAACTGAGCCCATCAGAATCTCAACCAAACTATTCAGTTAGTTAAGGCACATTAGCCATGGAGTTGGCCTCAATGTGGATTGCATTGAC
>NC_137918.1:13306083-13308583 GCF_963457725.1 Sprattus sprattus | reverse complement strand
TTAACATTTGATTCCTAATTTACCGTTGACCTCCGCGGGCCGGTCAGGGTCAGCCAAGGGGCCGCAAATGGCCCTGGGGCCGCACTTTGCCCAGGTCTGTTCTAATCAAACTGGTTCTCCTTGAACTCTGTTGGAGAGCACTGCTTTTGGTCCTGGGAACTTTTCTTAAAAAATCGAAGAACTTTTGTGGTTTTCTTAATGAAGCCCATATGGCTCAGCAGTAGCTTTAAAAGGGTCTACCTGGCAACAGAGTTGATTGGCCAGTTGTTTCTGAACCTGAACTGGAGGGATGAATGGAGCCCTTTGTTCTACCGGGGGGCAAGCAGTTGGTTTTAATTGGCACCCCCAAATAACTGCACCCCGCAAGGGCAAAGTTGAAGACTCCCTTTGTGTAAACTGCCCATAAGTGAGGTGGATGAGGCTACTTTATAAGTGAGCTGGCCCTGTTGCAGAGGCCTGTCAATGGATTCTGTGTTACTGACAGGCCGCGTCTGTTAAATCATTGTGGTTTGTGAGAATGGTCCTAAATAAAAAGGATTGTTCCCATGTGAAAACATTTGCTGAACTCTAAGTTTATCTTAAATTTCATGGATTCATTCATCCGCCCTGGAACTTCTCTTGTGGTTAATCAGTGATTCTTTCTCTTCTTTTCACATCCCTCCCCCTCTTTTCCTCTCCTCTCTCACACCCTCTCTCACACTTCAACCTTGTCCAACCTTTCTTGCGCTCTATTTTCTTCTGTCTGACTGGCATTGTCCTGTCTTTTACTCTATACACTCTTACATCTCTCCCCCAACTCTTTCTCTGTTACCCCTCCCTCACTTTCATGCCCTCTCCTTCCCTCTCTCTATCTTCTCTACCCCTCTCTCTCTCTTCTATCCATCCATCTCTCCCCTCCTCTCTCTCTCTCTACCCCTCTCTCTTTTCTATCCATCCATCTCTCCCCTCCTCTCTCTCTACCCCCCCCTCTCTCTCTCTTCTATCCATCCATCTCTCCCCTCCTCTCTCTCTACCCCCCCCTCTCTCTCTCTTCTATCCATCCATCTCTCCCCTCCTCTCTCTCTCTACCCCTCTCTCTCTTCTATCCATCTATCTCTCCCCTCCTCTCTCTACCCCCCTCTCTCTCTCCCCCCCTCTCTCTCTTTTCTATCCATCCATCTCTCCCCTACTCTCTCTCTACCCCCCTCTCTCTCTTCTATCCATCCATCTCTCCCCTCCTCTCTCTCTACCCCTCTCTCTCTTCTATCCATCCATCTCTCCCCTCCTCTCTCTCTACCCCCCCCCTCTCTCTCTCTTCTATCCATCCATCTCTCCCCTCCTCTCTCTCTCTACCCCTCTCTCTCTTCTATCCATCCATCTCTCCCCTCCTCTCTCTCTCTACCCCTCTCTCTCTCTTCTATCCATCCATCTCTCCCCTCCTCTCTCTCTACCCCCTCTCTCTCTCTTCTATCCATCCATCTCTCCCCTCCTCTCTCTCTACCCCACTTCTCTCTTCCATCCACCCACCCATCACTCACTGCCTCCCTCTCTCTCTCTCTGCAGGGAGTATGAGGTCCAGTGTCGCCCGGCGCACGGCTTCATCCACGTCCTTCCTATCACCGAGAACATGACCGAGTTCACACGCGTCATCCAGCAGCAGAGGATCTCGGGGAACATGGACACCCCCGAGGGCGGGTTCGATGCCATGCTCCAGGCCGCTGTCTGCCAGGTAGGACCCACGCCCATGCCCATGCCCACGCCCATGCTCCTTCCACTGCCCCCGCCCTCGCCCTCGCCCCTCTCCCCCACTCCGCACCCCTATCACCTGGGGGATGATGAAGGAACAGCAGCACTATCAAATATCTGTGTCAGGCTTATCAGGCACCCAGGGTACATGGGTATGATTTCCTGACTAGGTTGATATCTTTTGTGCGATGAAACAACACAAAAAGGTCTGACCCAGTCAGCGGTGACTAGGTGATATATTTTGTGCTATGAAACAACAAAAAAAGGTTGACCCAGTCAGCGGTGACTAGGTGATATCTTTTGTGCGATGAAACAACAAAAAAAGGTTGACCCAGTCAGCGGTGACTAGGTGATATCTTTTGTGCGATGAAACAACAAAAAAAGGTCTGGCCCAGTCGGCGGAGTGATGATACGCAACCTTCCGTTCCACCAGTCGGGACAAATGAATGTAATGATTCAACAACATTTCTACGTGAATCACAGACGTATGGGCCTCACGCGTGTCTCTGTAGAGTCTGTGGAAAAGAATGTGGGGTCCAGAAAGGTTGACTCTACTTTCGGTGTGTCATTGAGATTTAGTCAGTGGAAACTGCCTCTGGTGTGGTTAGTTACGAACGAGGGGGGGCGGGGGGATGGGGGGGGTGGCGCTGGGTGAAGCCCCGCGCCACAAAAGCTAAGCTCCGAGTCTAGTGGCTTAAACGCTTCGGTTAAACCTCTCCCCATTCGTAACTTAAACTATACCAATTCGGAGCAGAATACCTAGCAACTAACCTAC
>NC_137918.1:13296083-13298583 GCF_963457725.1 Sprattus sprattus | reverse complement strand
CAGGATCTTGTTGTATACTGCATACTGCATACTTCCCACTACCAGCATTGGCCACTCATTGGTCTTCTTGGCTCTTAATGTTGGTTGGTGCTTCAGCATCCAACTGTACTATACAGCCTAGACCTCTGCATTGGCTTACAGTGAGTCATAAAGTACATACTGTCATCGCGCACAGGGATGGAGCTGCAACCTTAATTATCCTCCTTCAGGCGATGGTTTACCGGCAGAGACGGAGCTCTTATTGCTGTTTTGTTGTTATCAGAAGGAACTCTTTATACGCTAACTAAGTGTTGTTATGCTTTCGGTATGACTGCCAGTTAGATCTAAACTGATCTGAGTCTTATTACTGAGAAACCCTTTAATGCTCCGTTGAGTCACAGCTCATTAAGTGAAACTGGCAGTACTGTGGTGAAGCTCACCAATGTGTGATACCCCCTGCAGTCCCACTGGGCATGGGTGTGTGTGTGTGTGTGTGTGCGTGCGTGTGTGTGTGTGTGCGTGCGTGTGTGTGTGTGTGTGTGTGCTGTGGTGAAGCTCACCAATGTGTGATACCCCCTGCAGGTCCCTCTGGGCATGTGTGTGTGTGTGTGTGTGTGTGTGTGTGTGTGTGTGTGTGTGTGTGTGTGTGTGTGTGTGTGTGTGTGTGTGTGTGTGTGTGTGTGTGTGTGTGTGTGTGTGTGTGTGTGTGCGTGTGCTGTGGTGAAGCTCGCTAATGTGTGATACCCCCTGCAATCCCTCTAGGCATGGGCACAGCCCATAGAGTGTAGTGGGGGGTGGGCAGTGTGTGTCATCTTATGAGATAATGATGTGCCCTGTGTGTGTGTGTGTGTGAGTGTATGTGTGTGTGTGTGTGTGTGTGTGTGTGTGTTTGGGGCTGTGTGTGTGTGTGTGTTTGTGTGTGTGTGTGTGTGTGTGTGTGTATGTGTGTGTGTGTGCATGTGTGTGTGTACATGTGCATGTGTGTGTATTATGCTGTGTTGTGTTGTGTTGTTTGTGTGTCTCGTTGGTGTTTGTGAATTGTTTGTGTGCTTGTGTGAGAGATGTTTTCTGTGTATGGTGCGTGGGTGTGTTGGCAAGGGCTCTGGAGCAGCAATTTCTGAAAGTGACTCAGACACCAGAGCAGTGCGCCGTAAACAGAACCAGTACGACCTGGACACTCTGTGGGTAGAACAGTTTATAGATAATGATATAAAATGCCTCAACACTTACACAGGAAAAATTATCACATCTTCATCTTGCCATCTTTCTTATTCATTTGGTATTAAATCCCTTGATTCCACTTCGTTGGAGTATCAAGGAGAAGTGAGTGAAAGTGTGGACATACAGTACCAGTCAAAAGTTTGGTGTTTTTAGTGTTTTCTTTACTTTTATTATTTTCTACATTGTAGATTAAAACTGAAGACATTTAAACTACGAAAGAACATATATGGAATGATGTACTAAACAAAGAAAGTGCTATCTACCATGTAGAAAATAATAAAAGTAAAGAAAAAACTTCTCTAAAAATGAGAAGGTGTGTCAAATCTTTTGACTGCTACTGTAGTTTACTTCAACAGGCTGCCTGTGTGTGTGTGTGTGTGTGTCTGCTACTCTGATCTACTCGTGCTAAAATCTCCAACCTCTCCTCATTAACTCAGTCCAGTGTGTGTGTGTGTGTCTGTGTGTGTGTCGCTCCATGCCTCTCTAGTTACTCTCACAATGGCCGTTGTCTCTCCGCCCCCCTTGTTTCGTCCCCCGCGGAGGACACTTCGAAAGTTAATGAAAGGGGAGGAAGTGAAAGAAAAGTCCCCCTGTAAAAGCCAGAGACCTTTCGGTAGACCCGTAGCTCAGGAGACGGGAAAGGCGCTCGGCCTCGGATGCCCCCGAGCAGGGATGGGCACGACCCTGGGGAAATCACTGTCTCAGACACACACACACACACACACACACACACACACACACACACACACACACACACACACACACACTGCCTGTGAGTCAGTGAGCCTGTACTGTGCCCTCCCAGGGAGAAAGCAGTGGGGTTTGATGAGGATGGGGTGGCTCGGAGTGTGACTCCTCTGTGATGAGTTGAATCGCAACATTTGTTATTTACAGGAAAACGGCACAGACACACAGGGAGAGTCCGAGCGAGTGTGTGTGTGTGAGTTGGGGGTTTAGGGTCGCACGGCCTTGCTCGGGCTCTAAAAGTCCCGCTGTGGGAGATTCTGTTTAAACAAAGACTCGACCTGGAGGTTTCTCTCTCTGTTTTCATTGTGAACATGATCCCCTGCACATATCAGCGCTGGCCATCGCCAAAATGCTATCGCCTCGGTTCAAACGAAAGGCTCTGTCCCCGTGCCAGATGGATGCGTCTCATCCAAGGAATCGGCCAAGGAATTTAATTTCAGTTTAATTTAATGTCTCATGAATGCTTTGGGTTTTTTTTTTTTAGGCTGTAGATAGCGTTGTTCCATACGTCTGGGAAATTCTAAGTTCAAGGGTTCATAAACACTCTAAAAAC
>NC_137918.1:13278583-13291083 GCF_963457725.1 Sprattus sprattus | reverse complement strand
GGCTGGTTTGTACACGCAGTATTACAACACTATCTTATACACTTCAATACGCTGTATATGTGCCATTTTTGCTACCAAGCTAATTTAAATACCCTTTTTGGGCAGGGACTTAAGTTTTCCGAAATCCGCGATCCTGGATGGCACAGAAATCAATATTAAGTAACGTGTACCAGCGCTTGCGGGATAATAGGTTGTGCGGGATAATAGGTCGGGCTACGATACCTTTCCTGAAATGTAAAGCGGTTGGATTAAAGTGTCTGCTGAATGAATAGATGTCCCTAAGTCAGAGGAGGCCACCACAGCTTTAAGCCTTTAAAGCAGCACAACGGATCAATAGCTATTCGCTAAAGGTATGCTAGCAGCTAAAACTAACGAAATTTCTTGAAATGTGCTGACTTTGACATTATGACAAACTAGTTACTTAAGGACTGTCATTACACAATCAAACAACAAGCAAGTGCAACACAAGACAAAGCAAGACGGCAAATAAACTACTTACTAGATCGGCAGAAAGTAAACAAGTCAGGCCGGCGGGCTGCGGCAGGCAAAACTACAGAACGCAGTTATATGCCTATAGACCCTGGTATGGCAATGGCACGGAGGCGATTCTCCATATTAAAAGTCATTGTAGCACCCCAATTTTTTTTAAGCTGTTATTTTAAGGTTAAACTGCTTATCCTAACCCTATAATCCTGAAGTATAATTGTTGCATAATGGGGCTTTAAGCCTCTGATGTATGTGTTTCTCTTGTGTGCGTAGAGATGGCGAGCGTCCTGGGGAAACACTGCCTGTACCCCAGCACTGAACGCTGCCACTACAGGTTCCACATCGGCGTGGAGCCCGGCAGCCCACAGCTGCAGATCAGCAGACAGCCAGGTGAGGATTGCGTCTGGTACCGGTCCCATATTAGGCATGGACTTACTCGCTATTTAATTTACTTGCCCATTTGTTTAACACAAAAGTTGTTTATTCATATTCATATACATGTTCTGGTTTACTTACCAGAGTCAGTCACTCGCACTTGTCTGGTAGATGGTAGAGGTTTTGTTGTTGTGTACCGAGAGCTATCAAGGCTTGTTTAAGTGCTCTAGTACAAGGATTTCCCCTGTTCATCTATTTGGTAAACTAGAAACGATGAGCCAAATGGACCTGTTTATCAAGTTATTAAGGGCACACCTGTTCAAAACAACAAAAGGCAGGTTTTTACAACTGATACTAGTTCATCAGATGACTGATTTCTTATGTCTGTTTCATATGTACTCTCACCTTAGCCTTGAGGTTACTTCAAACAAACAGATATTTATTAAAAAAACAAACACTTTTGTTACGTTTCACTCCAAAACTGCATCCCACCTCCCACCATAGCAGTAGGAAACAGCGCTGGCCATTGTGTTCCTGTGTCTGCGCTCCCTGTTTCTCTCATTACCCCCCCACCCCCACCCCGACCTCTTCCCCCCAACGGGGCTGTCCTTCCAAAGACTCTCTCTCTGCTGCACCCGTTGACCAAGTTGCCATGGCAACGCGCTAAAATGTCAGTACAGTACTTTGGCCCCTTTGTACGGGGGGTTTGATGGCGCTGAGCCAAGCCCACACGCTGCATTTCGCAATCCTGATGATGTAAAGACCAGCGGGGAAGATTCCGAAGTTTTGCGCGGGGGTCACAAGACCCCGATGAACGGGGCGAAGATGTCACGTCCACAACCTGTGCGACCTAGCAGGTCAAAGCTACCCAAGTGGTGTGGGAGCTTTAGGGAATTTTTTTTGTTTTATTTTGTCTTTCTTGGTTTAGCCTTCCCCTTCTCGTCTCCCCCCCCCCCCCCCTCCACTTTTGTGAATGGGCCGTCAGGAGTTACTGGGCTGTGTTTGGCTGTGAAGTTCACTAGAGTTCATGCGGTTTCCTCTGGTGGGTTCACTTGCGTTCGGGGCTCAAGCTGGTTTTCAGATCATCGCAACTAAAAGATGGCCTCGCTCTCCCGGCTGCTAAGTGCTGGATCAGCTGGCCTGGTTGCGGACAAAAAAAATGCAGCAACTAAAATAAGAGCCGTCCTTTCAATGAAACGCTTGAGAAACATAACTTCACAAGTTCACAACATTCACAAAGACACACACACACACACACACACACGCCCACACACACACACACACACGCACACACATATATACACACACACACACACACACACACACACACACACATATACACACACACACATATATACACACACACACACACACACACACACACACACACACACACACACACACACACACACACATATATATACACGCACACACACTCACACACACACATATACACACACACACACACACACACACACACACATATACACACACACACACACACACACACACACACATATACACACACACACACACACACCCACATCGGTAAATGCAGATACATTTTGAAGGACGTAGAGGTAAAGGATGAAGACGTCTTAAAACATGTTTTGATGTGGGTTTGTCTTTTTTCACAGAGTGCTTATCAAGCCAGCGGTACTTTGTGACCTTCCTGAGTGTGTTCCTCCTGACCGTGGTTCTGGGTCTGGGCATCCTGGCGGTGCTCAGGATTATGCTTCGACGCAAGGAAGAACCCCAGCCGGACCCCCAGAACCAGCCGTTTGACACCAACAAGAAGGTCTGTGTCAGTCTGTGTTCATGTGCATGTTACTGTTGTGTTTTTAGTAGTTTTGTCAAAGCCATGTATCTCTGTCCTCTCTCTCTCTCTCTCTCGCTCTCTCTGTGTGTATGTGTCTGTGTGTGTCTGCGTGTGCATGTTCTATTAATATGTTTGACGGTTTTTACATTTGTTGAGGCCAGTTCAAAATGGGGCATATTGTGTAAGCCACACTGTTGGCAATCTATATCATGTCATATGACACTGATCAGAGACGAGTGAGGGAAGTCAATCTTGTTGATGTGTCCCATTGAAACTGCAGTTTCCTTTTCAGTCAATAGAGGGCAGAGTCCTGCAAAGCAAAACTTTAAAAAGTCAAAAACTTTTAAAGTTATACTCCTTTATTACCATCACTTCTTGTAAAGTTCAGCGGAATTCTCCTCACATTACTGTAAACAACAACAGGAACAGGAGAGGGTGAATTTGATTGGCTGCCAACGATCTTTCGCCAGGATCAAACACCATGCCTTTAAGACACTACCACATAGTATATGGGCCTGCCATATTAAAAAAAAGCATTATGATAACTAGACATTGTCTTGTCTCACAGGACCCTTCCTTCGGTCCAACTACGAATGAGAAGACCGTCACTTACCGACGAGACCACAACGTGGAGATGCACGTGCAGGTGCCTAAGATGCCCCTCGATGACATTGGATGGCAGTAACACGGGCAGAAGGGCTCACGGGCACAGATGGGCAGTAAGCACATTCACTAGAGGAAGGACTTTGTGCTTTTCACACAGCACACTTGTTAGAGCCACTCCCTGAAGAGGAACTATTTTGGAGCTCACCTTTGGGTCGTTTAATTTGATACTCAGCACTAAACTTGATGCGGTACTTGGTTTCAGTTCCCATAGAAGAGGGTACAATCAGAGGGTACTTTGTTAAAGGTACGATTTTTATTTCTGTGGTGTTGTTGTTGTTTTCTTGTTTTGTTTATTTTCCTTTGTTTGGTAGCTCATTGTAAAAAATGTTTTTTTTTGATAGTTTGTAACATATTTAAATGTGTGAAAGACAGTGTTTTATTTATAGTTTTTATACACTACACTTTCCAGCCGAGTGTTATAATTGAGAAAGTAAATCAGTGTCTAAATAGCCAAAGGCAGGCTTACCGTGTGTTAGCTTGCCACCTAGTGGTAGTTGATGGCATTGTCTGAACAAGGAGACTCAATCCAGCAATCAGCACCATACAACCCTGTCAGGGCCAGGCCTTAATACTGACACAACGATGACTGGGTTAAATTCAGGTGAAAAAAAATAATGTGGCAATTGGTTTGGAAAGGTGACCCGTCCCTTTATAACCAACAATACCTATGCTATGTTAACAACGAGCACAAAAAACAACTGTCTCACTAGTTTTCCATGATTTTTAATTATTGACCTGCACAACCCCAGATAGAATGGGTATTAACATTAACTGGGTTTTGCCTTTTCGTTCCTTCTGTCAGATAGAATTGCATTTTGTGGTATGACAACTGAACAAAACGCAGCCTATATTTTGCCACAGAATTGGCATTATTCCACATATTACAATGGCATGTCATCTATGACTTCCGCACAAGATTATGACAGTCAAAATCGAACCTCCCTCTGATTACAGTGATATGTGAAAACGGTGCAAAATCATATGGTGCCCCTTGGTCACACACTTGCAACCACTGTTGGACTACCCGATGGTCTATTAGAGAACTGGGTGGTTTTGGTGATTTTATTTTTATTTTGTTCATACTAATAGAGCGTGTAGTTTACTGAATCACCTCATATTCGCGTAGAGCAGGATCCTGAGCGGTAGCCTACGTGTTTACATCGATCTCTCATTTACCGAATGTTTTCAATCACCAGCCTAGGACTTGATTTAGGTACAGAGATTATAGCGCTACGCTCTCTTCACACGTGTTACCGTGTACTCAACCCGACCTTTGGTCTGATGATGAGTCAGACGAAGTTTAACTGGAAAACGTGCCCTTGCCGAATCAAGCGCCTCCACTGGAATTCTTATTCTAGGCGTAAGCGTGACAAAGCAAGTGACACTTGCGTCTTGGGCGTGTGTAGGCCTACGCATGTCGTGTACTACTGAAGAAGGTCGGCGGAAGAGCCACAGGAGTAGCGAAGGAGTGTGTATAGGGAGAGTGATAAAGGACTGACGGTAATCGGTACCCTCTTCGGTTTTTCTTGCTATCTACTAAAACAGTAGATGCTGAGATGTTCTTTACCACTACTCCCAACTTCACACCAACTCCCCCCACCTGTGGCCTTCTTGCGGCCTCGAATTTGATGACCAATAGTTTACTTTACTTTTCTTTGTTCATCTCTAGTTCAGGACACTAATGATTATGAGTTTTGATTATTTATTATTTTACTCTGTTTAGTGTTTTTTCAAATGTTTTGTATGTTGTGGATTATATACATTTGGTACGAAAGCCATCTAGCGAAAGGCAGCAACGTTTGACTGTGCATGTCTTCATTAAAATAATGTGTTTGCAATAATTCTACAAGCACCAAAACGAATGCCCTGCAATTACAAATGAACAGTTATATATTGATGATATAAATATGATTCACACCTTAGGTTTTGTTACATTATTGTTCACTTTCACTTGAACAAAATGATAATGGAAATCATATTGAGACATAGACTATGTCAACCCACCCTATGGTGTAACCATCTAATGTTGATATTGGGATAATAACTGTAACGCGATAACGCATTTGAACTGCAATAGTAACGTAACTTCATATTACAATAAAATGCGCCTTCACTTAACTTAACAATTCCACAATCATTTTTGATAGTTTTTGTTCAGGCCTTGCTATGTGTCTGTAGAACCGCAAACTGGCGACGCCAAATGCATGAGCGTTGCGACGCCATTTACTAATGACATATTTGATCTAATTGTGAACAACAAAATAGATTAAGCTCTTTCGGATTTAATTTGTATCTTTAGGTGCCTGCATACAACAGACTCTGACACTATATCAAATTTATTTTTGAAGTGTGATACGCATTGCATTTCCCAAAGCACAATTTGTTTCAATTATGCAGACGCAAAGACATTAATGATTTGTTGACAGCTTGGATTTGCATTTACAATTTGTAGTAGGCTACGCCGTTAACCCAACTCAGAATCTGATTAATCTAATATTTAGTTTACCAGAAAGACGCTTAAAGATCAATTAGACCACAGATCAGGGCATTAATAACAGTTGTCTAACTTTAGGGCATTCACACAGCACTTTCCATTCCCTTCAAGTAATATGATTCTAATTTCCTATGTCTTGATGTCTCGATGAAAAAAAGTGGAAATAAAATTACAGTTGAATTAACCACAATGAATGCTGTGTTTAATTACTTATGTTTCCCACTATAGGCCTACGTCTCGTCTGTTCCCTTTTTTTCCCACCGAGGTGTGTCAAACATCACGGAGATGCGTTTTATGAGAGACTGGTTTTTCCCTTTTTGGCAGACAATTACCTGTTGGCCCATTGTGTAACATAGTGACAGTCTATGGTTGGTTCAGAAAAGCTAAATCCATACTATAGGTTTTACCTCAGCGTTTCGATATAGTTTGTGGAAAATGTAGAACATTAAACAATTTACTGTCCTTTAGAGTTACTGCCTCAATTTCTTTATTAAGAATACCGGTGCAAAATTTCAGTTGAACACTTGGGGACGCCATTTACAAACAGTTTGCTGCTTAGAAGTTCTCAAAAGTAAGACTGAATTGGTTGTTAGAGAATTTCACCTTTCTCAACTTTTTAGACTTGCGGCGGATTTAACATTTTATGTCTGAGTGTGAAGTGCCAACTGTACGTAATATACGAATGACGAATGTTATTATTTATTATTCACATGTAACAAAATAGCATATTAATTTTGCTGCATATAGGCTAAAGCCGAAACAGACTACCGTAAAACGGAAACAACTTGTATCGTCCTTACTCTTAGCAAAAAGCCTAAAACCACGGAATCTCTGAAGATCGTAAATTGTGACTAAAAACTGTTGCACAAAGTCAAAGTTGTTTCCATACCGCAACAACACTTTATGATACTCCGTTTAGGCCGAAAAAAATACCCATGTGGGCCTAGTGTGACCACTATGCCTTTATGTAGAAGTCGGATCATAATAATATTTATCCCGGGAGTCCTGAGTCCCGGGATGGCGTAAACTTTATTTGACTGAGATGTGATGATGGTACGACGGTAGATTATTACGCCATTATTTTCCCTTATTGGTTATATTTTAGCCTTATCCTTTCATAGATCAGTGTTCAGCAGTACATCGGACTTCTGTAGTGTGGCGTTTTGTAGCCTATTCAATGTGTAGTCTTGCAGGCTACCGCTTACAATGCAGGTTGTTATTTTACAATTCTATTGCTGTCCAAGCTTGCGTTATGAAAAACAAACTACTTATTTGCAAGTTCCAATAATAGCCAATGAGTAACTATTCAGATTTGTTGTTGATGGTGTCTGTTCAGCAGTTAGGCTATTGGCAAAATAGTGTTGGATTGACATATATCGACAAAGCAAAGTGGTTTGGCTAATTTTGCATCCAGATTATCAGACATTCTGTTGGTATTTTGCGCATTCAAGACTTTTGATATTTGTACAGCGGCATTTCTATACAAATGAACACTATCCATAATTCAGATTTATTTCTATTTAAAAACTATATAAACTAACTTTGGTAGACTACCTCTAAAAAGTTAGTTGGCCACTAACTGTTTTGGAGAGAGGTCTGCCAAGAACATCAGTATAGGCTTGAGTTCCTGTTTTAAAATGTTTCGATGTAACACGCCTGAACAATGTTTTAATAACCATTAACCTAGCCTAATTATTTCTGAAAATATTCAGTTTAAAGTGAAAAAATTGCCCGAACAGGTTCTGTTTTTTTTATCATCTTCGTCACCTAAAAGGAGCAATATTTTTTGTGTTTGGCAGACTATTTAACCAGATTTTACGGCCTATATATAATAATAATAATTTGTTCTTATGTCTCAAGGTATTCAGTTAGAAAGATTACAACCACTGCAAAACTGTGATAATTTAAATCTATTTTAATAAGTCATTGTAAATGTGGAGATATAATTTTCAGTGTATACACTGGATACACACAATACAATGGATTTCCATTCAATGGAATTATATATCAATAAGGTCAAAACCATAATGACTTTATTACAAGGTGTCAACCAACGATCAATGTTTTCAAACATGTACATGCTTAAATTATAAAAGCAATTAATACACTCGAACGGAGCTATACCAATCTAAAATCATAAATATAATTCCAAAGTGCGACTCAGACTTCAACGTACAAGTCCAATTCATGGATAAATAAAACAGAAACAACCATATATACAATATCAGGCTTACCCCTAAACGAGAGAGAAAGAAAAGAAAAAATGCAAAAAGTCAAAATGCACTCCAGAAGATATCAAAGAACAGCAATGCACAAGAAAATGAGGCTACTGTACAAAACTTGTCTCCTGAATTAACGCCGCTGTCCCATCGCCTTCAATAACTATATTTCAAGGTTATTTCTAGATTTATATTCATCTGTAGGCCTGGGTAGTCCTTAAATAAATCCAAAGATCATACCAAAAATATCCGTCAACCATACGGTTAAGACATTAGTCATTCCACAACTAAAGACAAAAAAACTATGACATTTTGACCAAAAGACTTGTTTTATCTTTGCTCTTATGCAGTCATGGGCGTGAAAATCAGGTTTACTTAGTAAGTAAAGTGCTGCAGTATTGTAGGCTACTGAACGAAAGAAAGAACGCAGGTTAAAATGATCAAATAGTCAAGACACCCAAATATGTAGTGTAAACATTTCAATGTCTTCTCAAGTTAGCAAGTTTTCTTCGCTTATTCCTGAACTCGTAGGAGAGCGCTGCTTTCGTCTTTACGGAAAATTCGAAGGCCATCTAAACAAACTCGAGATATGTGTGGTACACAATTTTGATGAAAGCCTGAAGAGACCGTGTATATTCTTTTTTTTGCAAAATGCCTTCTCAAATCTGAGAGAGCGTGTCCTCAAAAAATCACAACTATATCTTCTGTCTTAGTCCGGCTTTTACAGTAGTTTTTTGTCAGTGCATGTGCAACATTTCAGTGTATATATATTTGGAGAGTCTGTGGACCTCTTAGTTGATTGCATTGTGGCCGTTCAATCCCGACGTTTGGACGGAATCATTTGGATGCATCAGGTCAGGCGAATGGCACGAAGGGCTACCTGGAACACTCTGCTCACTGTCGGTGTCGCTGCCCTTTTTACACCCGGAGCCCGGTTCTCCCGCGGTGTGGGTTTTCACGTGTTTACTGAGATGGTCACTGCGCATGAAGCGCTTATTGCACACCGGGCAGGCGAATCTTTTCTCGCCGGTGTGTGTGCGGAGGTGTCGCTGCAGCTCGTCGGACCTGGTGAATCTTTTCCCACAGAAAAGCCAGTTGCAAACGAACGGTCTCTCCCCGGTGTGCCACCGCAAGTGCGCCTTGAGGTGAGAGGTCTTCCCGTACACTTTCCCACAGCCCGGAATGTGGCAGCTATGCAGCCCTTTCCTGCGCAGGCTTGCTCCCGCTGGTCCGAGCCTTTCAGCCTCTTGGCAGTTCGGACAGTCGCAAGTCGCTCTCCCTGAGTAGCGCCGGGCCGAGGACCGGGGAGATCCCGCAAGAGAGACTGCGGGGGAACCGGACAAGACAGAACCGTTCGTACCTGTCATTGAACCGGGGCTTGTGTCCGGGTAATTGGCCGGCAGCACCGGTTTGAATCCGTCCATCAGGTGCTGCCCACCGCCGAGGAGGTGAGGCGATGGACTGGCGCTGAAGGCGGAGTGGCTCAGAGAGGTGTAATCGGAGTTGTAGCCTCCAAGAGGAGAGTGCAGCGAGGTTTGGAGCGCGGCACCGTTCGTGCCCTGAACATCAATCCAGCTCGGTCCCATGTCCCATGCCCAGGCCGATGCCCCACCGGTCCCCACGTCCCCGGCGGATATGCCCGGATGAGCTGACTTAAACCACGAATCGTACGGATGTGCAACGCTCATCCTTGGATAGATACCTTGCAAGCTGTCAACCGATGTATGTACCTTGGATATGAAGACCGATTGTGGACTGTGCTCTTGAGAACCGTTTGCAACAGACGATTGGAAAACGGAGTAGTCGTTTCCAAACGGGGTGTTGGATGAGTTGGTCGTCAGTGAGAAAGCACTGGACCCGGGAGATCCATTCACACCGAAGGAGTCCGCAAATCCATTACCTCCTCGTGGTGCTCCCGACACTCCGAACGAGGGGAGGCTTGAACCGAGGCTGCAACTGCTCGGGGCGGCTCGTTTCCACGGGTGAAATCCTTTAGCGAAAGACGAGGCACTATCCGAGATGGATGAGGGGCTCGGGCTCCCAATCTTATTACAAGTTGCAGCTAACATTGCCAGAGGAGTTGATCCCAACCTTGGTTCTTCCTAGAGGAAAAAAAAGATCACAGAACATTTGAGATCTATGCAGTGCAGTTTCAAAGGAAACAAGAAATAGTTATGTTTAGTAAAATACACGTAAATACATGGTGTCTTGGTGTGCAGTAAGGTCAAGATATAGACAAGAAACCACAAACGTTTGTTTCTGAAACTAAACTATGCGTAATGTACTGTTATTGCAACAACAAAAAACAGTACACATTGATTACAAACATTGTGAATCACACTAAAACCACTACTTGTCTACAAGTTAAGTAAAAAAATAACGTGTTTACCAAATTCCGATTATTAGGTTGTTATCCAGGTAGACAATTTACGAGAGACTCGAAGATATTCAGAAAAGTCGCTTCTCTGAATAAACCATACAACAACAGCATAAACCCAGCGCAAAGTGTTTTTGAGAGAAACGCACAAATTAAGCGAAGGGTATCAGCATATAACCTGACTCACCCCTAGAAGTGAAGTTGCCATCTCAGAAGTGTGCTCTTTGAAGGATGCCTTTGCATTTATAAGTCGGCCCAGTGTTTTTTTTAGATGTGTGCCGTACAATGATGTTTTTCCGCCCATCCCACAACAATTGTAGCTCTTCGTTGGCTTTGAAGTGCCGCTGCGATGCCCTGGGCCAATCAGAAGTCAGGAAACTCAGGAATGCCACATTCTCAGTGTGATGTCATCGGTGCTTCCAACTAGTTCCTCTTATAGTTTTCTGATGGTGTGAAGGGGAAGATAAGTCAACACTGCTTTATTTAGGGCCAATTTCAGACATGCTAAACTGGCAAAGAAGTGTTATTCCAAACAAAGTGTCCCCTACAATATTTTTTTGGTCACAGAACTATGACAAATTACGCGAGACTTTACATGGTCATGGCAGTAGCTAAGACATATTTCAAGGTCGCCCCTCACATCTGTATTGCTTTATCTGACTCTTTATTTCCCTTTATTTGACTTTATAGCCATTTCCATGCGCCCTGTTTATCTAGAGTCTGTCTCCGTCTGTCTCCTCTGGCAAGTGGCCCTTAAGGCATCAGGACGAGTGGCCACTGAAAGCCAGCAGACAAAAATTATGAGCACTCCTCCAAATATTCCGCCTCTGGGCGAAGGGCAGCAGCGTGATAGTTATGTAATAAATATGTGTGTTGCTACTGTGAAGAGGGGTAGGAGGATAAATGTCTGTCGCGTCCATTTGAGGCTCGTGACTCGGAATGTTGCGAGGGCGTGGCAGGCCAGCCCTAGGGGTGGAAGGGGGTGGGCACGGGGAAGGAGCACCGCTTCACAAATAAAAAGGAATTAACTTCATCCCCGTTGTCCCGGTGCTTCCGTCACATTCACGAGCAGGCCGACTGTGTGTTTAATTCACCGGTTGAGCAAGAGAGTTGTTTGTGGGCTACTGGTTAGAGGTGTCAAAGGGCTGACGGGTCATATACAACATATCCCCTATTTGTTTTCTTTTTGTTTTAAAAGCTAAAAACTAAAGTAATGACAGGCATAGAGGGACACAGGAAGATTATGGAATTCTCAAAAATATGTTTCCCCCACGTTTGAATAACATTAATTCTATTTTCCGATGTAGACTATTACATAAGTCACCAAATATTTTGACAGCTTTTAGGAATAAGGATTTTACAAGGTTCATATCCTGGGTTGAGAAAAATATAACAAAATTCGTTCGACGGCGGCTGGGCTACGAGTTTATTAAGTTTAATACATTTCCTTCAGTAACCTGTCACTGCCCTGCCTTTTTCATCACCCGAGTCTACATTAGCATGCGTCGCGCGTGGCACAGCGTGCATTTCATTTGAATTTCAAATTTAATAAAGCGACAGCCTCTAATCACGCGCAGTTTTATTTGTTTGATATTACGGTGTATCTTGACCGGGCCCCGCGCGAGCGACTTGACCAGCTCGATCATTACAGGACAGAGGGAAAAGTTAATTAAAACGCGCGCGGAGATTCCTCATCCGCTCATCTGCCTCTCGACGGCATCTCGCGCTTTACAGCACGCAGTGATGGATGGACCGCCCGATTAATTTCTCCGTTACCTCCGTTACCTTCAGTTCATACAAGTATTTTAATTTACTCCTGGACTATTGCATGCATCAAAATTGTGCAGAGACTACCTTGATAAAACGGTATAATTTTCGGATTAAATTTAGTTGTTTTTTATCCTAATTTAACGCATGTGTCATCGCTGTAATTCAGGGTAAAATGAATCGGAAAAAATGTATGGGCTATTTATTTGTAATCCACGGTAGTATGTTATTTCTCCATAATATTAATTTTAGGGTTTAGGGTTATTTCTGGGTTATTTAAACTGTGTGTTTTCTGAG
>NC_137918.1:13248583-13253583 GCF_963457725.1 Sprattus sprattus | reverse complement strand
CCGGGGGTAAAATAAAGTAGCCTATATTACTGTAGCCTACCAGCATCAGTCCGTCGGCTCAAATTAGACATCACAATTTAATTGAATGCATTTCACAAATACATGTTCTCCTCATGTTTAATATTATATTATATAATACTGTTTGCTAATTTCATGGGCTGTACTTACGTAACTTTGATATTAAATTCAAAGAGGTGGTGTTTGCTGATTGCTGAAGAACATTCGGTAGAAAAAGCAGCAAAGAAATTTGACATTGACCCGAGACGAATGCAATAGGCTACGACTAGCAGGTGGATGTAGAAAGAAAGTTAGGCTGGATATCAAACCAGCTCTTTTCAGTCCGCGGTAAGCATAATAGAGTGTCTAGAAAAATGATTAAAATCAAGGCTTTGGAAATCTTTTCTTCCGTGATTGACAGTAGAGACGTTAACTCTAACTGTCTAACTGTTTATGTTTACGTTGATACCGCACATAAAGCGCTACGCGATGTGCAGGCAGTGTTGAACGCATATGCAATGAATTATATTAGCCTACTGCAATTATGCCCATTATTTAAATAATACAATTCTATAACAGAAGATAAGTAAGAAATAAAGGCCTGCCCCTAATACAAGCCTGCCCCAAATAAAGGCCGGTGCGCTGTGCAGCCTAAGTAAATACAAGCCCCGGCCACAATTGGAGGATTTACGGTATGTATGTGGCAGACATGTGTGAATGTAATGATGCAGTTATATATGTATGTGACAGACATGTGTGAATGTATTGATGCAGTTATATATGTATGTGACAGACATGTGTGAATGTAATGATGCAGTTATATATGTACGTGACAGACATGTGTGAATGTATTGATGCAGTTATATATGTACGTGACAGACAGACATGTGTGAATGTAATGATGCCAACACAGGTCTGTTGGTGTAGTTAGAGGAACAAAGTCAACAGAGCGCCTCCTCCCTATATACAGTATAAATCTTTATTTTAGACGCCAAGTTCCATATAAAATAAAAGACATACAACTATAAAAAATAGAGAAAAGCAAAAAGATACAACATAGATAATAAAGTGCATTAAAAAGTATGAAGACTTTTGTGCCAATGGTGTCCTAAGTTCGAGGTAAATGGATAGCAGCTCTTTAGAGGGTTGACCAGAGCCTCTACTAAACAGTTCTCAGACCTGTCCAGTCGACACATGAAACCATATATCAATCCTATATGTAAATAGGGTAGCAATGTGCAGAGTCAAGGCTTCTCTTTGGCATTATCAATTGAGATGGGGAATAAAAGATACAGAATCCTCCTCCGCGTCCCCAAAACCAAGCTCCGCACCATAGGCGACCGACCGGGCCTTTTGCTCAGCAGCGCCTCACATATGGAACAGCCTCCCTGACCACCTTAGGGCAACGCAGATGCTGGACTCCTTTAAAGCTGGACTTAAAACTTTTTTATTCAGGAAGGCATTTCTGGCCTTGTGTTAAATCTAGCACCACTAAGTTTTCTATTATGCTTATGTTAACAATTTTTTTATATTATTGTATTATTACAGTTAGTTTCTAATATGTAGGCACTCTGAGATTCTTTTGAATGACAAGTGCGTTAAAAATAACATTAATTATTATTATTATTATAGAATAAGGGGAAAGGCCATGGCTCTTATACACAGGCACAGTTTACAGGGTACGGGTGGACACAGATGCATATACATGAGGGAACTGCACCAGGCATCACACGTAACACACACACACACACACACACAAACACACACACACACACACACACACACACACACACACACACGTAACACACAGACTCCTAATTGCTGACCTTAACATGAGAGTGGAACACGAATACACTCTTAATTCAACACATTACACATAGAATTACATAGTATACCCTACAACTACTATACATATGGAATTACATAGAACAGTGTGTGTGTGTGAGTGTGTGTGCTAGTGTGTTTGTGTACTAGCGTGTGTAAATATGTGTGCGCATGCATGTGTGTATGTGTGTGTGTGTATTTACCCTCTCTGCTTCATTGCTGTGTATGCTGCCTGCACCACCCTCTCTGCCTCTCCCTCTCTCCCTCTCCCTCCCTCTCTCTCCCTCTCCCTCCCTCTCTCTCCCCCTTCCTCTCCCTCTCCCTCTCCTCCTCTCCCTCTCCCTCTCTCCCTCTCTCTCGCTCCCTCTCTCTCTCTCTTCCTCGTCCTTGACTTCCACTTCAGAAAATGGATGCCCTCTCAGATTGGAGCGGAGGAAGAGTTGACAGGTAATGGTTAGCGTGATAACTGCTCCGATTTCATCAACCGCCAGATTCTTTCTCTCATTCTCTCCTCTCTCTCTCACTCCCCCTCTCTTTCCCTCCTTTATTCTCTCCTTCTCTCTCTCTCTCTCTGGCAGGGAACTCTCACTGAGATTACTTGTCAGGCAGAAGATCAGATGCCTCTCTCCTCCTCTGGCATTCACTGTAGATGGAGGAGATAGAGGGAAAGAAAATCATATACCGGCATAAGGAAGAGGAAAAGGAAGAGCTTTGATGGCATAAAGTCTGCCCAGATAAATGTTTATAACATAAAATGATTCATAGTTAATGAGAGCAAATGCTGTTTGTTGACATACATTGTGCTCCATCATGTACGTTTGAGTAATAGTTCAGTTTGTCTCAGGAGTATAACTGTAGCCTGTAATTAATTAAAGGCTGGCGTGTAATTAGATGAAGAATAATAATAATTTGAGCCTGACACAATTTTAGACCGATGGCTGTCTCTTTTTGCCATGGCAGCACCAGTCGTATTTCTCAAGAGTGCCTGGAGGACTATGGTTGTCATGGCACCTGTAGCTTTCTCTCTCTCGCTCTCTCTCTCTCTCTCTCTCTCTCTCTCACTCTCTCTCTCACCACATACACATACACAACTTTTCAAACAGGATTCTAAAATGGAAAGGTGTCTAAACTGTTATTATGGGCTATTTACTGCTCCTGCCAAAGCTGCATGTGCTCGGTAGAGTGGAAAAGAACAAAAAAGGTGGCACACGGAAGGCCGACATCTTTCACACACCGCTGCGGCATCGGGTAAACTTTCAGTTCAATAATCCTCTCGAGACTTGCACTTAGTGTCGATAGCGTATTTGAATCCATACATAAATAATGGGAAAATACTTTCACTTACAGAATAATTTTTCATCTTTTGTTAATGCGCATTATGGTGTGTGTTTTTTTTTACCCGGGATGACAGCCAGATTGTGTGCCTTTAATAGCCCGTATTATTAATGTCCTGGTGATAATCTATCGATCGCGGTTTCAGCCTACGAGGAATTCCTTTTAATCAAACCATTCGGCGTTTCCGCTGCATGGTCTCCTCTCGCCCCCACACAAAGGCACAGCGGACTTTTGTTTGATCAGCCATGTATCATCAAACGGGTCTCCTCAAGCGGAACTAATCGCCTGTTGCGGAGCACCTACAGGTTCCTCATAATGGAATTATGGTCTGAAAGGATCAGAGTTCACTCTGGCAGACTCCTAACAGCATTCAGAAGCCCATTAATGCATTATAAACAGACTAATAGAGCTGGATAACTGGATACAACTGCACCACTTGAGGAGAAGTATGCCGAAAAAAAAAAAGAGTGGGAGGGAGGGATGGAAAGGGTAGCTTGTTGACAGCTTGTTTGGAGGACTTTTTTTTTTTCTACCGAGGAAAAACAGCTGTGGAAGTCCTTATAATGCATTAGGTATGTCAACCCATTCAGATGGTGAAATTGGGCATGAAATATCTCTGGCATGCTTCTTTTTTTTTCTTCATTTTTTCACCCAATTTTGGTTTTATGCTGCCTGGGAGCTGGAGCGATTATGGAACATCTGGTCCATCAGGATTCATCTTTGCGCGGCCTAATTGGCTGTTCTTGGGCTGGAAGTCCCCCTTGATGCTTCCCGAGGTGAAAGTCCTGGGTTTTTTCTCACTGCAAACAGAGTGTGATGCCCAGACCATAGACGAGCTCAGTATGTCCACGGCATGAACACAAATAAATAACCAACAACCAACCGTATAAAATAATTATACTAATATAATATTTATATATAAATACCAGGCCCCACATATCTATGCACATTTTGTGTATTTTAGGTAATGAAAGGTATTTATTTAGTGATGATAAATATAGATGCGTATGCTGGATATCTGACATACACTTCACACACACTAGAACAAACTGCTCCTCAACATCAGACACTTTTGGTCAATATGAAGCAAGTGTGCAAGATAGATGAATGAGAAAATATCAGTGTCATTTTTCCCATTATTTGATTAGCTGACATAATGTGTGCGTGTGTGAGTGTGTGTGTGTGTGTGTGTGTGTGTTGGAAGAGAGACTGAGGGGGGGGGGGGGGGGGGGGGGTGGTGTGTATGTGTTGGAAAGAGAAGGATAGGGGGAGCAGTGCACAAGCTTTTCATTAATTAATGTATCTGCTGCTCGTGAGTTTTGTTTGTTTTTAAATACCTCTGTTATGGATTTATCATTTCTAAGATTGACTGTGTGCCAGGTCCCCAGACACACACACACACACACACACACACACACACACACACAAACACACACACACACACAGAGAGATTGACTGTGTGCCAGGTCCCCAGACAGCACGTGGACAAGGAAATCTCCTGAAAATCTATAAAACAGATGTTCACTAATCACACACAAGTGCAAGGTGCATAAACATTATTTTAAACAAGGCTAATATATCTGTGTGTATGTTTGTGAGTGTGTAGATGACTTTCTGTGTGTATGTGTGTGTGTGTGTGTGTGTGTGTGTGTGTGTGTGTGTGTGTGTTTGAGTGTGTGTGTGTGTGTGTGTGTGTATGTGTGTGTGTGTGTGTGTGTGTGTGTGTGTGTGTGTGTGTGTGTGTGTGTGTGTGCGTGTGTGCGTGTGCGTGTGTGCGTGTGTGTGTGCAATGTCTTAGGAAGTACATTTCTGGTTGCAGTAATTCCTGTACTCACAAATGACAG
>NC_137918.1:13206010-13218510 GCF_963457725.1 Sprattus sprattus | reverse complement strand
GTTAAAAATGATGAATGAGGGAATTGCACTGACAGGCCGGTTGCCAAGGACTGCAGTCCTCATGTCTGAGCCAACATTTAAAGAGAATGAAGAGGAGTGTAATAGGTTATCTGTATGTTCAAATGCGTAGAATATAATCTTCTCTGATGAGTCCAATTTTCAGCTTTGCCCAACACATGGTCGTCTGATGGTTAGACGGAGACTTGGAGAGGCCTACAAGCCACAGAGTCTTGCACCTACTGTGAAATTGGACTCATCAGAGAAGACGAACTTAGAAGAACCTCCAGTCCGCTTTGGTTCAATCCTTATGGTCTTTGACAAACCTCTGCCAGGCAAAGTACAACGTTGTCCCGGAAGAAAAACTTGCTTCCTTTTGCTCTGACAATGTTCCCCAACTCTGAGAAGTGTTTTTTCCAGCAGGGCAATGCTCCATGCCACACAGCCAGGCCAGTAAAGGTGTGGATGGAGTACCACCAGATCAGGACCCTGTCATGGCCATCCCAATTTCGAGACCTGAAACCCATAAAAAACCTCTGAAATGTGATCAAGAGGAAGATGGATGGTCACAAGCCATGAAAAGAAGCCGAGCTGCTTGAATTCTTGCGCCAGGAGTAGCATAAAGTCACCCAACCGCAATGTGAAAGACTGGTGGAGAGCATGCCAAGACACATGAAAGTTGTGATTTTAAATCAAGGTTATTCCACCAAATATTGATTTCTGAACTCTTCCTAAGTTAAAGCATTAGTATTGTGTAGTTTAAAAATGAATATGAGCTTGTTTTCTTTGCATTATTCAAGATCTGAAGACACTGCATCTTTTTTGCTATTTTGACCAATTGTCATTTTTCTGCAAATAAATGATCTAAATGACAATATTTTTATTTGAAATTTGGTAGGAATGTTGCCAGTAGGTTATAGAATAAAACAAAAATGTACATTTTACTTTAACACATACCAATAAATAGTAAAACCAGAGAAACTGGAAACAGGAAACTTTTTTCCGCGGCTGTATATATATATATATATGTATAGCTTATGCTATATGTGCCACAATATTCTAACCAGAGTTTCTATGTGCAAGGAATGATTTAGCTACTTGCATACAACTCTATGATGCACTAATTTATTTTTACTTTTTTTTATTGCATTTACTTAAGGGACTTTTACTTTTCCCTTTAAATATATCCAACCGCCTGAGAGGTGCCTTGAGAATGATGGCATAACTGACTAACAAATATCAATGCTCTTACATTTTTATTTTTGTGTGTGGGTGTGTGTCTTGTGTGTGAAGAGAGAGAGAGAGAGAGAGAGAGAGAGAGAGAGAGAGAGAGAGAGAGAGAGTGGGAGAGAGTCTGAAAGAAATGCATTTGCTGTTGTGATGTTGATTGACAGCTCAAAGTTCTCCCTAACAAGTTCTTCCCAGGGGAACAGAGAGCGAACAGCGCGCAGATATGTTGACTCCATATTCATGTCAATCACGTTTTGTGGTCATGACCACTGTGGTGGCAATCACTGTCGTAATCTTATTGCTATACTTAGACTGCCGTAAGTGGGCACGGAGAACAGCCGCCACCGAGCAGTGATATTAAGAGGAATCAAACTGCAGAAATAGGCCTTTGTGTTTAAGATGTTCAGAAACCAATATTATCTTGAGCGCTGACTTTTCTGTTCTTCCTCCGTTCTTTCACAGACGCAAGATGGATCTTTAAAAAAGGGCGGTTTCTATGAAATTCGTTGCTACCCTCCTGTGGTGGAAAGAAGAATTAGCCTAACTGCGCACAACATTGTTAAAGTATCGGTAGACTTTAATGTAGTTGACCTAATGGCATCCCACTGAAATGTTGGCATGACAAGAGACCGCTGGACTTTACATAAAGTTTACATAATTAATTGCATTAATAAAATATAAAATCTTAAAATAAAATTATAATGTTATACTATATTATGTAGTGTAGCCTGCCTATGCCTACGTCAAAACGTGTATGACTACATAAAAACGAATACGTAGGTACTGAGCAGGAAGAAAGATTGGGCCATGGATTGTCTTTTCATTCCTTCATCATAGGGCCTAGGTTAGCCTATACAAACAAAACAAACAGGACAAAAAAGGAAGCGGAATCAAGACAGTGCCGGCTTTGCAATAGGCTATCAATGCATGCTTAAGGTAAATCATCAGTTTGTATGTTACAAGTTGTATTTCTAATTGGGCTACCATTTGTTTAAAAGACAGTGCAGAGAAGGTGATTAACATAGGCAAACAATTTTTATTTCAAGAAATCACAGGAGCGTTAGACTTATTTAGTTGGGGTTGGGTTGAAATTAGATGTAGTGAACAAAATCACCACTAGAGAGCAATGTTGTCATTCTAATTCTAGTTGACACATGGAATTTAGTTTTACGTCACAAAATAATAACCCAACAGGTTAACACATTCAGACCAGTTTTAAAGACTAATTTAACATTAAAATGCTCTCCTCCTCAGTAAACTTTTTTTTATTATTATTTCTTACCCTAATATTCTCTGCCATAGGGGCTATATAAAAGTTGTAGGCTACTGTTATATTGCACAAGGTCTTCCACATGCCTATACATTTGGAGTAGGCTAGTTTGAGTGTTCGTCACTCGCACACTCTGTAGTTTCCAGTTGCTGGTTGCTTGTAGTTGCAGTAGCCTACGCTAGGCTAATTCATTTGTCAAAAATAGCTACCTTAAAGAATGTTTTTTGAAAGTGTTTTGCTTGGTCTTTTACATTGGGTTTCGTGATAGCATAATGTGTCTTTATTCCGCATCCATGCAAAGTTCACAGCTTACGGCCTGCATGCCTCCCTGTCTTAAGGTACCAGTATGCTCCCTCCTGCAACATTGGCTGCGGCTTTTCACTAAGGTGACCAGACGTCCCCGGTTTCCGGGGACAGTCCCCGTTTTTGGTGGCCTGTCCCCGGCTGGAGCTGTCCCCGGAAATGTCCCCGGTTTTCACAGATAGACCCGGGATAGAAATTAAAAATTAAAAAAGAAAACAATGACCAAAACGTTTAGTTGCGTAGCCTACATACCACAGGCTCAAGCAAGCCAGCCAGCAGCCAGGGCAGCAAGCTCTCGCTCGGAGCTCAAAGATCTAGAATGACCGTTTTAGTATTTTGATTGGTGGAATATGCAGCGCGGTAGAATCTTTGCCATTGGCTTTTTTTTATTATTTAGAAAGAGATCGCGTTCACTCATTCATTCAGCCAGCTAGCTCTGACAATACGAGTATAACAAGATAGGATAGCATTGGGATAGGTTAGTGTCATTGTTTATCATCTATGTCATATATTTAACTCATGATCTACATATTTAACCCATGATCTACAATAATCATATTATTTAACCTATGATCTACAATTTGCAACAATGTGTGTGTTAAGCAGCAGCTATCTGTTGGTCAGATGTCAGTCACATCTGTAGACTTGCTAACTAACTTTGTTAACTTTTTAACATTAGCAGTGATACTAGCTACAGTACTATGATATTACAGTTTCACTAATCTGGGTTACTAGAGGTAGTTGGCAACTTGACATTAAATGAAACCACTTGAAAGCTGAGGAGTGCGGACTTACATTAATCACAAACCGTATGAGGTATGCTATCTCTGTCTGGGTGGCTCCGGGAACGTTGGTTTAAAAGCCGCGCAACCACTCTTCCCTGCCATCAATTTTGTTGTAGGCTTTAGATACAGCCTGGTTGAACACGAACGTTTTCGTTTTATATTGTATCAACATACGTTTTCAAATAGCCCTGGGCCAGGCTGTCAGATGTCTATTTTATCACTATAACATTATACTCAAAATCGGAAGAATATTTTTTTCTTTGTCAAGTTTAGTCAAACTGCTGATGTTATGGCAGTGGGTTGCGTTCAAGATGAGGAAGCAAAAACAGTCTCATCAGTTCAATTTTAAGCAGGAGGTTAAAAAATGTGCTAAAATATGAGTCATGTGCTTAGGCTACATAGATTTTCATGTAGCCTAGAATAAGGGTAGGACTACATTACCTAAAAACTAAAACAAAAAACGTATGTTCTTGTGGTGGTCTCTTAAAAGACACTAATGAAATGTGTTTTTCCCCACATTAACTTCACATATTCTGCATTAACAAAGATGTCAACTGGAAGTGTGCCACAGAACTTGTTATTATTTAGATTATTCAGATCTCCCCCCTTCACCTTGACATTGCTTGGATTTTTTTTACTGAAATTGTATTTTGAATCTTTTTGTTTGTTTGTTTCTTAAATCACTTTTGGTATAGTAATACCTAAAAAAAACAATTCCAAAGATCATGGAGTGTATGGGCCTAATCTGTATTTTCATTGTTCCAGCTGATTACACAGAATATAGGAATACACTGCATTTAGTTTCCTCAATGGCCTTAACATGTTCTATGCTGGAAAAACATACACCTGACACCCATATGTGCAGACCAGTCACTTATCAGCCAAGCACAGAGGTTAGGCCTACTGCAAGGAAGCTTGAGTCAACGAGGTTCTTATCACAAAAAATTGGTTCTAATTATCTGGCAAAAGGTTGTTACCTTTACTACTCTTCATTTCAGCCACTTTGTGATTAGTTTTAAGATAAATACTCGTTGTTTGACACTTCCCCTTGCAATTTACAAGAACAAGGGTAAGATAAACTGCTTTATGAAAAAGGGCCCAGCCAGTGTCCCCGTTTTTCCGTTTACAAAGACAAAAACTTTACATGTTTTGGAGGTGTTAACGTATCTGAACTGAAATTGTCCCCGGATTTTGTCTCAGAAATCTGGTCACCTTACTTTTCACGCTGTCGTGTCGATGTAAGCCTACTCGTATTATTTCCCGACTCCGACTGTTTTCTCCGGCAATTCCAATTCAACAATCGCAACCTCACTCCCTTCCTAGCGCTGTTGCCTAGCAACGCTGCACAGAGTGGAGTGGACCCATAGAGTGGACCCTGGGGGAGGCGGGAAAGAGAGGGGCGGATGCAGGTGGTCTAGGATAACTGCACATCGGCTGAGCCTGACAGCCCTCAGGTAGGCCTAGCCATTGCTTACACGTGGCCTGCGAAAAAGGGACGGACCACCTTGCCACTACTGACAAATGACAAGCCCTGGACTTGTGCGCAGAGAAGGCCTGTGGGCGAAAGTTGAAACAGAAAAAAAACCTTAATTCTTTTTATTTAGGGTTACATTTTGTTGCCCCGATTTAGCCTACATCATTTGCTTAATTTCAATGATAATATATAAATTATAATGAATAGTTATCTGTTGTCATTCTCATTATTGCAAACAAAAAAAACTGATCTCAATCTAATTTTTCTATGGAATTGTTAGTCTATGTAATGCATTTTTTTAATGAATAGGTTTTGGGGCCACGGGGGCCATCTTGTAATGATCAAATGAGGCACCTGAATCTATTCTACATGTTACATGCAATCCGAGGCTCCTGAGGGACACCATAAGCCAGACATATTCCAACCAAACAGCCAAAGTGTAGGCAAGCACATACTGCTAGACACACAGAGAGAGAGAGAGAGAGAGAGAGAGAGAGAGAGAGAGAGAGAGAGAGAGAGAGAGAGAGAAAGAGAGGTAGAGAGAGACAGAGAGACAGAGAGAGACAGAGAGAAAGAGAGACAGAGCGAAACAGAGAGACAGAGAGAGAGAGAGACAGAGAGAGAGAGAGAGCAAGTAAGTGAGTGGGTGGACGTGAAAGCAAAATGGGGAAGTCTGTAAGAAGGCATTGGCAGGATGACATGTCATGTCCTCAATGGGCAGGAGGAAGGGACCGATCAGCCATTAGGGTACGCCTGAATTTGAGAGGTACACGAGAGGTGAGGCGCCGGTCACAGCACTGCAGTGCAGACCTCTCTAGGACTAAAGATTTCCATTTGTTTCTGGAAACCCGGCTCTGCCCTCTTCTCTCTCTCTCTCTGTCTCTCTCCCTCTCCCTCTCTCTCTCTCTGCCTCTCTCTCTGTCTCTCTCCCTCTCTCTCTCTCTCTCTCTGCCTCTCTCTCCCTCTCTCTCTCTCCCTCTCTCACCCTCTCTCTGCCTCACTCTCTCTCTCTCTCCCGCTCTCTCTCTCTTTCTCCCTCTCTCTCTCTCACTCTCTCTCCCTCTCTCTCTCTCTCCCTCTCCCTCTCTCTCACTCTCTCTCTCTCTCTCACTTGGTCATCTCTGCTCACGGCCTTGCGTATGGAATGTGCTCGCTTTGCCCCCCCTCCCTCTGTGCATTCCCCCCCCTCCCGGTCTTGAACCCAGCAGTGTTACCCCTGCATGCCTCTGAAACTATGCCGATCTCATAAGGCATGTTCACTTCACCAAACTTCCTGACAGCTCGTATCTAATGTATGTAGGCCAACACCCTCAAACATTCGACAGGAAGTGCACTGTCACAAGAGAATTGTCAGCAGTAGGCTATGACTAGTGATCATTACTTTCAAAGCGGCAAACAGGGAAAGTGCTATATAAAGTGCTTACAATGAAGTTGAATTACTGACATTTTAGATAGGTTTACTTGCTCATAGACTTAGATGCACATTTGCAGGCTGCATAGTTCATTATTAGAGGTAATTGTGGATAATGCCCTTGGTTGACATTTACTGTTCTGTACTTAAGTATGCCCAACTGTTAAGTATTGACCAGCATAGCAGGCATCTTGGCTTCTTGTTCATGTATTTTGCCTTTCATTTGGCCTATCTTTACACAATAGGCCTACACATGAAGTAGGCCTGAGTAAACAATGATAGGTTGTTTAATGTAAATTAACCGCTACAGGGGTCAGAACCGCTACATGGCAAACTCGCTTACGTTAGGCCTTAAATTCTCTGCCAGCACACCTAGGAGGCGTGTGTGACTCGAGAGATGAGCGAGAGGTAAGGTTTCCTCAGACATACAAGAACCCTTGGTTTCTCCTCCCGTTTCCATTTGCCCAACCCCCACAACGTCCAAGTCACCGCCCTTCCCTCTCCCGCTCAACCGAACGTGCTTACGCCAGAGTAACGTTCCAGCCAGTTTTCAGCGCATAGTATCATGGGGAAAGTAGTCTTTTCAGAGGCAGCATATCTCCGAGGCGAAAGGAGACCAAATACAACTCCCATATAAACCTTCGCATGTGAGGTTGGTCCATCCAATCTGAATATGTGGGAGGAGAACATCCGCCCACAAAAGCCATAGCAATCTTTCAATAGCTCAAATGCAATTGTGTATCAAAAAGTGTGCATATGCAATACTTAAAATTAAGATGTCACTATTTAAATGAAAAACAGCAGATCACTATCCAAGGCTAGACAAGTCGATCGGGCTGCTGTGACAGAAGAGAACGGCTTGGCATTCGCTTGAAATTTAAATGGAAGTGGGTGGACCATGGTGTAGACAGTCGCAACTTCGATGTGGACATACTTCAACGATGAACATTCTTTCTACGGGGATAGAAATTCACCTGCACGACTCCGTTCAGCACGCGTCTTAAAGGAATTGAAAGTGACTACTAGCCCGGACATATTTTGTGTAACGTTACAGTTATCTACTGGCGTACAGATTGTGCTTTGCATTTGGTACCGCCCTTCCTGACGGGTGGGTCTTTCGTCAGAGCCAGAGAGAGAGCCAGCGGTCGGAGGAGCTACGCCACAGCCTAGCAGTAGCCATTCGTGGAAAAATAGGCCGTCCTTCTCCGGGCTTCAGCCTGCCTACTCTGCCTCCACGGCGTCCGGCCTTTTTTTCTTAAACAACTCCTCTCCGTTTTTCATTAATGCGGGATGAGTGGTACGTACCCTCCCTCTCATCCGTCTCCACCCCTCTTTTTATGCATCGCCGAACTGTTATCCCCGCTTTTTGTTGTTGAATAACGTTATGTGTTTATGATATTACTGTCTTTCATTTTTTCCCCCATGATTGATCAATGTTGGCTGTGCAATGTGTCGAAAGGACAGCCTTCAATAGCAGTGTTTACGCTACTTTTCATGCCACTGGTTCAGACTTAACCACGCGTTGGTATCATTTAGCCACCTATGGCACGTCATATGAACACAATGGCATGGGATGTTTCCAAATTAATGATTTAATTTGGTGAACGTTTACTTTGTAAGGTTGTCCTCTCACCTTGTTTAAGATTGCAAACGGGCCTTTCTCGCTTTGAACATAGGTTTATCATCTCATTTTTACAGATCAGAAGAAGGAAGCTATGGCAACCGATGGAGGCAAATCAGGTGGTGACAAGGGCAAAACTTCAGGATCACAGGTATCCAAAAACCTCTAGGTCCAGTACCTTGCAAAACACTTCCTGGTTCTGTTGTAGCTTCGTCCCCGTCATTGCATGTGTGTGCTGCCCAAGGTGTTTGGTTAATTTTGGTAACCCTTAAGGCTACGTGTAATTCTTGACTCATATTTTGCCCTGTAAGCTACGTGCATATGTTTTTTATAGATCTTGTAACATGACTTAACTCAGTCTGTCACAGATTCAATTGCCCTTATCGTTTTGCCGATTTGTTTGTGCTTGACGTTGTCAGTTATTTAAACTGTGAATGTTTCGTTTTGTAATTGCCGGCGACCTAGTTTTATTTTGTAAAGCCATCTCTCTTTGCCGAGGAATGAAAAAATGTGGTTCACTCCCACCCACCGACTCTTCCTGTAAACCCGCCCACAGTTTTGACAGCTCCTCTCTCTCTCTCTCTCGCTCTCTCTCTCTCTTCCTCTCTCTGTGTACGTGGTGTGCTGTTGGTGTGTGTAGGACGCTCAGCCATCTCCGCTCGCGCTGCTAGCGGCCACATGCAGTAAAATAGGGGGCGTGGCCGGAGAGGGTCAGGCGGGAGTGCCGCAGCAGATCATCATCGACTCCAGCCAGGGGCTCGTGCAGCTTCAGAACACTTCACAACAGCTGGAGCTCGTTCCCGCGCAATTCACCGGCAACGGCTGGCAGATTATCACCTCGTCCACCCCTACCACTCTTACAAAGGACAGCCTGACACAAGCCGGTGTGACCTTTGCCACAGCTGCCTCCAGCGACGGTACCTCGGTCCGCAAAGTTAAAGTGATTGGTGCAAACAATGCACCTGTCGGACAGCAGCAACAGCAGCAACAGCAACAGCAATTTCAGATCATCCAGGTGCAAAATATGCCTAATTCAACAGGCGGTATCCAGTACCAGGTAATACCACACATCCAGACTGCAGATGGGCAGCAAATCCAAATTAACCCCGCCAGTGCCACATCATTAGGCCTACAGCCGGAGCAAATCCAGCTGATCTCGGCTGGCAACAACCAGACCATCCTTGCCACCCCTCAACGGGCAGGCTCGGCCAACATTGTCACCCAGAACGTAGCCAACCAGGGCATCCCCCTCCAGATTCGGCCCTCCTTCCCTCTCCAGCTGCAGACCATCCAAGGAGCCCAGGCCCCTATGATGACTACAGTACCCATAAACATCGGCGGCATGACCCTCGCTCTGCCTGTCATCAACAATGTCGCAGGGGGGGGGGCTTTCCAGCTGATACAGTCAGCCGACGGCAGCATCTCCAACGGCAACTTTGTCGCTGCACCTGTGAGCAGTAGCGTGGTGGAATCTTCCGGCATCACCACCTGCACCACCACAACCACCACTGTTGACGCTGCCGGTATGCCCACCGTGGATAGCACCACATTAAGCACCACGAGCCCTGCACTAGCCGATGGCGGCGCCACAGAAAAGGACCCGCAGCAGACCCAACAGGCCGAGGCAGACAGTCAGAATCCCCCTGTTGGGCAGATCCAGATCCTGACCAACGGCCTCCAGCCCGCGGGCCAGGACCAGGCGGGCCAGCAGATCCAGCAGTTCCACATCGTGGCGGGCCATCCTCTCCTCCAGCAGTTCCAGATCCAGCAGCCCCAGCAGCAGCTGGTCCAGCTGCAGCCAGGCCAGACCCTGCAGCCGGTCCAGCAGAACCTGCAGCTGCAGGCCTTCCAGAACCCCACGCAGGTGCTGATCCGGGCGCCCACGCTCTCGCCCAACGGGCAGATCAGCTGGCAGACGGTGCAGGTCCAGAACGCCGCCATGCCGCAGCAGCTCACGCTGGCGCCCATGACGTCCAACGCCACCACGGCAGGCACCGGAGGGGCCACGTTCACGCAGATCACACCGCTGGCACTCGGAGGCACGCCCATCACCCTCAATGCCGCCCAGCTGTCGGGGACGGGGGTGCAGACGGTCAACATCGCTGGGCTCGGGGCGGCGGGGATGCAGGTGCAAGGAGTGCCCCTCACCATCACAGGAGTGCAAGGTAACAGTGCTAGCACACCCTATAGTGCAGTGGTTCTTAACCTGGGTTCGATCGAACCCCAGGGGTTCGCTGAGACACTCTGTGGGGTTCGGCAGGGGTCAAGACACACGATAGCCCGGTTCACACTAGCAATGTCGGGCCATTTTTATACATACCTACGTTTTGAAGAAATCATATTTTATTTTTCAAATTACGAAGGGTTCGGTGAATGCACTGATGAAGCTTGCAAGGTTCAGTACCTCCAAAAAGGTTAAGAACCACTGCTATAGTGGCTGAAGAGATCAAGTTAGATATCACCATTACCCTTCCTTCGGCAACCTAGTTATTTATGCAGAAAGATTTCCCAGTGTATTGTTGTGCGTTAGAACCCTGGTTTGCTTATATTATTTTTTTTACAAAGCGACTGCAAAGGGATGTGTGCGTTTCTCAGGGAGTAGTATGAGCCTCTAAGAATCAGAAGGTTCCTTTTTTTACTGGTTTTCGAGCCTCAATGAAAATACACATTGATATTTATTCTTTTTGTGACACCACAACTTGTTAGGCATGGTTCCGATATGATCCCTCTGTAATGAGAATATACTGAGAGTCTAGGGACAACTCCATTGAGAGCCATTGATAGATAGATAGATAGATGGATTCTTTATTGATCCCGAGGGAAATTAAGGTCATCCAGTAGCTTACACTTACAAAAAACATGAATCACAATAAATACAAAAATCACAATAAATACAAAAACAAAAACAATACACATAGGGAGAACCCATCACTAGTTTAGCGGACTCACCATCCAAAACCCCACCCAGGGCTTGATGAAGGCCCCACTCACAGTTGCTGTCTGGTATAATATTTAAGTCACATTTTACATTCTTATTTATATGTGGACATAATATTTGGCCTGTGTGGAGAATAGACTCAGGGCAAGGCCTGGGTGGCCGAAATGTTTTGGTCTCTAAGTAACATGTTGTCTGGGCAACAGTAGAGTTTTTTTTTAGTCTGAAAGATACACAACACACCCAACTGCTATGACGTAGTCATGACTAAGGAAGTACCAGGCCCTGGCATGTTAGTAACATGTAGATTTCCTTAGCAGCTCAACAAGTTTGTATGAATATTATTGTATTAAAGTCATCTAACAATTAGACAGTGTATAATGGTGGGATTCTCCGTAAAAGAATGAGGTATTTTTGCAGTCGACCATTATTCATGCCTGTAAAAAAAAAAGTTCCCCTGTGATCTGTGCATTAGTTTTCTCTCTGGTGTTCTGTAGCATTTTTACACCCCATGTCTCTTTTGGCTGGGCCACAGTACCCTTCCTACACTTCTTTCCGCGGTGGGTAGTTCCAAGTCGAGCACAGCAAGACTTCCTGTAATTGCACATTCATTTTGAATGCACTGAGAGTGGTGTGAAAACACTTGTTTTTGAAAGTTCTGGAAGTGTCCTTCAACCATGCGGGTGTAAGAGAAATGTATTGTGGTTAATTGGTCAACAGCTACGCAGTTAGTATGTTGTGGACATGGTTAATTGTCATGGGTTGTGCACGAACATAACCACAACTAGAGACGGATATCATCAAAGGCTGTTCTTCGTGTGTGATCTTTCAAAATGTTGAATTTCTGTTGAAAGTCTCATTCCTTATGGTTAACTAAACTTGTTACTGATTCAGAAGTGCTACACAATTATTTTCTGAAACTAGATTCAGATTTGTTGAAGACACTTAACAACCTTTTTTCGAGAACATTTTGTTGGTTTGCGTGTATCTCGTACACCAGTAGTAATCGATGATACTAGATGATACTAGATCATAGCCCTACTATTATGTCAGATTAAAGGCGTTATGTGGAAGAATAGTAGTAATTCATGTTTTCCCCCTGTATAACTACACCCACCCTTTCTCCCTGCCCACATTGTCCGAGGAGTCCTGTAGAGTGAACTATTCCCTGCCTTTGAGGAGGAATGCTCCTGGTTTATCTTGGCAATGTCCTGGAGTTGTTCTGCAGATATCGTATGATTATGTCACAGTGTGATTTCAGGAATGTCGGCCAATTGGAACTATCCAAAGAATGATGCATCAGAACGTCTGACTCACTGAACCAGTAGGGAATGCAAAACGGTCTGCGTTTTTCTTCATAAAAACCTCTTTGGTCTGCAGCATAAATGTTCAAATGACAGCTTACTTCTTAAGGAGCTGTTAAAAAAAAAACATTGATTTGGCCCTGAAATCCCCTTCATACCGGTGGCCCACT
>NC_137918.1:13196010-13198510 GCF_963457725.1 Sprattus sprattus | reverse complement strand
TATTCCGACGAAATATAGTCTAAAGTTAAAAAAAGAAATATGGCTTCTAAAAAGAAATAATGAAATAATTAAAGAGCTAGCGGTAGCCAGATGAAGGTATATTAACTGAATCAGAGTAGTAGCACAATGCTTGGGGGGTCTGTGGTTTTTCTCGTACGAATCGCCAACACAAAGAATCTTAGGGTTAAAAGAGAATCTATTTCTATGCACAAAAAATATGAACTTGTGTTATTCACATGGATGAAATAACTATATTATGACGATGGCTAGACGGGTTGGCTGAGATTCCAGCTGCAGAGAGAGTTTTTTTCTTTTTCGGACAGGTACACAGTACTGCACGTGATGGTCCCAAACACAGCTACTGTACGCAGCCAGTTACGTGTGTGACTGAAGACTTATTTCTAATCAAAAGGCGGAAACAGACGTTTTGATCTAGTTGACGTCGGTCTCCTCTGTTCTGAAGTGTGTCAGTGGTCCTGTTTGGACTGATCGCGTTTTCATCCTGACTATAGTGGTGCATGAAGCAAGTCCCAGACATTTTCAAGGCATGTGAGTGTATTTGCCAATGGTTAAAACCTCAAACAGACGCTGAAGCCTTTAGCAAAACAGGCCTTTCTGAGATTATGTTTGGATTTCCAAGTTCTAGTCTCAATGGAGGACAGTTAGCCAGGTTTTTGAAGTTCTTGTTTAAGGAAAACAGAAGAGAGAGAATAAAAAGAGGAGAGAGAGAGAGAGAGTAATTAAAAGCACATATAAAATTACATTTATAAAACAAAGCATTCCTATTGAGAAAATTCTTAGTGTCACGATTTATAGAAAAAGACGATAATGAGAGGGGGGGAACACAATCTAGCTTTCTGTGGCGTGCTACGTTTTGGTGAAAGCAATACTTTAAAGACAATCTTAGTGAAACCATGTTTACATTAATTGAGGGTTGGGAGCAAATGTAGGTTTCTTTGATACAGGAGTTTTAAAAAAAACTAAAAGAGAAAAGGAAAAAAAAAAAAAAACAAGCATAAAGGTCTTTCGTCTCTCAAAGTCATACGAACTGTACTACAATGCCTTAACACAAACTTGCAGTACTGCTCCATGTTGGCCAAGAGCCTCCTCAAGTGAGGGCGAAGGAGACTGGGGGCCTTAAAATGGCGACTTGTTTATTAGAGAAACTTGTGAACTCACTGGTAAACCAGCGCTCTTTTATTTCGTTTTTTTTTTTTATTTCAAATTTTTTTAACCTCTTTGCTTCCTTCCCCTGATTCGTCAGGTTGCGAATCCTTCTCTGAGGACAAAAAAATGAATAAGTCGATAAATACAGTTTGTCCCCCCGGCCACCCCCTACCTACACACAGCCTAGAGTCCAACTCAGCAGGGCCTAAGAGTGGAAGACACATCCACATGGTCCCGTTCTCACCTAAAACACCACCAACACACACACACACACACACACACACACACACACATACACATACACATACACACACACACACACACACACACACACATACACACACAAACATTGGCCCCATCCCTATAATCATTGTGCCTCCGAGTCCCCCCCCCCCCCCCCCCCCCCCTCACCCTGCAGACCTGTGGCATTCCTGTCCTAATCCCCTGGTGTGAAGGGTCTGAAGATCATTACGATGTTCTGAAACGTGTTTGGTGGTGTTTTCTATCTGTGTCCGTTTCGTGAGTAAAGTCTCTTTTTTTAATTTAATTTAATTTATTTAAGATTTATTACCAAGAATGACCCCCCCTCCCACCCCCTTTTATTACAGCACATTCAACTGTAGATGAGAAACTGTGTATTGCTAATTTATTATTTATCCGTATTTTTAATATTTGCCTTTGCAGAAATTGCTGATGTGTGTTGTGCGCTGTCGATTCAGAGATTATGTGCAGCATGTTTTTGTTTTCTGCTAATAGTAATGAATTATTATTTCTAAATGTGGTCCTTTTATAAATATAACCATTACTTTTTAATTTAAATGATCTTTTTTTCGTTCTCACATCATAACGTGTTTTAAAAGAAAAGACATGGGAAAAAAATGCCAAGCAAAAAAAAGTTTCAAATGAAATGGTTGATACCAAACAATTTAGATGTTTTTGGTAATATTTTGTGTGACAACTGATTTTCTTTAATATTTTCTAGTGACATCTCATTTGTAAATCCTTTTCTAAGATGTTCGTTTGTCTCCATGACATTTGATAATGTTTTTTTTTTTTTGCCAGGTTAGCCTCAAAGGCTGCAGTTTATTGATATTTTTAAAATACAACTTTGTACAAATGTGTTATGTGAATGGGGGAAGAATTAAAAAAAAGGAAAAAGGAGAAACTTGCCTGCATAACACTTGAAAATAAAGTGAATTAAATCTGTCTTAAATATACTTTCTTTTGTACGCCTCTTATTTCAGTGTCTTGAGTGTTTTTCAGACACATTTTTGTCCGAAGTCAGAGTTTTGGTCTGATACTAGCTTTACACAGCTCTGACCCAGTGACTAAT
>NC_137918.1:13166010-13191010 GCF_963457725.1 Sprattus sprattus | reverse complement strand
TTGGGAGAGCTGCACCTGGGCCCATAGTGGTGAGGGCATCGAATCCTAGCCACCTTATCGCTCTCTAACTTTAACATGTATTAAACACAATGGGTTTTTTGTTAACAATATACAGCATTAAAACATACATTTTCCATAATAGTCAACATGCTTTTACCTGCATGACAATCATTAAGATTGACGTAATTTAATTAACAGGGATGTATTCAGGTGCAACTTCCCTTAGCAGTAACTGTAAGTGGTAGCTTAAGACACTTTCACATGTCTGAGAACTTAAAATAAGTATTCTTCTCAGCAATATGACAGCTTCACCTTACCTATAGCGCCATCCACTGGAGTTTATCGCGTACTCCTTCACCTTTCGGCATATGCATGGAAAGATACGTTTGATGCACAAGGTTGGGACATTATTCTTGGTTGTCACCGCTCCATCCACAACAATAGGATTTGTAGAATTGTAATGACTGTAATTAGGGGGGGGGGGGGGGCTTTAGATCCTTGGCACGCTCCAATAAGCTATACGCTGAAATACTATGACCTACAATTAAAAGGAAAATGACCTGGATATAATTAGAATTAATAACGCTAATCAATTCTAAACTATATCCGCGAATTCTCACGCTTCTAAAATAAATAGTTCAAGCTAAATAGAAAAAAACTACTAAAAATAGAAAGAATCTAACCAGGATGAAAAGGAAAGGACTGACCATTATTCTCATCTTTATTAACAATAAAGACTTCTAGAAACGAAGAAAACCAGCATACATGTTGGTAGTAAAAACAAGTGAACATCAAAGGACAAACATTAAACATAAAAAGAACATGCTGTAGACATATATTGCCATTTGTTACTCCCAAACACTCCTCAAATCAAAAATAAGTATGCCATTGTGCTTCGTGCTAAAAATTCTTCTATTGTTTAAAATCTAACGGAATTATATTCCAGTGTCTGCAATTAAAAACGGAAAGAATGGAGAGAAGAATTACATGTTTCAACTCCAGTTTAAAACTTTTAAAACCATTTCTGGCTCACAGCTCAAATCTGTTGTGTCGTGTGTTGACTGGCTTTGAGTGTGAGAGAGGAGAGTGGCCCTCATCCTCTTGTCCTAGGCGAAGAGCGCCCTCTGCAGGCGAAAAGTGCTTTCATGACAGCATCTTCTGGAGGCTGAGGAAAGGGGTGGAAAAGACAGCTGTTACACTTCACATTCAGATGCTACACATCATTAAGGCTTATGAAGCCATTAAAAGGAGTTTGCAATGATTAAAGGGGTTTGACCACAAATTAGCATCTTGCCATCAGCTGCACAACCTCAATGCAGCAGTAATCGCTACAATGCCTGCTTATACCAAGAATGACTCGCTAATTCACTTGATATTTCAGAAAAACACGCTCTAGCATTAGACATAGACAATTATTTGGGTGACAATTAACTGCAAGTACCATTGTTGCCAATCGGCTTTAATTTTGATTGTAGTTGTTTTTAATGTAAAGCCTGTGACTGAACAGTTTTTTCAATGGTTTTGGTAGTCTCTCGTCACATACGATAATCAATACTGGTACGGCTGACCGGTGCCCACTTCATTATTCTCTCAAGTCTGTGCTGCGTTCAGGTCAATCACTACAGACAGTGAAAACGGTGTTTTAAACCTAATAGGCGCAGGAGCTCGGAAGGAGTACTAAACTGGCTGCTGTCATTAAAACACACGCCATCTTAATTTTCTTCATCCTTAAGAAACTTCAATAAATAAACTAAAAATCAATAAGCAACCCCCCAGGTAACCTCAGACAGATGAAGTTCCTACGCACCTCTCTAGGTACTCCCCAACACGGCTGTGGAAGTAACTCTAGACAGGTAACCCTAGGTTACTTGAGTTAACGTTAAAGGCATAGTCTTCAATTCTGGCGGAAGGCCGTTGATATTTGAGCTCAACAGCAAATCAAAGGACACCCTTGATTAGCCGGAACTGTTTATGCTTGGACCGAGACACCATGTTTGTTTTCCATTCACAGAGGCAGAACTGTGTACGAACACCTGAATTTTGTTTTTGTTTTTGTTTATTTGATGAAGAGGGACAGTGTGCATTAACAAACATTAACATGTAAACGCACCCAATTGTAGCCAAAAGGCTAGTTTTCATTGGCAGTCCCCCTGCCAGAGTGAAACTGGCTAAAGATAGGGAAGAATTACAGCATTACATTGGGGAGGGGAGGAGAGAAAAGACAACACCTAGACTATGCTCCTAGAGGAGTACATATGAATGCAAACACTGAATGGACAGCCAGAGGGCTGTGAGGAGGAATTCGCTGAATATGAGAAAGAAGTGTATTGCATGAGAATCACAGAGAGCCCATTTAAGTTAATGTTAAAGTTCTGGGGGGGCACGGTAGCTCACACAGTGGCCTCGAACACATTCGCCCTTGACGCCCACAGAGGACATGGGTTCGAATGCGGCCCGATGTCATTTCACCTGTCCACTCCCCACCTCTCCTCCCTCTCATTTCCTGTCCCACTCTTTAATCTACAGTCCAATGCCTTTTAGACTTTTCTAAGTTGTCTGACATGCCTTGATGTTTTTGTACATTCCCCTTAACTAAAAACAAATGGAATATCTGATTATATATTCTAGAAGACCTCGGCAATAATATCATGTAAGTAAAAGGAATGTAGTAAAAAAAGGTTTAATTTAAATCAAATGTAAACATACCCTACAAAAAAAAAAAATATCCTGGACGAGGGATTTGGACTGACGACAGTTTAAAAGGCATAAAAAAGCCAAAAACAAATCTTAAAAAAGTTGAGTACACCACACACACCTCTCCAGGTACTCCTTGACGCTGCTGTGGCCGTAGTGTTTGGCCATGCTGGTGAGGGCACCAGTGGCACAGCGCCCGTCTCGCTTCCGGCACAGGCTGCAGTTACACATGCCCCGACAGAGAGGGCACTCCCACGACTGGCATAGGGGACACAGGGGATTAATCAGTTATACACACACACACAGGCTGCAGTTACACGCCCCGACAGAGAGGGCACTTCCACGACTGAAACAGGGGACACAGGGGATTAATCACTCACTCACACACACACACACACACACACACACACACACACACACACACACACACACACACACACACACACACACACACACACACACACACACACACGCTGCAGTTACACATGCCCCGACAGAGAGGGCACTTCCACGACTGGGACAGGGGACACAGGGGTTTGTCATTTAAGTGCATTAAAAATAAAATTATTATTATTATTATTATTATCTACAGAATGTCTTATAAATCTTTATGATATCCCAATTGTTTTCTGTATCAAAAATAAAAAAGTAATATAAGTTATTTTTAGTACAAATAATCATTTATTATCGTAATTATTGTCATTATTAAAAGGTTATTTTCATTCATCAGTTTTATGATTTAACACATATGGAAACATATACACACAAGACACTGGACTAATCTCCCTCACACACACACACACACACACACACACACACACACACACACACACACACACACACACACACACACACACACACACACACACACACACACACACACACACACACACACACACACAAACACACACACACACACACACACACACACACACACACGGTGCGCTTACAGGATCCAGGAGTGCTGTGCGGACGTCTTCTCCATATCGGTTCCTCAAACAGGGCCCACAGAACTGCCCTTTGACCCCGACACAGTCTCCGCTCCTGCACACGGTCTTGGTGTCCAGCGTCTTCTGTCTGCACTGGTGACACGTGCTGCCCTATGGGAGGATTAGGTTTAGGGTCAGGTGACACGTGCTGCCCTATGGGAGGGTTAGGGTTAGGGTCAGGTGACACGTGCTGCCCTATGGGAGGGTTAGGGTTAGGGTCAGGTGACACGTGCTGCCCTATGGGAGGGTTAGGGTTAGGGTCAGGTGACACGTGCTGCCCTATGGGAGGGTTAGGGTTAGGGTTAGGCACTGGTGACACGTGCTGCCCTATGGGAGGGTTAGGGTTAGGGTTAGGCACTGGTGACATGTGCTGCCCTATGGGAGGGTTAGGGTTAGGCACTGGTGACATGTGCTGCCCTATGGGAGGGTTAGGGTTAGGGTTAGGGTTAGGCACTGGTGACATGTGCTGCCCTATGGGAGGGTTAGGGTTAGGGTTAGGGTTAGGCACTGGTGACATGTGCTGCCCTATGGGAGGGTTAGGGTTAGGCACTGGTGACATGTGCTGCCCTATGGGAGGGTTAGGGTTAGGCACTGGTGACGTGTGCTGCCCCATGGGAGGGTTAGGGTTAGGCACTGGTGACATGTGCTGCCCTATGGGAGGCATTGGCAACACAACGCTGCTCAACTTCACCACAAATTACAACTGTTCACCAGTTAGTTATCCACCATCTCTGCTACTGCTACTACCACCACTACCACTACTACTAGCGCTACCACCACAACCACAGCCACCACTACTAAAATCACTTCCCTCTCAGCTAAGAACTATGTGCTGAGCTGAACCAGGCAAAGCCATAACCACATTTAGAGTACAAGCTCACAATAATAATTAGAAAGATAAAAATTGATTTACTGGCAAAGCTTCACTTTGCTGATAAAGTATGACTTTTACTCTTGACTTTACCATGACTTTATGACTAAATCCTTAGATCTTCGATTTTTCTTATATATTACACATCATAATTACTCAAATATTTTGAGCTCAAGGTTTAAAAGTGGATAAATAAACAGCATACATCTCCCATCATTCTTAGTGTTCGGTGTGTGTTCTTAAGGATGTTCTGTTAAACAGCATACATCTCCCATCATTCTTAGTGTTCGGTGTGTGTTCTTAAGGATGTTCTGTTAAACAGCATACATCTCCCATCATTCTTAGTGTTCAGTGTGTGTTCTTAAGGATGTTCTGTTAAACAGCATACATCTCCCATCATTCTTAGTGTTCGGTGTGTGTTCTTAAGGATGTTCTGCGAAAATCCATCACTATGAAAAGCGAATGAAACTATAAACGAGCTATGACGGACTATGAATTGAGGGTAGAGCCGTACATTTTCTTTGTCGAGGATCTTGTCACCAGCGCGGTCGGCCACGTTGTCCAATTCGTCCTGGGTGATGTCCTCCACAGGCTGGTAGGAGCGGTTAATCTTAGAGCGTCTCTTTTTGGACGACCGCCCACATGACTCAGCGTCCACCTTCAGAAGAAGAGGAAAATGATTAGTCAGAGATTTTGAGATGCATCATTTTCCCACTTAACCCAAAAATGTAAGTCTATTTAAGTAGGGACGGTTTATTAACAATACGTCTTTGTATGGCAGAAGGAAATCTGACCCTTGACTGATGTGTTGGATGACAGAGCTATATGTATTATTGTGTTAAACACATTCAGCTCAACACGAGTGTGCACTATAATTCAAAGGTTTGGAATCAACCAGAACATTGCACGTATTCCACGAAAACCCATATTTTTCTCCATCAAATAAGCTGCCAAACGAATCGAAAATATACTCAAGGCATTGACAAAGTTTGAAATAAGGATTTCTGCTTGAATACATTTTGTGGTTAAAATCTCACTTTCATCATAGAATCCTCAATTTGCAGCAGTTATACATTTTAAAGCATTGCATTTGGATTGCTTCTACCATAATTCGATCTTACATTCTTTGGAGCAATACTTTAGGTCTTGTTGTTGTAGGATAAGATTGTCTCCAGTCAAGCACCGTTTACAATGTATGGCATGACGATGGAGTTATGGTATAATGATATAATAGCCTTCCTTTTTAAAGATTCCCTTTTCCCTACTCTTTGCAAATGACACACTTTCCCAGAGACCATGTCATTTCCTGTACCGTGTTTACTGCCGTAGTGTCAAGTATTCCCCCATCTTTTCATTTGGTCCGCACCTCACAAAGTTTCTTCTCTGTGATCCAAACACCCCATCTTTCAATCATCTTCCCAATCATGTATCTGTGTCCTTTGGGCCTTTTTAGTCTTTCCCTGACATCGGACCATTCTTCAATATGGCTTTTTCTTTTTAGTCTTTCCCTGTCATCGGACCATTCTTCAATATGGCTTTTTCTTTTTAGTCTTTCCCTGTCATCGGACCATTCTTCAATATGGCTATTTTCTTTGTAGCTCTGCCTAGAAAGCCAGCATTCCAGAGCCTCTACTCTGCTCTACTGACCATGTGACTGGCCTTTAACAGCTACTATTTAATCAAGCTGCCAGCTGAGGCTATATACGGTACAAGTCAAAAGTTTGGACACACCTTCTCATTTTTAGAGAAGTTTTTTCTTTACTTTTATTATTTTTTTACATGTTAGATAACACTTTTTTTGTTTAGTACATCATTGCAAATGTCTTCAGTATTAATCTTTAAACATTTTTTTTTTATTATTATTGTATTGTGTTGTGTTTGATTTTGTATTGTAATGTATATTATGTGTAAGCACAATTGAGAGTCAGTTCACCAGGTCAAATTCCTTGTTTGTTCAAACTTACTTGGCCAATAAAATCTGATTCTGATCTACAATGTAGAAAACAATAAAAGTAAAGAAAACCCTTCTCCATAAAATTTAAGGTGTCCAAACTTTTGACTGGTACTGTATAAGACATCTGTTTCTCAAACTAGAGATTGTGATGTTCTTATCCACCTGCACCGCTGTGCACCGGGGCCTCCTGCCTGTCTTTGAGTCGTGGTTAGAGGAGGAGGTTCTGTGAAGGATGTGGTGCACATGTTTGTAGGATATCATCCGTTTGTTGACAATTCTTTGCATGGCATAATCTTAATTTCTTAGAGAAGAGAGCACTTTAATTTTAACCTTTTTTAGACCATAAACACACGCACCTGATACAGACGGTTGTATTGCTTTCTTAAACAGTATAACAGACTTCAGTGGCACGAGCATAATTACTAAAGGGTTTTTATAAAGATGAATTAGCCTGAGGATTAGTCAACATAATGTGCCAGAAAATGGCCGTTAATGTCTCTGTAAATTTGCTGAAATAATCCTTTACAACATCAACGATGTCGAGAGTACACATGTTATTGTTTCTGTATGCTTCCAAACTTTTGAATGGTAGTGTATGTCTGTCTGGGTGTTGTGCATTTTAAATTATTCTCTTCTTTTTCTCCCATTTGTTTCCTTCAAGAAATGAGTCGGACCACCTCTTTATTTTTTTCACATCCCATATTTAAGCCTATTCGCATTTATTAGCATTCTTGTGTTCTATTTTTTTAAAGGGGTATCAGGGGTCTTGTATGTAAGTGAATATGTGAGAAGAGCAATTAATCTAAAGTATGTTGTTTAAGCATCAGATTTGCACTCTGCTGTGAGAGGAAACTAATGTAGAATCTCTTTTTTTGTGTGTTTCTGCCTGGGTGTGCGTTTGTTTTGAGTGCGGTTGTTCATTTATGCCTTTCTCACCTCCACCAGCTTGCGCAGGTCTGCCTTCTTGAGTGTGAACTGCTTGACTAGTTTGGGGATGACCTCCTCGATGCCAAAGTGTTCCCGAGGACGGGCCTTACGCGAGGGGTTCCGTCTCTCATTCTGGGCCTCGGACACTGATTTCCTCTGGGACGATTTCTTCTTTTTCTGGCGCACGCACACGCACACACACACACACACACACACACACACACACACACACACACACACACACACACACACACACACACACACACACACACACACACACACACACACACACACACACACACACACACAGGTATTAATTCAAAGAGATCAAACAGGTCTGTTCAAATACACACACACACACACACAACCACAAACATGGTCCACATATTGATGAGGTGGGCAATCTCAGTTCTCTGGCACACAATGTGATCCATGCTCACTGAAGGAAAACTCTACGGCCTTTGGTCAGAGGAGCGATGTGATGGTGACTGATGACAACTTACTGGGGTGGTCAGTGGGGAAATCTGTTCCATGGCGTTCAGGTCGGCAAAGAGTTTTGCGAGCTAAAAGACAGAGAACACAAAAACAGAGAATAATGATGGATAAATAAGTCACATGCAGTTCCACTACCACATTTTTCACTCTCCTTCGTCAATCCAATCTCATTGTTGGCTATCAGCAGCCACTTCTTACACGAGCATGAAAAGTGTAGTTAAGGGCACTGTGTGTGTGTGTGTGTGTGTGTTCATGTGTACAAACTTGCCGATTACAGGGATCAGGCTGTATCTAATTACACCTCAGTTCAGTATCTTTCATGAGGTGCTGTCAAGAATGTCAGGGAAAGAACTAATTTGAGTCTTTTGGATATGTTTAAATTTTTTTTGTAAACTCTGTAGTCCTTCCATCAGTAACCCCATTCACTACTCACAGGACCCAACTTTAACTCAGCAGTGCTCATTAATCTGACCCGATTAGTCTAATCCTGACAGAGTGTTTACAGTAAACATCTTCCTCACCATGGCTTTGTTCTCTTGGATATTCCTGGCCCGCTTGCCGAGGGCTTGGGTCTGATCTTCAGACGGCTCGTCCTCTTCTTCAGACACCTCCTCCTTCTCCTCCTCCTCTTCTTCTTTTACTTCTTCTGACAGATCCTTGCCACGCCGCACTGCTGTAACCACGCCCCTCCGTGGTCTAGTGGGCAGCTGCTGTGTCACACCCCTCTGCCGCCTCTGTTCTTCCACACCTTTGCTTTTCTGTGCGGCAGGTTTACCGTTTTTCGGCTCGGCCGTGGTGGCCGTCTGTGTTTTCAGAGCGGAGCTCTTCCTGACGGGGAAACGGAAGGCCACACACAGCCCAGAGCTCTGCCTCCTGGGTGGTACAGGCCCCTCCCCCTCGGAATAGAAGCCTGTGTCCTCATCATCGCTGTCCACTTCAGAGTCCACTAACTGCTCAACAACAAACAAACAACAACAACAAATATATTACAGAACCTGTAATCTGGTCCGTACAGTCTTGATACAACTTGTACTTGAACCATATAGTTACAGTCTTGTACTTAATTGCAACAGCACAAAACTACAATTAAATCAACTAAAGCTCAAAGATATGATGACTTTCACAAAGCTAAAATATATATAAATCTTATGTATGTATATATATATATATATATATATATCACACCCACACACACACAAACATGCATATATACACACAAATCCAACATCCAAATGCATTGAATCCAGCTGAATGATTAACTGGAGAATGCAATCTACTGTGCTTCTCATACTTTTGCCCTCTTCTGCGCCCTGTTCGAAGAGCTCTCATCAGCAGCAAACCCCTTGAACTCTTCCTCGCTGTCTGTGTCCATGAAGATGTGAACAAGCTCGTCTGTGATGTACTTAGAACGGAAGCACAGGTCCTACAAACAGGATAGTAATTGTATGGGAATGAATGTCAAAGTGAAAGAATAGTAAAACATTTACCTGACAATAATGGCACAAGTGAAGTAACTTTAATCAGACTCAATAAAAGTTAACTGTATAAGTTATCCATCCTCCTGTTGAACATTATATTGAAGACAATCAAATGAATTCCCAGCTTCCTGTCCTGAGTGCTACACTCTGTGGTTGACAATACACTTCCCGCCCAACTGAAAAATGAATGCCTACCTCATGATACACACTTAAACGCAACCTTTGTGTGGTACCAGTACATCAGCATCACCTCAGGTTATAAGGGTTCTACTTACAGCCTTCCCGGAGTCCACAGAATGCAGGCTATCCCGACTCTCCTCTGAAAAGTTCCTGAGGGACTCCGTCTTAAACCCCTTGAAATCCTCATCCTCGCTTGGACCCTCAAATATGTCCACCACAGCAGCCCTCTGAGAAGGCTAGGGGCAAGAGTGAAGCATTGCTGTTTTTACATGACTAAAATTAAGATCAGAGTAAGAAGTTATAGAAATGTGGCCATTCACTGTTATTCTGCTTTGATTGACCATGAACACATCGAGAATCCCATTAAGTTGGCAATTGTATAAAGAAACACAGGCTTTTAATATATGTTTACAACTGGTGTCAGCTAGTGGTTATGTAAAGTTGTTGTCAAATCGAGGGGTGCAAAGTATCATGAGTTCCATGATCTGCGACTGAAGTCTTCATCAAGAGAATCACATTAGGTTGGCAATGGTACACAGAAACACAGGCTTTTAATATTTGTTCACATTTTACAGACAAGTTGACTGGTGTCAGCTAGTGGTCATGTAAAGTTGTTGACAAATCGAGGGGTGCAAAGTAGCTAGGCTACATTACATTGTGTTCCAGGATCTGCGACTGAAGTCTTCATCAAGAGAAGCATGAACAAGTCATTGAGGACAGCGGAGGTTCAAACTAGTAATCTATCGAACTAACGATCATCATGTAAAACAAACCCGTCTTTCAGTAGGGCCCTCCTTACCTTTGTGGTTTTGGTCATTTTTCGCTTTTTAGGATGGTTCCTTCTGCCCATGTTTAATCATGCAGTGAACTTCTACCTCACAAAGAATGAATGGTTTAAAAAACAACACGGGCATAAGGACCTCTATCGACACATAGGGGTGAGATTTGTGATTTACACAACCCTGCGATTACAATGCAATCCTAATTTCTTCATTTGTGGATTTAATACATTATACATACTACCTGATCAAATTGAAATACTTGGGAAAATGTTCGTTTTACAAGTACAGTACGTTTTACCTCTTTTACTTTAAAAGCAAACGCCCCCTTCTGTTTAGCTTTGTGTAAATGGTACAGTCCAAGTTAGGCCTCTCAGAGTTTCGCGCGAAAACTTCTGGCGTGCTGAGGGGGTCAGGTTACCGGCATAAAACTGTACTGGGGTTGAAAGTGCGGACAGTGGAATCATGGGCGTATCTAGGGCAGAGTTTTTTCTTTTCTTTTTAACCTCATGAATATTATTGTTTGGCTACGCGTGTCTGATAAGGCGGCCGTAGGCTACAGCTGCCGTGTATAGAAGGCCCACCCCAGTCAAAGAATGAACTGGCATGTATTAGTAGGGCAGTTCCTTTACCAATTGGACCAATTACAGTTTATATTTATGATCCATAGCTTTTCCCTCAACGTCTCAAATGATGCGAACCTTTGCAAGAGTTCTAATGCCTGTCACAAGGTATTTTAGTTGCTCACAGTTGCCCAATATGCAATACTCTTGTGTTTGCTGTCTGAGTAGGTGTATGTGTCAGAAACCTATACAGCAGATTTAAGCCTACAGACAGAGATGGAAGACACATTTTAAAAGCCAGCCTAAAGGTGTTCATGCACAGTTCTGGCTCTGTAAATGGGAAAAGAACAGTGCATGGCTCAAAATGGGTACGCTATTCCAGCCAATCAACATGGTGCTTTAGGAGCACAGAATTGAGGTGTAATTTGACTGGATGTCAAATATCATCAATCTCTCACCAGGACTGTTAACTGCACCTTATTTTAAGTAGTTTGTGGAACGAGCTGCCTAGCACTACCAGAGCAGAGGCATCCCTCTCTACCTTTAAGAAGCTCTTGAAGACCCAACTCTTCAGAGAGCACCTCCTTTCTTAACTTGCACTTCTACTAGTAGGCCTACTTAACTTGCACTTACAGTAGGCCTAGTTACATTCCTGCACTTTTTAAAATGTCTTATGTAAAATAGTATTTATTATTACATTAGGTCTTTATTGCTCGTAGCTTGATTGTTCTCTCCCTTGTCCTTTTGGATGAAAGCATCTGCTAAATTACTATGTCAATGTTAGTTGTCTTCTGTGGGTTGAACTAAAAATGAGAACAAATGAGTTTTGAAATCCTGCGAGGCCAACTTTAGGCGATGGCCATTCTCACATGGCCATTCTGTGTTTTTGTGTTTTTATTTTGGTCCTTCCAATCCATCTTATGCCAGGACATTGCAGCATTTGTTACCTCCAGCAAGGAGGTTATGCGATCGGGTCCGTTAATTAATTTTTACCTCCAGCATGGCGGTTATGCGATCGGGTCCGTTAATTTATTTGTCCGTCTGTTTGTCTGTCTGTTTGTCTGTCTGTGGACAAGATTTCTCAGAAACTACTGGGCGGATCTTTCTGAAATGTTCACAACAGGTGGATCTTGGTCCTGGGACATCCTCATTAAAATTTCAGGATGATCCGGATCTGGATCCGGATTTGTGTACCTCCTTGCTGGAGGTCAGAGTGGGGCTGGTTGTATGTGTCTTACATGAAATAGCCTATGTCATCATCATTCCAAATTTGTGACAATCATGCAGTTGCAGTGGTGGGATACAATTCCCTGTCAGCACAAAGGAAGTCTGGTAAGGACCTGTCAAAGTCAATTCCATTTCACTGGTCTATAATTCCACTAACTATGGGGTCCACTGCAAAATGCATGTGTCAAAATGTAGAGCATGTTTGCCTTTTGAACATATACTTTACATTTTCAGCCATAGCATCTTATTTGTGTGTGTGTGTGTGTGTGTGTGTGTGGGTGTGTGTGTGTGTGTGTGTATAGGCTATATCATTCTGTGTTCTTGGTATTATTTCAATTTTGCAATATGTCATCTGTGCTGCTGTGTTGGTTTATTTGTTTACTTCTTTATCACTTTTTCTTAAGAAAACCATCTAGATATATTTTTGTTACAGACAAAATATAGGAATAAGGAATTAATTACACCGCTTCTTTGAAATGGTCGAGGTAATACAAAAAGCAAGACTTTGCATATATCACCATGACAATGGTGTAGACCATGACCACATTTGCAGGGAATTACACCATTTTTACAGGTGCAGATGCAGAATAAACCTTCAATTCATGGATTAAATCAATGTGGTGCCAAATACAATGTCTTTCTTTAATAATTCATCTAATCCAACTTCATGCTTTATCAGAGAGGTTTAAGAACCTTTATATATCATATTATTAAACATAACAGGCAAGGCGGCCGGGCACGTCAACATCTGGCACGCACCGTCTCTGAGCCACAGGCATCTTTCCCTGAGCCGGCGAAGTTAGTCAGTGACAGCTGAGAGTTCCACAAAGCTTTAACGACGCATGATTGCTCTAGACGAGAATCTTTCGCCCACAAGTAATGGCTGTCTTTTGTCGCTCTTTCATTTTCTGCCCAATTGGCACCTACCAGACCGCTTTTCCAGCATTGTCAGCGCAAACACCTGCAAGTGCAAGGCAGCGGATTGTCCTCAGCGCGCTCTTCCCCTCCGTCAGTGATTCTTTATTCGCAGCCGGTTCTCACAGCCTTCATTAACGCGCAGAGCTAACGACTCGTTCGATGACAGCGAAATGATACGGTAGCACCGCATGATCTGCGCGGGAGGAGAGGAAATAACAGCGCCCGCAGCCCGCACATCCTTTCGCGCGCCGCCCGCGCAGCGCAACATGCCTCACAGCAGGTAGCGCTGTCACAATGCGCGTGCAGTTTAACGAAAATTACAAGCAGCTGTTTAAGCTTTGTTTTGCCATCTTTTATGTCATCTGTTTTAGAAGCAATGCACTCACTAAATGCACTCTAGAAATAACCTCCTCTTAAAGGAGCTGGCAGTGGCCCCAGTGTCGTGAGTGCCAGTAGCCTACCCAAGCCTGAGCTGAATTCTGGGAGCATCACGAGAAGTCAGTGAGTAGACTAAAAGTTATGCCTGCTTAGTTACCCCTACGATGACATAGCAATGCATATATGTAGGCCTTAAGTGGCCTTAAATCAAGAATATAGGTAACATAAAGGAAATATGTCGAACTGCGTTCCATACAAGACACTGGATCAGCCAACCCAGATGGATATCTGCATGACAGCTGATAATGTTATATTGCTTTGTTATAGATCCCACGTCTGTTTTGGTGATATCCATATCAAAGACCGAGACGAACACAGGTGCAAGAAATTAAGCATTTCTCCGGAATTCTTAACCACGCAATTACCTCGATCTCAACACGACACTGGCTTGCCTCCAATTCCAAGGCCTCGATAGTGCACAGATTAAATTGATAGATTAAATTGATGCAAGAATTTACTAAGGAACCACTGCCATATGACTAAACATTGATTTTAATAAGTTAGCCTACTTGCAAGGGTTCTCACTCCTGTAGGCCAAAGGCAATATTGGTGACTCTATCTGCCTTCTCCTAATTGGCCTATTATGTTTAATAGCATATCTGATACATGTAAATTGGGAAGGAATATCTTGAAGTCTGACCGATTATGAAGAGGGGCTGTACAACCTCCTTCAGTGCTGTAGTCTTCGTCTAATTATGAGTCAATGTCGCCATCTAGAGTTTAAAGATTGTAGCTGTATTAACTGAAAACATTTTGAGTTAAAAAAGGGTTTATTTGTTATAGGCCTATCGAACCGAAGCAGGTCCGTTTGGGGTAATATTTAGAATATAGGCCTACCACTGAAAGTGTGAACTACTGTTTTTATTCAATTTAAATGATTCTATACTTTTACTGTAAAGCTTTCATTTGTACTACTCAGAGAACATAGATAATATATGTGATTTGACATCTCCACATGCGCCTGTCATAACTGCAAGCTTTAGGCCTATGTAACTTAAGTTTCGGAATTTCCACGGCAACTTGGGGAAAATATAGTGAGGATATAAAAATGCTGTTGTTAAACATGGAACACTGCAAGGAAAAGAGCAGCTTCATAATCTCAATAAAGATGTGCGTCCATCTTGAATCTGTCAGATTTGCTTCTCTATGCCTATCCCAACAAGTGTTGGCTGCCTGTACAGTAAAGCAGTCCTGTCGTTTGTGTTATGATCTATTGCGTATTTCAGAGTCAGCATCTTCCACAAGGGAAGCCACTTTCTGCACTCTTTTCCCACCCTTTTTTTTTTTTTACACTTTGTTATAGCAGTTGTATACTTGTCAAAAGTACCAATGCTAAATAAATCATTGATGCGCAATCTCAGAACGGCTTAAACCCAGGCCATGTCTCCACGAGCCCGGTTATTTTTGAAACCGGAGTTTTGCTCCGCGACCACACGAGTGGTGTAATAAAAATACTCTGTACATACGCAACCGTGGAAGCCCCCACCAAGTGACACAATGCACGTGTAATACACATGCCACAACCATAAGTGACGATGTAAGGTAAAATGGGAAGGCTGTTTTAACCAATGAAAAGATACCGGGAAAAGAAATCACCAAATACAAACAACAATGGCGCGCAAGGACTCGTTTGTATGGACGGACAGCGAGGTAGAGTTGCTGCTAAACATCGCAAATGAATACAGAGTTCAGAAAATAGAAGAGAGTGTGGACTGGGAGAGTGTGCAGTCCAAATATACTGACATCGCTGCTGGTCTAGGCGCCTTTGTTGTTACATTAGGTTGAGCAACTGCGTGTGATAACCACATAATGCCGACAGCATGGCAATAAGCAACATCCACTTCATTTTTCTAACCGCTGCTATGTTTTTCCCGTTCACGTCATTGCTGTGCGTGTGCTGAAGTGAAGCAGGCTCGCAGCTATGACGTAAACGGGAAAAACAATCACGGTTGCAGTGTCCACACGCACCCGGTGAAACCAACCCTGGCCGAAAACCCCACCCTGGACTCCGGTTTCAAAAAACCACGGTTTCAGGGTTCCAAAAGCGCGGTAGCATGTGGACAGGACATACAACCAGGAACATCTGTTCATGGTTTCAAAAATAACCGGGCTCGTGGAGACATGGCCCCAGTGTCGTGATGTAGTTCAGTTTAGCACTGCTGCTCGGCAGACTTATCTCGGGCAAAACTGGTGATAAATATCGGCTAGATAAAAAGCGATCATTGTAATTTGCTTCTTGAAATGTCGGCTCGCTTGGCAGAAAGACTTGGCTCGGTTATGATGAGTAGCTATTCCTTGCCGGTCACTTCAACGGCTTGCACACTTTACTAATGAATAGGCCTATATGACCATGAAATGTTGCTGATGTATTCATGCATTTTATCTCCTGTTATTACTGACTTCTGTTTAGCATGATTCAAGGACCCCATCCATCCTTGCTGCCTATTTTATTTCTTAGAGAAATGTGGTTCTGAAATGAAATGTAGGCTACATAGAGCTTCAGTAAGACCTCATGTAAAATAAGGCAATGTCGCCACCCTCAGTTAAAATTACACTAATGATGATTATGACATATTTTTTTTAATAAATATAATCATTTAAATAAAATATAAAGATGTAATATACATATATAATGGTTTTATTTCTGTCCTATCTATATAGGTTCAATTTGGCTATGGGCGTGTCCTGCTGAAGTTCACCTAGCCTAGGTTACTCATTAATATGAATTGGGTAGCCTACACGGTTTCATTTGGAAGTATTTAGATCGTGCTAAAATTCATAATTTTACTTGATTTTATCTGAAACGACTGTCTGGAAGGGAAAAATATAGCAAATATTGCGCTTTGCAAAGTTATCGAAAGTTCCACTGTCTTTGAGGCACCTGTGACAGGCTTTCACTGCAGGCTACAAAGTAAACTTTTCCTAAAGTCCCGTGACACTGACGTCACCTTGTGTGTTTCAGATCGGAAGATAAACAATTTACCTCCCGAGATGACTGAGGAACTCCAGTTCCAAGATATTTCATAATGTCGCTTATGAATATACTTTGTTGCCGTTTCAGGTCCTCTGAGAACTCCACCAGACAACCGAACGAGGAAGTTCCCAACGAGGTAGGTCGCACTATTAGGCTGCCTACCCTCGTTACCTTTGTGTCTAGCATTGATACATTCTAATATTGGTCTTGGCTGTGCCCATAACACAGGCAACACATTTCCATTAACCTAGAAACTGAACAACAATGCTGTCGTTAGAGATACTTTGAGCCATAATGACACTAGCACATTACAGTTTTCCAAAGTGATTATTTGCAAACCAATTTTCACGGTAGTTTTTTATGTAACCGGGCAGACTAACCTCCCAAATGAGATAAGTGGGACAAAGAGAGTAGGCTGCCGAAACAATGCATAACCTACTTTCATCAATTGTTGAATGGCTGTGTTAGTTATGCTATTTGGAGACGAGGTTATCTATTTGAATGAATAGATAATGTCTGTGCCATTATTTGAAACGACTGCAGTGTCTTTTGAGTTTTCCACGTAGAGGCCTGGTTATGAAACGCTGTAGAATCACTCCCAGGTCTCAGAATTACCTCCAAATCCATCTTTTACTCCTGCCTCGTACTTCACACACACACTCCTGCCTCGTACTTCACACACACACACACACTCCTGCCTCGTACTTCACACACACACACTCCTGCCTCGTACTTCACACACACACTCCTGCCTCGTACTTCACACACACACTCCTGCCTCGTACTTCACACACACACACTCCTGCCTCGTACTTCACACACACACACTCCTGCCTCGTACTTCACACACACACTCCTGCCTCGTACTTCACACACACACTCCTGCCTCGTACTTCACACACACACTCCTGCCTCGTACTTCACACACACACACACACACACACCTGTCTCGGAGCCCCTCCTGTGAGCTCAGTGTTCTTTGCTGCTCCCTCTCCTCAGGTACTGATGAGGCATCGTTTTTAAAAAAGGCCTGAAAACGTTTTTTTTTTTTTTTCAAAAGCTTTCAGCTAATTATTGTTTGTTGTTGTTGTCTTATATGTATATGTAGCACTTTGAGAGCGGTATGATGTAAAGTGCAATACAAATAAAATGTATTATTATTATTATTATCCATCTTTCTCATTGTGTTTCAGAGACAACCTCTTTTGCAAGGGCAACCACAGTCTGCACGCCAGCCTCGTCCAGCACAGAATGGTCAGTGTGGTGACTTTCCAAAAAATATTCACACTATTCACGAGGTTATGTAGCGGATGTGTTCAATAACCAAAAGCCACTTCAGTTGTGTTCTCATAAAGTGGGGGATAATGATAACTTATTTGTACAGTACCAGTCAAAAGTTTGGACACAGCACCTTCTCATTTTTGGAGAAGTTTTTTCTTTACTTTTGTTATTTTCTACATGGTAGATAACACTTTTTTTGTTTAGTACATCATTCCATATGTGTTCTTCCGTAGTTTAAATGTCTTCAGTATTAATCTACAATGTAGGAAATAATAGTAAATGAATCACTTCTCCATAAATCACAGACGTATCCCAGAGAAGTGGCAGGTTTATCGCCCGGCATGTCGGCATCCCTGAACTGGATCGGCGCTTTGAGGATGTAGCCGAGATGTTCAACCTGCAGCAAGGGCACCATGAGGCCATGAGAGAATGCCTCAGCTCACTCAGGGCCCGCTACGACTGTTCCCATGGCGATGGACTGAGTGAGTGCCTGAAGAGAATCAAAGAAGAGCATGGTGAGTTCCCCTCTCCACTGTGAGTGCAGATGAAGCATCCGTTTAAAGAGGCAGGTCGGGGGGCACTGTAGCTCACACAGAAGATCCCGGCCACATTCTGGCTTGACGCCCACGGAGGATGCAGGTTCGAATCCGGCCCAATGTCATTACTCCATTCTCCATTTCACTCCACACCTCTTCTCCCTCTCACTTCCTGTCCCACATTTAACTAATCTTTCTATTAAAGGCATAAAAAGGCCAAAAACAAGTTTGCATGGGGGACCCACTGGGAGATATTGGTCTGTTTAGCTTTTGACAAAAATGCAAGGGGCATTTCTGTTTCTGCCACCTTTTTTATCTATCAGTCAATCAGCATGAAGATGTAAATGGATTAAGCATTTTTTGACACATAGTCTGTCACAAAGACAGGCTTCCTACATTTGAAAACTGCATAGTTTTACACACACATCCAGGTTTCAGTATAACTTTTAGGCTGCTCCCTTCATCATTCTGATAACTGTTCCTGCATCATGCCGAAAACTCCAACTTTAATGGAATGAAAATGAAAAGTATAACTCTGTTGTGGAAATGTTGGTGGTCCACTTATGTAGTAACAAACTCTAGTCCATCATGTCCTTCTGCAGGCACACATCAAATCACCTTCCACATGAAAGGCTACGACTTCTCCCTGGCAGTGGTGCCAAACGAAGAGGTGCCCACCAAGCTACGCAGTAGCCAGGACGGCATCCGGGGCCTCTGCCAGGCTTGTAAGGCCATTGTGGCCGCCGGCACCAAGCTCCAGGAGATGATTGGCTGGCTGACAAAGGCCGAGGAACGGCTGGCCAATCAGGTGCTGGAGGTGGCCCCTGCCTACCAGGAACAGCGCAGGTTGGAGGACAACCTGAGGGAGAACCTACAGGAGTGCCATAGAGCCGGAGAGCTGTCCTCCGCCTATAGGGAGGAGGCCGGGAAGCTCCTCAATGAGGCAGCGCTGCTGTCGGGGGTCAACCCCTGATACTCACCCTGACCTTCTACTCCAGTGGTTCTTAACCTGGGTTCGATCGAACCCCAGGGGTTCGTTGAGCCACTCTTAGGGGTTCGGCAGGGGTCAAGACACACACAGTATAGCCCGGTTCACACTAGCAATGTCGTTTTGAAGAAATCATATTTTATTTTTCAAATTACGAAGGGTTCAGCGAATGAACTGATGAAGCTTGCAGGGTTCAGTACCTCCAAAAAGGTTAAGAACCACTGTCCTACTCTTCTTTTTTTTTTTAGATTTTCATTTTTTTTTTAAGCCTTTAATTGTATTGGACAGTGAAGTGTATGACAAGAAGCGAGGTGGAGAAGAGGTGGGGAGAGGACTGGGAAACGACATCAGGCCAGACTTGAACCTGTGACGACGCGGGCAATGAAGCCCGTAAATGGGGACCTTCCACTCTCCTATCCTATTCTCCAGGAGTCTAGGTCTAGATATACAGGCACTTTTGTGGTTCTGCTTTGCTCTGATATTTTTGAAAATGTAAGGAACTTTAAAGCCACTGCAGGTCTAAAGGGAGGATTTGGGCATACAGGGTTGCAGTGGAGGCAGTGTATGAAGCATGCTTAAGGCATTGCTCTGATGTGATATCACTCCATATCTGCATCAAAAGGAATACATTTAAGAGTTTATTCATGTTATGTATTGCATCTTCGATATGACAAATGGTTGTTCATAACAATAGCCAAGAGCTGTTAAAGGGACTTAAAGGTATTAAGGTATCAATTGTAATTCACAGTGTCCCCCTCACTATTGCCTGAGGAATGAATTATAAGTGATGTTAGTCTTGAAAGGAACTGCTGTAGGGAAGTCATTTTTTGCATGTGTTTGTGGATATGCAGGACTGATTTATAACAGTCATTATTCGTCACATTCCTTGTGCAAACAATCCTTTTAAGGCATCACCTTTTCACACAGGGAGGCATAGAAAGCCTTGAGGCATTGAAAGCCCTATTCATCACCTTAACATTTGTTTATGAAAGAGCACCATTTAAACAGTCAACATTGAGATGTTTTGCAGACACTCCAGGGTTTAAATAATGAGTTGTAACCATGTAATGTAAGTTAGAAAGACTAACTTAGTGTAGTATTTTTTCTCGGATCTCAACTGGCAGGCAGAAGTATACTTGAACGGACAACTTTTGTAATTCAAGACTTCATTTTAGATTTTTTTTTGGTTCTGGAGCTTAGCCTTATGAATGTCAGTTTTGAGATTATTGGACTATTATAATGTAATAATACTGTAACATGTAAACAGATTGTATTTTTGTTAGTTTTGCTGAAGTATGCAATGGGAAAGCCATTGAATTTGCTCACAGACTGTAGTCCAATAGGCTTCTACGGTACATTTACTTCTGCATGGAACACAGCAGAGTAACTTAATTTATGAAGTAAAATAAGGAAACTCATCAAATGGTTATCACTGTGGATTCTTTTAAGTAGACATTCCTTTAGAATGTATTTATTGACATTTTACAGAACCAAAACACACCAAAAAAGGAAGCAAATGGAACAAAAGACCCTAAATAGGAAAGTCAGAAGCCTAGGCAATAGAGTGCATGGAGGCTTAGTTTAGTAATACATTTGGAAATATATTTTTAAGTCCAGCTACATCTGGCTACTTAAGTCTAGAAACAATAAATCCCTATATTCAAAATAAAACTTTGTTAAATTGTAGCTTAGTCTGTATAGCCTAGTTGTTCTCAAAATATCGAAATAGTTTCAACAACTCTGGGATTGAAATTGAACAATATTGCACAGGCCTGTACATACTATTACATTTAAACTGAACGGCAGAATTTCAAAAAAAGTTTCTAATTGCTGATAAATTCTAACTGAAGCTCAATCACATAGGTCTATATGCCGAGCACAGGCATCTATGGTGTTGAGCGACCATTGATTCAACTGAGACAACCTAACCTCCTCGTGGAAATTATCGAACCCCACCCTAGGTACAAGCTGATTGGTTGCTATTTGTAGAAACTCGACGGAGCCTTTATGTACTGCTTTTTGATTGGTGAGACGTCTTTGCCAATCTCACATAATGCCCATGCTCAAGTTAGCTTGAATTGTGAAAGTAATGGAGATGGATGACTTGAATGTGCTCAATTATTTAGGAAATATATGGAGTAACTGATAGCTTCCTGAGAGTCGGAGCGAAAGCAGACAGCAATAACTGTGGATTGTGGGATAGCATGATAGTAAGTATTGTAAACCTTCTACACAAAACTGCGTGTGTTCAAATGCTTTTAGTGTATATTAGTAACGTTAGCTAGCTAGCTAACGCTAGCCCACATTACTCACTTTCTAAAATTCCATTGAGTCCCCCAGTAATTGTGCATGTATCGTTATGATGTTCATGAGTTGAGTATATCCATCGACTCGTATATGTTGTTGCTGGCAGTGTTAATTCAGATAAGTTAGGTGGATAACATTAGTAAGTTTACCAGTGTGTGTCAAGTGTCAAAAGTGACCTGACCAGCCGGGCTGGAATTGTCTGCACAACGTGTCAGGACAGGAGTATGCAAGCAAGGCGTCTTGTTTATTACGTTACTTATCTAGCTATCCTACCTATTTAACCAGGAAGGTAAGTTTACTAATGGCTTAACCAGGCAGTCTGGTCAGGATAGTTGAACCAACTGTGACCCTAGCTAACGTTTCATGGCTAGTTAGTTGGATTGTTCTGTTGTGCGAATCATGTTTTTTTTTTTTTAAGTTTCGGAGGTGACAGTGAACGTATTAACGTTACTGTCGTTAGTTTGCTTTATTTCAGTTGTTGAAATAGGATCTAACCACTGAAAGACCATTAGGGAGAGACTGGCTGAGTAGAACATTTTAAGAGGGCTATCTATCTAACGTATTAACGCAGGTGTTACTCAGCCTTCTCCTCTCCAAGGCAGATAGGCGTACTTAGACACGTCTTCATGATTGAACCATGATCTAATAGCGATCTCTAGTATATTTATGGTCTTTCTTTGGCAACTTTGACATCTGACGCCCACCCACTGAGTCGAGTGACTGCAGAGTAAAATTGACGAGTCGCATGTTTAAACTTAGCGTTCCATACACTCGTTTTAAATCTGGTGGTGTTTGACTTTCCGCAGCTGCGTTTAACGTTTGCTAGGTCACGTCAAGGTTGTGCCGCGATAAACGACATGAAATCAGTCGGCTGTTGTGTTGACGTGATGTGGCATACGTCCAAAACAGATGGGGCTACTGAGTAACTTCAATATTTATTAAGAATAGTTGAATATTTAGTTATGCTTGTTGAAAATGTACAGAGATCATGTGTTTCTCTATACCAATTGAGGCATGATGTATTTGCCCAATACACATGTGATGAGCTGTCATGAACTGTGTACTGGTATTTTAACTAATACGACAGTAATTTGGACCTCAAGGACGATGTGTTAATACAGCACAACTGGACACTCAGTCATCAGAAATATGAGCTCACGAACACCACTGTTGGCTTTTGCGCTGCCTATGGATAGCTGAATCTTACAAGGACGCTGGCGAAGCGAGGTTTCTTAAATACAGATTTTTGCATGAAGGAGCGAAATTGAGCTTCCAATAAGAGGATTCCAGGAGGCTGCTTTGCTGGCGGAGGATCAGTCTCTTTAGAGAAAGGTATCATCAAGGGGATTGGCGTATCTCAGAAAGTCCAATTTTATTTTATATAATCGTGTCTGCAGCTCAAACAAGGTTGTGATGACATGTATGCATTGCTGTCATGCCATTTTCAGTATGACTGTTTTAGGAAATAAAGTGAAGGTTTTTGTTTTACTCTGGTAGGCAAATCCTTTGGAGGAAAAGCCACGGGAATAATACAAATCTCTCTCTCGGACACATTCGCTGTCTTTCTCTTTGTCTCTTTCTCTCTCTCTCTCTCTCTCTCATAGCCACACGCACAGTGAAGGGAGAAGCGATTACATAATTATGTCAGGCCTACGTCTTCCAGCCGGGAGTCATATTATGCGGAAAAATAGGTTTTCCTGTGCAGTTCTCATTTTTTACAGTTGTCTGATCAGTCTAAAGCGGTGTGTCAGGCTGATGTGGTTATTCTGATGCTCATGGCTTTGTCATGACTGTGAGGGAGACTGTGAGAGAGACTGTGAGTTTGTCTGTCTGTCAGACTTGTCTCCTTTAAGTTAAAGGTCACATTTTTTTTCTTCTTTTTGTCTTGCAAGTGCTTTTTATTCTTAGCCAGTCTTTTATCATTACAAGAAATTACACACACACACACACACACACACAAACACAAACACAAACACAAACACAAACACAAACACAAACAAACTCACTCACTCTCTGTCACATGCGCAAAAACACTCACACACGATTAGATACACCTGCTCCTCCACACCTCCGGGTCTTAAAGTTGGAATGATGGTAGGCTGGTAACCGAGGGAAACCTATAGAGATAGACAGAGAGATGGACGAACAGAAAGAGTGACGCAAGGAGGGAGTAAAAGACTGAGGGGACGAGCGAGCGAGTGCAGATGATTGCAGAGGATTGCAGAGAGCTATGTAAGAGGTGTGGGCCGCCCCGGGGCCTGTGAGGGCTAACGCAGCAGGGCAGTGTGGGTGGTAGAAAAGAGGACAGGAGGGGAGGGGAGGAGAGGAGGGAGAGAGGCCCAGACGCCCGCGCTATTGCTGGGCATGACGTGAGGGATCCGACCCTCTGTTTGCCAGCTGTGGAGCTCCGCTCATGCCGTTCTGCCACCCATTTCTCCCCACAGTCTCCTCTGGTAGATCAGTTGGGGATAGAAATGCAACAGTTTGTAAGGCCCTCCGTTTACTCTTTTCCCATTTATGAACAGAAAAGACAGAAACTAGAAGAAAAGCTTGACACCCCCCCAATCACCACAACCACACTTCCCACACTCATTCATTCCTCTCTTACGCTGCACACGTGCTCTCTGAAACGTGTGAAAGAGCAGCAGTAGTGTTAGTGGCAGGTGTAGTGTCCATGTTATGGTTTCCCCTCCCCATTCTCTACCCACGGGCTCTGCCGGAGGTCAGCCGGAGTAGTGGTGAGGGATCCCAGAGGGGTGTGTTCCGGGTTCTGGGTTCCGTGTTCCGGGTTCTGGGTTCTGGGTTCCGGGTTCTGGGTTCTGCAGGGTCATTGAAGCGTCCCCAGGCCACAGACGGGAGTCTTACTCATGCGGCTCAACTCGGTACGGCTTCCTCTTGTGCGCTACGTGTGCAAGGAGTGACCATTATTAAGGGGTGTGGGTTTGCTTTGCTGGCCCATTGACTGTTAATGCCTTAGAGCCGGTTCAGCAGGATAGGGCAGATTGTACACATCAGTGTAGCTTCTTTCTTTTACTCTCTCTCTCATACTCTTTCTTTCTCTCTCTCATGCCATGTTTGGGTGTGGGACTATGTTGTAGCCTTTTTGTTGGCTTTTTAAAAGTCGTCTTTGATTCATAAAATGGGTCATTAAAATCTCTCTCTCTTCATCCCTCTCCTTCCTATGTTGTAGCCTTTTTGTTTCGTTTTTTAGGTTGTCTTTGATTCATAAAATGCCCCATTAAAATCCTCTCTACAATCCCTCTCCTTCCTTTTGCCATTAGTGTGCTTGACTTTCTGTTCGTCTTTCAACTACCTTCACTCTTCTACCACTCATTCCTCTTTCAGTCTCCTACTCGGTGCAGTTGCCTTAGAATCTGGATCGTCTGTCATTTGTCATCAGC
>NC_137918.1:13162624-13165810 GCF_963457725.1 Sprattus sprattus | reverse complement strand
CCACGGGCGTGAAAGACAGGAAATGTGGAAACGTTGTCATCAGTCTGGGGCGGCTTTCTCAACGCCGGGCTGTGTGTGTGTGACCATCCTGGTTCTCTCATTCTTCCTCGCTCCTTCTGTGCAAACCCAGAGTGTGTGTGTGTGTGTGTGTGTGTGTGCGCATTTTCTGATCAACCGCCACAACCAGACCCCTCTTTCAGTAAGTACATTCTTAACATCACATAAAAGTCAAACCTAGCTGTGTCCGCTATCAAGAACAAGTCATTGTGCTCTGGCTGTAGAGAGCAGTGTGCTTCAGGTTTAAGTTTAAGTTCAGACAGTTGCTTGTGGGGATGAAGTGAGTCATAGTCTTGGGCCGGGGCTGTCTGGATGTGACTCTTGTGTGTCATAAACCTCAAACTAGAACAGTCTCTCTCTTTCACTAATAGCTGTCTTTTATTATTGTCATTTTGATGATTGTTTTTGTTTTTGTTGTTCGTGTTTTGGTTTTCGTCTTTGTGTTTTTCTTTTATGATGATATTAAGTTTCTGTTAGTGATGATTGAATCGCGGGCCTTGTGTGTCATAAGCCTCAAACCGCAACAGCGCTGTGTTTTAGAAACAACCCCTCTTTTTTAATATTGTTTGTATTTTTTTATTTTATTATGGTTGAATGCATGGTTGGTGCATATTTTCTGATTATTCTGTTGATTGTTTCAGCGTTGATTGAACCATGGGGGCGACTGTAATCTCGTGAAACAGTCAGCTGGCCAATAAATCTGTGTTTCCACAGGGCTTAGTGTACCAACTGGTGTCGGTCCCGTCGAACGTGAGCCGTCATTCCAGCCGCGGATTACAAGTTTTATTTTTTCCCCTCATAACAGAGCGAGGGAAGAATGGGGGGAGGAAATCCAGAAAAGTAGCTTTGCGTTCTCCAGAGATTTGGGGCCGGCACAGTGTGGACGGAGGGTGTGTGTGTGTGTGTGGCTGACACCTGTTGTTGGTGCGGCTCCGTAACCAGTACCAGGAAGGTGTGTGTGTGTTTTTTGTGTGTGTTAAGGCTGTTCACGTGCCGGAGATTATGATCACCAGGACTGGTGCATAAAAAAAGAGAATCTATCCAGTGAAGGTGTGGTGTGTGTGTGTGTGTGCGTGTGTGTGTGTGCGTGTGTGTGTGTGTGTGTGTGTGTGTGTGTGTCTGTCGGCAGGTCTGGCTGGTTTGGCAGAAGTGCTGTCAGACTCTGACGTATTTGTGTGTGTTCATGCACGAATGTGGACCCAGCTTAGCCCTGCAGCATCACAAACAGAGAAGGGAACCTGTGCCCTGTGCGTGTGTGTGTGTGTGTGTGTGTGTGTGTCTGTGTGTGTGTGTCTCTGTGTGACCACATGCCCTGAAACAGGGAAGAGGAAGCCCATGTGGTTCTGCTCCACATTTCTAAAGGTGACGTGTGTGTGTGTGTGTGTGGTGTGTGTGTGTGTGTGTGTGTGTGTGTGTGAGTGTGTGACTTTACATGCATGTTTTTGCTATCATGTAGATTTGTGTTATCAATAGCCCTCACGGCACGCCAGCAGGCTTATCCTACTAGTCTGTTCTCTTTTAGTTCCTGTACCCGCTTGTTTTATCTCTGTGGACGAAGATAATAGTTCTCGGTGCCCTCTTGTTTTTGTCCGAGGTCACTTTGGTAAGCTCTTGGCTTTATATTTAATGAGGTGGTTGTATGGTGCTAGTTCCAAAGAGCAGTGGCCATGCCCTCTGGTGAAATGGAAAAGAAAACACGAGTGATCTCATGGAAAGAAAAAGTATTTCTATACTGCGTAACCCAAACAAATGTCTCTGGGTGGCTCGATCTGTTGTGTTTGGCATCATGCACTCATGCAGAGGTTGCTTGAATGCAGCCTAAACTCTGCCGTGTCGGGGCTTGTGTTTTATGCTTTGAGATCTAGCTGGGATATCAGGAACAAACGTGTGTGTGTGTGTGTGTGTGTGTGTGTGTGTGTGTGCTCCTGCTTCAGTTGTCTGCTGCTCCCGTTTCTAAAGTTCTGGGGTGTTTAAGAAGAGAGGAGGTGTGGTCCTCTCCCCTGAGAGGTTGGCTCATGTTGGTGATCTGATCCATTTGATGAGGGGGAGCAGTGGCTCTCAGCTCACACACACACACACACACACACACACACACACACACTGAGCTCTGGGGATGCAGGAGAGCAGTGGCTTTCAGCTGGTCTGGCCTTGGCATCCACACACACACATACACACACTGACCTTGGCACCCACAAGTTCCCATGGTCACCCAGTTGCAACCCAAACCCAAGTGTGACATCAGATAGATTTAAAATATTATTATTTATTTTTTTAAAACACACTTTCGAATTATCTGGGGATTATTTGCTTCACCGTTTACCCAATTTAATGATTCAAACTTCACGTTATACTCCTCAAATTGGCTTGTTATACAAAGGTGCATGCTACACAAAACTACATATGACACGCTTCCACACATTACAAGAACATATATTACCCAGCAATATAACTATAGTAATTAGCTTAACGTTTTACAGAATTATGAATTTGAACACAAAGATTCAACTAGCCGCCTAGTGGACGGCTTGTAAGTTGAAACTGTTCCTGCTCACTTCACAACCCTGCTCCAGCGACCATTTGGACTCTCACAGTAGGCATCTGCCTCTTCACACACACGCACTCACACACACTCACACACACACACACACACACACACACACACACACACACACACCCACACACGGACACACACACTTCAGACTCTCACAGTAGGCTTTGCATCTACCTCTGCCCACACGCACACACACACACACACACCCACACACACACACACCCACACACGGACACACACACTTCAGACTCTCACAGTAGGCTTTGCATCTACCTCTGCCCACACACACACACACACACACACATACACACACAAACACACCCGCACACGGACACACACACTTCAGACTCTCACAGTAGGCTATGCATCTGCCTCTGGACTCACGCAGAACCTTCCCTCTCTCTGAGAGCTCCCTTTTCCTTTTGCGATCGAGTACTGAGAACCGTGTGAAGACTCATCTTTTTCAATTTCAAAATAAAAGCTACAGTTCATCTATATTTTTCTTTACACTCAACAATCACATTTTATGTTATAACTGCTGTTTCATGGTTCATGGCAGCACTTGTTGTTATCTGCAA
>NC_137918.1:13112624-13145124 GCF_963457725.1 Sprattus sprattus | reverse complement strand
TGTATCTATCTATCTATCTATGACACAGAAGAGGTTATTGTGGAAGCTGAAATAATATTAAATTATTATAACTTTTATAGCCTATAGTTATATAATAGACAATTGGAATTGTTTGCTAGAACATCCAGCGTGTCGGGACCCCCCCTTGCTAGCCTTGCTCAGCAGCACACACACACACACACACACACACACACACACACACACACACACATACAGCACTAATGCCTCCTCTTGCTCTAGTTGGGCCACAGTGGTACAGGAGGTAGAGGAGTCGTTTAGTAATCAGAAGGTTAGATGGTTGCTAGTTCGATTCCCCACTTCTCCTCACCAGATGTGTAAGTGTCCTTGAGCAAGACACTGAACCCCTAACTGCTCCTGATGTATAAATGCTAAACTGCTTGTAAGTCGCTTTGGATAGAAGCGTATGCTAAATGACTAATTGTAAATGTAATGTAGTTGGTGAATGAGTACATTGTTTACATTATCCAAGCCTACGTCGCTACAGCAGCTAGCAAGGTGGCCTCGTTAGTGTTGTTGACTAGGTTGGAGGCTGAGGGTTTGGATACGCCAGGAGAGCGCTAAGTCGCCGGTATGCCCTGATCCTCTTTACACAGCTGATCTGTGTTGTGGTGTGCCTCTCCCTGTTCACATGACTGTGTGTGTGTGTGTAGTTTGAGATGCTGACGTTCCTGCTGTGTGTGTGTGTGTGTGTGTGTGTGTGTTTACAGCTGATCTGTGTTGTGGTGTGCCTGTGTGTGTGTGTGTGTGTGTGTGTGTTTGTGTGTGTGTGTGTGTGTGTGTAGGTTTAAGATGCTGACGTTCCTGCTGTGTGTGTGTGTGTGTGTTGGTGTGTTTACAGCTGATCTGTGTTGTGGTGTGCCTCTCCCTGTTCACATGACTGTGTGTGTGTGTGTGTGTAGGTTTGAGATGCTGACGTTCCTGCTGTGTGTGTGTGTGTGTGTGTGTGTGTGTGTTTACAGCTGATCTGTGTTGTGGTGTGCCTGTGTGTGTGTGTGTGTGTGTGTGTGTGTGTGTGTGTGTGTGTGTGTGTGTGTGTGTGTGTGTGTGTGTGTGTGTGTGTAGGTTTAAGATGCTGACGTTCCTGCTGTGTGTGTGTGTGTGTGTGTGTTGGTGTGTTTACAGCTGATCTGTGTTGTGGTGTGCCTCTCCCTGTTCACATGACTTGCCAGGCCATGCTGGTGGATTGGTCACTTCCTGTACCTGATTAGCCCGGCTTAGTGCTGTGATTACTCCCGAGAGAAGAGGAGTGTGTGTGTGTGTGTGTGTGTGTGTGTGTGTGTGTGTGTGTGTGTGTAGAGAAGAGCATAGGGCCAGTCATAAGATCTCTGTATGTGTGGTTCCTCGAAACCTGCCTTACCTGCTTAGAGATTAGAGATCTAACGTGAAAAGGTGGATAATAATAGTAATATATAGATATGTACATATATAGTTTCTGTCAAATTACCAGAAGAGAAGCGCACATCAAGCGCACAGTGAAACGTTTTAATGTTCTAGTGCATTCGTAGGTCTGTGTTCCCCTGTGTTAGGTTATTTTGCTAGTGTGACTACAACCCACAGGGCCAGAGTGTAAAAAAAAGAATGGGCAGGAGTCATTTCATTAAGCCTTTAGAATGGCATGATTATTCTGGGTCTTTTATACGTTTGTTATCTTTTGACAGCAGAATTATCTATTTACAGGGAGCTCAGATCTTTTTTTTAGAGCTGGCTTTTAAAAATTGTACTTCAGAGAGTACAAATTAGGCTTCGTGCACCTACATCCTATTTTTACCGCCGTTGCTTGAGTGCATTGGTCCAGCAAAGGAAAGCAGACCGAGGCCGTCAAAAAGAGAAAAAGTGTTTTTTTAAAAAGCAGGGGAAATGATTGACTCTTTGAAAGTCGAGTGGAAAGGAGCCAGAATGTTGCTGCTGAGAGACAGAGGTGTGTGTGTGTGTGTGTGTGTGTGTGTGTGTGTGTGTGTGTGTGTGTGTGTGTGTGTGTGTTGCTGCTGCTGCTGCTGAGAGACAGAGGAGTAGAGCAAGAGGAAAACGAGGCGTCAGAAAGGACAAAGGCTTAGATGGAACGCTAACACTAGACTGCACAGTATAATGGAAATAGAACTGAGAGTGACGAAGGCAGTATTGAAAAGATGAAAACAGACTATAATTGACCACTTATGTGTGCTTATGGCGCTTATGTAGTGGTCTTTACAATGGTCTCAGTCAACAGGATTATTCTAGTTCCATGAAAAACATGTTACTTGTGTTATTTGTGTTGCGATCGATGAAGAACCCTGAGGGTTGTTGCAGCCAGGCTGTGTTGTCAAGGTATTTTTTATATAAATATATATATATATAAATATATCTTATAGCAGAGAACTCTCCTCGTATTCATCTTTAAAAAAAATCAAACTGAACGTAAATAAACCTAGCTGCTGTCCTACACACAGGCCCTACGTGGTGTGAGTACTTGGAAGTGGGGCCAACTGTGTGTGTGTGTGTGTGTGTGTGTGTGTGTGTGTGTGTGTGTGTGTTTAGTTTACCATGGTTTACCACTTTGTACTTTTGTACTCAAATTCACTGTTGCCTTAGTAGGCTGTGTGTGGTGTATATCTTTCCACAAGCTCTTCAGCGCCTGCACATACAGCACCTGCAACTGAGGAATCGACTCAAAACTCAAACCTAGAGGGAGCCACTGTCATTATACCGTCAGAGTTCATGGAGTGAAAATGAGAGGATTAACCAATCCCAGACAAACCTCATCAGTTGCCACTTGAATTCTGTTGTGTGAGAGTGTGAGAGAGTGTGAGAGAGTGTGAGAGAGTGTGAGAGAGTGTGAGAGAGTGTGTGAGTGTGAGTGTGAGTGTGTGAGTGTGTGTGCCCACCCCAGTGCGTGTCTGTCTGCCTTCTGTCTTATTGTGTGACTGAGAGGCAGACGTCCTTGTGGGGAAGAAAAAGAGCTCGTCCACAATGGAGACACGTCACGAGTCTGGACCGTGCCTTAAAGGCAGGACGACACACACACACTGAAGCCTCACTATCACCAGCCAGAAAACCCGTTTATTTGAGAGCATGTGACGCTAATCGCCTTTTGCCCCACAAAAGAAGCAATATGAAATTGCTTTTTTAATATTTTTTTCTGCCTGCTTAACACCTGTCTGCTGGTCCTGTATCCAACCCTCCAGGGTCAGCATCTGCGGGTATCCACGGCAACAGCTCCGGCGGTACAAAGGCATCAACACACGGATGATGGTGACCTCCGAATTCCTGGTGCAGCTCATCACGGGCATCCATTTTGCCTTGTGAGTGACCTTTCACCTCTGATTCCACCTTTCCACTTCCTGCTTTGATGTTTTTTTTTACTGCTTCCTATCGCCTGTTTGCAAACACTGATGAAATGTACTCTTTACTGCTACATGTTGCTTGAGTTGGACCAACGGAACTAGGATCAGTGTGTTAAATGTACTCTTTACTGCTACATGTTGCTTGAGTTGGACCAACTGAAATAGGATCAGTGTGTTAAATGTACTCTTTACTGCTACATGTTGCTTGAGTTTGACCAACTGAAATAGGATCAGTGTGTTTTTATTATTATTATTAGTAGTATTTAGAATTTCCTTTATCTTAAGGAAACTTAATATGCATAATAACCTGATGAATTCTTGATTTGAAGCCTAGTGCTCTCGTTAGAGAAGTCCTTAAAAAAAAAAAAAAAAAAACGTTACGTTGGTTGTCAATGGTAACCATTCAAGAGCATTGATATGGAACGGCGATTTAACTTTTCTACTGGGACTACGTCCAAGGTGTCCGGTTATACGAACTTAATGTACACCCCATTAGCCAATCAGAAAACAGTATTTCGTTCCAGAGGGAGATATTTATATTGGTCCTATCTTCTCCTCTTCTGCAGGTATAACGGGGAGTCAGACCTGGGATCTAAAGCGCTGGACGATGTTCTCTACCGAGCCCAGCTAGAGCTTTACCCTGAAGCATTACTGGTCAGTGTTGTGTGTGTGTGTGTGTGTGTGCGTGTGTGTGCGCGCGCGCGCCTTTATGTGTGTGTATACTCTGAACATGACTTAAGGAGATCTAAAGTTCAGATATACAGACACTTCAACAAAATGCAGCCCAATCTGCCAGCTCCATCCACTAGAATGCAGTCGTGATGAGCTGCCGCAGTGCAGAGGCGGCGCTAACTGAAGCTGGAGCTCTCCACGTATGACAGAGCAGGAAGTCTTAGCTGAGCTGAGCTGGCTGCATGCAGGATCAGTGTAGGATGGATCCTCTGTCTTTATCTCCACAGCCACTGAGCTCTCTTTCAGCAGCTGATTGTAAAGACAGTGATTTGAATGGAACTTAAGGCAGGCATGAGTCATTGTTGGGCTATTTTTACTCCGTAATTAAAGTGTGCTTTTATCCGCTCTCGTTCTCTTCTACTCTTCTACTTTTCTCTCGCTTCCTCGGCTCACTGTCTTTCTTTCGCTCACAATCTTCCTTTCGCTCACTGTCTTTCTTTCGCTCACTGTCTTTCTTTCGCTCACTATCTTCCTTTCGCTCACTATCTTTCTTTCTTTCGCTCACTCTCTTTCTCTCACTATCAACTTTCGCTCACTATCTTTCTTTCTCTCACTATCTTTCTTTCTTTCGCTCACTATCTTCCTTTCGCTCACTATCTTTCTTTCTCTCACTATCTTTCTTTCTCTCACTATCTTTCTTTCTTTCGCTCACTATCTTTCTTTCTTTCTCTCACTATCTTTCTTTCTCTCACTATCTTCCTTTCGCTCACTATCTTTCTTTCGCTCACTGTCTTTCTTTCGCTCACTATCTTTCTTTCGCTCACTATCTGTCTTTCACTCACTATCTTTCTTTCTTTCACTCACTATCTTTCTTTTGCTTACTATCTGTCTTTCACTCACTATCTTTCTTTCTTTCGCTCACTATCTTTCTTTCGCTCACTATCTTTCTTTCGCTCACTATCTGTCTTTCACTCACTATCTGTCTTTCTTTCGCTCACTATCTTTCTTTCGCTCACTGTCTTTCTTTCGCTCACTGTCTTTCTTTCGCTCACTATCTTTCTTTCGCTCACTATCTTTCTTTCTTTCGCTCACTATCTTTCTTTCGCTCACTATCTTCCTTTCGCTCACTATCTTTCTTTCGCTCACTATCTTTCTTTCGCTCACTATCTTTTTTCTCTCCTCCTTTCTCTCCTCCTGTCATGCTTTGCCTTTCTCTTTTCCTATTTTCTCCCCGTCACTTCTTCACTCGTCTGCCCTCTTTCTTGTCGTCCCCCATCTTGTGTTTCACTTATCTGCTTAATGTTCTTCCTTTACTGACCTCTTCTCTTCTCTCCTCTCCTCATCTCTCTCTCTTCTCCTCTCTCTCTTCTCCTCTCCTTTCTTCTTCTCTCCTTTCTTCAATTTACTTCTCCTCTCTTCCTCTCCTCTTCCTTCTTCTCTTTCACCCCATTCACCTGTCTCTTCCGACGTACGTACTGTACGTATCTTTTTTTTTAAATTTCTTTTTTTAGATTTCTTTTTGGGCTTTTGTGCCTTTTGATCGATAGTGCAGTGAAAGATGGGACAGGAAATGAGAGGGAGAAGAGGTGGGGAGTGGACAGGAGAAATGACATCGGGCTGGATTCGAACCCGATGATTGTTTGTGAAGTGACCTTGGGTGTCGTGAAAGGCGCTTTAAATAAAATGTATTATTATTATTTATTATTAATATTCCTGTCTAACCCTAACCCTCCCGTCCTCCTCTCCCTTCCTCAGGTGGGCAACGCCATCAAGTCCACCACCCAGGGCGCTGCCCTCAAGTCCAACAAGGAGGGCACGCGCAGCATCCAGGTGGAGATCACGCCCACGGCGCCCCGCATCTCCCGCAACGCCGTCACCAGCCTCTCCATCCGCGGCCACCGCTGGAAGAGACACGGTGAGGGTCCCGAGGGGCCACCCGCCAGGGGCCGCCTCTCCACAGAAACCGCTCTCGGATCCCCAGCCTCCAAGCCAGTCCCCCATAAAGGCCAATGGCGGCCTGTTAGGCGTCCGTGGTCGTAAAAACAGTCTTGGAGTAGTTCCCCTTTTTATGTGTTCAGGGCTCAGGGTTTGGCTCTTGGCTTAGTCAGCTGGAAGCTTGGCTTAGTCAGCATGTGGAAGTACTGGTATGTTTGGAGTGAGATCTGCCCCATGCAAGCTCGCTATCTCTCTCTCTCTGTCTATCTATCTATCTATCTATCTATCTATCTATCTATCTATCTATCTATCTCTCTCTCTCCGTCTCTCTCTCTTCCTCTCTCTCTCTCTCTCTCTCTCTCTCTCTCTCTCTCTCTCTCTCTCTCTCTCTCTCTCACCCTTTCCCTCTTCCTCTTCACCTCCCATACTCTCACAGCCCTCACAGAGATTTCACACGCCATTATCTCCATCTGCCTCTCGTTTTTCACTGTCATACTTTCATTACAATCACTCCATTCACTAATTGGTCCAATCAGAGCCCTGTCCAATCAGGAAGTCTGCCACTCAGCAGAGCGGAAGATGCTGGACGCCCAGAAGCCTGTGTTATTTTGTTTTTGTTTTATTCCTCTTTTTTTTAGTTTGTCTTTAAACAAGAGATCTCATCCATGGCCAATTAAAACTGACAGGCATCGGGTTGCCATGGCTGCATCAACCGCCCCCCCCCCCCCCCCCCCCTTTCCCCCAACCTCACATACCCCCCTCTCTTCCTGTTCTCTCTGGAACTAGTAATTGGAGCGGTAATTAGAGTTTTGAGCCTGACCGCTTCAGATCCCTACCCCTTGATTTCATTAATGAAGGCCTAAAAGAAGAGCAATTACACATCAGATTTTTCTCTCTTTTTTTCGTTCTATTTTGGAAGTACGCTTGCGATGGCAAATTGCATCAAACATCGCGTTCAAAAGTTTTCCACAACTGCATGGGCCTTTTGACTAACAAACCAAATACTTATGGCATACAGCATTCATTGGATGATAATTACATTGAGCTCTTAATGTACTTAATGTAGATTGTCGCTCATTGTTACTCAGTGTCAGTCTTCATTCACATCATCACTCATCTGACAGCAGGTTTATGTTTTTATAGAGCTGTGTTTATGTGGCCTTTCATGTTATGTTTTTAAAGTGCTGTGTTCGTGTTGCCATTTTTACTCATGTTTTTAAAGTGCTGTGTTCGTGTTGCCATTTTTACTTATGTTTTTTTTAAGTTGAATTATCATTTCTGTTTTGCCATTGTTGTATATTTATGCATGTGTTTATGTCTTCTGTGTCTTTTTCTGTGCATGTGTGTATGTATGTGTGTCTGTCTGTGTGTGCTTGTGTGCGTGCTTGTGTATGTGCGTGCATGGCTTTGTGTTTATGTGTGGGTATGTGTGGGTATGTGTGCGCGTGTGTGTCTGTGTGTGTGTATGCTTGTGTGTGTGTGTCTGTGTGCGTGTGTGTGCGTGTGTGTGTGTGTGTGTGTGTGTGTGTGTGTGTGTGTGTGTATGCTTGTGTGTGTGTGTGTGTGTGTGTGTGTGTGTGTGTGTGTCTCTGTGTGCATGCATGTCTCTCCACTGTCATTCTTCATCCAGAAACTGAGGAGAACAATGTAGACGCGACGGACTTGAGTCCCGCCGGCCCCATCCCCGAGATTAACGTGACGGGGGTGGGGGGCGAGCGCGTGGGCGTGGCCAACGGAGAGGCGCTGAGGAGCCGGCCAGAGGGGGAGGCGCTGGGGGGGGGCACAGCAGAGGTGGGGGGGGCGGACCCTAGGGGTCAGCAGGAGGTCAGGAGGCAGAAGTCCGTGCGGAGGCACCTGGAGGACGGGGCCACGCCCTCGGGGAGGGTCCACTTCTAGAGGCCCCTCCCCCCTTCTTCCTGCCGGCACGCCTCCTCCGCCTTCCTCCTCCAATAGCCTTCCACGAGCGAGCACAACCCCGCCCCTCTCCCCTCGGACAGCCCAGAGGTACTGTGTGTGGGGAGCGAGTGGCCTGCACTACCACACTCTGTCTTATTCCCCCTCTCCCCCCCCCCCCCTCCCATCAGGTGGGACAGGGCACAGCAGAGCGCTCCTGGAGTCATAGCTTAGCATAGCACACGATGAAACTCACCTGCGTTTATGTTAGTTCTAATTAAATCAGCAGAGAAAGTTCCACCTCTACAAGAACAATTTTACTAAACTAGACTTGGATTTGTAAGTCGGCATTAGTTCAAAATGGCACACAACTTAAAAAGTCCAATTTGTACATATTTTGAGCTTTAAGTTTCTATGATTGGGTACGCTTCTGCATAATTTGGTCCCTGTAAGCTCTCGCTAAATGTTCCCAGTGTCTGCCTCATAGCTGGAGTGCAGAACTAAAGACGCCATGTTTGACAATCAAACATGATTGGCTGGCTTACTGAATTTGGATTTAACATGGCATGAAACGTTGATTTTGTTGAACTCAACATTTGAATGTACTTTTGCAGACATCTCAAAACATACTTTTCAATCTTGGTAGAGATAACATTCACCGCAGAACAAGAGAGCTCTCTTGGAACTTTCTTGGAACTTTCTTGTAATGCTGCAAGAGTCCAGGTGTGCTTGTGTGTGTGTGTGTGTGTGTGTGTCTCGGAGTGCTCTTAATGGCATGCACTCAAGAAAACTTTTCCTGAATATTGTGCAACAGTTCTTTTCTAACGTGTTCCCTCCTCTTCTAATGCCATGTCTGTACTTCGTCCTTGTTTCTCACTGAAAGCTTCTATTGAATTGCCACCCACTTCAAGTTCACAGCTTGCTAAGCACTACAGAGACGTCTGTGCGCTACGTCAGCTCTAACCTCCACCCTTTACACACACACACACACACTCACACTCACACACACACACACACACACACACTCACACACACAGACTCCTTGGAAAAACACTCTTATATGGGCCATTCTACCGAATTCGTGTAATATGCAGTCCCTCAACAATACAAACTATTTACAAAACAATTAGGTATTTAGGCATAGATATTTAATTAGAAAATGTTATGGTCTATATAAACCCAATGCATTACATGAGATAGTGATAAGCTAAATATATACAAAATCCTCATTTATAGGGTACTTTCTATTGGGAAGTAGCTGTCCCCAACCCTGACATCTAAATTTCAATGCCTTTAAATAACACTTTTCAATTTTTTTAGATTTTTTTCAATGATTTAATTTCAAAGATCTTTATGATTGGGTTGAAACAGAACTTGGAATATTTAGATTTATTGTGGGTTTAATTTTTAAATCAATTTTCTATACTCAAAAAATCATGTCCCTAGTTTTCATGTCACTACCGAAACACAAAAGTTTTAGTCCATTGGCTGAGCCTGTGTTTTAGCCACGACTCTGCATTTTTGACCATGCAGTGACACTGCATCTCTGACCCTCATGGTTGAATGGTAAGTAGCTAAATCCCATAGTTTTTATATAAATGTGTTCCAAAGTCTGAAAATCGACGTGTAACCTTAAGAATTGTCACTACCGAAACGCATGTTTTCTTCAATTAAGTAAACCTTTTGGGGTTTCATGGAAAATCTTATGTTTGTATGTGTGTTCACCTCTTCAAAGATGTGTTTGCATGCCGTGTGCTTGTTAGAATTCTTTATTTATGCTTAAAGTTAGCTAGAATTGTCACTACCGAAACAGTCACTACCGAAACATATGGTAGTGACCTGATGATTTCAGTAGTGACAAAATGAATTGGTAAGTAGTTCAATCCCATAATTTTTAAATAAATGTGTTGTGTGGACTAAAGGGCGGCCCAGAGCACCTTTTGGAAGATTTTTGGAGAGAAATGAACATCCATCCAACAGTGCAGTCACTACCGAAACACCGGATGTCACTACCGAAACAGTGCAGCACTACCGAAACACAGGATGTTTTGTAAAAAATTAAGTATATTGAGTAATCAACTAAAATGTTATGATACTGATTGGATTAATGTATGTTCAATTTCATCAATGAACAACTCTGGAATCAATATGATCAGTATTTAGCATTTTACAAAGAAATATTACACTTAGATTTTGATGAATTGTATAAATTGAACTTGAAAATTTGGTAAAAAATTCATTTTTATGGATTTCATTGTGAAAACCTTCAAGAAATATTTGTAAAAATACTCTTCAGAGAAGGGAAGGAAACACAATCTGAACAGGTCAATAATAATACTTTTTTACTATAGTAAATGTGATGTTTCGGTAGTGACAATTTTTGGAAGAGGAAAAACATTCCAACACATTCTGAAAATACAATATAAAAATTGACTGTTCTTTTACTAGATAAGTGTACTTTAGATATGGTACAATATACATACGGACAAAGTTTTGGGAATAAAACATAAAAAAAATCCAAATATTTCCGACCTGACTTTGCACCAATTCGGTAGAATGGCCCATATACCACAGGTCTCTCTATTAAAGAGCTCTGTCCTTTCGATGTATGTTTTTTTCAGTCTGCCTGAATAACAGAGTTCTCATCAAACTCTCCTTCCGCCACTAACACTTAACTACTGGGCTGCCATTCAGAAAGGACTTTTGTCCTGATTCCTTTAACGGGCACATCGGCAGCTCTCGATACGATTCATTGTCGTGGGAAATTGAATGTGTCCCTTTTGGAAATTGTGACCTCAAGTTCTATTTGGGTAATGCCACGAAGGTGACATCTGCCTCTGAAAATATCTGAAAAGTATTTGGCCTTGACGAGAACTGCCGATTGGCCGCCATGCTGCCTAGCGACATCTATTAGATAAGAGCCTTCTGGTCTTTGTGGCGTAGATCAAATGCTTCTGCTTGGTGTATGGCTTTAGATATGATGCTTCTGCTCCTGTGGCTGAGATGATATTATACAACTGGTCTCCTCTTCTTTCCTTTCTCCCCTCGTGTCTTGTGATTCCTGGCGCTGCCTCTAGGGGGAAACAGAGCCACTCATTTGTTCTTTGGAGGTCTTGGATGTGTATTTATAAGGACTAAGTGAAGAAGAAGTTATATGTTTTATCCATGTAGATGTTATGCTCCAATGTGTGTGAACACCGAATATAATAGGAAAACACTAGATAGTTCTGGCGTTATTTAAGTGTGAGGGCTTATATTAGTTCATTCTACTCTATTTATATCTCACAGAAGCCTTCTAATAAGACTAATCTTAAGGGGGGGGGGGGGGGGGGGGTGTAGAACTGTTTGTGACCTTGTGACCTCCACTAAGACCCTACTGACCCTAAGACCCCCCCCCCCCACCTTACAGACGCAGTGGATCTGGGTTCCCCGGACGACCTGATGGAGATCGCAGAGGAGGACGAGGGCTTCTGCCCACGTGCGTTGGTGGAGGGAGGAGGAGGAGGAGGTGGCGGCGGAGGAGGGGGTGGCGGCAACAGCCCCCCCATCGTGGTGATCAGCAACAGCTGTGGCGCCACCAGCCCTGCGCCCACGCCAGGCAAGCCGGCGGGCAAGAGCCAGAGGCGACTCCTGGGGGGCAAATCCAAAGACAAGGACAAGGAGAAGGAGAAGGAGAAGGAGAGGGAGAGAGAGAGGGAGGGGCAAGGAGGCACCGGGGGGCGGGCCTCGGCTGACACCCCGGAGCAGCTGGCTCTCAAGCGCCTGATGCTCACGTCCAGCCAGTCCGTGCCCAAGTCCACCACGCTCAGCCTGTCGCGCACGGCCAGCGCCGTCTTCTCCCGGTCCTTCGAGCAGGTCAGCAACGCCCTCGCCATCGCCACCGGCAACCAGGGGCACCGCGCCCCCAGCCCCAGCCCCGGCTCCAACCACGCCCCCCCGCTCGCGCACAACCGCTACTCGGCCTGCAGCCTGCAAGAGGAGGGGTTGGGCTTCATGATGGGCGGCGGCGGCGGCGAGGACATAAGCCCCGCCCCCCTCCACAGGCAGCCGTCCCCGAGCATCAGCGTGCATCTGGCCCCCGACCTGTGAACTTTGACCTATGATGTCACGTGGGCCGGGGTCACACTCCCTTGTGCCCCGCCCCCCTCTTCTTGGTAAGGAATCTCACTGTTGCTCAGCTATGACAGACGACTTTGACTTCTTGGTGGACCCAACATGACACCCCCCCCCCTCAACCGTCATTGTTCTCCCTTCACAACCTTAAAGTCTGCACTTAACCCCCCAACCCCAATGCCCCTTGAAGGAGAAGAAGGAGGAGAAGAAGTAGTAGAAGAAGAAGGAGGAGAAGGAGGAGAAGGAGGAGAAGAAGGAGGAGAAAGAGGAGAAGGAGGAGAAGAAGGAGAAAGAGGAGGAGAAGAAGGAGAAAGAGGAGGAGAAGGAGGAGAAGAATTAGTAGAAGAAGGTGGAGAAGAAGAAGGAGAAGAAGAAGGAGGAGAAAGAGGAGAAGGAGAAAAAGAAGGAGAATAAGGAGGAGAAGAGAAAGGAGAAGAAGGTGGTTAAAGGGGAAAGCTGCTCAGTGTTCCCTCCTGTGGTGGCATTCAGCCATAACTGTGGCACCTTAGAGAAACGTCTCGGTTTTTTAACTGTTCTCTATCTGTTGATGGGGTGTGAATCACTAAAACAGTTTTAAAACAAGACAAAGTATTTTTCCAATTAATTCTTTTCTAAAAAAAAGTCCCCACTCCAGTCATTGTAACTGTTGTTTTTGTTGTTGTAGGGGACTGTTATTCATGATCTCTTCATAGTGTCCCCATCAACTGGTTCGGTATTGTGGACTTTACGCCAGGCTGTTTAAAGTGTAATTTTTTAAAGTGTCATTGTGTGTTTGTGTGTGTGGGTGAGGGTGTGTGTGTGTTTGTGCGCAAATCTGTTTGGGTGTAAATGTACCTGAAAGTATATAGCCATGGGTTTACATTTGGGATGCTGGTGGGTTGGCAAAATTACAAGAACACATCTGATTTTTTTTTTTGTCTGTTTCTTAAAAGAATGCTTCAGAAAAGCACAGTAAATGATTGCACAGCATGTTTAAATGAGCAATGGGAAATGGGTCAATCAAGAATGACTCGTGTTGCACTATAGGCTGAAACCCAAGCCATCCCTATGTGTCCCAGTCTAACCCTGAGTCCACAGCATGGTTGTGTAAGTCATATTTCTACCACTATTGATCGACTTTGTTGGGAGAAATTCACCCAAATTCACCTCAAATATTTAAAAACAAAGATACATAAATAGAAAAAAAAGGCTTTGTTTACAACAGCGGCTGTTCCCAAGATGCCGAAAGAGTCGGCATCGGTTGATTTCGATCCAGTGAATGACTGTGACTTTCCTCCACTGGGCTCGGAGCAGCACGCCCCTGCAGAAAGAAACCGCCTCTGGTCGTGTGGAGGCAGAGAAGGTGTTTGTATGCTGATGTTTTCTACGTATGCTGTACAAACTGTGGTATAAGGAGAAGAGGAAAGAAGGGTTCCATTGCAGTATTAATATTGAAATCAAAGCACATCTGTTTTTTTTCGTGTTTTTTTTCTTTCTTCGACTTCAAACCAGCACGGCAAGGAGTTCCGATGGGGAGCGATGGCCAAGTATCTCACCCCTTGCAAAAATTCACTCCAGTTCTCTTCTGCAAATTGTATTGGATCGCCCATCTTGGAAATAATTGTGCTCGTATCATGTTACTGTGTTTATATGATTGAGTTGTGTGTTTGTGGGATTGTTTTTATTGTTTAATGGGTAAATTGGACGAAACACTGTGGTACTATATGATTTTCATGAAATGGGGAAATTGGTTAACTTGATTTTTGGTCAGCTTTGTCTCGATAGAATATATATTTGGTAATTACAGGGGTGTTTTTTTTTCTAGTTCACAATGTGGAAGTATAACAATCATGACTCAAAATTTTTGTTTACAGAAATGTGGAGAAAAAAAATGCTCTTGTGAATTGTACATATTCTTGTACTAAAGATTTTTTTGTTTTGTTCTTTTTGCCTTTTGTCTGAAAGTAACTCAATGATAAAGCTTCTCGGATAATAAAGTGTTTATATTTCAGATGGTGTGAGTCTGTTTAAGTGTTTCCATGCCCTTGTTTTACTGAAGAGGCAGAGGCTGCGATTCTGGCAAAAATGTGTTGAAATTGAAGCCTCACAGCCAATCAGATTACACCCCTCCCCTCTGGGCTTCTGAAGCAATATGCTGATTGGCTGGAATTGTTTATGGCTCGATATGAGCTCATTTATGAGTTAAAGTAACACTATTGATGAATTTGACACTTTTTTGAGGTATGGTTTTATAGGCAACTAGCTTTGTTACCATCCTCAAATTCATTTTGATTGCATATGGTCATGTGAAGGACAGATAAACACCTGTGACTTCCCCACTAGCCATCCAAGATATGTCATGTGGTTCTGTGTACCGGGGTGGAACCCCCTGCAAGAATGGAAGAAAAGCTTTCACACGCATGACATTGCCAGCTATACTGCCAAAAGACACCAGTTAGTGTGTTTTGGCAAGCTTCTATCAGTGTCAGCTGGGCTGTTTGTGGTGTTTGCAAGGTTTTTGCATGCCTTTGAGGTAGTAAGCTTACTAGTTTGTGAACAGAACTCCGTAGTGCTGCTTTAACACACATTTGCATGGCTAAGGGTGGAAGGGTGGTCAGTCTATTGGTTTAACGGATTACACTTTCTACCAAATGGCACCTTGTGATAAAGAATATGAATTATAATTTTAGTATTAATTATGAAATGTCATTGTTAATTCGTACCTAATTCACGTTGTTCTTTTTTGTCGTTGTGTGTCTCTCTCTCTACCCCTCACATACACACACCCACAATGTCTTGCTCTTATTCTAGTGTCTCCAAGTCATAATTAATTCACCAGGTACATTGAATAATTTACAAGAAGACATTCACACTGAACCCACTAACCTGGCATAGATCATTTGAACTTTAACTCTTGATGTATTTGATAATGAGTCTTAGATGTACCTAATTCTATGTATATAGGCCTTCGAGTGCATTCAACACTTCACGTTCTGTCTGGGTCAATTACGTGCTGTTGTGGATATACAGATCTAAAACAAAATAACTGATTCTGATGTGATTCCATTCTATCACTGGGAAGTCTTTCATTATTGAATGTAGTTCAGTCAAACCAACGTAAACTTTATCTGAAACGATGCAATATACAGTACATTCATGAACTTATTTTACACCATCGGTAGCTTCCCACCAGATGGCGCCCCACTGCCATCCACAGAAATCTGAATTGTCACTGTCGTAAAATAATGCATGGCACCATTTACGGCCACGCTGAGTAACTACTTCCGCTTGGAAGTCCTTCAGAGTCTCGTACAGTGTCAGGTGTGGGGATCGTTGAAAACATGGTCAAGCTCAGCAAAGAAGCCAAACAGCGGCTCCAGCAAGTGTTCCAGTGTGGACAGTTTGCTGTCCGATGGGGTTTCATCCCTACTGTTTTGTATTTAGGTCAGTATGATTGTCGTTTAACATCAGTACAAAACACCATAGCTAGCTAGGGTTAGCTTGTTAACTTAGCCTGCTACTTTGGTCATCTTCAGCTTCCATCACAAGGGCTAATGTACTTCTTTCTAACATGATAACATCAAGATTGTGAATAGGCAGATAAAGGTATAATGACCTTTAATACCGTTGTGCAAAGGCAACGAATTAAACTTCCACGCGAGTTATGATGTAACGTTAGCTGGTAGCTACCTAGCCAGACGGTAATGTTGACGTTGAACTGTAAAGCCAAGGTGGTCATCGGGCACTACCATAAAGGCCTGCCACGACAATACTAATCGGTGTTAATTGGGGGATATTTGGGCAGTCATTTTGACTTGGGACGTCTGGTATTTATTGTTCTAAAAGGAGGACGTTGCGTTTCTGCCACGAGGGAAGTTCTAACGTGCATGCAGTTTCCTCATTCTTGGATATTTTAGTTGCCTAGTAGTTGGGAAAGAGGGTCTGTGGCTGAATGACTGATTTGGTGTGGCTGTGACACTAACACTATCCATTTGTAGCTTTGTTTTTGTGCCATCATAATAATACCATGACCACAATTGCTTCCTTCAGAGAGATTCATCTCTAAATGAATCAGTCTTTTTTTTTATCTTGGTGGAGTTTAGGATATCACCTGTCATGCATTTAGGGGGAGGGGTGGCGTGCTGTGATGAGCCAATATCGGAAATCCGGGTCTCCATAATCCTTCCATTTTTACTCGAGCGTTCGTGACGTCAACTGAGTCTGTAATCTACGTTGGGCAAGCCTCTCCGGCCCCCTCACCCGTCTTCCTCTGCCACGCAAACCCCCTCGGTGACTGTAAATATCTGATTGTATTGTCATTCTGGAATTTCTGTGTGTGGGAGTGAGCGGGAACAAGAGTTAGTTTAGAATTTTTGCTGATGTTGCAATCCATCATTTTCTATCCAAACAAAAGCTTCTGCGAAATAGAAAGCCAGGGCCATAGTTCATGTACTGCTCACATCAGATTGATTACATTCCTCAAGGTGTAAACAAGTCCGTTCATGTATCTTTGAGTATTTCTTTTGTAGCTACAGTAACCTACATTGTGAATGGATCTGAAAGAGGCACAGTCATGTGGCCTGTAATTGTGTGGCACCGGCAGTAGTTTTGCTGGGGGGGACATCCCTACTGTCTATAAACTCGACAGGGAAACCTAAGTTACATTGATATTTTCGGACATGCCTTGCATGGCAAAACTCAGAAAGTAAGAAAAAACATGAGGGAAAGTCCTAATGTGCTTTGTTTTAGTAAATGGCCATAGGGAAGTCAGAATATAGTATTTGTGAATGTCTTCACATTTCAATGTTGCATGGGTCGGGCATCGGCAACACTTTATGGCTTCCCATAAAGGCCTCTTTTCACATTGATTTGACAATACTAATTGAACGGAATACAAGGTGGCTCTTTAACGCAGTCAGGAGTTTTCGATTCATCTTGTGTCTTGACGGATGATCAAATGCACGTTCATCTCAATATGCGTTGCTATGCAATGAGGGCTGAGTTGTGTTCGGTTTACTGTCTGAGCCGTGGGAAAAAATGTGTCAGTTTCGATTCACACCTGAGGTGTTTTGGTGTGCCCTCCCACGGTGGGTGAGCTCTTGAGAAACGCCTTGCTTACAGGGAAGTTTATCACATTAACGAGAAATGCGGATTACAGTTAATTTAGTAAATCCCCTCAGCCCTCAGATTGCAGACCCTGGATGAATGGCCACCCTAAGGTGAAATCCTCCCAACTGACTGTTTTCCACAGCCTACTTGTCGTGTCACAGGTGTGAACCCCACATAAAGTTTGCATCTCGCTCTCTGTGGCTGAAGGCCAAGGTTGCAACTCAATTGATGCTTTTGTTGCCAGTCTGTCTAATAAGCTGCCTCTCTCTAGGAAATGGAAAGTCATATGTGACAAATAAAAGCTTTTAGGGCAAAGCCTAGACACTGAACGTGATGACAAGTCTGAGTCACGCATCAGAGGAAGTTGCATCAGGCCGACGCCTTTCCTGATTGATATGGAAGACGACTTCCAAGAACTTTGAACATCCTGGATACTAAAAATCTTAAGTGTTTTGTGGGCCCGAACTCTTCTGGCAAACTGCCATCTTTTGATCTATGTTATAATCAACATATCAAATATGTTCATCTATGTGGGCTGGTGTGGAAATCTTAATTCAAAATTGTAGCTTTTGGTTGGTGTTGTTCACACGACAACAGGGTGTTTTTCCTTTCGAGAGTTAATCTGCATTCACTTTTCTCTCATAACCTAGGCTGGAAGTAATAGCCTTACCTAACTGAGGACGTGGTAGTGATATGAAGGGGCACAGCTCAGCCTTCAGGGAAATTGGGGCTCAGTGGTACAGGAGGAGGTACAGAAGTCGTTTAGTAATCAGAAGGTTGCTAGTTCTATTCCCTGTCAAAGCGTCCTTGAGCAAGACACTGAACCCCTGAATTGCTCCTGATGTGCAGTGGGCCATCAGTGTAAAATGTAAAATGTTTAACTCCTTGCAAGTCGCTTTGGATAAAAGCGTCTGCTAAATGACAAAATGAAGAGGTGCACCTCAGCCTTGATGACAGGTGATTGGATAAAGTTGGAGCATGTCATTGTCTTTTAAAAAGCTCAGCTCAAGACCTAACTTGGTACTGCACATGAGAGCGCACTTGCATGTAATATGCGCTTGGTTCAGGGAATCTTCTTTGCTAGTAAGGCTCCTTACCGAGTGAAATGACCTGGATGTATCCTAGTAGCAGCCAAGATGAGAGCTGGTCCGATTTTTGAAATGCTTAGGAAAAGTCCCTCAATGCTTCCTTTCGTATCTCCTTCAGCATAGGATACACTGAAGTATCCTTTACAGTAAGAAAGGAGGTAATACCGTCCAACAACAGGACGGATTATCCGACCACAGCCTGTGTCTCTTCAAAGCAATCCAGAACGAATGGGGTCCATCATTAGGTTAACCAAAGTGCATGCTGGGTTCACCCCTCACATAACTGTTGCATGAAGCCCATTTTCTTTACAGAACAGCAAAAGGTGGGTGGGTTAGGCAGTGCTATTAATACAACAGGAATGACAAGCATAGAGCCTGAGAGGTTACTTGATTTACCACATGAAGGACTCCACTGGGTATATTAGTGTGCTTTTAAACTACGTCACAGACTGATCTCGTACAGTGTGGTAGACTGAGCATGATGCCAGTGGAATTTGAGTGTGTTGTAAGAGCATGACTTTCACTACATTTCATGACATGACATCCGTTATGAGTAAAGTGATTTCACAAATTTTCCTGGGAATAAGAGTGAGTGAAAGTGTGTGTTTGGGAGGATTTATTTATTTAATTTTATTTTATTATTGTTTTTGAGAAGAGCATAGCCAGGACCTGAAGAGTTACGGCATGTGTCATCTGAGGAATTCATTTTAGGCCTAACAGTTCCCAGCTTCCAGTTTCCACTTCCACTTGCTGGTCGTAGGAGTAAAGTCTGTTATACTTATATCTGAAGAGCCAGCAAAAGTCCTGTGTAGTCGCCTGTAGTGTCAATCCTCCTTAGTTTCCATCATAACGGAAACTGAACCATGACTAATTTCTTAAGAAAAAGGAACCGAGGTCTTGGCACCAGGATAGTCACAAGGCCAAATAGAGCTGAGGACTTAGCCCCCCAATATTGTAGGTCTTAAATTTAGCTCCTAACTGTTATGTTAGCTTGCTGCTAACGCTTTGATTGAAGATGCATGTAGAAGCTAGCTGCTAAAATGCTATTAGCGCTGCAATGCAGCCGAACTTGCTACTTGACACTCGCTACATGACAGCCAAACTGATTTTGCTGACCACGACCCCTAGGCGAAATACCGCCTACGAAAATTCGCCCCCAGTGTGTACGCTACGTTAGCCCCCCAAGGCCCACCGAGGGTCAGTCTCGAAATCCGCTTGTGCTCCCGCCACTCATCCTTACTATATGGATCAAGATTTTACCAGCAGACCCACTTACCCACGTTTTCATACCCACTTACCAATGCTACATTGTTGCAGGACTCTATTAAAGATGCATTCAGTAGAGTTTGGTTGTGGAAAAAGAAAATCCAGCTTGGATGGAGAGCATCATTACTTTTCTTTCCCCAGTGCATATCATGGAAGCTTCCGTAGAAAAATGGGTCGTCCTCGATTCAGTATTTCCTGTGGGGCATGAGGTGATGATGAAGAACATAGCGTGTCTCCTTTTCCCATTAAGGATCCCGATGCAGATAGGCAGAGGAATAAGGGACTTCCCTGGAAAGCATCCCTCTTCTGAAGCTGAACATTAATAACTTGCACAATATTGGGGTGGACTAGGAGACCTCTGTGTAACACAAACCTGGGCAAAGTGCGGCCCCTTGGCTGCCCCTGACCGGCCCGCGGAGGTCAATGGTAAATTAGGCATCAAGCGTTAAACGATAAAAATTAATATCACTATTAATTTGTATACTTATACTATTGCATTGCAAGCTTGCTCTCTTGTGTGTGTGTGTGTGTGTGTGTGTGTGCGTGCCATGTGTATTGGTTGTCTGGGCACACCTTTAATACTACAAAAACATGCTCATTTTTCATGCTGAATTGAGTTCAGCCTATTGGTCCGGCCGTCGACCACAGTCCCACTATCTCATGTGGCCCCCTGGGGAAATGAATTGCTCACCCCTGGTGTTACACATGGTGCTTTTGGTTTCCATGCATGTAGTAAAGTATTGGGAAAGTTTATCTGATTAGCTACCAGGTCTAATAAGCACAGACAGGGTTCTTTCCTCTGAGAATGTGCTCATCTATTTGTAATTGTAAGTACTGACTCGGTTGTACCTCGCTTCAGAAATTCAGAAAAAAATTAAATAAACTTTCCCCCCCTTTTTGTACAGGATTCAAACGGGGAGCTGATCCTGGCATGCCTGAGCCCACAATAATAAGGTACAGTGAGTGAGTGGAGTGGAGTGGAGTGGAGTGGGGTGGGGTGGGGTGGGGTGAGGTGAGTGTTTATGTCGGGGGGACATAAAGGTTGATGCTTTCTGTTTTTAATTCTTAGTTTTTTGTTACTGAAGACATTTAAACTAAGAAAAACCACATATGGAATTATGTACTAAATAAAAAAAAGTGGTATCTAAAGCAGTGGTTCTCAACCCTTGGGTTGCGACCCAAATTTGGGTCGCCGGAGTTTCTGAAAGGGTCGCAAGACGAATTCTAAATGTAAAACTTTTTTTTCAAGCAATGCTCCCTCTGTCCATTAGGGAATCCCTGTCCCCAATTCTGACATTAAACTACAGAAGCCGGCAATGGTTCTGCACGTAGGCCTATCTAACAATAACATGTTCGAACAATCAGCCAATCAAATTTGCATATAAGATATTTCAAATGTATCAACATGTATTGCGCGATAATATGCTCTGACATGACCGGAGAATGTCTAGAGGCGACTAGTGTAGGCAAAAAGTCAACAGACTATCTTCGTGTAAAACAAGTACCAGCTCAGATATGACTTCTTCTGAAGAACCAAAGAGGGAGTTTTTCAGGCGTGACCCGGTAATTCTGAAATATGGATTTACATATTGCGAGAAGAATGGTGAGCAGGGGCGGAGTGGCCATCGGGAGCACCGGGATTTTTCCCGGTCGGCCGGTCGGCCAATAATCTATCGAGGACCAGCCTGCAGACCGGCCTTCGCAGCCGTCGTGTCAAATTCATGAGCGGCCTATCGAGTTTGCATATACGTCAAATCATGGTCCCGTGAAAATCTCTAAGTTCTCCAAAGGTTATACAGTTCTGCAGTCCAACCACTATTTATAGCACTATTTGTCTCTGTACATCACACCTATGGTGTGTGTCAAACTCACTACCATTAATCCAACCTTCTGATTTTTGTTTAGCCTCCTATATTGATATAATTTCTTTTCATTCAGACGCTCCATTACTTTCATGACCACAAATATAAATTGGCCAGCGATTTAATTCTTTTTTTTGTTGAATGTAGAATGGTCGGAGCACAGCCTCATGGGAAATGCGTATCGTTCTGCCTTTATCAAGTGAACCTAGGGAGATAAATTAGCGGCTATCAGGGAGAGAGAGCAAGTGAAGCGGACCTGATGAAGGGACATAAGAGAAAGGAGAAAGGAAGGGGCAAAAAGGCCAGACTGAAAAAGAGGCGGATGCTGGAGGAAAGTGCATCAAAATGTACAAGAATTACGGATTTATTCAACCAGCCGTCAACTAGATGTGAGTGAGTTGACAGGACACATTGTTGCGAATTAGCATAACATTTGAGCCAATACGGGACGCGATTTGTTCCGTATTTCCATAAATGTACATATACAAATACACTGTCACTGTCATGTCTGTCACCCACACATCAACACTAGGCTAAATCTAACAATAATGATCAAAAGCCGCCCATTTGTTTGTGTAGTTGATATATGGGAGGTGGAGGGGATGCGGGTTGGGCCAGTTTTGGGCACGTTGTGGGCCGGTGGTGGGCCGGTGCAGTCAGAATTGTCCCGGTGGATTTTTGTGTCCCACTCCGCCCCTGATGGTGAGCACCCGCCGTTGTGTGTGTTATGCAACGAAATACTGGCTACTGAAAGCCTGAAGCCTTCGAAATTGCAGATACATTTTGAAACAAAGCAGGCCAACTATAAAGATAAAAACTTTTTTTAAAACGTATGATTTTTTTCTGCAATGGACACATACTTTAACTCAGTCAGCTCTCCTGGTCAAAGTATGTTGGTGTGACAACGGATGGGGCAGTCTCGATGACAGGAAAACATTCAGGGATCTCATTTACTATTTTGAACATGTCCATTTCTCATTAAGAAGTTGAGCATGTAAGTAAGGATTTCTCATTTAGAAAATCAACATAAGTCCTGTGATAAGTGGAACATGTTTGTCCATCTCTGACTAAAAAGGTGAACATGTAAGTCTATGGATTCTTTTTAAGAAGTTGAAAATGTATGGCTTAAGTCCATTTTTGTTCAAAGAAGTTCAGAAGTCCATGATTGCATAACTGATCCTGACTTTTAAACAGTTGCATGTGTTTCAATGGTAAAACAGTGGTATAGTATTAAGCCTAGAAGTAGTGGTAGTAATCATAATAATAAAATAATAATACAATTGTTAAATTATTGGCCTGATGAATCTTGCTGATTATTAATTTGTGGGTCGCAACTGCACTGGTATCTAAAAATGTGGGTCATGGAGCAAAAAAGGTTGAGAACCACTGATCTAAAGTGTGGAAAATAAAAAAGGCAAAGAAAAAACTTCTCAAAAAATGAGAAGGTGCATCCCAATTTTTGAATTGTGCTGTACCACCACTACCCCTCCACTGGTGCTTAGGGTATCTAGCAATCAGACTAGTGCAGAATAAATCTCTCTCTCTCTCTCTCCCTCTCCCTCTCTCTAGCCCTCTCTCCCTCTCTCTCTCTTTCTCTCTATCTATCACTCTCCCTCTTCCTCTCATTCTCTCTCTAACCCCACTACAAGCAGACAGTCAAACAGTCCGGTCATGCCTTTGGCGTAGTCAGGTTTGTTTAGACTGTCCACCACAGTAAAGTGCTTTTCTTCCCCCTCCACCCTCCCATCGCCTAGTTTGCTGTGGGGCTGAGGGCTTGCAGAGACGACCATGGGAGATTGGACCACATTACGCCATTTTCACCGCACCACCATCTCCACCTGCGGCTGGCGGCAGACCTCATGCCGACCCCAGGACTCCTGCTGAGAAGACACGGCCAACTCGACCTTCTGCTGGACTGGAGTATGGTGTCCCATGAAGGACAACCTACAGCCTGACCACATACATTACTGTTATTGATATGCCCTCAGTGACTATGTTTTTTTTAATTTGTATTATTATTGTTTTTTGGAAAAGTGTCTGCATGTGCAGGTGATTATGCCCAAGAGGTGCTTGTCTTTGCCATGTAGGTTTGTGCAGTGTACATGTCTGCCTATTTTGGTAAGAGTTCCTCAATAAATTCCATGTATGTGGATCAAGTCTTGCTTGTCATGGTCAAAATTATTAATTTCACTGTGGGAAGAGATCCACAAAATGTTGAATGTTCATCTAGACCTTTTATTGCAGCAGTTCTTAAATACAAACATGTATCAAAATAGACGTATCAAAATTAAATATAAAATAGATAAATACAGTATAATTTAAAACATTCAATGAGCCACATGAGCAATAGGTATTTGAATAAATAAGCAAATACATAAATAAACAAACGTATAAATAGGACTTTTCAAGTTAATCTAAAGCTGTCGTAGCTTGAGGTAGGTGCTGATTCTTCTCGCCAAACTTCTTCCGGTTCATGTAGCGCAGCGCTCTATGAGTGTCAATGATGAACTGGTTGAAGCTGCGCAGGATAGCATTGACTACGATCTTCTTATCCCACTGTGATCCGGTGGGGAGAACATCCTCGGAAGACATGTTCCCCGTCTTGTGCCTCTGCTGTGAATAGAATAACCATTGGTACAGGCTTGATTTCGTGTTTCTGACCCCCAAGAATGCTGACTTTGGTTAAGCTCATTTTTTGCCAAGTTCACATAAATCCAAAGTCAAGCCCAATGTCCTTTGGGATACAATGAGCCTTTCATGTGAATTCTAGTCAAACTAAAGGGTTTTTGTAAAAAAAAAAAAAAAAAAATCGCTTCCCAGTAATGATGTGCATTCAATGGGCTTGCATAATAAATATTTAGAAATGTGACAAATTAGATTATATGTAGCCTAGGCTGACTCAAGGTCTGAATTAAAACAAGGACGTCTAATTGAACTCTAGTAGGCTCACATAACGCTTTGACTGCAATTATGAAATAACATACCATATCTTTGACGGTATTTAGCAGAATATTTGTCCTCCAGGTGATTCCATCAACAAGAGTGGACTGAAATTCCTCCTTGACGTATTCCATTTGATTCTTATACTGCTGCAGACCACTGACGATCCGTTTCAAGCATCTGGACTGAAATTAAATAATATGTTAATATATTTGTATTTACATTAGGCTATCAGTTTGCAAAGGATCCGTTTCTATTTGGATCGTGGGCACGTAGAGGCACGTCAACAGTCCCAACAAAACATTGAATCAATGCCATGGCCTACCTTGCTGAAGTTGGCCTTGAAACACCCATCAGATGAGCTATTGATTGGAGACACGATCACATCGTTTGTTTCCTCTCGGGGAATCTCGGGGAATTTCGAAATAAACTGAAAAAAGCAATGAAGAATGGCACATATTTTAATTTTCAAAAAACAGCCTGCATACACTTAACTTAAACATGAGAACTCTTCTAGCTTGTGCATTCAATTATATAGGCTTACCTCTGCTAGAAGTTTGGCAACGTCCGCCTGGAGCACTGAGGCTGTGCTGACGACAACATTCTTAGCGTTACCTTCGAAATCATCTCCTGAGAGGTTCCCCGAGATGTCTCCGGATTCTAGGACGGTGGCTATGGACTTCCCTTCCGTCAGCGAGAGAGTTACTGCAAGAACGGCGCTGACAAGAAAGCCTACAGGGGAGAAAGTGAGAAGCAGGTTGAGAGAAAGTTTCGGAGAGAACCCTCTGACCAATAAGAACTCAAGAAAGTTTGACGTTTCTCTTACTCAGTAGAGAAGGCATTTTTGAGGAGGAGATATTGTAGTGAGTCCTGACATTGTCTGAATTTATATAGTTACAAATTTAAGGAAACCCCAAACCACACCTTCCGCGCTAATTTGGCTTTTCTGATGACCTCCGCTGACGTATGTAACTTCCTCTCATTTCATTCACTCTCTGTGACTGGACCTTAGGGAGATTGAGTAAACTTCTTATTAGTATAATGGAGTAAACTTCTTATTCATTCCCGTAGGGGAATTCAGGCGTATTAGCAGCAAGGTAATGGGAATAAAATATATAAATAAAAATAATAGTCCAGCTTCCTCCTCGTTCACCCCTCTGTAACCGCCTCCACATTATCCAATTAGGAGTTGGGGGGCTCTTCTTGCTCTGCCCGTAGTCCACCACCAGTTCCTTGGTCTTTCCGATGTTGAGCTGGAGGTGATTGGTGTCACACCACCCTTCAAAGCTCTCCAACAGAACGATGCCTCGTTGTAATCCGTGATACAGCGGATAATGGAATGGAGAATCCTGTCCTCACACGGTGTTCATATAAACCTACTCAGTAAGGGTTCGTTTTTTTTCAAAACGGGACGCTAGAAAATGCATTGATTCCTATGGTTTGGCGCGCTTTGCGTAGGCGCACACGCAAAGCGCGCCGTACCATAGGAATCAATGCATTTTCTAGCGTCCCGTTCTGAAAAAAACGCTTATATGTATTCAAACCCTAAGTGTATAGCCTACTGTACACCTTGAAACAACACGAAAATAACCACAGTTGCGATATCTCTGAAAGGCACCCAGTGCAACTTTATGTAAACATTCAATGAAAAATAAACATTCAATTTCTAGTCTTTTTTACACGTAGTAAGTTTCAATAACTCCATACCATTACATATCGACATTCAAGGAGCAAAGATTAGACGTCGTTGTGTGGTGAGAACTGATAGAAAATCGTAAACAACAACAATCGCCGGTGGGGAGAAGCCATTTTTCCATTGACTGGAAGCCTGCTTTAGTTATTGTAGGTTACAAAAAATAAAGAAAATGGAGGCGATTGTTGTTATCGATTTTCTATCAGTTCTCACCACACAACGACGTCTCATCTTTGCTGCTTGAATGTCGGTATGTAATGGTATGGAGTTATTGAAACGTACTAAGTGTAAAAAAGACTAGAAATTGAATGTTTATTTTTAAGCCTCGAAAGTTGCACTGGGTGCCTTTAAGAAAGGTGTCCCGTGGTCTAAATCGTGGTCTACATCACATGTTATTAACACACTATCCTTACATTGGCACAGCCATGCCCATGTGTAACCATCTGACAGTTTTAGAATGAATATGAAATCTCCCAACTGTAATGCTCTGAATAAGGGCCTAAGTGGACATTGTTATTCTGCTGTTCTCATCCCAGTTATGGGTGCCAAGTGTCATCCCATTTATGGGTACCTACAGTGACTAAGCATTTACCAGCAATCCAAAGATAGCGCACATGGACACCTTAAGCCATTCCTTCATTGATTGTGACAGCTTTTCTAAGTGATTACGAGCATGAGTATTCAGGTTCTAATGAAGACAATCCCCTTTGACCTGTTTAGTCATCTATAAACTGGAGGAAGAACAGACCAGATGTGGTTCTCCAGAACAATGTATCATGGTGAAGAGATATTTTGCCAGAGGTGAAACATGAGAGGAAGAGCATCTACTCCTTCAGTTAAAGGCGATTTGCTAGGAGGCCAGATCGGCTAAATTCACTTAATTTACTAATTCTGGGTGTGCTCCACTGGGGATTGTTTCCAGTCATTGCCAGTGGTGAAGTGGTCTCTGGAGAAGTGGGTATACTCTTGATTTTGCAATTTTCTAAAGCAGCACATACAGCACAGGATAAATGCCCTGTTTTAAGAAGTGGGTTTACTCAATGCTGACTGAAAAATAAGTGGGTATACTCCGTATACTCGGTATACCCTGGACTACACCACTGGTCATTGCATCCTAAAGGGTGTAGACTTCAGGTTAGTTTTATAACCACTAGACCGGCCTTTAAACCAACTGCCATTGACCACTATCGGAATGCTATACTTCCTACCAGTGGTGTAGTGGTCCCTGGAGGAGTGGGTATACTCTTAATTTATTATTTTTATAAGCAGCCTTTTGAGATGTGGGTATATGCAATGCTGACTGAAAAATCAGTGGGTATACTCCGTATACCTGCGTATACCCTGGACTACACCACTTCTTCCTACTGTGCCACTATGTTGCAAGCTCATATATTAGCTTTTCCCCAAATCCTGTTTACCCTTCATGTATATGGCCTCAATTCTTTGATGTTTGCCCCCACTGCTACAGCTGGTTGTATAGCTTCGTCTCACTCTAGCACTGCCAACATAGAATGTTTCAAACAAACACTTCACTTCAACATCCTTGCACTTAGCCATGCCCACTGGTCACTGATTGGAGGCCAATCATAATGGCTCAGAGATCCATCTTGCAAACAGAGTTTCCTGACTACACACAGCCAACACTGAGCTAGAAGCAGGTCCCGCTCTACCTTCAAGAAGCTCTTGAAGACCCAACTCTTCAGAGAGCACCTCCCTTCCTAACTGGCATCTTGGCTTAACTTGCACTTAAGCAGTGACAGTCCCGCACTTCTTTTTCTTTCTATGTCGTTTTCTATTTCTTGAAAAAAAAAAAACAGTATTTATTGTTACACCAGGTTTTATTGCTCTTAGCTTGACTGTTCTCTCCCTTGTACGTGGCTTTGGACAAAAGTGTCTGCTAAATGACTAAATGTAGGCAGAAGGTGAGCAGAGCCAGGCTACAGACTTTTGCATCACTGTCAACCAGCCTGGCCCTGACGTGAACCTTTCAGTGCAGAGAAACACTCACACACCCCTGTGTGTGTGTGTGTGTGTGTGTGTGTGTGTGTGTGGGTGTGTGTGTGTTTCAGTGCAGAGAAACACTCACACACCCCTGTGTGTGTGTGTGTGTGTGTGTGTGTGTGTGTGTGTGTGTGTGTGTGTGTGTGTGTGTGTGTGTGTGTGTCTCTGTGTGTGTGTGTCTCTGTGTGTGTGTGTATGTGTGTGTGTGTGTGTTTCAGTGCAGAGACACACTCACACACCCCTGTGGGCATCTTCCTACAAACGGGTTTAAGGGGATTTAAGAAAGTTATTCCTGGGATTATTCCCTATCCCAGAGTTTTATGTGTAACTAAAATCAGGTAGGAATACAGGGAAGACATCTGTTGCTGAAGCATTGCCTCTCGAACATAGTTTTAGCAGGAAGGGCACTGGGCATGAAGCCGGGGATTTCATAATAGTGAAGTTTCATTCTGATCTGCCTGAAAGTGCCGACATTTACAGGGAATCAAAATTCCTTTGTGACAACCAGTTTGGTTGGCTGTGTGTAATTTTATCTCACCTCAGTCATCTGTGGGGAATAGAGCAGATGGTTTTAGTTTTAGAATAAATGATCCAGTAACCAAAAACTGTGACAAATGAAGTGAAGTAAGGGATAATGTATAGAACGCAGGTCATTGTCGGGAAAATAAGCCCCGACAGGGCGAACAGCACCCCGACGCAAAGCGGAGGGGTGTTGCTTCACCGTGAAGGGGCTTATTTTCCCGACAATGACCGGCGTTCTATACATTATCCCGCTTATTATACGGCTAAAACTAAAAAAATAACTTCACACAGTGTGTCTTTTTACAATGTATTTGTTTTTGTTACTATACGTAGTGTTAAAAAGCAGAGAAATAGTTCGCCAAAGACGTTGAACTTCAGAGACAGTTGAACATTCTTTAGAACACAGCTGCTCAACCGTCCGCTGAAACTCCCTTTTTTTTAATAGTTTTACTTCAATGAAAAGATTTTTATGAATATTTTAAAGTGAAAGACCAAGAGGATAAACAGCAAAGACATATTTTTCAAAAGCCTGTTTGGCTCATATTCACTAAGGGTGCTAATAATTGTGGAGGGCACTGTACAGGTCTGACAATGTGGAAAGGATCCCTCCAGAGATAGACCTGTGTCTGATTACTAACTTAGAATTTAGAATTTAGAATTAGAATTAGAATCATTAGAATCAGCTTTTAACTGTAAGGAAACTGTAGAAAATGACTGTTGCTCAGTTACCAAAAGGTCAAGAGGGGCATCTCAGAAAACCGTGCTCCCCCAAAACGAACCCGTCCAGGTCTACACCCTCGGCCCAGGAGGCTTGAGCAGGAGAGGCCTTCGAGCTCCACAGAAGGCCATGACTGGCCCACTAAATTGGTCTTTTGGGGAGGGTGTTTCAAGCATTCAAAATATACCATGGGCTTGTCTTTTGGGATATTTCAGATGTATTTTCAGACTGTCTAATTTCAGACAGACAGTGTTCGGCATCCCCCATTTAAATCCCCTCTTATTCACTACTCTCTTCCCTTGGCACGTTGCACAAAAGTGGGTTCTCTGAATGGGAAGCTTTATTCAACATTCAAAAATAGAGTGGCCTGTTGTCAAGCCACGATGCCACTCTGGTGGTGCGGTCGTGGCAGGGAGTTTAGATGCCGGAATGCTTGGCAATCTGCAATTATTTTTTATTAATGATGTTGATATGAATAATGTGGATGTTGTTGTTAATATGTATGAATCATGATGTGAGATGACATCAGCTTTGACACTGTGAAGATCAGTGCTCCAAATCTTTCAAACCAATTAGGCCAGGTTTTATTTTCCAGCCACAACTACTGTTCGTCATCTAATTTCATAAAAAAAAAGTGTCCACTTTTTATATCTGATGCACTTGAAAGAGTGAGCACATTTGTGGGTTGATGACGTGATAAAAGCTTCAACTCCAGGAAACACTTATAGCTTTCCTGGAAGAGAGTGCATAGAGAGGTTATATTACGTGCACGCCAGATCTAGATCAAAATGAATGACAGTTGTCCTAGATACCGTATCTGCAGGTATCTGGTTTATGACGTTGCAGGAAATGAAATGGAGATACTCATGAAGTCTGTTTAACGATGCGTACATTCCCTGTGCAATTAACGATTTTCTGGGGGAACATGTGGATTATACGATTCAATACGATCAGCAAATGAAAATTAAACTCACTGGGGGGTTAACAGAAGTCTCAAAACATTCTGAACTCTATAGAAAGATGAATATTTCTATAGAAAGATGGTCTTTTTTTGTCAATATCATCACCAGCATTGATGTGGTTCACCACACTAGTCATATCATTTAGTTAACAGCAAAATGTAACAGCATTTAACTGACAATTGTCAAATACATTGAACTTAAAATACTCAATATACAAAAGCCACATATAGTTTAATAAACATTACATACATACATTACAGCATACACTTCCGCATTAAGTGATTGGTTACATAAGGTTTTTGTCACTGAGGCCACATCACCAATTGGTATAGATTCAAAGCCTCTAGGCAGTCTTGAAGCAAATGTTGCTCTTTGAACATGGCTAAGGTGAAGAATGAGCTAATGAGTGAGCAACGGGTTCGAATAAAGGCCCTTTTTGATGCTGGCTGTAGTTACCACCGCATAGCCAAGGATGCAGTCCAAGCACTGTGAAATACACTTTAGACCGCCATGCCACCAGAACCGAAAGGGGAGAGGCTGAAAATATAAACTGTGTGAAGTGAAGCATCTCAGAATTCTCAGTCTTAAGGACTGAAGAAAGACTTCACGAGAATTGGTGACGAGATCAACACCACAATGGCTAATGGTTCAATAGTGTTCCCAAGAACAGTTCCCAAGAACTTTTACAAAAGAACACAAGAAATGGACAAAGAAAGATTGGTATAAAGTGTTGCGGACTGATGAGTCCAGGTTTGAATAGTTTGGCAACAAGCAAGTGTACAGCATCCTCCGAGAGCCACTTCTCCCAACCATCCAGGAACAGTTAAGTGACGAACAATGCCTTTTCCAGAACTTGTGGTCAATCCTCAAGAGGCGGGTGGACCAACAAAAAAAAACTATTTCTGACAAACTCCAAGCATTGATTATGCAAGAATGGGCCGCCATCAGTCAGGATGTGGCCCAGAAGTTAATTGACAGAATGCCAGGGCAGATTGCAGAGGTCTTGAAAAAGAAGGGTCAAAACATATGCACATATTGACTTTTTGCATTAACTTCATGTAATTGCCAATAAAAGTCTTTGACACTTATTAAATGCTTGTAATTGTACTTTAGTCTTCCATAGTAACATCTGACAAAAATATCTAAAGACACTGAAGCAGCAAACTTCTCAAAATTCTCGTAATTCTCAAAACTTTTGGCCACGACTGTATGTTGAACAAAGTGAGGGGGAGAGATATAAAAATGAGTGTCTCTGGCCAACAGTTAGACAAGGAGGGGGTAGTATTATGGTGTGGGATGCCATTTAATCCTCAGGAACAGATGACTTTGGCGAAATTGGATAATAAGAAATTGGATGGATAAGAAAGTATACCATAACATTCTGGTGAGGCACGGAGTACCTTCTGGGAGTGGTGTTAATGGGCCTGGATTTATTTTCCAAGAGGACAATGACCCTAAACATTCTTGTAACTATTGCCAGTACGACCTGTGACAGAAGGAATCTTCTGGAACATTGAAAATTATGGACCGGCCCCCTCAAAGTCCGAACCTCAAACCCATCAAGCAAATTTGGGGCAAGTTGGAAAATAAACTGGACAGATCTATTGTACATTCAAAGGAAAGCCTTTGGCTTGAGTTGCAGAAGGCATCAGATAACATTAGTGTTGAAGTTCTCAAGAAATACATTGACTCTATGCCAGAGAGTGCTGCTGTAATTGCTGCAAAAGGTGGGTGTACCACATATTAAAGTTAAAAGTGGATAAAAACAGTAGGAATCACTTCATCTGATATTTGTTGTGCTCAGAGCAACCATCTGCATGTTTCATTTACATTATGAAATTAAATAATGTTTTGGAGACAAAAAAAGGTCAATATTCTCATATCTGTAAGGTGTTTTAATAATTTTGGCCACCACTGTACATACATACATACATACATACATACATACATACATACATACATACATACATATACACACACACACACACACACACACACACACACACACACACACACACACACACACACACACACACACACACACACACATACATACATTCAAATATGTTATTTAGGAAAAAAGTTGACTCAACCTTGTAACTTAAATTATTATATGCAATAGTGCACATTACTTTGACCTCTGTTTATGAAAAGCTGGTTGAAGTTAATTGTACACAAGGTACCTCATTGCAAAAATGTAAATGATAAAGTATCAACACAAATCATGCCAGGGGCCTATAAGCTATCTATCTAAGCTATCATCTATGATGAAATATAAAATATGAAAATATGAAAATATGATGCAGTATATTTTCAGCAGTCTAGCTTTGTTACACAGAATTACCAGCCTGAATATAAGAGGATCTATTTTCCCCCTTTTCTTTAAGTTGCTTTGTAGCATTTTGT
>NC_137918.1:13095124-13107624 GCF_963457725.1 Sprattus sprattus | reverse complement strand
AGAGAGAGAGAGAGAGAGAGAGTGAAAGCGAGAGTGAGTGAGAGAGAGAGAGAGAGAGAGAGAGAGAGAGTGAAAGCGAGAGTGAGAGAGAGAGAGTGAGAGAGAGAGAGAGAGAGAGAGAGAGAGAGAGAGAGTGAAAGCGAGAGTGAGAGAGAGAGAGAGAGAGAGAGAGAGAGTGAAAGCGAGAGAGAGAGAGAGAGAGAGAGTGAAAGCGAGAGTGAGAGAGAGAGAGAGAGAGAGAGAGAGAGAGAGAGCATTCCTTCACACACTAGCGCGTGTGTTCATGCTAACAGTAGAGCTGCATGCTCAAACAATCCGCTCTGCATTGATAAACTGCTAAATGAAATGTCATCCATATCCAGAAGCTATGAAAAATGTGATGAAACTCTGCATTCTCCATATGTGTGCGTATATGTGTGTGTGTGTGAGAGAGAGAGAGAGAGAGAGAGAGAGAGAGAGAGAGAGAAAGAGGAAGAAGAGGAGTGACAGAGAGATGGAGTGAGAGAGAGAGAGAGGAGGAGGTAAAGGGAGATAGAGTGAGAGAAAATCAGAGAAGCTGACATGTTGGCAGTAAATCTTACATCAGCACTTCTCTGATGGTCTGCTCTGACACGTGCTCTGCTCAGGTGAACTGGACCAGTAGAGTGGCTTAAGTATGACCCCATCCTCTCCTTCAATACGGCAGATTGGAAACGCTCCAGAGCTTACATGGAGAGGGTACCCACTGCACCACCCCCCCCTTCCCCACTCTACACACACCACACAACACACACACACCACACAACACACACCATACTACACAACACACACCACACTACACAACACACACACTCTCCAACAGACACACACCCCCACCCCCCCTTCCCCAGGCTTCTCCAGGGAGCCACCTAGCTGTTGGGCAGACCCCTAACCCTAACCCTGACCACGGCCCAGTCACAGCAGCACTACAGCCATGCCATGGGACACTACCACACTCTCACCACAACACACACACACCACACAACACACTCACTCCACACATACACACACTCCACACAACACACACACACTGCCCAGTCACAGCAGCACTACAGCCATGCCATGGGACACTACCACACACAGACCACACAACACACACACTCCCACAGACACACAACACAAACACACCACACAACACACACACTCCACACAACACAAAAAAACACCACAGACACACACTCCACACAACACACACACACTGCCCAGTCACAGCAGCACTACAGCCTTGCCATGGGACACAATAAGAGAAGATGAAAGGGAACACACTCCCACACACTCACGACACAACACACACACACCACACAATACATACACACTCCAACAGATACACACTCCAACACACACCACACACAACACACACAACACACAACACACACACACACACACCACACAACACATGCACACTCCAACAGATACACACTCCACAAACAACACACAACACACACAACACACAGATACAAACTCTACACACACCACACATACCACACAACACACACACTCCCACAGACACACACTCCACACACACCACATACACACCACACAACACACAGATAGACACTCTACACACACCACACAACACACACACTCCCACAGACACACACTCCACTGCCTCGTCATGGGACACAATAAGAGGGTATAATACACGTGTCCTCTGGCTGAAGCTCCCTCCTGAAGCCTCTCACTCTGGGGCCTCCCACACTCCTGTCATCTAACACACACACACACACACACACACACACACCACACAACACACACACACACACACCACACACACTCCCACAGACACACACTCCTGTCATCTAACACCTCCGTGCCATACCTAGAAATAGAAAGAGAAGATGAAAGGGGACACACTCCCACACACACACACCACACAACACTCCCACACACACACACCACACAACACACACACACACACACACACACACACACACACACACACCACACACACTCCCACAGACACACACTCCACGCACACCACACACACAACACACAACACACAAACACACACTCCCACATGACACACACTCCACACACACCACAACACACTCAACACACACACCACACACACACACACACACACACCACACACACTCCCACAGACACACACTCCACACACACCACACACACTCCCACATGACACACACTCCACACACACACCACAACACACTCAACACACACACCACACACACACACACACACACACACCACACACACTCCCACAGACACACACTCCACACACACCACACACACTCCCACATGACACACACTCCACACACACCACAACACACTCAACACACACCACACACACACACACACACACCACACACACTCCCACAGACACACACTCCACACACACCACACACACACACACACACACACACACACACACACACCACACCCTCATACTACCAGCCCAACCCCCTCTTGAACCAAAGCCACCTGCCACGCTGACAGCAGCACAGGGCGCGAAGGGACCCCCCCCCCCCCCACCCCATGCTGCAAACCTTACTGTCCTACCCCCCCTCAGGGCAATACTTTAGATTCAGCGATACACAGAGGCAATCCTTCACTGTGACACTGGCCTACTAGTGCAGAGCCTGATTATCCCCTCTACAGAGGTCTAGCCAACAATTGTTGTTCCTCTTGAATTGCCGTGCCTGTTTGTGTTTGTATCTATTTAAGAAAAAGCACAAACAGAAAACAGTACAAATTGAGTGAAATAACCTGTTTAAGCAATCTCACGGATGACCTTTTTTTTTTTAAAGCTTTCAATCTCGTTACCGCACTAGAGCAAGGCAATACATCACAATACAATTGGAAGTGATACAACATCAGTCACTAAATATTATAATTTAAAAAATGCACTGAAAAATAATGAAAAAAGGGTCCTTTATTGTCCCTGTTATTTATTCAGATATGAATCCATGCATTATTAGACGACACATCTCTGTCGCTGCAGAACAGACTGTGCTCCTACCGCAGGTGTTGCTTTGATTGGACTGCATTCGGGTCGGCAGGGGTCTTAGCAGCAATGGGGGGGGGTTGTTTTGAGAACCCCAGAGAGTGGTGTGTGTGTGTGTGTGTGTGTGTGTGTGTGTGTGTGTGTATGTTGGGGGGGGGGGTTGTTCTGAGAACCCCAGAGAGTGGTGTGTGTGTGTGTGTGTTGGGGGGGGGCGGGAGTGGTGTATGTGTGTGTGTGTGTGTGTGTGTGTGTGTGTTGGGGGGGGTGTTGTTCTGAGTGTGTGTGTATGTGTGTGTGTGTGTGAGAGTGTGTGTGTGTGTGTATGTGTATGTGTATGTGTGTGTGAGTGTGTGAGTGTGTGTGTGTGTGTGTGTGTGTGTGTTAGGGGGGGGGGGGGGTGTATGGTCTGGGGGCTGGGCGCCTGCATTTAAGTTACAAACCATTTCCAACCTGCCATGCATTATTAAGCAGCCATCTCTGCCTGGCAGTGGCATGTGATGCATGTGATGTGTGTTAATAGGAAAGCACCTTCTGGCAGCGCAGGCAGACAAGACCTTACAGTACCAAAACAGTACTTATAGACCACATCAGAGAAGCTTCTGTAAGGACCGTGTGTGTGTGTGCGTGTGTGCGTGTGTATGTGTGTGTGTGTGTGTGTGTGTGTGTGTGTGTGAATGTGTGTGTGTGTGTGTGTGTGTGTGAATGTGTGTGTGTGTGTGTGTGTGTGTGTGTGTGTGTGTGTGTGTGTGTGTGTGTGTGTGTGTGTGTGTGTGGACAGAGGGAGGGAGGGAGGGAAGGGGTGCATACAATCTAAAACTCACCTCCTGTCCTAACAGTCATATTGAGTTATTTCAAAGTCATACTCAGTCACACAAAGCAGACCTGAAGCCTGGCCACATCAGAGAGAATTCAAATAAACCTAACCCCTCCCCCCCTTACTTCCCAAGTCTCCTCTGCCCCACCCTTGAAAGAGTACACTAGCAGGGAGACGTTATCTACCGAATATCTCCAGGTCGGTCCTTCAAAGGTGGAAAACTAACACCAAAGTCAGTCATTGTGGAGGTGGAAGCCAGCGTTGCTTTATATCAGCTGAAGTGAGGCTTTCAAGACAAAGTACCTGTCAATCAAACCCATACTGTACACACATGTGTGTGTTCATTTGAATTTCGAATTATTTTAGTTCAAACTCTCCAAAGTTCAAAGTCCTGTAACCGTCTGTTTGAGAGCTATACATTCTCCTTGTCAGAGTGTCAAACCCCAACGTAATTTACAATGCCTGACCCCAGACAGTGTGACAAGCTATCAAGGCATCCTGTTCAACCAACCTTTTTTTTTTTTACAAAAGCTCATTTACATACTGAGGCTCTGTCCATTCTAATTGGATGATACCTGAATGGTAAATCTCAAGTGGGCGTGGCTAGATACAGATAGCAATGAGGTGAATGGCTGAAGGCGAGGTAACTGTTTGCTAAACAGACCCATTGTTTGGCTGCTGAAGAACAGGACAAAGAAAAGTGGTTGCACCTGCCCCCGAACACAAAGGCAGTTGTCTTTTTCTTATGAATTGTGTGTCCCCCAGATGTGTGTGTGTGTGTGTGTGTGTGTGTGTGTGTGTGTGTGTGTGTGTGTGTGTGTGTGTGTGTGTGTGTGTGTGTGTGTGTGTGATAACCATGAATTTTGTGTCCCCCAGAGAGATGTCGGAAATCATATGGCTAAAAGTTAGTCCCTCAACTTATTGTGTTTAACACGCAGGGGTGTAGTCCAGGGTATACGCAGGTATACGGAGTATACCCACTTATTTTTCAGTCAGCATTGAGTATACCCACTTCTGAAAAACAGGGCGTTTATCCTGTGCTGTATAGGCTGCTTAAAAATTTAAGAGTATACCCACTTCTCCAGGGACCACTACACCACTGGTAACACTTATAAACAAACACTTACACACACACTCACTTACTTTCTCTCTCTCTCACTCACACATACAGACACACACCCACACACACACACAAAGTACATACATGTATATATACACACACACACATTTCAAATCAAATAACATAACACATACAGTACAAACACACACACACACACACACACACACACACACACACACACACACACACACACACACACACACACACACAATCTTTGGGAGGACATAATTAATTCAAAGCAAAATAAATGTTTCTGAAGGCACATAGTGGGACCTGACATTGCTCTCTGTCAGTCAGATTGCATGGCGGCTACTTCGTGCAGAAATGAGGGGAATAGGTGACACCAGTTGGAATAGCCTTCATGGTCAGTGACATGCAAAGTACCTTACCGGCATCTTTTTCTCAAAAGCAGAATGATATCCATATAAATGGACTGCCTATCCATACAATTCAATCAAATACTTGTTGAAGTGGAGAAGTTAATTTAATGATATGGGTTACTTACAATGCCACAGTGTTTAGTATTGGTAATGGTATTGTTACTACGGGTTCCCATTATTTCCAATATGTTAAAAACCTTGGTCAGATTAAGTTAGTGACTGATTTGTTGAAACCCAAACCAGCAACATTCTCAGTTTATGTAAGAAAAGTAACGCAAAACTGGGGTAAAGGTGCTTTTGCCTTAATTGAGGAAGGATACTGTTCTGTAAACACAGACAAGTAGCCTAATTGTTCAGCTGCAAAGGTGAGTCTTGCTCGACAGGTACAAAAACAAAGCGCGACTAGAGCAAACTGGCTACGTTGTCCATTCTGAGTGGTGTCGTTGCACTGGTCCCTCCTGTCGACACCAATTCAAGCGAATTCCCCCCTAGGGTCTAGGTGGAAGTGATGCAGTGATGTTTCCGCACCTGTGACTGACTCGCCAGTGCCACCTCCCCCGCTCCTCGCCTACACTTGTCCCTAAGCCTTAATGCACACTTACATTCTAGTAGGCTACACACGCTCCCAGCCGAGCGAAGGCGTGAGAGGTAGAGGGAGAGGTAGAGAGAGAGAGAGAGAGAGAGAGAGAGAGAGACACACACACACACACACGAAGAGAGAGACACGAAGAGAGAAATTGATAGTACTACGGAGGAGAAAAATCGCCTGGGTGGAGCAGCGTCGTGTTGCTGCGGAAACTCGTTCGGTTGAACGCGCGGTTCGTTGCAGATGCAAATAACGTCGAGCAGGGAAAGCGAACGGGGGTAATGGTGATCCCAAACGGGTGTGTGTGAGAGAGACAGCTCCGGTAGGGATATGGAGGAATCTGAGAGCGTCCCCTCCGCACCAGAGGACGGTCTCCTGGCTACCTGGCGCTGGAACAGAAACGCAAGGGAGCAGGTTCAGCTGAAGCAGAAGATCAAAGATCTACCTGGCTTGTTGAAACACGGACTGCATTTGAGGAAGAAAAGTGTGAGTAGCCTACATTATTGTCAAACGTTTCCGTCCTCGTCGAGGTTAATGATTATTTGGCGTTATAGGGGGGAGACTGTGAATGTGTTGTCACTGCCGCCCCATATGGGGTTCTTCTGCCTCGGCATGTTTATCGATAAGCCGTGCGGTTGTAAATGTATAATTGGATTCATGTGAAAAGATATTACTTAAACTCGATATCCTTGTTGTTAGAGAGAGAATGTCTGCGACAGCCTTTATGTATGAATTGTATTTTTCTGTTTGTCAATGATAGCGGGAAAATTCAGCCTTTTCTTTTTTCATGTCACGGTATCTAAGGCAACAAGGATCCTTCAACCCACTCACACCTGGCTTGATCATAGCCTCACCAACTTAGCTGTCGTACAGGCTACCATGTCACGGCCCCGAAACGCATCTCAATCCTTTAATGGCATTGTTCCAGTAAATTATCACCACAACAATTATGAATTAAAGTCATTCAATAGCGGTGACGGCTTGTAGTTCTGTTTGTTTTGAGTGAGGGAATGGTAATGGTTTGCATACAGACACCATAAGGGAGGCGTTGGAACCAATGACACGTTTCAAGGTGTTTCAAAACAAGTAAGCCTACAAGAAAGAGACTAAGAAAGAGGTAGAGAGAAAGACTGTGGATTAACATGCATTCCCCTATAATTCATATCCGCAGGGGGAAACCTACTCTCTCCTGTGGACATAGGTTCACCCAGGCAAGGATAACTGCTTCTAAAAGCAAAGGCACTCCATCTTTCCAAGGACATACCCCGTATTACAGGACCCCCCCCCACTGTTGTTTTTAAATTGCCCTTGCACCCAAAAAGCAGAGGTAGACCCATATTTTTTTTCAAAGGTCGCCCACGCATATAGAAGCAGGCGAATGGCAAAACGCAGAAGCTCTGAGTGTTTTCGTGTGGTCCTTCATGTGCTTGCTGGCTTCGAGCTACATGTCTGCCAAGCAGATTGTCTCCCCCTCAGCAATTTAGCACTTAACTACCAGAGCAGGGACCTGGCGCTCTCTCTCTCTCTCTCTCTCTCTCTCTCTCTCTCTCTTCAAAATGGTGTCACAAGGCTGTGACTGAACGAGAGTCTTGTTGGCTGTTTACATGCAAATAGACAACAAACTGAGGAGACTACTTGGTAGTCAAATGACAGAATCTGTGTAGCATAAAAATACAATCTTAAAAAAACTGGCAAGCTGTTGTGGTTTGGAATTCATGTAGCTGCTATTACTTGTTAAACGGGCAAGTATTTGATGCTTGTCTTCCGATTGTCAGGTTGCATTTATCTTGCCTTAATTGTTAAAATGATTATTTGGGGTGGAGAATCTCTGTTGGGACTTGCCCAGCTTAATCAGTGTCTATTCGGACTGGGATTTGAGAGAACAGATGAGGTGAACCCTGAAACTGAATGATGTAATGAGCCGTTACACTCATGGAATGTGTCAGTATGGCTGACAGACAGGAGAACTCTGAGGAGAACTTGTAGACTCTGACATTAGAACTTTGTGAAGAGCTCTTAATTCTGTCAGTAGAACTTTGTGAAGAGCTCTTAATTCTCTCATTAGAACTTTGTGGAAGAGCTCTAAATTCTGATATGAGGGGGGGGGGGGGGGCGGTATTTAATTCTTATTTTTTTTTTTTAGGGGGGATGCTGTGCTGCTGTTAGTTTTACCCCAGCTGTCCTTTAAAGAGGTTGGCCAACTCTTGCTGTGTTTTAAAGGATTATCCGTGGAAGGAAGAGGGAAACAGTAAAGAGTGAGAGTGGTGGAAAGGAAGAGAGGAGGAGGAGGTGGAGGAGGAGAACACCGTTGTCAGCCAGCTGTGGGTTTAGCCTGCCATCCATGAGGGTTAAGTGGAGAATGGCAGAGGCGACGCTCAGACGCTCCTGATGCGTCCAAAGCTTTCTGTGTCAGAGGTTGGACGGTCAGCTTTGGCTCATGGTGGATTTGAAGTGTGTATGTGTCTGTGTGTATGTGTGTGTGTGGCAGAGATGGCGTGTGTGTGTTGATTTAAGCCAGAGGCCTGGGTGAGGTTTGGTGTTTTCAGTGCTGTCTCAGTGATGATGACGGTGGAGGCAGTGCATTAGCTCCTCTTCCTGCGGTACGGCTCTTAATCGCCCCGCGTGCCGCCTGCCGCCTGTAGAAGCCCCCGCCTGTAGAAGCCCCCCCTGCTGGGTCTGCATCTGAGCAGCTCCGAGGGTGAATGCTTGTCAAACAGAGCCTCGAAAAATTATTTTTAAATCCCAACACCCCACCCTGCCTCACCCCGCCCCGCCCAACACCACCCCACCCGCTAGACGAGATGCACACTGTGGGCCGTTAGGTGTGTTCTCTCTTTCTCTCGCTCTATGTCACTTCTCCCTCTCTCTCTCTCTCTCTCTGTCTCTCTCTTTCTCTATATCGCTCATGCACTCTCTCACGTGGGGCTCTTGAGGAGAATGGTGGGCTTTTGCCCTGTGTGTGGACATGATGGATCTCCCTCTCTGCTCCCCTCTTATCTCTCTGCTTGCAGCTCATTTCTTTTTGTTCATCCTCCCTTCTCTTCTCTTCTCTTCTCTTCTCTTCTCTTCTCTTCTCTTCTCCCTCTCGGCTCCTCTGTGCCGTATAGCCATGCATATCACGGATGATTTATCTCAGGTTTTTTTCTGTGTGTTACATCTGTCACGACTTGAAGTACGCTCATCATCTCCTCTGCCAGGTCAAAGGAGGCTTTAACGGTGCTGGCTTAATGGAGGCGTATTCTGCAGTCGACGTATCTCCGGTCGCGTCCTAGGTCGATGCCAGTCAGCTTGACTTTATCGGATCAGCAGGTCAGAGACGATGAATAGGAATTCATTGCTGAAATGAAACGAACAGGTGAAGAATCACCCATGTAGCTTCCGTGAAGCTGTGTATGTTAACGATCCAGGCTGAGTCGGCTACTTTTGGTTGTTCCCAATCCTGTGTGTCATTAATCAGAAATGCTGAGTGTTAAACAGCAAAGAGATCTTGTAGTCTTGCGTACTAGTAGCAGATTTTGGGTCGAGCGGATAAATCTGTTCATCTTTTTACAAATCCAAAGTGGTGACTCTGACACAGGACTTTTGCTTGTGTATGAGTGTTTCATCTCCGTCTATCTTTCATCCCTCCATCTTTCTTCCATTTTTTCCTCTCTCCCTTTTTCTCTCTGTTTTCTGTCCCTGAACATCTGTTTTTGGCCCGGCCCATATTTCAATGTACAACAAAATCCTCTGGGACCGACCAAGGTCCCTACACGATTCGGGATGTTGTGTCCAGGCAAACAAATAGAACAGATCTCATCATCCTAAGAACGTGAGCCACCAAAAATGTGGACTTGATCATGCCGTCTTAGGCCCAATTTATACACAGGTTTTCGCGATGTCGGCATAACTGTCGGCTGAAATTCGGCCGACATCTGTACACGACAGTTAAATTTGCGTTTAGACGCTGAAAAAAAACTGTCGGTGTACAGATATCGGCTGTGAAAACCTGTGTTTAAATTGGGCCTTAATATCTGACCTATCCAAGCAGCACATGAAGAAATAACACATTAATAAGAATTCATAGAATTCATTCATTTTTATTCACACAAGTACATCATGCAAGTGACAGAAAGCCTGACCTATGAGTTCCAACGTGGGCATATGATGCTTTATATTCTTATCCGTGTAACCTATCTCTTCCCCAATCCCATTTGGACTGAGCGTCACAAACAGAGATTAGATAACAATAGCGTTATTGGTGTAATCCTCTTTTTCGTGCACCGCTGTGTGTGAGTGTGTGTGTGTGTGTGTGTGTGTGTGTGTGAAAGGGATGGAAAGAGGGATGGAGAGAGGAAGAGAGAGAGGGAGAGAGCGCAAGCACGAGTGAAAGAGTTTGAATTAATTTTATGAAAGTTTTAAATTGTACAGGGAAGAGCTTTATATGTGGGGTGTGCATGGTAACTTAAGTATGTGTGTGTGTGTGTGTGTGTGTGTGTGTGTGTGTGTGTGTGTGTGTGTGTGTGTGTGCGCGCGCACGCGCTTGTGTACGCGTTTGTGTGCATGTAAATGAACTGAGATAGAGCCTGTTTGATGTCTCCATCTTGCCACGGCAGATTTACCCCGGGAGAAGAAACATGAGTCGTGTCGAGCAGCGTGTGTGTGTGTGTGTCTGTGTGTTTTTGTGTGTGAGAGAGAGAGAGTGTGAGGGAATGTGTGGATGTTTGTGTATATATGTATGAGAACATAACTGTATGCATGTGCTGTTCTGTGTGTGTGTGTGTGTGTGTGTGTGTGTGTGTGTTTGTGTGTGTTTGTGTTTGTGATAGAATGTGGGACTGTGTGTGTGTGTGTGTGTTAGTAGATGACTTTGTGTGTGTGTGTGTGTGTGTTTGTGATAGAATGTGGGACTGTGTGTGTGTGTGTGTGTTAATAGATGACTGTGTGTTTGTGTGTGTGTGTGTGTTAGTAGATGACTGACTGTGTGTGTGTGTGTGTGTGTGTGTGTGTGTGTGTGTGTGTGTGTGTGTGTGTGTGTGAGCGAGAGAGCGAGAGCGTGCAGTGCAGTGCTACAGAGCTGAACCACGCTGAGCACTCTAATCTGAGAGTAATCCATTTCTGCCAGATAATGACCCACACACACTCACCGCCCTCACACACACACACACACACACACACACACACACACACATTCACCGCCCTCACACACACACACACCCACACACACACCGCCCTCACACACACACACACACACACACACACACACACACACACTCACCGCCCTCCCTGGCCGGGCTTTGAAGTCTTCACGTAGATAAACGCATCGGCTGTCTCTCTCTCTCTCTGTCCTCTATTGCTTTCTCTCTCTCTCCTCCTTGTCTCTCTCCTCTTCTCCTTCTCCCTCGTTGCCTCTTTCTGTCCCTCCCTCCCTTCCTGTACATGTCTTTCTCTGTCTTCCATTTTCTCTCTCTCTCTCTCTCTCTCTCTCCTCTCTTGTTTTCTCTCTCTCTCCTCCTTGTCTCTCTCCTCTTCTCCTTCTCCCTCGTTGCCTCTTTCTGTCCCTCCCTCCCTTCCTCTACATGTCTTTCTCTGTCTTCCATTTTCCCTCTCCACTCTCTCTGTTTGTCACATTCCCCCATTTGACTCTCATTATCTCTTTCCTTGTCTTTTCTCCCTCTCTCGCCTTTTCCCTCTCACTCTCTATCCCTCTCTCTTCCTCTGTCTCTCTCTCTCTCCATCTCTCTCTCTCTCATCTCTGTGTATCTGTGTCCTTATCCCAGTTTCATCTCCCCTCTTCTGTTTGTCACTTTCCATTTTCCCCTCTTCTGCCTACTCCCATTCCCTTCATTCACACACACACACACACACACACACACACTCCTGTTCCCTTCATTCATCATTCAAATGTTGTTTTTTGTTGTTTTTTTCCTTCTTCTTTTACCAATCCACCTTCATTCCATCCTTTTTATATCATCCCTTTTTCTTTTCTCAAACTGTCCCTGATCCTTTATCTCTCTTCCTCTCTTCCTCTCCCTCTCTTTCACTCTCTCTCTCTCCCTCTCTCTCTAGCACATCATCAAACAAATGTCCTCCGCTGTCGATGCTGCAGTGGGCGAGGGAGGCAGACGCAGGGAGGAGGATGCAGACAGACAGGGCCATATAAAGATAGTGAGAGAGGAAGAGAGAGAGAGGGAGAGAGAGAAGGAGAGAGAGAGAAAGAGAGAGTGAGAGATAGAGAGAGTGAGAGAGTGAGAGATAGAGAGAGAGATAGAGAGAGATAGATAGAGAGATAGAGAGAGAGAGAGAGGGAAAAAAGGAGAGAGTGAAATAGCAAGAAATAGAGACAGAGACTGACAGATAGAGAGAGGGAGAGATGAAGAGAGAGAGAGATAGATAGATAGAAGGAGAGAGAGAGAGAGATAGAAGGGGAGAGAGAGAGAGAGAGAGAGAGAGAGAGAGAGAGAGAGAAAGAAGGAGAGAAAGAAGGAGAGATAAAGATGGAGAGAGTGGGATAGCCAGAAATAGAGAAAGAGACTGACAGAGACGTGAGAACTGAGGAGATGAAGAGAGACAGTAGCATACAGATATAGAAAGAGACAGAGACAGAGACAGACTGGCATTTTGATTTATTATTGTCC
>NC_137918.1:13085124-13090124 GCF_963457725.1 Sprattus sprattus | reverse complement strand
TCTACATGGCTGATATGCAGAATCAGTTACAAGGTAGAGATTCTACACTAATGATATAGTATTCATTAGGAGTAAAGCCTGATTTATGGGCAGAGGCGCAAGCGCAGAGGCCCTTGCGCGCCCCTTGCGCGTCTTTTCACGTCTTGTGTGCGTCGGCCCCTTTTCCTAGACTTGCGCCATTTTACGCAAGCCTATTGTTCTGGGTGTGAATTGCTTGGCAACACGCGCAACATTTGGGAGCATGAATTGCTATGAGTAAATTTTACGCAACAATGTGACACCAACGCAGAACCAAGCAGCCGCCTTTAGAGATTGCAGTCACGGTGTAGTACATGTGAGCATGTGAGAAGGGTCTATCCTAATGATGTACAGTATATCTGAGGAGGTAGACTCTACCTAACAAGAAGAGGCTAGTAATGCAGTTTAGTGTGAGAAGGGTCTATCCTAATGATGTACAGTATATCTGAGGAGGTAGACTCTACCTAACAAGAAGAGGCTAGTAATGCAGTCTAGTACACATAAACAACAAGTGGAGGCTCTAGTTATGCAATGATAGATAGATAGATAAGATAGATAGATAGATAAATACTTTATTAATCCCGTGGGGAAATTCTGGGATCTTGCAGCTCTCACATATTTACAATAATTACAAACAATATATACAGACATTACAGACATTACAATCAATACAATTCAGCTATTCAGCTATGTACAGTGTAGGATGACGGTATGGTGTAAAGTGCATAATAATTAAATGGAGTACACGTGAACAACAAGAGGAGGCTCCAGTTGAGTGGTGAAGTACATATTGTAAGAAATTACAGTATATCCTGTGAGTGAATGTGAGATTCATGATCAAGCAGCTTTTATAACCACAAAAGGTTGGCCAGCATAATATCCAAACTGGTAATCTTATCATGGTAACAAAGGAAAGGTCCGCACACTTGATTTACTCAGACACCTGGGGTCAGAAAGCAAACTGAGATGTGAGTGACTGCAATTAATCATGGTATGGGAATGGGGGCAGGCCATTGAGAACCATTTCAGGCAGTCGGGTCAGAGACACCTGATTATCATACAGAACAACAGAAGGTTGTCAGATCTGTTTGCAATAGAAGCCCAGCTCATTTGCATTTAATCAATCAATCAATCAATCAATCAATCAAACTGTCTTTATACGGCGCATTTCATACCAGGAGGTAACACAATGCACCCAACAGAAGGAAAAATGTGTGGGAGGGGGGGGGGGGCTTAGAAGCCAAGGAGGTGTCTTAAACGGTATTTCTAAAACTGATTGTTCAAATCCTTGATTGTGATTGGCTAAAAGCCGTTGTAAAATAATAATAATAATAATAATAATACATTTTATTTATAGGGTGCCTTTCAAGATACAGCATTACCTTACAATTTGACCTGATAACATTCCATATTACTGCGCAGCGAATGGCAAGGCATTCATATAGCGCATTTCATACCCAGTGTTCCATCTGGCTGTTGCGTTGCTTCAAGGGTTGCGTGGCAACGATTTATTTAGGAACTATAATTTTTAGTGGCGGAAGAATGACGGTTTATCAATAAACTATTGTTTCTTAAATTGAATTGTCTTTATTTATGAAACCATATCAAATATTTGTAGTAACAGTTTTAGAAAAGCAATAAGCCCCGCGAGTCCGTGGTTTGCGCTGATTTGCGTCATGCCTAACAACTCCCCTTACCTGTTCTAAAATCAGCGCAAACCACGGCCTCTTGGGGCTTATTGCTTAAATATGGCTAGAGTTGGAGATGCTTGTTGTTCAGATCAGCACCACTGTATCCGGAGTATGTTCTAATCTACGTGCTTCGTTACTGCACTTTACTGGAATACAGACAGATTGATGCATCAACCACAAAAGATACGCCCCTTTTTCTTACAATATGACCAGAAGAGGCTCAAGGTGAGCGGTGTAGTACACATGAACATGACGAGGCTCCAGTTGAGCGGTGTAGTACACATGAACAAGAGGCTCCAGTTGAGCGGTGTAGTACACATGAACAAGAGGCTTCAGTTGAGCGGTGTAGTACACATGAACAAGAGGCTCCAGTTGAGCGGTGTAGTACACATGAACAAGAGGCTCCAGTTGAGCGGTGTAGTACACATGAACAAGAGGCTTCAGTTGAGCGGTGTAGTACACATGAACATGAAGAGGCTCCAGTTGAGCGGTGTAGTACACATGAACAAGAGGCTCCAGTTGAGCGGTGTAGTACACATGAACAAGAGGCTTCAGTTGAGCGGTGTAGTACACATGAAGAGGCTTCAGTTGAGCGGTGTAGTACACATGAAGAGGCTTCAGTTGAGCGGTGTAGTACACATGAACAAGAGGCTTCAGTTGAGCGGTGTAGTACACATGAACAAGAGGCTCCAGTTGAGCGGTGTAGTACACATGAAGAGGCTTCAGTTGAGCGGTGTAGTACACATGAACAAGAGGCTTCAGTTGAGCGGTGTAGTACACATGAACATGAAAAGGCTCCAGTTGAGTGGTGTAGTACACATGAAGAGGCTCCAGTTGAGTGGTGTAGTACACATGAAGAGGCTCCAGTTGAGCGGTGTAGTACACATGAAGAGGCTCCAGTTGAGCGGTGTAGTACACATGAACATGAAGAGGCTCCAGTTGAGTGGTGTAGTACACATGAAGAGGCTCCAGTTGAGCGGTGTAGTACACATGAACATGAAGAGGCTCCAGTTGAGTGGTGTAGTACACATGAAGAGGCTCCAGTTGAGTGGTGTAGTCCATGAGGGTTTCCAGTAATGCTGTGTGATGTATGAGGAGGTAGATCCTTCACAGTCGTGCTGTGAGCAGGCAGCGACTTCACAGTGGTGTAATGGGGAGTAATGTGCTGGATTGCATGCTGGGGGCTGAGGTGTTTGATCAGTGTGTGTGTGTGTGTGTGTGTGTGTGTGTGTGTGTGTGTCTCTGTGTGTGTGTGTCTCTGTGTGTGTGTCTCTGTGTGTGTGTGTGTGTGTGTGTGTCTCTGTGTGTGTGTGTGTGTGTGTGTGTCTCTGTGTGTGTGTGTGTGTGTTTGAGGTGTTTGATCAGTGTCCTGTCGGAGAAGGGTTCACTGGGTTCATGCAAATGTGCCGTCTCATCTGAGCAGCAGGCCCTGGGCGGCAGAGCAGCGCAGACACTGGATCCTCTCGCTGCCATATGTTAGCACGAGTTCTCATTCGTTCATTCATTCATACATTCATTCATTCACGCATACATGCATTCATTCATTCATTTGTTCATTCATTCATTCAATCATTCATTCATTTGTTCATTCATTTGTTCATTCATTCATTCAATCATTCATTCATTTGTTCATTCATTCATTCATTCAATCATTCATTCATTTGTTCATTCATTCATTCAATCATTCATTTATTTGTTCATTCATTCATTCATTCAATCATTCATTCATTTGTTCATTCAATCATTCGTTCATTCATTCATTCGTTCATTCATTAACACAACATTTAACAAATAATCATCTCTATTTTCACTTAGGTTTTTTGTGTTGATTGAGTCATTATCATGAATGAAATATCAAATAAATGATTGATATATTTCATCCTGTGTTGATTTTTGAAATATTTAACATGAATGAATTGTTAATAGTTTAAAATAATATTAATATACTTCAGGTCAGGTCATTCTTCAGAGTCCAAATTGTGTTTGTTCGTGACTGAAAAATGTGTTAATCATGTGAGGTGAAGCCCTGTGTGTGTGTGTGTGTGTGTGTGTGTGTGTGTGTGTGTGTGTGTGTGTGTGTGTGTGTGTGTGTGTGTGTGTGTGTGTGTGTGTGTGTGTGTGTGTTTGCATGGGGACAGTGTCTGCTTTTAAAGGCCATTCCTGCTGTTTGTTTTAGACGCCATTATGACCTTGTTTGTTTTTATTGATTTGGTCTTGGCAGCAGTCACCTGACACCATCCCTGGACCGAGCACCGGACTCCCCCGACAAAAGGTAGGGAAATCCATAATCACACACACACACACACACACACACACACACACACGTTTCTCTGGTCTTGGGCAGAGACACCTGTGTCCTTTTAAACACAAAGCATTTACTGCACTTGTTGGCGCATCCTCTAGCCTATACACAAACACATGCAGCCATTACATGCAGAGTACACACAAAGACACACACACGCACACACACACACACACACACACACACACACACACGCACAGTGAGACAGAGACAGAGAGAGCAAGTGAGCGTGTGTGTGTACATATGGGGTTGATTTTTGGTGCAGAACGGCTGTGTGTGCATTTTAGTGTGTATGCATATTTGTGTGTGAGTGTATGTGTGTGTGTGTGTGTGTGTGTACATATGGGGTTGATTTTTGGTGCAGAACGGCTGTGTGTGCATTTTAGTGTGTATGCATATTTGTGTGTGAGTGTGTGTGTGTGTGTGTGTGTGTGTGTGTGTGCGCTGCATATGCACGTGTGTGTGCATGCTCAATCAGAGGTCCCTTAGGAAGCCCCTGAAGCACAAGGAGCTTGTGATGCTAATCGCTACCCTTCATGTTGATGAGTCTGACTTCCCTCCCCTCCCCTCCCCTCTCTTCCTCCTACTCCTACTCCTGCTCCCTGCGATCTGAGCTCCTCTGATTATCATCATCATGGGGGCACGCTTCTCCAAAGCCCCCCCCGTAATCCCCCGGACATGATCAGGCCGTTTAGGTGCATCATCCAGCCAGCTAAACGCCTGGGCTGCTCCATGTTCCGCTAACCACTGAGCCACATAGGGATGGTCTATACTGAAGCACGGAGGGGGGGAAATTGCTTTGTGAAAACAATTGAGCTTAATTGTTTTTATGAGAGCGAGCCGTAACGCCTCCCCTGTTGACTCACAAGACGGTTTATTAGGCTCCGGAGAGATGGCACGGATACTTTATTGTTCTGAGGTTCTTTCCGACTGTAGCCTTTGTAGTGTTCTGTGTTACGCGCCCTAAGCGGAAGTTTTTAACGAGTAGA
>NC_137918.1:13072624-13077624 GCF_963457725.1 Sprattus sprattus | reverse complement strand
ATGGGTCTTATAACTCTACTACACAGCACACTTAGGCGGTGCACTAGTTTTATATGTTTTACTTCACTTGCTGGTGAGACACACTGGGCTCAAATTTCATACACAACTTCAGTCACGCCCTGTTGGCCTGGAAAAGTGGCGGGGCCGGTGTTAGTGGTGTGTGTTAGCGGTGTGCGTGAGTGGTGTGTATTAGTGGTGTGTGTGTTAGTGGCGCGGTGTTAGCGACACGGCGCGGGATGGTGCGGCAGATCTGGGTCAGGGAGTGACCGCATGCACAGTCAGAGAGGAACACGCTGGCACGCTGCGATTGCGTTCGGATTTGGCTGACCTCACTGCCTGTCCTGCTGAATGTGCAGCCCTGATGCAGGAACTCCTGCTGAGAAACACTAATGAGAGGGAGGGAGAGAGGGAGGGAGAGAGGGAGAGAGAGAGGGAGAGAAGGAGAGAGGGAGAGAGGGAGAGAGAGGGAGGAAGGGAGAGAGGGAGAGAGAGAGAGAGGGAGAGAGAGGGAGAGGGGGAGAGAGAGAGGAGAGAGAGAGAGAGAGATATATAGAGAGAGAGAGCGGAAGAGAGAGGGAGAGGGAGAGAGAGAGGAGAGAGGGAGAGAGATGGAGAGAGAGGGAGAGATGGAGAGAGATGGAGAGAGAGAGAGAGAGGGAGGGAGAGAGAGAGAGAGAGAGGGAGATATGAAGAAAAAGAGAGCAATAGGAGGATGGATTGAGAGAGAAAGAGAGGGGATGAGGGACTGACGGAGATGAAAAAAGAGAGGGAGAAGAGTGAGTGACAGAGAGAAACAGGAAGAAAGAAAGACATTGAGTGGGAGAACGTGTGTGTGTGTGTGTGTGTGTGTGTGTGTGTGTGTGTGTGTGTGTGTGCGTGCCCGTGTGTGTGTGTGTATGTGTGTGTGTGTGTGTGTGTGGGCAGGCTGCCTGGGGAACGTGTGAGGAAAAGAGTGAGAGTGAGTCAGTTGAGAAGTGGGCCTGTCACATTTCACAGTCAGCTGTGAGAGAGAGGGACAGAGAGAAAGAAACGAAGAAAGAAAGTGGAGGAGAGGGATGTAGAGAGAGAGAGAGAGAGAGAGAATGTCAAAGCGAATAACAGCGAAGGACAGAGCTGGAGGAGGAGACAAAAGCAGAGAGAAGGATCAGGAGGAGAGGAAGCTCAAGATGAGAGTGTGGGAAATTATATGAATTAAAAATCAGTGACATTACTATCAAAGAGTGATACATTCATAAAAGTTAATAACAAAGAATACAAATAAATAAATAAGATAAATAAACAAAAGACGCAGAAGGTATTTTTGATCCCTGTAGAATCAACCAACCCATCTGTGCAGCTCATTGGGTTTGGTCACATGACTGAGTGTGTGTGTGTGTGTGTATTTGTTTGGTGCATGTGTGTGTGTGAGCTCATTGTGTTGGGTCACATGACTGACCACATGACCAAGTTGACCCACAGCCCGCCTTTTTTTCTGGTCCTGTCCCGCTGGTGACTCCTTGGCCTGGACACGCACTCACAGCAGGAGACGTGTAGTCTGTGCACACACACCCACACACACAAACACACACACACACACACACACACACACACACATACAGGGACATGCACGCACGCATGCACATGCAAACTACAAAGAAGTGAATAATCATTTCTGTTTCATTATTTGGTGTAATCCTATTTCATTCCAAAATCCTCTTTTCAGAGACAAGCCAAGACTTAGAGATAGGTTTAAACAGATTGTGAGCCGAATCTGCTTCCTGTGTGTGTGTGTGTGTGTGTGTGTGTGTGCATAGATGATGTAGAACTCCGAGAGAAAGACATTTTGTGTCTGACATCCTATACAGTGTGTGTGTGTGTGTTTAGATCTGAATTGTCTGTGTGTGTGTGTGTGTTTGTGTGTAAATTGTGTGCCCGTGTGTGAGCTGTCATGCTGGCATCCCATCCTGCTTGTGATATTTCAGTGCGGTGCTGTAACGGCGTGATCCACATGGCACTGTTTATTTGATTATTTTCGATGATATTTGTTTTTTCTTTATATTTGCAATATTTATTTGCTCTAGTTTTTAGCTCTAGCTACCTTTCTTTTAACAGGGACCCTGGTGCACATGGGTTCGGTCGTGTTATCGTGCTTGCCTTTAGTTTATGACGGACCTAAAGATTTTCGCATCTTTTGGTTTTATGTGTTTTATGTGGTAGGGCGACAGATTATCACGTCTTTTGGTTATATGTATTTTATTTGGTAGGGCAAGTCCCCGTTTTCTCACAAGTGTAGGGTTATGAGGACCCTTGCTGGCTGTGGCCAGTCAACCATTAGTGGAGCCTGGTTTATTGGTTTTGCCGGCTGTGTTTCCAGCATTTGCAGAAGCACCTGATTTCTTTAAATTGATGGCAGGAGATAAGGGAATAATCTGTTTGTGCACGTTGCGTGCAGGTTTTTTTTTTTGGTCAGTTGCTGCTGTGAGCGAGTTGGATTTTTTTCCTTCCGAGTCCAGTGTGTGGCTTACCGGGTTTTCTTTTGTTGTTTAGATTAGCCTGTCATTTCTCTCCTCCTTCCCTTTTTGGGTTTACTTTTGTATATATAGTTTGGTAAAAAAAATGTGGGACTCATTAGGACCCCCATCGAAAACGAGATGGCGCATCTCAAGGGGCTATCCTTGTAATAAATAAATAAATAAAAAAATTAAAAATAAATAAATAAAAGCATGTTTTTTTCCACCCCTTACTCGGTTTGTCACTGCTTGGGCGTTTGTTTCCCCCTGGACCACCAAGCTACCCTACATCAGGTGCGTTAAAGACTGCTGAGGTGGGCTTGTCCTTCAGGACAGAGGAGGCAAGGACAGGGAAGCAGGAACATGACAGGGACTGAAGAGGAAGAAAGAAGGGGAGAGGGAGAGGGAGAGGGAGAGGGGGGGGAGAGGGGGAGAGGGGGAGAGGAGGAGAGAGAGAGAGAGGGGGAGAGGGACAGAAGAGGAAGAAAGGGACGAGAGGGAGAGAGGGAGGAGAGGGAGAGGGAAAGGGGAAGAGAGGGAGGTGAGAGGGAGAGGGAGAGGGAAAGGGAGAGAGAGGGAGGGAGAGGGGGAGAGGGACAGAAGAGGAATAAAGGGGGGGAGAGGGAGAGAGGGAGAGAGGGGGGGGGGAGAGGGGGAGAGGGAGAGATGGGAGAGAGGGAGAGAGGGAGAGAGAGGGAGGGGAGAGAGGAAAGTAAAAACAGGACTGTGATGGGTTGTCTCATATTCTCCAAACAGCCTCGGATCTAAATAATTTGTGCCTTTAAAATGTGGCGCACAGGATCCCACTCAGATGTACTCCAATCTCCCTTCAACTCTCTTTCCATATCTGTCCATCCTATATTTCTCTTCCCTCTCTCACTTCCTTCCTTCCCCTCTCTCTCTCTCTCTCCCACCCTTCTTCCTTCTCTCTATCTCTCTCCCCCTTCTTCCCCTCTCTCTCTCTCTCTCCCACACTTCTTCCCCCTCTCTCTCTCTCTCTCCCACCCACCCTTCTTCCTTCTTTCTCTCTCTCCTTTCCTCCTCCTTCTCTCTCTCTCTCCCTCCTCCTTGTTTAAGCCAGTGTAAATTAGCTGTTAAAGTGGGGGAGCGCCTGATGTAAAATGAATGAGGAGGGAGATGCTGTTCCGCTGAGATTATCACCAAACACCGTTTTGGTTTTAGAGAGAGGCTTCAACGTCCACGACCAACCCACTCACTCTCTCTCTCCCTCTCCTTCCGCCTATTTCTCAATCCCCCTCTCTCCCCCTTTTTCTTCTCCTTCTCCTTCTTGTTCTTTCTCAACCGCTCTCTCGCTCTCTCTCTCTCTCTCTCTCTCTCTCTCTCTCTCTCTCTCCACTCTCTCCGTCTCTGAATCCTCCGCTGGTCTCCCGCTGCCTCTGAGGCCACTCCGCCTCGAGTGGGAGATTAGCATGTACCCACGGGGGAGTGGAGAGAGCGAGAGAGAGAGAGAGAGAGAGAGAGCGATAGAGAGATAGAGAGCTAGAGAGAGAAAGAGAGAGAGAGAGAGAGAGAGAATAGCATGTACCCACAGGGGAGTGGAGAGAGCGGGCAGAGCGGCTGAATCATAAGTGCTGCCACGGCCCACGGCTCCGAGTTCACCCGCCGGACGCTTCACACCTCGCCCTCTCTGTCTGCTTCTGCTCCTCTTAGTCTGCTCCATGTTCTCATCTCCTGTCTCTCTCTCTCTCTCTCCTCTCCTCCTCACCCTCTCTGTCTGCTTCTGCTCCTCTTAGTCTGCTCCATGTTCTCATCTCCTGTCTCTCTCTCTCTCTCTCCTCTCCTCCTCTCTCTCTCTGTCTGCTTCTGCTCCTCTTAGTCTGCTCCATGTTCTCATCTCCTGTCTCTCTCTCTCTCTCTCTCCTCTCCTCCTCACCCTCTCTGTCTGCTTCTGCTCCTCTTAGTCTGCTCCATGTTCTCATCTCCTGTCTCTCTCTCTCTCTCTTCTCTCCTCCTCTCCCTCTCTGTCTGCTTCTGCTCCTCTTAGTCTGCTCCATGTTCTCATCTCCTGTCTGTCTCTCTCTCTCTCTCTCTCTCTCTCTCTCCTCTCCTCCTCGCCCTCTCTGTCTGCTTCTGCTCCTCTTAGTCTGCTCCATGTTCTCATCTCCTGTCTCTCTCCTCTCCTCCTCGCCCTCTCCTCCTCTCCCTCTCTGTCTGCTTCTGCTCCTCTTAGTCTGCTCCATGTTCTCATCTCCTGTCTCTCTCTCTCTTCTTCCTCTCCTCCTCTCTCTCTCTGTCTGCTTCTGCTCCTCTTAGTCTGCTCCATGTTCTCATCTCCTGTCTCTCACTCTCCATCCTCTCCTCCTCCCCCAGCCTGTCTCTCACTCTCTCCATCCTCTCCTCCTCTCCCAGCCTGTCTCTCACTCTCTCCATCCTCTCCTCCTCTCCCAGCCTGTCTCTCACTCTCTTCTTCCTCTCCTCTCCCAGCCTGTCTCTCACTTTCTTCCTCTCCTCCTCTCCCAGCCTGTCTCTCACTCTCTTCTTCCTCTCCTC
>NC_137918.1:13060124-13065124 GCF_963457725.1 Sprattus sprattus | reverse complement strand
CATCTGCCACTGGATGTAATCTTTACCCTTCAACCCATATGGACACACACACACACACACACACACACACACACGCGCGCGCGCCACATTCACTCAGGGTAAGCACTAGGAATGTGGGCCAGAACTGTGACGTTTTTTAAAAAAGAGATACAAGTGGATGTAGTGGAGAGTCCAAAGTGAAGAGAAGGAGAAAGAGAAAGAGTTTGTGAGCAAATGAAAGTGAGAAATAAAGGGGCGAAGAAAGAGGTTACAGTGTTACACTGTGCGTGAGGAAGATGGTGGAAGAGATGGAAAGTTGACTGAAAAAGAATGAAGAAAAGACATGTAGGTGAAAGAGAGAGAGAGAGACAGAGAGAGAAAAAGGAAGAGTGACATTTCTGGAAGGGAAGTACAATGTCTTTAAATCATTCATCAACACGGGGTAGCAGCAAGAGTCCCCGCATCACATGGCCCCTGCTCAACCCTCAGCAACCCTGACATTATGACGAGAGCCATGCCTTATTTAAGACCCGAGACTCTCACACGCGTGGGCGCTTGTCGAGTGTGTACATACATACATACACACACACACACACACACACATACACACACACACACACACACACACACACACACACACACACACACACACACACACATGTGTTTCCATGTTTGCCTGCTGGTTTATACATAGCCCTGTTTTTGTCTATTTGTGTCTATTGAGATGAGTGGTGATGAGAGAAGAAAAGAGGGAGAGGTTGAGGAGGAGGAGGGAGGGGTGGGGAAGGAAAGAGGAGTTGAAAAAGCAGGGAGGAGAAGTGGAGTGAAAATAAGGAGGGAGAGGTTTTTGGAGAGGAAGGTCACATCTTGTGCTGTGCAGGAGAGGAGGTGTAAGAGGGATTTAGGGGGAAAAGGAGAAAGGAAGGTGGGAGAGGTCCGGGAGGAAGGCAATGAGGGACTTTGCGAAGGACAGGAAGGCAATGAGGGACTTTGTAGCATAGCGAGAGAGAGAGAGAGAGATCCACATGGAGAGGGAGGGAGGGAGGGAGGGAGGGAGAGAGAGAGAGAGAGAGAGAGAGAGAGAGAGAGAGAGAGAGAGAGAGAGAGAGAGAGAGAGAGAGAGAGAGAGAGAGAGAGAGAGAGAGAGAGAGAGAGAGAGAGAGAGAGAGAGAGAGAGAGAGAGAGAGAGAGAGAGAGAGAGAGAGAGAGAGAGAGAGAGAGAGAGAGAGAGAGAGAGAGAGAGAGACATTTGTATGTATGAATTGAATACTGTATATATATATATCGAGAGAGAGAGAGATTTGTATACGTGGAGAAAGAGAGAGACAGAGAGAGACGTATTTATATATGTGGAGAGAGAGAGAGAGAGAGAGACACAGAGAGAGAGAGAGAGAGAGAGAGAGAGATATTTGTATATGTAGAGAAGGAGAGAGAGAGGTCTCCTGGCATGCCTTCAAACAGGGGAAACGTCTTTACTCTATCTTAATCATTTATCAGCTGTTCCACGGTCAGGTACAGAAGCCTGGAACATGGAACACAAAACACGCAGCACACTGCCCCCTGCCCCGCTGATGTTTACGACACACCCCTCACACACTCTCTTACGTAACCCAATCAACTCTTTGACTCAGATGTCCCCTTTCTGGGTTAAAAAAAGCCCTGGCCAGCTTCATGTCTTTATTTATTTATTTATTGACGTGGGTCCTAACAAGGCCTCGGTGGAGGAAATGAGTAGTGTGTGTTTGTGTGTGTGTGTGTGTGTGTGTGTGTGTGTGTGTGTTGGGCTGAGCAGGAAGTGCAGTGGGGGATGCTGGGTAGAGACTGGGGGTTGAAACGGGGGCCTGAGAGAGTTGTTATCATGGGTGTTTTCTTAGTAAACAAGTTCGAGAGCGGGAAAGTGGATGGGGGGTGGTGTGGGGTGAGGGGCAGAAGGGGGACTGTGTTTGTGTGTGTGTGTGTGTGTTTGTGTATCTGTTTTGATTTGTGTGTGTGTGTTTGTTTGTGTATCTGTTTTGATGTTTGTGTGTGTGTGTGTGTGTGTATCTGTTTTGATTTGTCCGTGTGTTTGTTTGTGTATCTGTTTTGATGTTTGTGTGTGTGTGTGTGTGTTTGTGTATCTGTTTTGATTTGTCCGTGTGTTTGTGTATCTGTTTTGATTTGTGTGTGTGTGTTTGTGTATCTGTTTTAATGTGTGTGTGTTTGTGTGTATGCTTGTGTGTGTATGCTTTGCATTGGTGTAGTTTATCTAATGTCATTCCATTTTTGGGAATGTAAATACAGTTTTATTATGGTTTAATTTCTGTTTGTATGGGTATGTCTCTGTTTGGGCGTGTTTGTGTGTGTGTGTGTGTGTGTGTGTGTGTTGTGTACCAAGCTACTCTGCCAGCTCGTTACACATAAGACATAATCAAATGATGGAAAGTAGGACAGAAACTAAGATGTGTGTGTGTGTGTGTGTGTAACAAAACAAAACAAAACAAACCTAACTCAAATGGTCTGGCACCTGAGCGGTCCCCAGAGAGATGAAGCTAACCTTCTTTCCCACCATAGGATGCTGTTCTCCAGCGCCCCCGTCAGTCTTGACACGCACGGAGAGTCCTGCGCAGTTTACTTTCTTTCGGTTTAATTCAGTTTTGTTTGTTTACAGTTTTTTTTTAATAAACTACTGGCTGGTTCTTCCTACACCAGTATTCCTGTGTGGTTAGTGCGTATGCAAAGGCTCGTGAGTAACTTCTCGTGGCGTGACTACAGGTTATTAGCTGGCTTAAAACTAAAGGGAAAACAAACACAAAAAACCCACTTGCCATGGAGCCAAGCTAGCCCGCCTCCTTCTAGGCTCATCAGGCCTGAGAAAAACCCTACACACACACACACACACACACACACACACACACACACACACACACACACACACACACACACACACACACACACACACCACACACACACACACACACACACACACACACACACACACACACACACACACACACTCGCACTCGCACTCGCATTCGCACTCACACTCAGAAAAACCCTACTTTCTGGAGCCCCCCCAACACACTACTTATTGGTCCATACAAAGGAACAACTCCTGCTGCAGCAGCCCTATGGATACCTTACACCAGGGGTGTCAAACTCAAATACACAGAGAGCCGAAATATAAAAAATGAGTGTGAGTTGAGGGCCGGACAGTGGGGCAAGCACTCCCTAAATTGACGTATGCTACCAATGCGGGGACAGTGCATTGTGGGAATTGCAGTATTTGTGGCGCATTCGACAAATAGATGGATACTTTATTAATCCTGAGGGAAAATTAGGCAAACCAAATAAAATGTCACCGTTGCTCATTCAAATCAATGGAACTTCTTTGCAACTTTCTGAGGAGCTGGCGGGCCAGATTAAATGGCTTGTCGGGCCTGATCAGGCCCCTGGGCCTTGAGTTTGACACATTTGCCTTACACAATCTACACTGTTACCTACATTGGAGAGGGAACACAGAGTTTAGGAGTTTTATTTCACTAAATACATAAGTAGACCTGAAATCTAGGGGATGAATATTTAAAGCACAAAAAAAATTATGAGCCCCCTTCTGAAGGCAAACAGCATGGCTTTCATCTCCACCTTCTTAGGTGTGGACAATCCAGCACATTATGCCAATGTACCACCCAAAGACTGTGGCAGTGCCACTGCAAGGCCAGTGGGGGTGTAAAGGGGCGTTACAGCACCATCGCCATCTTCCCTTCACCACAGAAGTGTACTTGGGTGTGTATGTTTGTGTATGTGTTATGAGTGGTCTGTCAGAGTGCTTGTCTGTGTGTTTCTGTTTTTGTGTATGTGTGGGTGGAGGTGTGTCTGTGTATCTTGGGGAGTCGTTGCATGTGGTCAGGTTTGGCTCTCTGCTCTACATTGAGACAGAGGGGAGTCTCAGTCAGTAGACTCCTTCTTCAATAAAGAAAGAACGTGTGTGTGTGTGTGTGTGTGTGTGTGTGTGTGTGTGTGTGTGTGTGTGTGTGTTTTAGGAGCCGGATGTAAAGACAAAAAGAGCCCCTTCCTCTCACCTCTCCCCTCCTCAGAGGCGCAGCCTTAGGCCCAGTGCAGTCTTCACAGACACTGCCTGCTGCTAATCACAGCCTACACGTAATAACACACACACACACACACACACACACACACACACACACACACACACACACACACACACACACACACACACACACACACACACACATTCTTTTCTTAATTGAAGAAGGAGTCTACTGAGTAGTGTGTGTCTGTCTGATAATAATGTCACATAATAATGGGTGTGTGTGTGTGTGTGTGTGTGTGTGTCTGTCTCCCACACCAGAGGGGCTGGACCAGTCCAGCAGCCCACGCTGTCTGCTCACACACACCCAAACGAGCAGCCGCCAACAACCGGCCACTCATACCGCCACACACACACACACACACACACACACACACACACACACACACACACACACACACACACACACACTTGTGTGCTTGGTAAATAAGAATGCTACTCTCCTTCTGGTTCTCTCTCTCTGTCTGTCTCTCTTTCTCTTTACCTCTGTCTTTTTGACTTTGCCTCTTTCTCTCATACTTTTGATATTTCTTTCTTTCTCTCTCTCTCTCTCTTTCTCTGTTTCTGTCTCTGCGTGTCTGTGTTGTGGGCATGTGTCCTTCATGAGTCCCACTTCAGCGTTTTTGCTCTCACCTTGGTGACGTGTGAGTGATTGACATCTGAAAATGGCGTCCCACTGTGTGTGCACAGGAGCAGAGTTGGTGCAGAGTACAAGCTTACGCATACTACATGACATTCATGCAATGTTTCTACTCTTTAAGTGTGTGTGAGTGTGAGTGTGTGTTTGAGTGTGTGTTTGAGTGTGTGTTTGAGTGTGTGTTTGAGTGTGTGTTTGAGTGTGTGTGAGTGTGAGTGTGTGTGAGTGTGAGTGTGTGTGAGTGTGTGAGTGTGTGAGTGTGTGAGTGTGTGAGTGTGTGAGTGTGAGTGTGTGAGTGTG
>NC_137918.1:13050124-13052624 GCF_963457725.1 Sprattus sprattus | reverse complement strand
AAAAAATTGAAACATTTTGAATGTACTTTCTGGTCAGTTGAACATGTGTCCAGAGTTTTCGTCAACACCATCAGACTTTTTTAAATTGGGAAAAAAATCAGGAATAATTTAGGGCAGCTTTAACTCAAAGGACCCCTTTCCTTCCTCCTTGGTCTTCCTGGTGACATGAGAAAATTTGAGCTCTGGTAAGTTTTTAATAATACTTTGTTTTTCATATCTATTAACTAATATGCACACGTCACAACCATAGCGTATCAACTCCAAAATGGATAAAGAGTCAACATTAGAGTAAAATGTTCTGCAATCTAGTGTTTATTTATATAGATTGGCTGGACCATGATCAACAGATGAAAAACAAGATGGCTCCTGTGAGAATCTTGTGTGATATAAGGAGAAATGTACTTTTTTTGTCAACACCATCAGACGTCAACACCATCAAAACACCATCAAACACCATCAACATTTGTGTCTGATGGAGTTGACTTTCTCTGATGGTGTTGACTAAGGCCATTTTAGTGTCCATTTTAATCATTTTAATGCTGTTTATGCCAAAAATATCACTTCCTATGGATTTTTATTGCTATTTCAGTTTCATGTGTCAAATAAAATCTAGTTTAGATATAGAGTGTCAACTCCTTCAGATATAGTATTTTATAGTTTAAAAAAAAAATGGTATCTGTTTCATTCCTTGAAGGATATTTGTTCAAAGACTAACACATTTCCAATGTAGATGTGTATTTTTAATGCTTAAAAATGTCTCTGTTAAATCTGAAGGTTAAAGACAAATGTAATTCGTGGTATGATTTCAATTCTACTCATTTAACATTGACTTCTTTGGCTCTAAACTTTTGTTTTTAATGATTTAAAGACCTGTGTACATTATAAGGGGAACTGGGAAAACTAATGAGTACAAAAATTTCTGATAAGATCATTTAAAATCATTTCCATAAGTCTATTTATGTTTATTATGGTGTTGACAAAAATCAAGTGCTGACCCAGCAAACATTCAATTAACATAAAAAATCTACAACTGGGAGGTTGAACCAAAACATGTTTGGATAGACAAAACTTCATTTGACAGAAATGTAATCATATATTTTGGAAGTTATCCAAATATTTTTTGGGAAAATCAAAACCTGTTTTGTCCCTTATCTCAAGAATCACTGACCTACGGAATGAGATAAATGGTTTAGTGTAATATATAATGCTCGGGACAACATGGTTGCCTTCCAATAGGTTTGGGATCCCTCCACGTCACCCGTTAGGCCTGGAGTCAGCTGCCTCCAGTGCTGCCTGTCTGGGGTTCCAGTGGAAGGCTTTTGGCGCTACGCTAATGGGCTAACAGGCTTAACTCCCATGCAGAGAGTATCTTGAGGTGTGTGTGTGTGCGTGTGTGTGTCTGTGTGTCTGTGTGTCTGTGTGTGTGGTGAGGTAGCTGCGGCGGGTCAGGGAGAGGCCAAGGGGTTGGCAGAGCATAAGTGGCCCTGCTTGCATTATAGTGGAAAGGCTAAGCTGCTGTACTACACAGTCCTCAGTTCACTGGCTGAAGGGTGAAGCTGTGTGTGTGTTTGTGTGTGTGTCTGTGTGTGTGTGTGTCTGTGTGTCTCTGTGTGTGGTTCACTGGCTGAAGGGTGAAGCTAAAAGTAGAAACTTGTGAAATCTCACCATGCCGTTGGTTGTAGAAGCTGAATGCTGTTGAGTGATGTAATTATTACGTTTATGCTCTCCAACTGACCTGCGAGAGCAAAGGGGGCTGGGTGTAGTCTGTGGTGTGTGTGTGTGTGTGTGTGTGTGTGTGTGTGTGTGTGTGTGTGTGTGTGTGTGTGTGTGTGTGTGTGTGTGTGTGTGTGTCTGTTAGTGACCTGAGAGAGCGAAGGGGGCTGGGTTTAGTCTGTGAAGTGTTCATCAAATGTCTATGACCCAGTTCTAGAGGAGAGCTCAAAAAGGCAAAGCACAAGCCCACTATAGCTCAGCCTCACTCAGCACCTCCGTATGAAGCGAAGCAGAGTCTGAAAAAAGCACAGAAATGAAAACCAAGCAACACAATTCAGCACGGACCTCAGCAGCAGGGGACAACACGAAACCTCAACACCACACAGCATTCAGCACATTGGATACAATATATGATGCCACATAACGGCACAAGATGCAATATCAAAACGCAACAGTTTAGTACATCATCGCACACCACAGAGCAACACAAGCTGATGGAAATGGAAATAAGCCCTGGTGATTAGTGACTGTTTACGGCAGAGATAGTGACACACACACTCTGAATTCGATCGCTGCATTTTACCCATCCATGGTAGTGATACACACAGTGAAGCACACTAACCCGGAGCAGTGAGCTGCTTTGAGCGCCCGGGGAGCAGTTATTGGGGTTAGGTGCCTTGCTCAAGGGCACCTCAGCCGTGGGTGTGGGCATGGGAGAGCAGTGGTCTACCACTTCCCCCGCCCACATTTTTCCTACTGGTTGGGGATCGAACCGGCCACCCTCCGG
>NC_137918.1:13037624-13042624 GCF_963457725.1 Sprattus sprattus | reverse complement strand
TCCAGATACTCAAGTAGCCCAGAGAAGGCCGGTTTTAATGCTAATACAGTCTTTCGACATTGAGTCGTCAGTCGCACAAACTAATGAAGAATTATCCTTTTAAACATGACAATTTAGGATTAGCTAACATAATGTGCCTTTGTAACAAAGATGTAAATTGTGACAGGAAATGGACCTCTTATGCCTTTGTAGATGTTCCTTTAAAAAATCAGCCATTACCAGCTGCAATAGTCATTTACTACCTTATCTATGTCTACACTTTTAAGTTTTATGAATAGAAAAACAAGGACATTTCTCTGTGATTCCAAACAGAAGTGTAGGTCTAATGACATAAATTATGTTATTGTACTCTTCCATTGAAAATGTTGTTGTACTTGAACTGACGTAGCCTAACTAGCCTATTCGAAAAGGGATGAAAAGGTTGATGTTTCCCTTTCATTCAATAATTAGACCCAGCCTGTGGTGTAAAGTGCATAATTTTTGTGTACTTGTAGGTTCTGAAGTCATGGAAAGGGTCATCAATGAAAAGGGGTCTGAACCCTATATATATGGAAGGTCTGCAGCTTAAGTGGTGATTGTGTGTGAACGCTTGCCACGGTCTGGATTGTTCTGTGTTTCATTTGGTGATAAAAAAGGTTGAAGAGGTAAAGCGTTGCAGAAAGTAAGCGAGAGAGGCAGACAGAAAGAGAGAGAGAGAGACAGAAAGAGAGACAGAGAGAGGCAATGAGAGAGTCAGAGATAAAGAGTCTGAGAGGGAGATAAATAGGAAGGGGGAGAGAAGTTAAAGACTGACGACATGCAAACAGAAAAAGCGAATGGTGCACACACACACTGAACAGCACTGCCTCCGGTTCAACTCGTTATCCCTCCTCTCTCCGGTCACGGCGTTCCGGTTCTGCCTCCCACCTCCTCTGGGAATGCCTACTTTTCCACCTGAGAGCGCCCCCCCCCCCCCCCCCCCCCCCCCCCCCCCCCCTCCCAGACGCCTCCCTCAGGACAGCAGGGGGGTGCAGGAGCTGTGTCAAACACACACACACACACACACACACACACACACACACACACACACACACACACACACACTGGGTGTTTCTGCTAACCCAGCTCTCTGTAGAGTAGATTCATTTCACCCCGGGATCCTAAGGGAGAAGCTTTTAAATCCTCTCATCAGATTTGGCCACTTCAGAGGCAGCTCTTCCCCATCAGAGACGTGGTGTTATGGAACACAAGCACAGACATGCTTGGTGTTATTTCAGTCTAAACTCTGCAGTCCTGAATACACAGTCGTGCTGATGAGCTGTGTTCCTTTGGGTATTTACATACGTGTCTGAATTCATTGCATGAGGTGACTTGTGTGTCTTTGCCAAGTTACATGGCATTCAGATGCATTCATTTATTTATCATGTTTGTATTAATTATGTACTCTTTCATCCTTGCTGCCCATCTCTCACTCCTTATGCCTGTCTCTCTTACACACACATACACACGTGTGTGCACACACACACACACACACACACACACACACACACACACACACACACACACACACACCCACATTCTCACAATCTCACTCAATTTCTTTCTCTCTCGCCCTCTCTCTCAGACTCAGGGGGAAGGTGTCGTTCGTGTGTGTCTGAAGGAGAGAGGCCAGGATGTGCTGGTGCTCCAGAGGGTGTCGTCAGAGCGACCGTCACCCACGACAACGGGCGGGGTGAAAGAGGAAGATAGTGACAAGAGGTTAGAATCCCTCTCTCTCTCTCTTATACTTTCCTTACCTCCCTCCCTCCTTCCCTCTCTCACTCCCTTCCTCCCTCTCTCTCTCCCTCCCTCCCTGTCTGCCTACCTACCTCTCTTCATATCCCTCACACTCTCCCTCCCTCCCTCTCTCACTCCCTCCCTCTCTCTCTCTCTCTCCCTCCCTCCCTGTCTGCCTACCTACCTCACTTCCTATCCCTCACACTCTCCCACTCTCTCTCCCTCCCTAACTCTGTCTCTCTCACTCTACCCCTCCCTCCTTCCCTATTTCCATTCTGCCCAGCCCCTCTCTCTCTCTTTCCCTACCCCTCTCTACCTTTCCAATCTCTTTCTGTTTCAGCGTTCGGCTTCATTCATTCTCTCCTCTCTCTCTCTCTACCTGCCTATTTCTCCTCACTTTCCTCTCATTTCTCCCCCTCTCCACCATTTTACTCTCTCTATCTCTTCTTTCTTCTTCTCTTCTTTTCTCTTTCCTCTTTCTGTCACTCATTTATATGTGTTACATCCCATCTCTCAATCACATTCCCTCCATCACTCTCTCTTCCAATTATTTTCTTCTCTCTCTCTCCCTCATCCTCTCTCTCTCTCTTTCTCCCCCCTCTCTCTCTCTCTTTCTTTCTCTTTCTCTTATGACTCGAATACATACATACAGACACACACACATTCACACACAGTCTGCAGTGCTACAGGGTGGAGTGTGACAGTGAGTGAGTGAGTGAGTGAGTGTGTGTGTGTGTTTGTGTGTGTGTGTGTGTGTGTGTGTGTGACTGCGTGTCAGTGGTGTTCCAGAAGTGGGTATGCTTGTGTTCATGCTGGTAACAGAGGTTGTGTGTTTGCAGCTTTCGGAGACGGAAAGAATGTGTGCTGTAGCTGCAGGGCTAGAGACAGAGAGAGAATGACTGTGCCATCTTGAGTGTATGTGTGTGTGTTTGTGTGTGTGTAAGTGTTTTGGTCTTGCCGCAGGAAGAGTGTGTGTGTGTGTGTGTGTGTGTGTGTGAGTGTGTGCGTTTGGGTTTGCGTTTGGGTGTGTGTGTGTTTGTGCTTGCCGCAGGGACAGAGCAGTTCTGTGGAAGAAGTGTGTGTCTGTGTGTGTGAGAGAGAGAGAGGACAAGAGAAAATGTGTGTGTGGGTGTGTGTGTGAGTGAGAGAGGGTGTGTGTGTGTTAGGGGGAGAGAGAGAGAGGGTGTGTTAGGGTGTTTGTTTGTGTGTGTGTGTGTGTGTGTGTGTGTGTGTGTGTGTGTGTGTGTGTGTGTGTTTGTGTGTGTGTGTGTGTGTGTGTGTGTGGCTTCTCCAGTAGCACTGACAGGACAGGGAGTGTCTTGAGCAGCGAGGCAGGGAGAGCAGAGAGGCTCTGAGCGGCCGGCTCTGAGCGCACTCAGAGCAGAGAGAGCACCGGATGCCTCTGGAGCTCAGCCGGCCACACAGGGGGAGGCAGCGCACCGCTTAGCCCAGGGAGAGGACACCTGGCTTGGGTCATGCTGCAGTGACCGTGGGGGTGGTCCTCTGGAGGTGCCGGGACATGGGTAGTGTGAGGCAACTCCTGGAAAAACGTGCCACTCTAGTTGAGGCGGAAGAGGACGATAATGATGGTGGTGAAGATGATGACGATGACGATGACGAAGATCACAACTCCTACGAGAGCTGCAGCAGCTGTAGTTCCTCTCAGGAGCCGTCTGTTCGCACCTTCGACATCCCCTCCTTTCGCTACATAGATGATGATGATGATGATGATGAGGAGGAGCGGTGGAAGGAGGGGGAAGAGGGGAGAGGAAGAGTGTGGAGCTACGGCTCGCGCTCTGCACGCTTGGCCGAGGAAGACTACCTCACCGACTCTTCCGACTCTTCTTCTGTGTCCGACAGGTACGTGGTGGTCTCTGGGACGCCCCAGAAGATTCTGGAACACCTGCTCAGCGACCTGCGCCTGGACGAGCAGCAGGGGGCGACGGAGAACAGGGAGGCAGGTGAGAGACCCTTCAGTCTTTACTCTTTAGCACTACAAATCGAGCAACTCTACACCGTCTCATTACAACTGACGCGTTAATGGAAAAGCGTCTATGGTGTCCAGGTGTGTGTGTGTGTGTGTGTGTGTGTGTGTGTGTGTGTGTGTGTGTGTGTGTGTGTGTGTGTGTGTGCACAAAGAAACAGTGATATAGAGACATAGTGAAGTAAAGTAAAAGTCCACAGTCCACTGTGTCAGTAGAGAATCTGCTCTCACATTCCACTGTGGAACCTCCAGGGCTCTGTTAGCCCTGTGTGTGTGTGTGTGTGTGTGTGTGTGTGTGTGTGTGTGTGTGTGTGTGTGTGTGTGTGTGTGTGTGTGTGTGTGTGTGTGTGTGTGTGTGTGTGTGTGTGTGTGTGTGTGTGTGTGTGTGTGTGTGTGTGTGTGTGTGTGTGTGTGTGTGTGTGTCTGTAAGCCCAGTGTTGGACTTTGGGTTTGCTGTTTTAGCGAAAGATATGTGTCTATTCAATATGCATTCCAGCCAAGGACAGTGTTGGTAGAGGACATTCTCTCCGGGTTTGCTTGATTCACAGCCCACTGGGTCCTCACCATCGTTAACCTTGTGCAAAGTGAAAGCTGGAGACCAGGCCCAGAAGCCGTGTTTTTCTCTCGCTTGCGTGTGATAGTTCCGTTGACTGTATACTGGCCCAGAAAGTGGTTAAACTCAACTGACTACCGGTTCACTGTGACATGAACGACAAGGTCTTGGCAACAGAGGTTAAGCATTTGTTTGTCAAGTGTACAGTTGCACTAAAGATGAGGAGGGTTGAATGACATATATATTTGTATTTCCACCTTTTTTTTTTTTACTGACTACCGGTGCACTGTGACGTGAAAGACAAGGTCTTGGTAGCAGAGGTTAAGCAGTTGTTTGCCAAGTGTACAGTTGCACTAAAGATGAGGAGAGTTGAATGACATTTATATTTGTATTTGCACTTTTATTTTGAAGAGTTTTTCTTTCCACATTTCCTCCGTACTTCTTGTCTCTTCCATCTCTGGCACACAAACTGAGAGCCTTTCTCTTAATCACTGTGGCTAGTGTCACTGCACTGACTGACCCCGTTTGAACTCACTGTCAGCAGTTTCTACATGGCCTTGTGACCTCTACATCAGATATGATGCAAATGTCCATGCACTTGTAATATGCAATGAAGTCCATCACTATCCGTCTACACAAGCGATTTGTTACATTGATTCGAACATGGAGGTTAAGCATTTCACTCACTATTGATTCAGGTGGGCAACA
>NC_137918.1:12650124-13015124 GCF_963457725.1 Sprattus sprattus | reverse complement strand
CCCCCTCTTCTCACTCTACTGCCACAGTTACCCCCTCTTCTCCCTTTACTGCCACAGTTACCCCCTCTTCCCACTCTACTGCCACAGTTACCCCCTCTTCTCACTCTACTGCCACAGTTACCCCCTCTTCTCACTCTACTGCTCCAGTTACCCCCTCTTCCCACTCTACTGCCACAGTTACCCCCTCTTCTGACTCTACTGCTCCAGTTACCCCCTCTTCTCACTCTACTGCTCCAGTTACCCCCTCTTCTCCCTCTACTGCTCCAGTTACCCCCTCTTCTGACTCTACTGCTCCAGTTACCCCCTCTTCTCACTCTACTGCTCCAGTTACCCCCTCTTCTGACTCTACTGCTCCAGTTACCCCCTCTTCTCACTCTACTGCTCCAGTTACCCCCTCTTCTCACTCTACTCCCACAGTTACCCCCTCTTCTCACTCTACTGCCCCAGTTACCCCCTCTTCTCTTCCCACTCTACTGCTCCAGTTACCCCCCTCTTCTCACTCTACTGTTCCAGTTACCCCCTCTTCTCACTCTACTGCCACAGTTACCCCCTCTTCTCACTCTACTGCTCCAGTTACCCCCTCTTCTGACTCTACTGCTCCGGTTACCCCCTCTTCTCACTCTACTGCCACAGTTACCCCCTCTTCTCACTCTACTGCCACAGTTACCCCCTCTTCTCACTCTACTGCCACAGTTACCCCCTCGCTCCCTCCACTGCAGCAGTCCTCAAATCTGTCCTTGACAGTTACCCCCTCTTCTCCCTCTACTGCCACAGTTACCCCCTCTTCTCACTCTACTGCCACAGTTACCCCCTCTTCTCACTCTACTGCTCCAGTTACCCCCTCTTCTCACTCTACTGCTCCAGTTACCCCCTCTTCTCACTCTACTGCTCCAGTTACCCCCTCTTCCCACTCTACTGCTCCAGTTACCCCCTCTTCTCACTCTACTGCCACAGTTACCCCCTCTTCTCACTCTACTGCTCCAGTTACCCCCTCTTCTCACTCCACTGCTCCAGTTACCCCCTCTTCTCACTCTACTGCTCCAGTTACCCCCTCTTCCCACTCTACTGCTCCAGTTACCCCCTCTTCTCACTCAGTTACCCCCTCTTCTCACTCTACTGCTCCAGTTACCCCCTCTTCTCACTCTACTGCTACAGTTACCCCCTCGCTCTCTCCACTGCAGCAGTCCTCAAATCTGCCCTTGAAGACCAAACTCCCGTCTTTTGTTGCTGTTATTGTTCTAATTACCTTCTGTGTTGTAATGATTTAATGAGCTCGTTAACCACAATCATTGCTGCTTACCCTCTCAAAGAAATGAGCTTGAGAAATATCTAGTATTTTGGCTCCGGGGGATGGTGATTTGAAGGACTTTGCTCTACAGAATGTGTCAGAAAGGCAGCGATAACAAACGATAAGAACACCCATCTAAAGCCCATTATCAGATAACTGGGATATTTTCTTGTGTTATGTTTATCACCAGAGAGGAAGATTATTTTGGAAATGGCGGACTTAGTTTCTAATCCTAGTGGGATAATTCGTTTTTTTAATTGAATTGCCAGGTTTCGTTCCAGTGAACGGCTTTATATTGTTTTCACGTTGGGTTTCAGCACTAGCGGTGAAGTTCCCCGTCCTGCTAGATTGCTAGAACAGTCGCTAATGAAATTCATTCGTTTTGTCAACATGTCATATTCTAAATGTATCCCCTGTGAGTGATTGATGTCCTATCATTTCTGAAGTAAAATGGGCTTTTAGTCGGTAATTTAAACATAACAGCTAATTTGTCAAATTGATAAGTCTGCGATATTATCCTTGTACATCCATTACTTGTGCACATCCATCAGTATTTCTCTTCAGTAGAAATAATAAATATATATATAAATATATATATATATATAAACCTGATCCCCCTCCCTTCTCTCCCAGCCCCCCCTGACGGAGTGCCCTGAGCTGGGCCATAGACCCGTGCGGCTCCTGGGCATGAACACGTGGGACGTGTCGGCGGCACTCACCAACTTCGACTGGAGCCTCTTCAACTCCATACACGAGGTACTGAGCCCTTACACTGTTGACCCTACGTACTTAACTTACTACTTAAGTAACCAGTGTAGGTTAATAGAGTTAGCAGCGTACCCACTTAAGTAGTAAGTTAATTTAATAGAGTTAGCAGCGTAACCACTTAAGTAGTAAGTTGAGTTATTAGAGTTAGCAGCGTGCCCGCTTAAGTAGTAAGTTAGGATAATAGAGTTAGCAGCGTGCCCGCTTAAGTAGTAAGTTAATTTAATAGAGTTAGCAGCATAACCACTTAAGTAGTAAGTTGAGTTAATAGAGTTAGCAGCGTACCCACTTAAGTAGTAAGTTAAGTTAATAGAGCTAGCAACGTGCCCGCTTAAGTAGTAAGTTAGGATAATAGAGTTAGCAGCGTGCCCGCTTAAGTAGTAAGTTAATTTAATAGAGTAAGCACATACCCACTTAAGTAGTAAGTTGAGTTAATAGAGTTAGCAGCGTGCCCACTTAAGTAGTAAGTTAAGTTAATAGAGTTATCCACTTGATCAGGTTGCTCCATACAAGCTTATTCACTGACATTGACCATGGTCCCGATACAAGCTTATTCGACAATATTGGTCATTGCATAGGCTGATTCACTGATACCGTATTGTCCTTGTTCTTGGAGATTCGATGTGTGTGTGTGTGTGTGTGTGTGTGTGTGTGTGTGTGTGTGTGTGTGTGTGTGTGTGTGTGTGTGTGTGTGTGTGTGTGTGTGTGTGTGTGTGTGTGTGTGTGTGTGTGGTTGGTTGAGAAGATCCCCCTCCAGCTGGGTTGCCCCACTCAGACCCCATAAAGCCTGTTCAATGGAGGCAGGCAGCTTAGCAGCAGCATCCGCTGGTTCTCCCCAGTCTAGCGCTAATCGCTAGTCTAGAGTTGGGATTGGACTGAGTGAGTGGACGCGGTGGCTAGCGCTAATCGCTAGTCTAGAGTTGGGATTGGACTGAGGGAGTGGACGCGGTGGCTAACGCTAATCGATAGTCTGGAGCTGGGATTGGACTGAGTCAGTGGACGCGGTGGCTAGCGCTAATCGCTAGTCTAGAGTTGGGATTGGACTGAGTGAGTGGACGCGGTGGCTAGCGCTAATCGCTAGTCTAGAGTTGGGATTGGACTGAGTCAGTGGACGCGGTGGCTAGCGCTAATCGCTAGTCTAGAGTTGGGATTGGACTGAGTGAGTGGACGCGGTGGCTAGCGCTAATCGCTAGTCTAGAGTTGGGATTGGACTGAGTCAGTGGACGCGGTGGCTAGCGCTAATCGCTAGTCTAGAGTTGGGATTGGACTGAGTGAGTGGACGCGGTGGCTAGCGCTAATCGCTAGTCTAGAGTTGGGATTGGACTGAGTGAGTGGACGCGGTGGCTAGCGCTAATCGCTAGTCTAGAGTTGGGATTGGACTGAGTGAGTGGACGCGGTGGCTAGCGCTAATCGCTAGTCTAGAGTTGGGATTGGACTGAGTGAGTGGGCACAGTCAGGGGAGAGGAGTCCTGTAGCCTCACTGATTAAGCTTTCCTCAATAGGGTGTTAATTTATTTTATTTAGAGGCGCTTGTTGCTTATGTCAAGTGTCACATTTCTCTTTCTGTTTGCCTCGTCTCATCTGCGTTTAAAAACAATTTAAAAACTAAAAGAAGAACCTTTTGTCTATCTCTTTTCTCTGCTTCCTTCTTCTTCTTCTCACTCTCTCTCCATCTTTTTCATCATCATCTCTCTTTCTCTATCTATATCTCTTTATATCTTGCTCTCTCTGCAGCAAGAGCTGATCCACTACACTCTGAGTCGTCAGGCCAGCAGTCGCCACACGGTGGCGCTAGAGGTGCTGTTGCAGCGTTGTAACGAGGTGCAGCAGTGGGTGATGTCAGAGGTGCTGATGTGCCCCTCGCTGGGCAAGCGCGTCCAGCTGCTCAAGAAGTTTATCAAGATCGCTGCACAGTAAGACACAGACACAGACACACGCACACGCACACGCACACGCACACGCACACGCACTCACACTCACACTCACACTCACACACACACACACACACACACACACACACACACACACACTCACAAGAAGGAGAGAAAAAGAGAGAAACAGACTGTGTGTGTTATTTGCATAGATATCTCCTATTACATTGTCCCCACAACCATCAGACTTTGTAAATATCCATATGTTTGAACTCTGACCTCTGGCTGAAAAAAGGAAGCTGTCATTATGACCCTTTGTGTGTCTTCTGCAGCTGCAAAGCACAGCGGAACCTCAACTCCTCCTTCGCCATCATCATGGGCATGAACACCGCTGCAGTCAGCCGCCTCAACGTCACGTGGGAGGTGGGTGTGTCTCTGGATGTATATACATGTGACCCACATATATGTGTGGACGAGTGCGTGGACATACTATGATGCAACCATATGTATGGACGAGTGGGTGGACATACTATGATGCAACCATATGTATGGACGAGTGGGTGGACATACTATGATGCAACCGTATGTATGGACGAGTGGGTGGACATACTATGATGCAACCGTATGTATTGGCGGTGTAATGTGTGTCTGTAAGCAACTGAGAGTGTTGGCATCTCATTGGGGAAGATCTTGTATGTCGTGTATGACTGTTTCTTCTTCCTCAATTTCCAGAAAGTCCCCGGAAAGTTCAAGAAGCTGTTCTCGGAGCTGGAGCTGCTGACGGTAAGCCGCGGGCCTGACTGATTCATGTGCAGCTCACGCTATACGCCCTGACCAGATTACTTACTGCATGTCTGGAAGTGACAGGCATCATGACTCTAACCTGTGACATGTATACACACACACACAAACACACACACACACACACACACACACACGCATACACACACACACACGCATACACACACACGCATACACACACACACACACACACACACACACACACGCATACACACACATATGCGTATACATACTCACACACACACACACACACACGCATACACACACACATGCGTATACATACACACACACACACACACGCATACACACACACATGCGTATACATACACACACACACACACGCATACACACACACATGCGTATACATACACACAAACACACACACACACAAACACACGCATACACACACACATGCGTATACATACACACACACACACACACACACACACACAAATTTATACACTCACACACTTATGGAACTGTCCGAGGAACACAGTCCATAAAGGCTGTAGGGGAAGTGACAGGCATCTAACCTTTGACCTTACTGCTGTTTTCAGGACCCGTCCATGAACCACAAGGCCTACAGAGATGCCTTCAGGAAGATGAAGTCCCCCAAAATCCCCTTCATGCCCCTGATGCTCAAAGGTACGGCTATTGTTGATTATGTGCTTTCAATCATGTGCAAAGTTAGTGTGCTTTTTAATCGTGTGCAAAGTTAGTGTGCTTTTGAATCATGTGCAAAGTTAGTGTGCTTTTCAATCATGTGCAAAGTTAGTGTGCTTTTGAATCATGTGCAAAGTTAGTGTGCTTTCTAATCATGTGCAAAGTTAGTGTGCTTTTGAATCACGTGCAAAGTTAGTGTGCTTTCTAATCATGTGCAAAGTTAGTGTGCTTTTGAATCATGTGCAAAGTTAGTGTGCTTTTTAATCATGTGCAAAGTTAGTGTGCTTTTCAATTACGTGCGAAGTTAGTGTGCTTTTTAATCGTGTGCAAAGTTAGTGTGCTTTTCAATTACGTGCAAAGTTAGTGTGCTTTTTAATCATGTGCAAAGTAAGTGTGCTTTTTAATCTTGTGCAAAGGTAGTGTGCTTTTTTTATCATGTGCAAAGTTAGTGTGCTTTTCAACGTTTTTGGACTTGTCTTGGGGTAAACACTACCTCTTTAAAGGACTAATGTTAGCTTTGGAAGAGTAGGTGGAGCAGGGAGTAATGTAGAACGGTACGATTGGATTTACATCAAATCTTTAACTGGCCTATTTGCAATTTACACAATTGCAGACATTACCTTCATTCATGAGGGAAACAAGACCTTTCACGACAACCTGGTCAATTTTGAGAAACTGGTGAGTGTTTTTTTATTACTGACCTTTTCATCTGGATGTTTTCATTCAGCTTATCTGGCATTTTACTGTTTCTGTTTAAGAAGAAAATATTTTACGCATCAAATGGCTGATGCAGCAGACAAAAACAAGACGAATGGAGGTTTAATGGGGGCTTCATGTCTAAATCTTTAATAAAAGTGGTTTATTAATTTGTGAGCTCAATTTTCTGTTCTCTCCTCAGCACATGATTGCAGACACCGTGCGTCTCATTCGCCACTGTCAAACAGACCAGACAGGTAGAGTGCTCCTCCCCCTTCTTGCTCCGCTCCACTCTCATTGGTCAGGATTAGTCACATGGATTCATTTGTTTCAGCTTAGGCCCAGCAACAGAAAAGCATCACATCTCCACTGTTATCTTAGTGACTGGGGGTTGTTGGGTGGGGGGTGTCCACTCTTAACATCTTTCATTTGGTTATGCTTGTCTGAAACTGTGACCTTAATCAGGATTGTAATGATTCAAAATGTTCCATTTGTACAGGAAAAAGTTTGAAATTAAGAGAAGTTTGACTCTTTTAAACATTGTTGTTTATTCTATTGTGTAAAACTGTATTATCTGTGATATTCCTCCCCCTTCTGTAGGCAACGAGGGCACTCAGAGCTGCAGTCCAGAGATGAAAGCCAGCATCCACTACCTGCACATCATCGACAATCAGCAGACTCTGTTCGAGCTGTCACACAGAATCGAGCCCAGAGCATGAGAAACAGCACCCCCTGTTGGACGCTATGTGTGAACACAAGCCAGCTGCACCAAGTTCCCGTTAGTGTACAAAAAGCGCCCTCCTGTGTTTCAGATGAGAAGCAAGCACCCCCTCCCCACCATACAGCGAGCAGGAACAGCCTGTCAGTAAGGACAGTCTTCAATCAGGACCTTGACTGGCTTACTCCTTGTGACTGATAGAAGTGAACTCATGACTGAAGTTATACTGGAACTCATGACTGAAGTTACTGGTTATTCGAGTGTGTCAGTGTCATTTAGCCAGTATGAGGAGACCCACTCTGCAACTCTCCTCAGCTCTTTACCCACTCCCAGGGACCTCAGTGACGAAAGAGACATGGAGAAAGAAGAAAGATGTCATAAAGGCCATATTTATAAGATGTTTATAAGGTGTTATGGCCCTTGTCTCTCTAACCGACACTAACTGAGGACCTCACAAACGGACCTTAACGCAGCCAGACAGTTGACCTGTGGCTTGCCTCCTTAAAAGAAATCATTGCTTGTCCCCATTGTGCCACAAATATATAGGCTTCACAGACAAAATTCCTCTGTTTTTTTTATTATTTTTTGTGTTATTCTATGTGATGTAAGGGTCATCCTTAACTAACATTGTTTTCATCTTTTGATTGACTTTGATTTGAGGATTTCACTGGATGGATTTCTTCAGAACACAAAGCACTGAAACAAGTGTTCAGTTATAGGGGGGATAATGTGACGTTCCTTATAGAGATATCAATGCAATAGGGGAGAGAGAGCCTGTAATATAGAAACATTACTTCACTCATTCTGTATTACTCAGTCATGAAACGGTTGCCATAAGTTGTGGCGACGCACAAATTAAATTGGGATGGAAACTCTTTTGTCCACCAGCTGTAAAAACACACGCACACACACACACAAACACACACACCAGCTGTAAAAAACAAACCCGTGCATGTGCAGGCAGGGAGGGGTTCACTTTTGTACAAAGACATATGTATATTTGTACACATATTTGTTGTTACAGGAAGCCATTGTCAGTGTTACTTCACAGATGGGTCAACCATATTCCTTGCCAGGACTGTGGGTTTGGAGAAGGGAGGGTGTGTGTGTGTGTGTGTGTGTGTGTGTGTGTGTCTGTCTGTGTGTCTGTGTGTCTGTGTGTGTGTCTGTTTGTGTGTGTGTGTGTGTGTGTGTGTGTGTGTGTGTGTGTATGGGGCAGGATGATTTGGATAGCACATTTTCTGTTGGTGTGTATTTGGCTGTGGCAAGGCGCACGGCTTTTTGCCACATGGTTAGTTTTGGTAAAGCCATCGAGGAGTGACAGCAGCTGCCTCCCTCGCGGTGGTCAATGATGTCAAGTGCTAAAAAAGTCCTACACTAACATTGCCATTTGCACTTGTCTTTCTTTTCCTTTTGTTTTTAAGTTCTGCTTCTGTAAAATAATGTGCAAGAATGTATATAGATTTATAATTGTTCTGTGGTGAAACATTGAAATTGTGTTTCTTTTGTTTGTGCCAATACTTTAAAGTGGGAGAACGATGCAATATAAACCATGTAAACAGTTGTAATGCCTTATCCATGCTTTTCACACCTCTATAATGCCACCCACGTATATTGTCATGACTGATCCTAGAACAGTTGAAGCAGTGAACTCCACCCTTTTTGGAGACTCAATCTTGACCTTCGTTCATTTAATTAAGGCGATAATCTCACTCTTGTTGGATAAGCATGGAAATAATTATTAACAATTTGACATAAAATTGTCAGAACTCAGGAAAACACATAACAGTACTCTTTTGAATAAGGAGAATTTTTTTGTGACTTAAAAGCCATGGTTAGCTGTAATATATTTTGGGAAATTTAAAGACACAAACAAATTCAAAAAAATGAAAATGTCAACCGAGCTTTGATGACATCACCTAGTCCCTCTGGTTTTTGTGCTTCTGCTTTCTATCCCTCTGCATCCTGTAGTTTGTGAGGTGGGCCTTTAATTACCCTCTGTGGACTTGTGTACATCTGCAAATGTGTTGTATCACTATGTGAGCAGGACAAAGAATCCTTATTTATATATCTATTTGCTTTGTTTGTTTTAATTAATGTGTCAGTGCGAAGACAGGTGGAAACACAAATGTGTCTTCTATATCGGTTTATTTTGTGAGGAAAGAGTTTTGTGTTGATGCCATGATGGCAGCAGACTGATCTGGTCCTGGGGGGGACTCCAAGCACGTGGTTTAGTGACAAACCTGGCTTAGTCAGCTCAGAAGAGTCCTAAAAGAAGAGCCATTTGGCTTTGTTTTGTTAGGAGAATGAAGCCACAAGGCTCTCTTATGATTCCCTTATTTAAATGTGATCCACCTCTTGTCTGCCAATTTGAAGTAATCCAATACAAGAAGTAACTTTACTTTGTTAAATAACTATAAATCGTTACATTACTTGTTACATTTTTGACAGGGTAACTAGTAATACAGTGCCAGTCAAACGTTTGGACACACCTTTAATTTCTTTGAGAAGTGTTTTCTTTACTTTTATTATTTTCTACATTGTAGATTAATACTGAAGACATTTTAACTACAAAGGAACACATATTTAATGATGTTCTAAACAAAAAAGTGTTATCTACCATGAAGAAAATAATAAAAGAAAAGAAAAAACTTCCCAAAAAATTACCAGGTGTGTCCAAACTTTTGAGTGGTACTGTATGTAACCTACTTTGTCTCAAAAGTAACCTTAACAAACCGGTAGATCCAGGTACGGTCTGGTCCAAGTCCGCTGCTGCTGCTGGTGTCTTCTATCCTGAGGGAATCACGGTGCCTTCTCCTCCTCATATGGATAGAGCAGGCACTGAAGATGGGCGTGAAATGATGGTGACATGCCATGGGATACCATGACAGAAATATTGTGTTTTCTTACTAATGTTCAATACTGTTCTGTTCGACACAAAACAAACAAAAAAAAAGTTGCTAAGGCAGTTTGCATGGGGTTGAAAGACAGTGCCCACCGAAACACGATGAGAATGGAAACAAACGAAACAAAAAAAAACCTTTGTTGTTAACTGAAAGTGTAAATAGAAATATGTTCAAAATATTTATGTTTTAAAAAAGAAAATGTTGCAAAGCAATACAGCCATGTTGTATTCACTTTCCATGTTCTTGTTATAAAAAACACACACCTGTTTTCTAAAGTATGCATTTTTATTATACAGTTCCAATGTAAATGAGCAAATAAACCATTTATGTAATGTTATCCCAGGTGTTTCCTGTTGTCATTTATATTTCTTTGCTAAGAGATAAGGTGTGTTATTCCTTATGCTTACCTTTAGGGGTCTAAACTAAAAGGTGTCTCACCTGTCATCAAACACACAAGATCCCTGCCAAGTTACCTTGACAACACCTCAGAAGCAGTCGCGGCTCCTGAAAATGAGACTGACTGTTAATTATCATATTTCTATCACACTTGACATTGCAAGTTTACAAATACAAGTTGCTTCTCTTACTGCGAGGTACCACCTCAGTCCTGGTGATGTGATGCATGAGGCGTAATGAGGGACTCCAGTGGTCCAGGTTGTCATCGCACAGCACCTCAGAAGTCAGCACACCAGTGTCCTGATGACACTAAAGGCCGATTTATGGTCAGAGGCGTAAGCGTAAGCGCAAGAGGCCCTGCAAGCCCCTTGCGCGACCCTTGCACGACTTTTCACGTCTTGCGTGCGTCGGCCGATTTTTCTAGACTTTTTACGCAAGCCTATTGTTCTGACGGTGAATTGCTTGGCAACACCCCCAACGCAACGCGTAAGCACGTAGCAATTCATGCTCATTAACTGAGTATATCTCGGCCTTAAAGGCCGAATTATAGTCAGTTTTAAACGTGACGCGTAAGCACGTAAGCTACACAAGAGCCCCTTGCGCAGTTACATAACCCCTTACGTGCTTAGGTGTGTCTCGCAAAGACGGTGATTGGCCTGCTAACCACAGCCTTTCATGAGTCTCACGTTTCCGGTTTCATAGCATACTACAGACTTTTTTTAGACCCAGATTTTTTTTAAATCTTGAATAGCCTGCAGACCGTCTCACAAGCCTTTTCTTGTGGATTATGAACAAACATAACAGAAGTAATGCTGTCAATCATTTTGCCCCCATGGCCCTCACTCCTCGTGAGCAAAAGCAGACATGATCACATTGCTCACGGCTGATTGAAATGGGACAGGATACTATTTTCTTGTTATTAGTTGAGTGCATATTCAAGATCCTATAATTGGAGATAATGTTAAAAAATGGTGTGAAAAAAGTGTGTTATCACATGTGTTATCACATGTTGAAAAACAAGCAGATTTTTTAAATATATCAAAACTGTCCCTTCTGCTTCTAAAATGTCTTGCTACAAGAATTTCACCATTCACCTCATATAAGCTCTAGAAGATAACTGCAAGCCAGAGTACAAGTCGAGCGTAGTAGCCCAGAAATACTAAGATGAAAAAAGTACTTGGTATTTACTTGAACTAGGCCTGAAGATGTAGCCTACTCTGCCGCTGTGGTTGCTATGGGTCTTGGAGACGGGGAGGTCGCCGAAGTGTCTAGGTGGTGAGAAGGTGTCTGATTGGCTAATTATTGATGGCTCGTGAACTCTGCAGCCACTCTTGAAATGACTTTTCTGATTGGCCCATTCTTGGTCTATCTATTCGGTAGCGGATGGATACGTGATTGACGTAATTACCAAACTGGTCAGAATTGATTGATATTGCTCGACGTTGTTTTAGCATTGAAACAAAAACATTTGGTTCGAGCGGGTCACCTCACAGCGTTATGCAATATCAAGAAGACGCAGGCACCATTGCCATTAACGTGGAGTTCATGATGTACTTCTCGATGAGGTACTACCAATTATGAAACTTTATTTTGGACACTGATAAGACTCATCGGCTCATTTCTAGCTGGACAGGTGAGTTCTTCTTGTGGGGGGTTTAGAAGGAGAGTGTTAAGCCCATTTTGAAGGAGAGTTGGGAGAGGCCTCATGAGATGGGGTCACACATGCACAGACTGATGTAAAAAGACTCCTAAATGCTTAGCCTGCGTAAAGCGCTGCCAATGAAACTAACCGATATGTAATAATTTGTTAAAAGTTCAGGTTTGTTTCATTAATGTATTGCTCAACTTTTATGTGTGATTTGGATTCTTACTTTCACTTATAGACGGAATTGCAACTATAAATAAAGTTATGTGCACGATGTAGACCTTAAATCTAAAGGCCTTGGCTGCTTCTTTCGCCTCTATTTTATAATACCAATTCTCAGGTCGGGCACTAAAAAGTTCTGATTAAGTAGGCCATGTGACTGGGAAAGGTGCTCTTTGGTGGTTTATATCGGTCATATCATTCATTTTCAAATCTTCTCAGGTCGACATTTCTATAATGTATTTTAAATTGTAATATTTTGAGATACTGGGTTTTTGATTTCCATGAGCTGTAAGCCATAATGATTCTAGAATACTTGAAGGTGTCACTTTTTGTAATAAATGACGGGGGCGGGGGGGGCGGGAGAGAAGGCCCTATAGCTTGTAGCCATTTTCAGTAGGCACGTAATGGGTAAGGAGTACTTGTAACGTTAACTTGTTTTTAAATCGGTGAAATCTCAAAAATGATCGTAAATTTATACTGGACAAAACTTCACTTTGACAATTTGCCTCTCAAAAATATTAAGGTATTAAAATCAGCCTCTTGGGAATATTGCTTTGTAAAAACCATACTGCGTTTTGTTTGAAATAGTCTCAGCCTACTACTACTAGCTGTACCAAATGTCTGGTGCTCCGTCCTTTCCATACCACGACCTAGTATTTCCATTTTTTGTTATACAATACGTTGTATATATTATGTGTGAACATTAGAACCGTTTCTAAACTGTCAAATGTAGACGTATGCACTTGTGTGTACGTTATCCTCTTCGCGGGCTGGAACCATTGTTTGGAATTTGATGCGAGGGTTCGTCGGAAGATTTAAGAGCTGCACCAAACACGAGGTTTCTTTGAATGTGTAGTCTGTTTTACGTCTTATATGTCTAATAACCAGCACAGTATGCATCCAGGTCCAGTTAACATCCATTAGGTGCATGCGATTATACGTACGGTACAACGAAACACTTGAACCGGTAATGCAGTCATGTTACCACCGTCTGTGTGAAATGGATGGCACATAGTCCAGTACACTCGCTTGCCTTATCCAACTCATACTTACCTGGCAGGGGAGATACCATGATCACGAAGGTGGTTCACCCTTGGCGAGGCTCGGCCATTGCACAACCGGCCGTTGCTGACCCGAGCGAATTTCTCAAATGTAGAAATCTCGACTGCATAATTTGTGGTAGTTGGGGACTGCGTTCGCGCTATCCCCTGATATAATGTTCAAAAATAGCAATCATTCTTTAAGCAGCGACTACGTTGGAGGTGAGGTATGCTTTGAATGGGTGCCAGAGTCTAGCATGAAGAGTTTTGAACAGTACAACACATGTTACACATGCTAATGTAGCCAATTATAGTGTCATTTACTTTCCTGAGATCCTAGTAGTTATGTACACTCAAGAACATTCACAAATAAATATAGGTTCCAATTAACTCTCAACCAAATCCCCTCACTACAAGACTTCCTGAAATGTTTATTTATTTGATGCCCTACTTTCATGCCACATGTTGAGATTTTGGGTGTCTGTCAACAACTGAAAGTTTCACGTATCACAGATTCAGCAAGATAAGGTAGGCATTAGACAATGTTAGAGGCTTGACTCATGCGACCCATTTCCAGCACTGGTTGTATTGAACTTGCTGAAACACTTCATTTATGCTCAAAACACTTTATTTCAATGTGATATGATATGGATAGACATGAACTTCATGCAGTTGTTTACTAAACTTTTCAGAAGTATTATTATAGGATATTTTTTCGTAGGAGCAGTCTGCCATTTTAATTCAAAATATTTCTTCAAATTCTGTTTTCTAGGTGTTTTGTTGTTTGTGTGCACTGAAAGAGGGGGGGAGTTTGAATAGGTTGTGTCAGGTTGTGCTGGAGGGGGCCGAGCTAGGGGGCTCCTCCTGAAGTCCACTGTCATCTCCACAGTTTTAAGCGTGTTCAGCTCTAGATTGTTGCGATCGCACCAGAGGGCCAGCTATTCACCTTCCCACCTACAGTATATGCAGAATCGTCATCATCACGGTCTGCAAATTTCAGGAGTTTAACAGATGGGTCTTCTGAGGTGCAGTCATTTGTGTAAAGGGAGGAGAGCATGCATCCCTGAGGTGTCATCCCTCAGGAAGTTTGTCCACTGACAGGTAGAGGCGGGCACAGGGAGTTTGGTGAGTTTTCGTGAGGAGGACTTCTGGGATGATGGTGTTGAACGCTGAGCTAGAGTCCACAAAACCACATCCTTGCATAGGTCCCTTGGGAGTCGAGGTGTTGCAGGATGGAATGCAGCCCCATGTTGTGGGGGGGGGGGAATAACAACAGGGGGTGCAGAAGCCAAGGCAGAAGATGATTGTGTGAAGTCTGAGTTGGAGCGGTGATCAAACCTGCAGTAAAACACATTCAGATCTTCAGCCAGTTAAGGGTTCTCTAAGGCCCCTCATTCTACAGTCCCATTCTGGGCAGTCTGCCTTATCCAAAATATTTCTTGTCAAAATGTTCTCACGGTCCTCTAGGTGTTTGTTGTTTGTGTGCACTGAAAATAGAAAACCTTGTGTTGGTTCACAGTCCTGGGAACGAACTGTAAATCTCAGAACAGCATGGATGGGTGCTAGTAATTTCAGTGGCTTTTGAGCGCAAATCTCAACAGCTTAAACTTAAACCCAGCAGGTGCTTTGTCACTGCAATGTGGTGTAATTTGAACTGTTGCCCACAGGGAGGTGCTTTAGGACCATCAAAGCAAAAACACAGAGGCTGAGAAACACCTTCTATCCCATAGCAATCATAGCACTTAACAATGCACAAAACTGACCTGTATTTGTCTCTCTGTTGTGTTTTTACTTAAGCTGAGTATTAATTGTGTAAATCTGCATAGTTCAGTGTATATTTTTATTGTTTTTGTTTTATACTTTTCAACTGCAGAGTCTGAGCGCTGCTACCTCAATTTCGTTGTACTTGTGCAATGACAAATAAAGATATTCTATTCTAATCATTGCTCTGGTTAATATGCTAAGGTTGCAGCGCATGTTTCAATGCAGTACCTATCCTGTTTGAAGCCAGACTTGACTGATTTGAAGCTTGAGTTTTTGGTGTTAATTGTTTTAGGTAAAAAAGTAGTGACATCAATTGTTACTGCGTATTGACTTGTTATCCGTTATTGTGCTAGAGTGTGATTGTGTAATTTAATTGGAATTTTAATTATAATGCAATTCAACATGCATTTTAGATAGATGTGAGGTATGCCGAAGGCGAAAATCCAACAAGTGCTGTATTTACATTGCAATGCCAGGTTTATCCACTTGGGGGAGTGATCCCTATTTTTATATGCAATTAAATGTTAAACCTGAAACCATAGACATTTGGAACAGCTTCTATATAATGCTCGTGTTTAACGGTATTAAATCCAGATACATTATCTGTTAACTTGCCTTATAATTTGATTCATATTCATAGTTTCTTTATACGCGTATGTGATTGGTCGAGGGGTTGTCTCATGTAACGTCTCATTCATACCATTTGCTCTAAATGCCGAAACAATAAATGTTGTAGGGGACTTTTAAACTCTATAGGTTCTGGAATGTGAAGGAACAATCTTCCGGCGTCTTTGCCAGAAAAATGTGTAGGTCATTAAGAAAACCCTTATCCTGAAGATTAAGACGGCGAATCAAGTCCGTCTCTTGAGAGGGCGTCCGGTATCGCTTCTCGGCCTTTTGGCTAAGATCAAGTGTAGTATCTGTTCTTATCAGTTTAATATCTGATACGTCCCCTACCCGGGGACCATATATTAAATTGATTTTTGGAACTGGGAGATGGAATAGGGGCTTGCTCCGTCCACTCCACGCATCGACCTGGTATTGCAGTACCTCCAGGAACGGTGCACTCCCACCCAGGGAGAATCTTCATGTAAAAAAAAAGTGTTTCAGTTAGCAGGCAGAGAATGTATGAAAATGCAGTGGTCGTTATTATTATAACCACTATCATAAAGCTCTGCACTCTTACGTGAAGGCGTTCGTCTTTCCGGACAATTGAAATACTGTTCACTACAACCTTTTTTGGTTCACGGAAAGTCCACAACTCGGGAGACTACAGATCAGAGATCAGACTGTCTAGTGTCTAGTGGTAGGATAGGACAGAAAAAAAAAATATCACAGTAAACGTTATTAATAAAAAAAAACATTTCCTTTTGATTTTGCTTGGTAGCTTTTAGCTTACCATATCTGCAAAGTTTGTGTACATTAGTCTTTTGTGACGTAGCAGATGAATTCACCGGTCCCACGTCTGCACAGTTTGATTGACGGCCGTCACAGCCTCTTGATGAAAGCCGTTGCAGTACCTCCAGGAATGGTGCACTCCCACCCAGGGAGAATCTCGATGTTAAAAGACAGACTTTCAATTATCTACTAGAGGTTTAATGAATGAAGCTCTGCTTCAATCGACATTGATTAAAACTTCCGTGAAGGCGTTCGTCTTACTGGGTAGGCTACATACCACAACTTTGAGTTAAAAAAAACCCCACTTTTGTTCGGACAATGGCTCTTTAAGTGCTTCTCATCGACATGCATTGAAGAGTCCCACACCTTACAAACTGTGTCCTCTAGAGATGACTGTTTGCAGAAACAGATAATGGCTCTGCAATGGCTCGAGCTTAGAGCAACAGTACACACTCCGGTAAATGACGTGACCTTTATTCAGAATGAGTTAGAGACCTCGCCTAAACATATTGTGTGGTGAACATCACTCTGCCCTGGCTTGGGTACTTTGTCACTTTACCTCAATGGCAAATCTGACAATTTTGTTTTATAATACTTCTCACAGCAATTTCATATATGCAATTAATTTAGATAAATTAATCACAAGGCATGACATTAATTCAAAAACATTTTAATAGTTTTCTTAAACCAAGCTTTGTTGTACTTAAAGCAAGGTCTTTGTGGCCCATTTATCTACCTATCCTGGGTCTCTATGCACATCCACCTTCATGAAACAGCATCTCTCATCATCCACTGTTATCAACCAACAGCATCTCCTAAGCCCTTATCAACAAACAGCATCTCTCATAGCTGTTATCAACCAACAGGGAGCTTGTTCTTGGACCAGTTCCATTCAGAATTCTTTTAACTTTGGGGCAATCTAGCGAACCATCAGCGTTTCCACCAGTGAAACCGCTGTAATGAAGGATGCTTCACCAAAGTGAATGTATCAGGTGTCTGACTGAGAGCCCATAAACACATAAGACTCCTGTAAAAACAAGAGAAAGAATGATGCAGACGGCAGGCGCTTCTATTCAGTGCATCTTAGCTCTGCAGACTGAGGTAATAATGAAAGTCTTAACGAAAGTCGATGGTCCAGCTGCAAACCAACTTTCAGGTTCCGAGCCATTATTTGTTTCGGTCAAAATGCTCAGAATGGTTCAAAATTTTGGGCAGAAAGTCACATCCATGCATGGTTAGGCTACTGCTCATTTTAGTCCATGGGCCCAAACCTGAAAATTAACATATCGGTACCATCTGGGTGGGCAAAATCTAGTTGCTATTTATTTATTGTTATACATCCCTAGATTATGTTTTGATGTTATAACTCTTTCTAGGTGGCAGTTTTTTTGTGATTTTCACTCTTGAACAGAGAGACCCCTACCAGGCAAATACGGAAAGATGAATTCTCCAGTCATCATGTATAATTGTACCATTATACTATTTTCTTGTCTCCATTGAAATTAAACCACCAATACATTATTTGAATTGCCTCCTTTGTACTGGAACAGTTCACATTATCAATTTTTATAAGGATATAAAGCCTACTTTTGCGAAATTTGCAGTTTCAAATTATAATATTAGTGGGTTTTTTTCTTCAAATACAATAATGGTTAAATGTATCTAAATAGTAGTCCCTCAGTTTGTATATAATCACAATAATTATGATGAAACTACACATAATACAGGCAAACAATATTGTGGCATGTAAAATAGTTATTTTTAAATGTTTGTATTATTACCAGTACTTCAAAACACACATAACATGTACAACTGTTTAATTAGTGGTCTTAAAGTGCATATGTCTGGATGATGCTACACTTGTACACTATGCTCACTCAACATCAATTGTCATGTTCTATGCAACAATAATACTGATGGCTTGATTAGTAGTGCTATTTAACATGGTCTGTTAGAGAAAATAGAATTACAACTGTACATATCGGGAAATATTAGGCCCACACCCTCAACCTGGGACTCGTTCACTGTCACCATCATCTGAGTCCGTTAACTCGACAGTGGGTTCTTCCTCAATGGGTAAATTAGAACAGGTTTGCAGTTTGAACATATCTGCGCACTTAAGGACGTTGGCGAGACAAGTGCACTATAGCAGTTTGCATGACCTTGTGCCCTCAGTTGAGCAACTGCAACACTGCATCGGGTGCCCCGGAGCCACTCATCCACTCAATCGAAAGCTTCCCATCATCGTCTGTGGTGCACCCACTCTCCTTGGGATCCGGCACGGAGGGTTGGGTCTTCAGAGACCACCTTAATATTGCAGCCTGATAATTGGCACACATGGCATGCATGAAGAGGCAATCCTCACCATTTTTTCATGTTGCTGAATTCTGACGGTACCTCTAGGCCTTGAAATGCTGTCTGAAGCCATCTCTCATGAGTGATTTAACGCTTGTCTTTGGGACCTGTGACACCTTGAGTTGGCTGGCTACAGGCGGAACCTCTGTGTAATACTCTGGCAAGCGGTCAATGGTCTTGGAATGTTCTCCCGAACAGAGTACAAGATGTCTTCGGTCAGCCACTTCCCCAACATAGGAGGGATGCTGGAGTAGAGAAATTGCAGTGCCATGGAATAGGTCCCTAGCTGTGGTCAAACTCGGAATATGGTCAATGAACACCTGACTGCAATTGTGGAGGGCATACCACTTTTGATGATGCTTGCAGATGTTGTTCCCCATCTGAGTTGACAGTAGAAGTCAGTTCCTTTTTGTGTGTGGGCATGCAGCATCAGCCCGTACATATAAAGGAACTGGTATCTCCTGTGTAGTACTGTGTCTTGATGTCAGATCTGCCACAGGTATTATCTCTGGATTGAAAAAGAGATAATTCCTGATATACGCAAGCAGTTCCTTATGGGCATGTTTCTCTGCTGCCTTTTACTGTGATATTGCATTTTTTCCTTGTTCCATTCCATCAGAACTTGCGACAGACTCTCCACGCATGTATCCACTGTAGCACCTATTGTAATGCCCCACAACAGCAACAAGTTCTCTACTCTTTATAGCAAGTATCCTCTGGTCAAGTTTGCTGCTTGCAGCTTTTCTGATACGATCATCAGCGCCAACTCTGAATATCGAATGAGCGGTTCCCTGGTGTTTTGACTCTTCTGGTATTTACTTTTTTTCTGACAGAATATACAGTGTTTCAAGTTCTCGGGGCATCTCTAGATGATCTTGCAAGTTGTTCCGCAGGCTCAACAGAGACAGCTTTTTTGATTATTGAGTCTGGAGCTTCTTCATGGTGAAAATGCTAAGGCATTTCCAATGGTATTGAACTGGGGGGATGTCTCCCTCAACCAGGCCTTTGGCAAGGTCCAAAATTGGGGCATGGTACAGGATTTGTGCTGCCACAATACTAGATTATGGGGTGTCTTGGAATGTTCTCCCTGACAGAGTACCAGATGTCTTCAGTCAGCCACTTCCCCAACATAGGAGGGATGCTGGAGTAGAGAAATTGCAGTGCCATGGAAAAGGTCCCTAGCTGTGGTCAAACTCGGAATATGGTCAATGAACACCTGACTGTGTAACTGAGGAGTGTGGGCATGCAGCATCAGCCCTACATATAAAGGAACTGGTATCTCCTGTGTAGTACTGACAAATCCTGTGCCTGGTCCCCATCTGTGCTTGACACTGCTGAATTTAATTATCTGAGCAATTGCCAGTGCTGTGGCTGATGTCGTCTCTGCCATCTGATTTTTTTTATGCTAGGTCCCTCTAACAGCATATGCACAATGTCAGTAATAGCTGTGGAACAGAGTTCTCTTGGCATCTTTAAGGGAATCAATTCAAACATTTGGCCTCACCAAATATATGATGACGTATGTTGAAAATTCTTGATGGCCCGATACCTACATTTTTTTCAGACTGTCTTTGGCTATATGTGTACCAAATTTCACGCTTTTATCACAAAATGCACAATTGATGTGCGATTTGGGGAAATTTTGATAAAGCGCTGATCAATGAAAACGGTAGCCCAAAAATATGAAAAGCTTCTTTTGTGCAAGGGTTATCATATATTAATAGACTTACATCAGTGCCCACCCAGATGGTACCAATATGTGGTCTGGCCCATGGACTATTTAGAGCAGGGGTTTTCAACCGGTGGTCCGCGGCGGTATTGCAGGGGGTCCGCTATTTAAATATGATATTTCAACACATTTCCAGATTACTCTTGAAAATGTCTGAAATAAGAAAAATATGTCTAAAATAATATAAAGGTGATTCACGCTGACAGAATGTAGCCTTGCACCTATCCAGTCTATGGTAGCCTGTGCTAAGTTCTGGATAAGTTGCCAGACCGAATTTCCAGAGCTTGCTGCAAAAGCAATGAGGTGTACTTTGCAAACTTTCAAACTACCTGTGTGAGAGCATTTTTTTTTTTTTAGGAATAAGTACAGGGAAAGAGAATGATATGAGACTGTCGCTGTCTACCATTTCGCCACGAATAGACAGGCTGTGTGGACTTCACCATGCCCAGATATTACACTGACACGTCTCCCCTCTCCCCACACATGCACGAACGGACGCACACACGAGAACGCGCAGGCACATCAGTGGGCCGCGGATTACTTTCTAGTCAGAATGGTGGTCCCTGGGACTAAACCAGTTGAAAACCCCTGATTTAGAGCGACAACTGTCCTAGAGCACCTTAGCACTAGCTTTTCCTCTGCACCCGGCTCATCCGGCACTCACCTGCAGTGATGGGCTGTCATGGGCTAACGTGAGTACTAGTAACTCCTCTCTCTCTTTTCTCTTGGGGACCAGTTTGTGTTGCATCTGTTTATCCTTAGATATGGACTTATGCTGAACTGATGTTTGCAGAGATCGCTTATGCACTGTTTTCCTCGAACATGCTAAAATAGCTTAATTACGGAGTGACTGTTTACCTGGACTAATACTTTCAGTTGGATTACTATTCTGTGGATTACATTTTTCTATTGTGGATTACTGAAACCGTCTCGGACCCTATGGACTTAAACTATTCATTTGTCCTTTGTGGATTAGGCTACATATTAGAATAGATAGAATGAATTACTCCCCAAACCTCCACCTGCACCCTCAGGTCTTTAAACAGCTTGCTCCTCCGCGTCCCCAAAACCAAGCTCCGCACCATAGGCGACCGGGCCTTTTGCTCGGCAGCGCCACACAAAACAAGAAAATAGCAATGGGAAACTCAACGTTAAAAAGGAACTTTAATTTCATTTAAAGCCAGTATCTTGGTTTGTCCGTTCTGGGCTACTGTAGAAAGATGGCGATGCAACATGGTGGACTCTGTGGGAGATGACCTACTCCCTATGTAGACTGAAGGGCTCGTTCTAACGAAAACACAACAATTCATAGTTACAGGAAGTTATTACAAAACATAATTATTCTACTACTTAACACCACTAAAAACTACACGCTGTAGCAAGCTTAACATAATACGTATAACGTATTAAAAAAACAATCATGAACAGTGCCCATGTTGGAGGATGCATGCACCTAAATGAAAAGCTCTGATTTAAAAATATGAATTTTATATAAATATTTATGTATTTAAATGTAATTTCAAGGTCAGAATTTGTTTAAAGTATGCCAGGTTAAAAAAAAACATTTCTGGGACACAACAAAATCGCTGGTTTAATTTATACAACAGCAAATAAATGAACTGTCATGTAATGTCTGCTCTGTTCTCATACCTGCATTCTCTTTGCTCTTGACGAAGAAGAACATTCCGGTAGCCACTCCCAGTATTCCCAGAGTCAGACCCACTCCACAGAACACTGAGGGACCAAGACTGGGCTCTGACACCTCAACATCTGAGGAAGACACACACACACACACACACACACACACACACGCACACGCGTGTTACATGATGCCACGATATGTGTATGATGGTTACACCGGTGTTGCAGATTTGAAGACCTTCAATACTTGATTACTTGTCCAAGATTAATTTTTTAAGCACTATTAGAACTGAGAGGCTCATAACTGATTGCAAAGCCTTTTGTTGTGTATATAATATATCCAGGTAAATGGGGAATGAGTCACACAGTTTATTTGCTGTAGCGTCTCACCCCAGTATCTTGTCAAGGGCCCCTCCAGTGCCGAGTGCTCCACAGTGCAGGTGTAGATGTCCCCCTCCTGAGGGGTGAACTTCAGGGTGGAGAACTGGTTGAAGGTGCCATCGTTGTTTATGTGGATTTGGCTTGAGCTCACTTCCTGTTTCACGTTGTTGTTGTTCCTGGTCCACTTCACCGTGAGTCGAGGAGGGTAGAACCCAGTGACGTAGCAGATGAGGGTGTTCTCAGAACCCAAACGCACCTCGTCACGGACATACAAGACACTTACCGGGGGTTCTGCAATTAAACAGTTATTTCACTTTATTCCTAAAAAATAACACAATTTAACATTCACTTTGGCCTTGTTAAAAAAATAATTGAAAAACACAATATCAATCGGCATTAGAAACATGTCACTGCAGTGTTAAGAGTACAAACTTTTCAATTCAAAGTAAAACTTATTTTTAAAAAGCTGCATTTTACCTTTTGCCTCTGGAGGATAACCAAGTTGTCCTGCAATATATTCCATGGCATCCTGAAATTCCTTCATTTCATTGTAAGCGTATGAATATATCAGTCCATATAATTTATCCCAGGATATGGTGTCTTCAATTGGTATTGTGATGACGACTGTCTTGTTCTCAAAGTCCACATACAATACCTGATTCCCATCATGATCTGCTGAAAAGTATTCCTGGTTTTTGTCACAGTATATGTCGTTGATGGCATCTTGATACACAACTGGAGCACAAAAGATAAACACAGTGTACGTATACATTATCTGTGTGCATGAGGCTTTAGAGCTACAGTATAGGCCATGGCATTACCTTTAAATGCCGGTTTCAGGTTTAAGTATTTGCACATCGAAATACATTAGGCCTCTTTAGGCCTCAGTTCAAATGGCCTCTTCCGTCACTATTTCTACATCTCAGAATGTGTAAAACCAGGTCATATTCTTAAAGACGTCCATGTTGTATTCTTTTCTGCCTTTTGTTCACTTTAATTTAATCATTAAAAATACTTTGTGGTTTAATAACAACTTATGGTAATATACTGAGCCTTTAAACTCATTCCATGATTGTGGGAATAGGCTATTGTAAAAACAGTTTATTGCTGAATTATAATTTAATAGTCAATTCATCTGCTGGACCTCTATAAGAACCCAGTTTGGTGGATAGTTCAGATTTGACCATGAATTACCCAGAATAATGGTTTATCAAAGACAATCAAACAGAATGAAAAACAACTTCTCTCTTCAGATCCTCATTGCACGCAAACTTCAGAAAATGTTTTGATGTGACAATTATGTAAGGGATAATGATAAAGTCCAGAATTTTTTTTGTAACATATATAATAATTGTGTTTTATTATACGGCTCCTCAAAATGTTCCAATGAATGTTTGTGGCATTTTTTTTTTATTTTTTATTTTTTTTACAATGACTGCCGGACTACACATTGCCTTATCATGTCAACAATAACTGTTAGGGTAATGTTTTAAGGGTGTCACTACTTACATTGAATTCCTGTGCCCTTGACACATGTTATCCAAAAACAGATGACAGCAATCTTCATATTTCAAATGCGCTGATTGATATACCAATGTGTGCTGACCCATGTACTCTGACTTCAGGAAACCAACTGCAGCGCAGAAATGATTTCCAGCTCTTTCAATAAGTTATGGCTGAACAGAAATATCCAATAGGAAGGCCAGGTTCACTAACAGTCATTAGTATCTGGGTAAGATCCAGAGGCCTATCTAGGGACATCAGCTTGGATTTGAGTATATTTTATGAATTGTATTTGATGTCATGAACTTGTAAAGACACTGTGTTTTCTAGTGCTGCCTTATCTTTGTTCATCAACTGAAGACAGTACTTGTGATTGGTACATTGCTCTGCCGTTTAACTTATTTGATATAGCAGTTTGCCTGGAAACATATGACACTGTATCTTCTTATTTTCTTGATTGGTCTGTTGCACTGAGTGATAACAACCTTCACACACTGCTTTCTCCTCACTGAGGGAGACCATGTCCAGGTCAACACTGATTTGTGCTTTTGTCCTGCCATTGGTATATCTTCTCCTTGGAGTAGGTAGGTTAAAAACTTGTACATGTAATACAGTAACAGAAGGAAAGAGTAATTAAAGAGGAGTTATGCAGTTAACAGAAGTCTCAACTTTGGACATTTTAAGCTATTCATAATATCCTAATATTAATAGGCTGTAATGTGTTTGATTTTTTTTTTTTTAGATGGAAATTGCCAGTACAGATGGATGCGTTGCTACTCTAACTCAATGAATATGTCGGACATGGTGTTTGTAGAGTCGTACTTTTATAATAAAATGGAATTCTTAGTATTTAACAGCACCGTTGGTAGGTATGTCGGCTATTCAGGTTTTGGAATTGCTCTAGCACGCGGAAAGAATGAAGATGAACACCTTCTGCCTTATGAGCGAGGCACTGTAGACAGATTCTGCAAAGTCAATGCTCTTGTCTACAAAAGCCATGGAATGGGCAAAACAAGCGAGTATAGGAAGTTGATTAAATGTGTCATATACAGTATATAATATATATATATCATATATATAATATATCAAGTCTTTTTCCAGTTTCAAGATGTTTACATGTGGCACGGTTTCTGAAACCTCTGCAAAACCTAATTCTATGCCAAACACTCTGTTTTGAACACTTTTTACAAAAACATAACCCCCAATTGAAGACACAACATTCAGAGATGGATAATCTTAGTGCCTTTTCAATGCACTGCCCTTTAAAATGATACACACACAGAGTGTACCAGTATGAAAGGAGGGTATTGGTTGCAAGGAGTTGCATTCTTGCACCATTGCACACAGTCTTGTTTTATGCAAAGAGTAAATGTACAAAGCGGTTCATTTAGTTGTATATGTCTTACATTCAGCAAAGGGCATATCGTACATTGTAGCACTGGAAATGTGAAAGGTGCATTTATCTGTGCATCTCTTTGGCAAATAGGATTTTGGAACGAAGTTCAACTCATTACTGCATTTGTGTGTGTGCCGTTACTGTTACTACAAAAGCCATAACCCACAACAAAGATAGTATTTTAGAGTTATCATACTATTGTGTAGTTAGGGGTTGAAAAAGTGTAACCACATGAAAAGCTGTCTGCCATGTGACACAGAAAAAGGGAACATGGTGTAGAAAAGGGAACATGGAGTAGAAAAAAGTTGCATAAAGTGAACATAATAAAAAGGAACAGTTTAAGTCAGGCACGTGCACAGACATTTTGGGGGCCAGGTGCTCAAACCAAAAAAAAGTCCACCCATCTCCAAAATAATGTATGACATTTTGTAAATGAGAAATCAATGTTGTGCATAATAATCAAGAGTGACGCATAATCTCTATGGCGCTTATAACACAGTACACACACACTTGTTTTTACTGTTTTCTGAAAGAGTTGAAGCATAAGCAGCATTACACTAATAATATACCACAATATACTGTCATGTAGCTCAACTGAAGACCTACCTTTTTATTTCAGTAATTACGATTTTAAAGGAAACAAAACGAGTGAACTTGTTTAATTTGTAGAACAGTAAAATTACTTTGGAATTCTCTGCCTGCCTGCCTGTATCTCTCTCCCCCTCTCTCATTATTAAACATGACAAACGTCAGCAAACAGCTGGACAAGGCTTTGAAATTACCGATTTTATGAAACGTCGGACCAGTTCCAACGTGATGTTTTCAGCGTCGCTAATGTTGTGGTTAAATTATTACCAACCAACCAACGTCGGAGGATAGCACAAACACCGTCATTACCTGTTTGTCTGATGCTGCGTGTCAGAGAAGACGTAGGCTGCAGCCGTTTGGCCTGGCGCTCAGCAATGCATAAGCATTAAGTGGAAAAGGAGGAGGGAGGGGCGCGGCGGGGGCTTGTGAGCGCTGCAGAGCATGTCGGGGCGAAATTATCGGCCCCGTCAGATATCAAAATAAATGCCCCGTCAGATATCAAAACACATTTGGGGGGAATTGATGACACAGAGAGCAGAAGGGGCACTTTTCTCATCCAGGGCAAAAGTGCAGGTGATTGAGCACCACTAGGGGTCTATCTGTGCACGTGCCTGGTTGAAGTGTTTTGCATCTTGTATGTGTAGAGCTTTGAACATGTGATTTTAAGGATGTTATACCCTTTTGGGCCACAACAGGTCCTCAGGACTTGTTTTACATTTGATTTTTTTTCACCTGAGCCTTTGGAAGTTGTATCCAATTGAAGCAACCTCTCTGACCTTGTTCTCTGCTCAGTCTCGAAATGTAAGATGTTAGGTTCTCGACTAAGTGGGTTGTTTGTTCTGAGATTTTGAGATTTGAGATTTTATTTTTATTGTTAGTATAGTTAATAAATAAATCAATAAATAATACATATATTAGTATGACCATTTAGGCTATATTGGGATGTTTTTTTCTTCCCGCCTGCTTTGCTTGCCAGACCAGTCCTTCAGTAAACTTCCCTTAACTTGATGGTCGCCTTTTGAGTCTTTGTCTCTGCACATGTGTTCATGCTTGTTCTGAGGCACAGAGGGTTCAGCTCTCGCCTCGCCACATTTTGAAAAACTTTGCTGATTGAAAAAAAGCCATGTTCCTGCTTACATAAAACCATGATTCATACAAGGTAATTATTAATACAAGGCACTTGATTAATATATCCTTAAGTCATTAACAGTGTTTCAAAATGATCGCCACCAGTCATTACTCTGAAAAAAACTGCATTTTTACAGTTGAGCCCAGCGTGAATCTGGATTTGGTGAGGCCATTCAGTAGCCATCATCTCGCCATGCTGATGTGTAGTGCCTACAACTTCTACCCACGAATGATCCGTGTGACCTGGTACAGAGACGGCCAGAAGGTGACCAGTGATGTCTCGGCCACGGAGGAGCAGGCGGATGGAGACTGGTAATACCAGATCCACTCCCACCTGGAGTTCACCCCCAAAGCTGGAGAGAAGATCTCCTGTGTGGTGGAGCACGCCAGCCTCAAGGAGCCCAGGGAGTTTGTCTGGGGTGAGGACTGGCTTGCAGTTATGTCTGTTTCAGCTGCTTCCTCACGCGGCATCTGCTGTAGTTAGTTTTGTACATGCTGTTTTGTCATTTCTGTGTTTAGTTTTGAAAACAAAGTAATCCAATAGCCAGTTGTATCATAATCGATACACACTTAAATCGTGCTGACTACTTCTCTGTGCATGAGATTAGCAAATTACAAAAAAAACTAAATTAACCAAAGACGAGGAAGATGTCAAAATATGTGGTGTTCGATTTCTTATCATCTAATGTTCAAGCTGTATCTGAAATCCTTCTATTCAGCATTACAACTGTGTGTGTACCCTCTATACTGACAGACTCCTCCATGCCCAAGGCTGAGAGGAATAAGATTGCCATTGGGGCTGCTGGCCTGCTGCTGGGACTGGTGGTCTGTGCTGCTGGACTGCTCTACTACAGGAAGACATCAAGAGGTTAGCAGTTGAGAGTTAGAACAAACGTGACACATTGGATTACTTTAGCGTTACTTACTGTAATATGGAAAATGTATGAGTATATTACAGTGTTTCATTATAAACACATCCTAGACAAACTCAAAACAACCACAAGATGAACCAAAGTAGAAATAATGAGAAAGAAACAGTCTACTGTGTTTCTAAATACAGCCGCGGAAAAAATTAAGAGACCACTTCAAAATGATCAGTTTCTCTGGTTTTACTATTTATTGGTATGTGTTAAAGTAAAATGTAAATTTTTGTTTTATTCTATAACCTACTGGCAACATTCCTACCAAATTTCAAATAAAAATATTGTCATTTAGATCATTTATTTGCAGAAAAATGACAATTGGTCAAAATAGCAAAAAAGATGCAGTGTCTTCAGATCTCGAATAATGCAAAGAAAACAAGCTCATATTCATTTTTAAACTACACAATACTAATGCTTTAACTTAGGAAGAGTTCAGAAATCAATATTTGGTGGAATAACCTTTATTTAAAATCACAACTTTCATGTGTCTTGGCATGCTCTCCACCAGTCTTTCACATTGCCGTTGGGTGACTTTATGCTACTCCTGGCGCAAGAATTCAAGCAGCTCGGCTTCTTTTCATGGCTTGTGACCATCCATCTTCCTCTTGATCACATTTCAGAGTTTTTTTATGGGATTCAGGTCTCGAAATTGGGCTGGCCATGACAGGGTCCTGATCTGGTGATACTCCATCCACACCTTTACTGGCCTGGCTGTGTGGCATGGAGCATTGCCCTTTTGGAAAAAACACTTCTCAGAGTTGAGGAACATTGTCAGAGCAAAAGGAAGCAAGTTTTTCTTCCGGGACAACGTTGTACTTTGCCTGGCTGAGGTTTGTAAAAGACCATAAGGATTGAACCAAAGCCGACTGGAGGGTCTCCTAGTTCGTCTTCTCCGATGAGTCCAATTTCACAGTAGGTGCAAGACTCTGTGGCTTGTAGGCCTCTCCAGGTCTCCGTCTAACCATCAGACGACCATGTGTTGGGCAAAGCTGAAAATTGGACTCATCAGAGAAGACGAACTAGGAGACCCTCCAGTCCGCTTTGGTTCAATCCTTATGGTCTTTTACAAACCTCAGCCAGGCAAAGTACAACGTTGTCCCGGAAGAAAAACTTGCTTCCTTTTGCTCTGACAATGTTCCCCAACTCTGAGGAGTGTTTTTTCCAGCAGGGCAATGCTCCATGCCACACAGCCAGGCCAGTAAAGGTGTGGATGGAGTATCACCAGATCAGGACCCTGTCATGGCCAGCCCAATTTCGAGACCTGAATCCCATAAAAAAAACTCTGAAATGTGATCAAGAGGAAGATGGATGGTCACAAGCCATGAAAAGAAGCCGAGCTGCTTGAATTCTTGCACCAGGAGTAGCATAAAGTCACCCAACGGCAATGTGAAAGACTGGTGGAGAGCATGCCAAGACACATGAAAGTTGTGATTTTAAATCAAGGTTATTCCACCAAATATTGATTTCTGAACTCTTCCTAAGTTAAAGCATTAGTATTGTGTAGTTTAAAAATGAATATGAGCTTGTTTTCTTTGCATTATTCGAGATCTGAAGACACTGCATCTTTTTTGCTATTTTGACCAATTGTCATTTTTCTGCAAATAAATGATCTAAATGACAATATTTTTATTTGAAATTTGGTAGGAATGTTGCCAGTAGGTTATAGAATAAAACTAAAATGTACATTTTACTTTAACACATACCAATAAATAGTAAAACCAGAGAAACTGATAATTTTTAAGTGGTCTCTTAATTTTTTCCGCGGCTGTATATGTTTCATGCACAGGGTGGATCTTGGCTCCTCAAAGATCAACCCCTACCCATTGACGGCATAATTCATGTTCCTTCTCATCCTCCAGTGCTTCCTTTACATGAGCCATCATTGCCAATCAGACATTATGACTGAAGTGAAAATTGAATTCAGTTTCTTCAATGGATACCAACTCGCGAGTGGAAGTCTGAGTAAGCACTGATCTAACAATGCCCAAGGTTTAAGGCATCTTTCTTGTGTGTTTAATTTCCTGCAGTTTTCAAATAGGTTACATTCTTTGTAAGCTTTACATCTGTATGCCTCAGGTCAAGGTAGTGCTTACATCCAGTAGAGAAACCTGTCGAGAAATTGGCAATTTTGTCGTGGCACTATCATTTTACAAAGGCTAACATTCAGACAGGCGAACATTTTCAAAAACATCTTGGTAAATGACTGAATAAAGAAAAGAACATCAATGAACTTGTGTTTGAGTATTGTGTTCTCTTAAAAGACTGTATCAGCCCTCAGACATGCTGTCAGCACTGGTTCTCATTATCCGTCTAACCATCACAAGATCATCTCACAGGAATCAGTTTCTGACATCCTGATATTTAGGTTGATTGAGGATTCAGTTGATGAAATGTGGTAGTTGACCCCTTCAACATACTTGGATCTACACACAGATCTACACCACACACCCTTTTATAAACACTAAAGCATACACAGAGTTCATTTCAATGCTAATCCTCAAATTCTTTTGAGAAAAAATATTCTAGATCAGTTCTCTGTAGGGAATGCAACATCCCTTAATCCGTCATCAGTGGGTACTGGATTTGAAATAGACTCCTTAAAAAGACTAAAACAGGTTTATAGTTTATACTCAACGTATCCTGACACAGTAGGGACCTCCTGACTTCCTGTTCAGAGATCTGTTCTGACCTGAAATCAGAAGGGCCGTGTCTGCAACGAATGATTGATGAGTTATGTCGAAGTTAGGAATTGATCAAAATAAACACCTTCCTTCATATGTCCCCTCGCACTGACAAACACGGAAATATTCTTTTTTTTTTTTTTTTTTTCACTGTCAGCCAATGACTTAATCTGGACTTTCTAAAAGAGCCAGCATTCATTCCTCCCAGCAAGTAGCATGGCACCCGTCCAGTGTGTGTACCAGTCTACCAGAGCCAGATACAAGAAAAGATACTTTGGAAGCTCACAGCCATTGAAACTGGGCTACATATTCCCGCAAGATTGTTTTATTGATGAGGAGGGTGATTTGAGAGGCCCATACGTCATAGTGTTACAGAGCTATATGTTGTTCTTTAAATTGTTGTATGTTAATGTTATATTTTATATGTTTTATTGTCATAGGGTTATAGAGTTTTATGTAACTTTTTGGTATATGTTATATGTATGACGTTTACTGCGTAGATGAATGAGGCTTGCCAAGTCGTAAGAATTTTGCTGTGCTGAAGCAATTTGGTATATGCAATAATAAACACACTTTGACTTTGACTTTGACAGGCAAGAGAGAAGGTAATGTGTGTTAACTATGTGTTAGTGTGTGCCACTGGTTCAGGAGGTAGAGGAGTCGTTTAGCAATCAGAAGGTAGGTTGCTAGTTCGATCCCGACTCCTCCACACTGAACCCCCAACCGCTCCCGATGCGCTGGTTGGCAAATTCACTGTTCTCAGCCTGCATGCAACACCAAAGGGTACTGCTAAATACTGCAGGGTACTGCTAAATAGAATTCATAGTTCACCATGACTACCAGTAGATGGTGGCAAAACTCTATGCAATGAAGAATACAAAATGCAGTTAAAAGGGTCTATAGTTTATTTATTTATTTAACCTTACAACATTATTGTAACATACTGTGTTCTAAAATGGTTTAATAACAGACACAAGGTAAGATCCACACTCTATAATCTTTAAACATGGGTTTCATGGAATGACATTTTTCTCCGTCTTCAACTGTGTGTTCCACTATATTCAAGATCCTATAATTGGAGATAATGTTAGCAAATGGTTTTATACTATTGCAATTTTCACATTACTGTGCAATGTGTTATCACATGTTAAAAAACAAGCAGATTTTTTTAAAAATATCTAAACTGTCCCTTCTGCTTCTAAAATGTCTTGCTACAAGAATTTCACCATTCACCTCATATAAGCACTAGAAGATAACTGCAAGCCAGAGTACAAGTCAAGCATAGTAAACCAGAAATACTAAGATGGAAAAAAAAGTACTTGGTATTTAATTGAACTAGTCCTGAAGATGTAGCTACTCTGCCGCTGTGGTTGCTATGGGTCTTGGAGACGGGGAGGTCGCCGAAGTGTCGTGGTGGGAAGGTGTCTGATTGGCTAATTATTGATGGCTCTTGAACTCTGCAGCCACTCTTGAAATGACTTTCTGATTGGCCCATTCTTGGTCTATTCGGTAGCAGATGGATACGTGATTAAATGTAATTACCAAGATGGTCAGAATTGAATGATATTGCTCGACGTTGTTTTAGCGTAACAAAAACATTTGGATCGAGCGGGTCACCACACAGCGTTATGCAATATCAAGAAGACGCAGGCACCATTGCAATTTACATGGAGTTCATGATGTACTTCTCGAAGAGGTATTACCAATCATGAAACTTTATTTTGGACACTGATAAGACTCATCGGCTCATTTCTAGCTGGACAGGTGAGGTCATCTTGTGGGTGTTTTAGAAGGAGAGTGTTAAGCCTAAGTGTTTTCGAAGGAGAGTTGGGAGAGGCCTCATGAGATGGGGTCACATGCACAGACTGATGTAAAAAGTCTCCTAAATGCTTAGCCTGCGTAAAGCGCTGCCAATGATAACCGATATGTAATAATTTGTTAAAAGTTCAGGTTTGCTTTATTAATGTATTGCTCAATTCAATTTGTATGCGTGATTTTGGATTCTTATACGTAAAGACGGAATTGGTTGCTTTTTTCGCCTCCATTTTATAATACCCATTCTCAGGTCGGGCACTAAAAAGTTCTGATTAAGTAGGCATGTGACTGGGAAAGGTGCTCTTCGGTGGTTTATATTGGTCATATCATTCATCTTCTCAGGTCGACATTTCTATAATGTCTTTTAAATTGTAATATTTTGAGATACTGGGTTTTTGATTTCCATGAGCTGTAAGCCATAATGATTCTAGATTACTCGAAGGTGTCACTTTTTGTAATAAATGACGGGGGGAATAGCTTGTAGACATATTCAGTAGACACGTTACGGTACGGGTAAGGCGTTTACTTTTAACGTTAACTTTTTTTTAATCGGCGAAATCTCAAAAATGATCGCAAATTTATACTGGACAAAACTTCACTTTGACAGTTTGCCTCTCCAAAATATTAAGGTATTAAAATCAGCCTCTTGGGAATATTGCTTTGTAAAAACCATACTGCGTTTGTTTGAACTAGTCTCAGCTGTACCAAATGTAGTGTCTGGTGCTCCGTCCTTTCCAGACCACGACCTAGTATTTCCATTTCTTGTTATACAATACGTTGTAAATATTATCTGTGAATATTAGAAACGTTTCTAAACTGTCAAATGTAGACGTTATGCACTTGTGTGCACGTCATCCTCGTCGCGGGCTGGAACCATTGTTTGGAATTGGATGCTAGGGTTCGTCGGAAGGTTTAAGAGCTGCACCAAACACGAGGCTTCTTTGAATTTGTGGTCTTCTTTGAATTTGTGGTCTAATAACCAGCACAGTATGATTTTTGTATGGTCCAGTTAACATCCATTTGGTGCAGGTTAATATACGCAGAACGAAACACTTGAACTGGTATTGCAGTCATATTACCACCATCTGTGTGAAATGGATGGCACTTAGTCCAGTACTCTCGCTTGCCTCAACAAACTCATACTTACCTGGCAGGGGAGATACCATGATCACGAAGGTGGTTCATCCTTGGCGAGGCTCGGCCATTGCACAACCGGTCGTTGCTGACCCGAGCGAATTTCTCAAATGTAGAAATCCCGACTGCATAATTTGTGGTAGTTGGGAACTGCGTTCGCGCTATCCCCTGATATTATGTACAATGACATCGTTCCTGAAAAAGTGAGTACTAATACTGAATGGAGGGGAGTTATGCCATGAATGGTTATAAACATGCTGGAGTCAAGCATGTTGAGATTTTTAACAGTAGAACACATTACTAATATATAGAACAGTGAGAGGGCATAACATTTTTAACTTTTAAGGATGTTTTGTCCCTGGCGTGTTTTATTCCTGTAGGTCAGTTTTTGTTTGAAATGCATTGCTACTAGGAGGTCATTTTGTCGTTCTTCTAAGGTTTGAGTCCCATTCTACAAGCATGATGGCAGGGACTCTGCTTACAGGAGTTGCTGTAATGCTAATGTAGCCAAGAGACAATGTTAGAGGCTTGACTCATGCAACCCATTTCCAGCACTGGCTGTATTGAACTTGCCGAAACATTTCATTTATTCTCAAAAAACTTGAATAATCAATGTGATATGATATGGATGGACATGAACTTCATGCAGTTGTTTACTAAACTTTCAGAATTATTATTATTTTTAAAGGATATTTTTTTGTATTACAGGAGCAGTCTGCCATTTTAATTCAAAATATTTCTTGTCAAATTCTGTTCTCTAGGTGTTTTGTTGTTTGTGTGCACTGTGGGCTCCTCATGAAGTCCACTGTCATCTTCACGTGTTCAGCTCTAGATTGTTGCGAACGCACCACAGGGCCAGCTATTCACCTTCCCACCTATATGCAGAATCGTCATCATCACGGATGAGGCCAATGACTAATGTGTCGTCTGCAAATTTCAGGAGTTTAACAGATGGGTCTTCTGAGGTTCAGTCATTTGTATAAAGGGAGAAGAGCAGTAGGGAGAGCATGCATCCCTGAGGTATCATCCCTCAGGCGGTTTGCTATCAACTGACAGGTGGAGGCGGGCACAGTGAGTTTGGTGGGATGATGGTGTTGAACGCTGAGCTGAAGTCCACAAAACCGCATCCTTGCATAGGTCCCTTGGGAGTCGAGGTGTTGCAGGATGTTGACTGCATCATCCACTGACATGTTTACTTGGTAGGCAAACTGCAGAGGGTCCAGCAGGGGGCCTGTGATGTCTTTCAGGGGGTGCAGATGATTGTGTGAAGTCTGAGTTGGAGCGGGTGAGGGGTGTGAGTGTGTGGTGATCAAACCTGCAGGAAAACACATTCAGATCGTCAGCCAGTTGAGGGTTCTCCATGGTGTGGGGGGAGGTTTTCCTATAGTTGGTGATGTCCTGCAGGCCTCTCATTCTACAGTCCCATTCTGGGCAGTCTGCCATTCTAATCCAAAATATTTCTTGTGTTGGTCCACAGTCCTGACAAACCGTAAAAGTGTAAATCTATAAAGTTCATTGTATATATGTTTATTGTTTTTGTTTTATACTTTTCAACTGCAGAGTCTGAGAGCTGCTACCTCAATTTCGTTGTACTTGTGCAATGGCAAATAAAGATATTCTATTCCATTTTAATCATTGCTCTGGTTAATATGCTAACGTTGCAGTGCATGTTTCAATAAGGATATGCAGTACCTATCCTGTTCCTCAACATACAGTAGGAAGCCAGACTTGACTGATTTGAAGCTTTGGTTTTGGGTAAACAAGAGTGACATCAATTGTTAATGCGTATTGACTTGTATTCCGTTATTGTGCTAGAGTGTGATTGTGTCATTTTATTGGAATTTTAATTTTAATGTAATTCAAGATGCATTTAAAACATATATATTTTTTAATTCGCACAAGGACCCAATCACTAGTTTATTACCTTGCAGATAGATGTGATGTATGCCAAAGGCGAAAATCCAACAAGTGCCGTATTTACATTGCAATGTCACGTTTATCCACTGGGGGGAGTGATCCCTATTTTTATATGCAATTAAATGTTAAACCTGAAACCATAGACATTTGTAACAGCTTCTTGATAATGCTCGTGTTTACCTGCATTAAATCCTGGGACATTATCCGTTAACTTACCTTATAATTTGATTCATATTCATAGATCCTTTATACGCCTATGTGATTGGTCGAGGGGTTGTCTCATGTCACGTCTCATTCACAACATTTGCTCTAAATGACGAAACATGAAATGTTGTACGGGTTTTTTAAACTCTATAGGTTCTGGAATGTGAAGGATCAGTCTTCCGGCTTCTTTGCCCAGAAAAATGTCTGTCATTAAGAATACCCTAATCGTGACGATTAAGACGGCGAATCCAGTCCGTCTCTTGAGGAGGAGTCCGGCATCGCTTCTCGGCCTTTTGGCTAAGATCAAGTGTAGTATCTGTTCTTATCAGTTTAATATCTGATACGTCCCCTACCCGGGGACCATATATTAAATTGATTTTTGGAACTGGGAGATGGAATAGGGGCTTGCTCCGTCCACTCCACGCATCGACCTGGTATTGCAGTACCTCCAGGAACGGTGCACTCCCACCCAGGGAGAATCTTCATGTTAAAAGACAGAGCTACTATTAGCAAATAGAGGAGTATTGAATGAAGCTCTGCTTCAATCGGCATGGACAGCACTTTTGAACAACCGTCTGTGAAGGCGTTTGTTTTCCCGAATAATTAAAGTACTGTTCACTACAACATTTTTAGGTGTTGTGCCCAAATCAGCACCTAAACAAACGCAGGGGGAAATACTATACTACGATTTAATTATTTGTGAAAGAGATGGAAGAGAAGAATACTGATAACAGTCTTTAAAACTGTTCTAAAGAGAACAAACAACCGATGATTTCCTTCCCAGGCATGACTACAAAATGAATTAACTTATTTTTGCTTTGAGCAAGTTGAATGTATTTGACACGGCGTTTCACAAGACTAAATATGATTCTAGCATTTCTTGAAATTCATAGGTTCAAAAGTAAGTGCTTTGAATTGGGTTAACCTGTAGGCGAGGGGGTTTATCTGACGCCGGGGGTGGTGAATTGGGCTACAAAACTCGAGGGACTACATATCGCAACTAACTTTTTTACTCAATCACAACAGACAGTTAATATTTCATTATATATTTGAATTGTCTTGAAGTCCAGAACAGGCTTTGCAGATTCAACCTTGACTGCTATTACCTTGCTCGCTGGCAGGCTATCTACCGTCTGTCAAGAATTAGCCTACAGTTTACTACAACTTTTTTCCGATTCACGGAAAGTACACAACTCGAGAGACTTACCGCAACTTTGAGTAAAACACAATCACAACAGACGGTAAATATTGAATTATATATGGTCGTTGTCTTGAAGTCGAGAACAAGCTTTGCAGCTTCAACCTTGACTGCTAATAACTTGCTCGCTGGCAGGCTATCTACCGTCTGTCAAAAGTAGGTTTAAAACACTAGAATAATAATTGTTTAACACAAGCTGGTAGTGATCCGATGATGCTTCATTTTAGAAATTTGCTGGGGGGGTTGGATTATGGTGAAGCAATTCATCTTGGGCCTAATATTAGGAACCTGGAGGCCGATATATTGGCTATAGCCTACTACTGTGTCCATTCCGGGGCATACATTCGATCAGTTAATGGCAATGATGGATACGGACACAATGCTAATCCCTGCCAGTGAGCAGGGTGGTTGCTCAGCATTTTTAACTAGCCTTCTCGTCGCAGTTTCTTTCTGAAGTTTAAGTATTTTGAATTCTCTTATCAAGGACACCATACATTTTATATGGTATAGTTAACATTCATTAATTGGCTGTGAATGTTTTATTATGAAGGATGCATGTAAGTAAAAAATGAACTGATAAAAATGAAGGTGATGAAAATGCATATTAATTGAAAAAGTTCAGCCAGTTCGATTAAAACAGTCATGCAATTTGTTTAGTTTTTTTTACACTCAAAAAAACAACAAAGTGTAGATGTACGCATTATTACAGAAAATCAGTATGGTCCAGATCTAGGCTTTCTCCCCTCTTTGTTCATACATCTTGTGTCTGAATTGGTGTTTGTGGTGTGTTTTCCTGAAAGATTTTCAGATCTGTGCCATACCTTGATCCAGCAGCCTACGGTCAAGGGAAAGCCCCAGTGTTTCACGGTATGGTTTATGATGCTTTTCTTTCTGTGAACAAAGGCAGCCAGTAGTACATCATAACACACACACACACACACACACACACACACACACACATACACCACAACACAAGTTTGCTTCTTACTACACTATTTCAGATGGGTGTTTGTGGGCTGTTGTTTTGCAGCAGTGTTCTGGACTGGACTGGACTGGACTCTTGGCTTTGATCCTGTCTTCACGCCAGAGGGCAACACACATCACCACAGGTTGTCTGTTCATCAGGGGCACTGAAAATATCCATGGAGGGGGAGGGGGGCGGACACTTTTGTTCGGACAATTAAGTGCTTCTCATCGACATGCATTGAAGAGTCCTACACCTTACAAACTGTGTCCTTTAGAGATTACTGTTTGCAGAGACAAATAATGGCTCTGCAATGGCTCTGCCTGAGAGCAACAGTACACACTCCGGTAAATGACGTGACCTTTATTCAGAATGAGTTAGAGACCTCGCCTAAACATGGACAGGAGGTGGAAATACATGAATGCAAAAGCCAAATACAGTACATTTCTGTTTCAAATACTTTAGATTTACTCAAAAAGTTGCTCAAAGGGTACTCAAAAAATTGCTTGATATTGCAAGTTTACCAAAATAAGTTGCGTCTCTAACTGTGGAGCACCACCTCAGTCCTGGTGATGTTAGGCATGATGACACTAAGTAAGGCTGTCAATCATTTTTTTCCCCATGTAGACATGATCCAATCGCCATTCTCAGTGCTGATTTAAATGGGAAAGGATGCTGATGTTCCCTTGTCTGTCAGCGTCTTGCATTTTCTTGTTTTTAGTTGAGAGCATCTTCAAGATCCTATACTTGGAGATAATGTCAACAAATGGTTGTATACAATTGCAATTTTCACATCACTGGGCAGTGTGTTATCACATATTTCAAACACAGGCAGCTTTTAAATATCTAAACTGTCCCTTCTGCTTCCAAAATGTCTTGCTACCAGAATTTAACCTCAAATAAACACTGGAAGATAACTGCATGCCAGAGTAGGCTATAAATCGTGTGTAGTAATCCAGAAATACTAAGATGAAAAGAAAAAAAATACTTTTTCTTTTCTATCCTGAAGATGTAATCTGCCGCTGTGGTTGCTATGGGTCTTGGAGACGGGGAGGTCGCCGACGTGTCTAGGTGAGAAGGTGTCTGATTGGCTAATTATTGATGGCTCGTGAACTCTGCAGCCACTCTTCAAATGGCTTTCTGTTTGGCCCAATCTTGGTTACTTTCGGTAGCGGATGTGTACTTGATTGAATGTAATTACCAAGCTTGTCATAATTGAATGATATTGATCGACGTTGCTTTTTCTGAACATAGCATTGTAACAAAAACATTTGGATCGAGCTTGTCAGTGTTACCACACAGCGTTATGCAATATCAAGAAGACGCAGGCACCATTTCCATGGAGTTCATGATGTAGGCCTACCTCTCAAAGAGGTACAAATTGTGAAACTTCATTTTGGACACTGATAAGGCTCATCCGCTCCTTTCTAGCTGGACAGGTGAGGTCTTCTTGTGGGTGTTTGAGAAGGAGCGTGTGAGTTAAGTCTATAGGCTAAGTGTTTTTGAAGGAGAGTTGGAAGAGGCCTCATTAGATGGGGTCACACATGCACAGTCTGATGTTACAAGTTGATGTTATCCTGCATGCGTAAAGCGCTGCTTATGAAATGTACCGGTATGTTCAGGTTCGTTTTTATTAATGTATTGCTCTATTCAATTGATATGTGTGATTTGGATTCTTTATTTCACTTATAGACGGAATTGCAACTATAAAGAAAGTTATGCGCACGATGTAGACCTTAAATCTAAAGGACTTGGCTTCATCTTTCGTCTCCATTTTATAATACCCCTTTTCAGGTCGGGCACTAAAAAGTTCTGATTCGGTTTGAGGCATGTGACGGGGAAAGGTGCTCTTCAGTGGTTTATATCGGTCATATCATTCATTTTCATTTCTATAATGTAGGTCTATGTTAAATTGTTATATTTTGAGATATTGGGTTTTTGATTTCCATGAGCTTTAAGCCTCTCACTTGCCTCAGCCAACTCATACTTACCTGGCAGGGGAGATACCATGATCACGAAGGTGGTTCACCCTTGGCGAGGCTCGGCCATTGCACAACCGGCCGTTGCTGACCCGAGCGAATTTCTCAAATGTAGAAATCTGCGTTCGCGCTATCCCCTGACATAATGTACAATGACATAGTTTCTGAAACAGGGAGTACCAGTACTGTATGGAGGGGAGCTATGCCATGAATGGTTTTAAACATGCTAGAGTCTAGAATGTTGAGAGTTTTAACAGTAGAACACACACAGTAGAACACATTACTAATATCGAACAGTGAGAGGGCATAACATTTTTTAACTTTTAAGGATGTTTTGTCCCTGGCATGTTTTATTCCTGTAGGTCAGTTTTTGTTTGAAATGCATTGCTACTAGGAGGTCATTTTGTCGTTCTTCTAAGGTTTGAGTCCCATTCTACAAGCATGATGGCAGGGACTCTGCTTACAGGAGTTGCTGTAATGCTAATGTAGCCAAGTATAGTGTCATTTACATTCTTGAGATCCTAGTAGCTAGAAAGTAGTTCCACTCAAGAACATTTACAACTAAATATAGGAGTTATGAGGTGCCAATAAACCAAAGCCCCACACTACAGGACTTCCTGAAATGTGTTATAAATGCCCTACTTTCTACTTTCATGCCATGTTGAGATTTTGGGCCCAAATGGGTGTCTGTCAACAACTGAAAGTTTCATGATTCAGCAAGATACGGTAGGCAAAAAAATGCTTAACAACAAGCGCTGCTTCCCTTAAAAATGTTCACACCTTCTCCCGAAGACGATTCCGTCAGAGCGGCTTACAAAAAAACACACATGTAAACGCAGCTAATGATCTTTCCTGCAGACCTGACTGTCCGTTGGAGTCTATTTCTAACCAGTTTGGTGGACGATGACTGATGTGTCGTCTGCAAATTGTGTGTGATAACAGGGGGTGCAGATGATTGTGTGAAGTCTGAGTTGGAGCGGTGAGGGGTGTGAATGTGGGGTGATCAAACCTGCAGTAAAACGCATTCAGATCGTCAGCCAGTTGAGGGTTCTCCATGGTGTGGGGGGAGGTTTTCCTATAGTTGGTGATGTCCTGCATTCTGGGCAGTCTGCCATTCTAATCCATAACATTTCTTGTCAAAATTTTCTCACGGTCCTCGAACGAACGGAATGGGTGCTAGGAATTTCAGTGGCTTTAGAACGTTAATCTCAACAGCCTTTCGCCAGAATCAGACTGCACCTTCAACTAAAACCCAGCAGGCATTTGTCACTGCAATGTGGAGTAATTTGAACTGTTGCCCACAGGGAGGTGCTTTAGGACCATCAGAGCAAAAACACAGAGGCTGAGAAACGGCTGAGAAACACCTATCATAGCACTTAACAATGCACAAAACTGACCTGTATTTGTCTCTCTGTTGCGTAATATGTCTTGTGTTTTTACTTAAGCTGAGTATTTATTGTGTAAATTATGTTTGAATAACTTGTTGTTACTTGTAAATGTTATAAGTTATAGTTTTGTTTTGTTCATGTTATTTTTGGAATATGTTACTTTGTTTTCTGTATGCCGTCTACTGCGTAGATGTTGCCGGCCAAGTCTTAAGAATAAATGTCGCTGTTCTGAAGCAATTTGGTGCATGCCACAATAAACACTTTGACTTTGACTGTGTTTATTTTTATTGGTTTTCTTTTATACTTTTCAAATGCACTGAGTTTGAGAGCTGCTACCTCAATTTCGTTGTACTTGACAAATAAAGATATTCTAATCTATTCTATTCTAATCATTGCTCTGGTTAATATGCTAATGTTGCATTGCGTGTTTTAATAAGGATATGCAGTACCTACCCTTTTACTCTACATACAGTAGGAAGCCAGACTTGACTGAATTGAAGCTTTGGTTTTTGGTGTTAATTGTTTTAGGTAAACAAGAGTGACATCAATTGTTAATGTTTATTGACCTGTTATCCGTTATTGTGCTAGAGTGTGATTGTGTCATTTTATTGGAATTTTTTTAAATATTGTAATTCAAGATGCATTTTAAACATATATATTTTTTTAATTCGCACAAGGAGCCAATCACTAGTTTATTACCTTGCAGATAGATGTGATGTATGCCAAAGGCGAAAATCCAACAAGTGCTGTATTTACATTGCAATGCCACGTTTATCCACTGGGGGGAGGGATCCCTATTTTTATATGCAATTAAATGTTAAACCTGAAACCATAGAAATTTGTAACGGCTTCTATATAATGCTCGTGATTAACAGCATTAAATCCAGGGACATTATCCGTTAACTTACTTTATAATTTGATTCTTATTCATAGTTTCTTTATACGCGTATGTGATTGGTCGAGGGGTTGTGTCATGTATTGTCTCATTCACAACATTTGCTCTAAATGACGAAACATGAAATGTTGTAGGGGACTTTTAAACTCTATAGGTTCTGTAATGTGAAGGAACAATCTTCCGGTTTCTTTGCCCAGAAAATGTGTGTCATTAAGAAAAAACCCTAATCGTGAATATTAAGACGGGGAATTCAGTCCGTCTCTTGAGAAGGCGTCCGGCATCGCTTCTCGGCCTTTTGGCTAACGCCCGACTCACATTGTTGCGTTGATGCAACGGACGGTGGAGGAGGAGTTTGGCGCATAGGGTTCTGTTGATAACGGAGACGTTATAGTGAGATTGACAGGTCAACAAACCATAGCATGCTAGCATGCTAACCCTAACCCATCATTAGACAGTGTGCTCAGACACCTCGCAAATCCTATGATACGTATTTCTCAGTTACAATAAAGGGGTTTTTACATTGTACAGTGTCTATTTCTTGGTAACTTTTAAAAAATCTAACCAAAAAAAAGTCAAACAACCAACTTGAAGGTACAAATACGACCATCTACGGAGTTTGGCAGCCATGTTTTTTTTTTTGAGTTTGCCGCTCTGTAGACGTGAGCATATACGGGATATGATTGGCTAGTGCCTGTGCTGTCAGTTATGCATGAACGGCAATATGATTGGCTGACGCATGCATTGCCTGTCGAAAAGTTGAACCTTCTTCAACTCTTGTCGCGAGCAAAGCATGAAACGCAACGCACGCGAACCAAACGGAGCCACAATTCAGTTCGGCAAAGGATGACGTCACCCCATGCAAAGTGAATGGGGATGCGTTAACCCTGACGCATCAACGGCTTCCAACGCAACAATGTGAGTCGGGCGTAAGATCAAGTGTAGTATCTGTTCTTATCAGTTTAATATCTGATACGTCCCCTACCCGGGGACCATATATTAAATTGATTTTTGGAACTGGGAGATGGAATAGGGGCTTGCTCCGTCCACTCCACGCATCGACCTGGTATTGCAGTACCTCCAGGAACGGTGCACTCCCACCCAGGGAGAATCTTCATGTTAAAAGACAGTGACCATTATCAAAAAGAGGTTTAATAAATGAAGCTTTGCGTTAATTGGCATGGACACCACGTTTGAACAACCTTCTGTGATGGCGTTCGTTTTCCCGGATAATTAAAGTAGCCTACTGTTCACTACAACATTTTCCGGTTCGCGGAAAGTAGGCTACAAAACTCGAGGGACTACATAGGCTACCTCAACTAACTTTTTTACTCAATCACAACAGACGGTTAATATTTCTTTATATATTTGAATTGTTTTGGAGTCCATAACAGGCTTTGCAGATTCAACCTTGACTGCTATTACCTTGCTCGCTGGCAGGCTATCTACCGTCTGTCAAGGAGCAGGCTTAACACGCTAGAATAATAATGGTTTAATGCAAGCGGGTAGTGCTCCGATGATGCCTCATTTTAGCAATTTGCTTAATTTGGAGTTACAGAATGTAATGATTTTCATGTTTTTAGATTTACGCTTCTGAACTTTTACGCAAAGCCGCTTTGTCTTCCCTGATAATTGTATGAAGAAGAGCTTACTACAACTTTTTCCTATTCACGGAAAGTAGCCTACACAAGAGACCCCTACACGAGAGAGACTACATACCGCAACTTTGAGTAAAAAACAATCACAACAGACGGTAAATATTGAATTTTATATATGGTCGTCGTCTTGAAGTCGAGAACAAGCTTTGCAGCTTCAACCTTAACTGCTAAAAACGTGCTCGCTGGCAGGCTATCTACCGTCTGTCAAAAGTAGGCTTAAAATACTAGAATCATTATTGTTTAATACAAGTTGGTAGAGAACCGATGTTGCTTCATTTTTAGAAATTTGCTGGGGGGGTTGGATTATGGTGAAACAATTAATCTTGGGCCTAATATTAGGAAGCTGGAGGCCGATTTATTGGCTATAGCCTACTACTGTGTCCATTACGGGGCATACATTAGAACAGTTAATCATGATGGAACCGGACACAATGCTAATCCCTGCCAGTGAGCAGGGTGGTTGCTCAGCATTTTTAACTAGCCTTCTCGTAGCAGTTTCTTTCTGAAGTTTTAGTATTTTGAATTATCTTATCAAGGACACTATACATTTTATATGGTATAGTAAACATTCATTAATTGGCTGTGAATGTTTTATTTTGAAGGATGTAGGCCTACATGTAAGTGAAAAATGAACTGATAAAAATTAAGGTGATGAAAATGCATAGGCTATTAATTGAAAAAGTTCAGCCAGTTGGATTAAAACGGTCATGAAATTAGTTTAGTTTTTTTTACAGGGGGAAAAACCCAACAAAGTGTAAATTAACGCATTATTACAGAAAATCAGTATGGTCCAAATGTAGGCTTTCTCCCCTCTTTGTTCATACTTCTTGTGTCTGAATTGGTGTTTGTGGTGCTTTTTCCTGAAAGGGATTTTCAGATCTGTGCCATCCCTTGATCCAGCAGCCTACAGTCAAGGGAAAGCCCCAGTGTTTCACGGTATGGTTTATGATGCTTTTCTTTCTGTGTAAACAAAGGCAGCTAGTACATCATAGTTACACCACAACACAAGTTTCCTTCTTACTACATTATTTCAGAAGAGTGGTGTGGGCTGTTGTTCAGCAGCAGTGTTCTGGACTGGACTGGACTCTTGGCTTTGATCCTGTCTTCACACCAGAGGGCAGCCCACATCACCACAGGATGTCTGTTCATCAGGGGCACTGAAAATATCCATGGAGTGGGAGGGGGGCACTTTTTTGGGGACAATGGCTCTTTAAGTGCTTCTCATCGACATGCATTGAAGAGTCCCACACCTTACAAACTGTGTCCTATACCTATAGAGACCTAGAGAGACTGTTTGCAGAAACAGATAATGGCTCTGCAATGGCTTGACCTTAGAGCAACAGTACACACTCCGGTAAATGACGTGACCTTTATTCAGAATGAGTTAGAGACCTCGCCTAAACATGACAACACAGGAGGTGGAAATACATGAATGCAAAAGCTAAATACAGTACATTTCTGTTTCAAGTACTTTAGATTTACTCAAAAAATTGCTTGATATTGCAAGTTTACCAAAACAAGTTGTGTCTCTAACTGTGGAGCACCACCTCAGTCCTGGTGATGTGAGGCATAATGACAATAAGTAAGGCTGTCAATAATTTTTTTCCCCCATGGACCTCACTCACTCACTGTCAGCAAATGTAGACATGATCAAATCGCCATTCTCAGTGCTGATTTAAATGGGGAAGAATGCTGATGTTCCCTTGTCTGTCAGCGTCTTGCATTTTCTTGTTTTTAGTTGAGAGCATCTTCAAGATTCTATACTTGGAGATAATGTCAACAAATGGTTGTATACAATTGCAATTTTCACATCAGTGTGTTATCACATATTTCAAACACAGGCAGCTTTTAAATATCTAAACTGTCCCGTCTGCTTCCAAAATGTCTTGCTACCAGAATTTAACCTCAAATAAACACTAGAAGATAACTGCATGCCAGAGTAGGCTATAAATCGTGTGTAGTAATCCAGAAATACTAAGATGGGGAAAAAAAATACTTTTTCTTTTCTTTTACTATCCTGAAGATGTAATCTGCCGCGGTGGTTGCTATGGGTCTTGGAGACGGGGAGGTCGCCGACGTGTCTAGGTGAGAAGGTGTCTGATTGGCTAATTATTGATGGCTCGTGAACTCTGCAGCCACTCTTGGAATGGCTTTCTGTTTGGCCCATTCTTGGTTACTTTCGGTAGCGGATGTATACTTGATTGAATGTACCAAGCTTGTCATAATTGAATGATATTGCTCGACGTTGTTTTTTCTGAACATAGCATTGTAACAAAAACATTTGGATCGATAGTGTCAGTGTAACTACAAAGCGTTATGCAATATCAAGAAGACGCAGGCACAATTTCCATGGAGTTCATGATGTACTTCTCAAAGAGGTACCAATTGTGAAACTTCATTTTGGATACTGATTAGGTTCATCGGCTCCTTTCTAGCTGGACAGGTGAGTTCTTCTTGTGGGTGTTTTAGAAGGAGAGTGTGAGTTAAGCCTATAAGTGTTTTTGAAGGAGAGTTGGGAGAGGCCTCATGAGATGGGGTCACATGCACTGCACAGACTGAAGTCTCCTAAATGCTTAGACTGCGTAAAGCGCTGCCAATGAAACTAACCGATATGTAATAATTTGTTAAAAGTTCAGGTTTGCTTTATTAATGTATTGCTCTATTCAATTTGTATGTGTGATTTGGATTCTTACCTTCACTTATAGACGGAATTGCAACTAGAAAGAAAGTTATGTGCACGATGTAGACCTTAAATCTTAAGGCCTTGGCTGCTTCTTTCGCCTCCATTTTATAATGCCCATTCTCAGGTCGGACACTAAAAAGTTCTGATTAAGTAGGCATACTGGAAAAGGTGCTCTTCGGTATCGGTCATATCATTCATTTTCAAATCTTCTCAGTTCGACATTTCTATAATGTATTTTAAATTGTAATATTTTGAGGTACTGGGTTTTTGATTTCAATGAGCTGTAAGCCATAATGATTCTAGAATACTCGAAGTTGTCACTTTTTGTAATAAATGACGGGGGGTTGGGGGGGGGGGAGGGAAAGAGAGAGATATAGCTTGTAGCCATATTTAGAAGACACGTAATGGGTAAGGCGTTAACTTTTTTTTAATCGGTGAAATCTCAAAAATGAACGCAAATGAATACTGGACAAAATTTCACTTTGACAATTTGCCTCCAGCCTCCTGGGAATATTGCTTTGTAAAAACCATACTGCGTACGGAAATAATCTCCTATAGCTGTACCAAATGCAGTGTCTGGTGCTCCGTCCTTTCCAGACCACGACCTAGTATTTCCATTTCTTGTTATACAATACGTTGTATATATTATCTGTGAACATTAGAAACGTTTCTAAACTGACAAATGTAGACGTATGCACTTGTGTGCACGTCATCCTCGTCGCAGGCTGGAACCATTGTTTGGAATTGGATGCGAGGGATCGTCGGAAGGTTTAAGAGCTGCACCAAACACGAGGCTTCTTTGAATGTGTGGTCTGTGTTATGTCTAATAACCAGCACAGTATGATTTATGTATGGTCCAGTTAACATCCATTTAGGTGCATGTGAATATACGTACAACGAAACACTTGAACCGGTAATGCAGTCATATTACCACCATCTGTGTGAAATGGATGGTACTTAGTGCAGTACTCTCGCTTGCCTCATCCAACTCATACTTACCTGGCAGGGGAGATACCATGATCACGAAGGTGGTTCACCCTTGGCGAGGCTCGGCCATTGCACAACCGGCCGTTGCTGACCCGAGCGAATTTCTCAAATGTAGAAATCTCGACTGCATAATTTGTGGTAGTTGGGGACTGCGTTCGCGCTATCCCCTGATATAATGTTCAAAGACAGTAATCATTCCTGAAACAGCTAGAACGATGGAGAGGAGCTATGCTTTGAATGGTTTTCAACATGTCGGAGTCTAGCATGCAGAGAGTTTTTACAGTACAACACATTGTTAATATAGAACAGTCAGAGTGCATAACAATGTCAACATTTAAGGATGTTTTGTCCCTGGCGTGTTTTATTCCTGTAAGTCAGTTTTTGTTTGAAATGCATTACTACTAGGAGGTCATTTTGTCGTTCTTCTAAGGTTTGAGTCCCATTCTACAATCATGATGGCAGGGACTCTGCTTACAGGAGTTGCTGTAATGCTAATGTAGCCAATTATAGTGCCATTTACTTTCTTGAGATCCTAGTAGCTATGTACACTCAAGAACATTCACAAATAAATATAGGTGCCAATTAACTCTCTTAACCAAATCCCCTCACTACAAGACTTCCTGAAATGTTTATTTATTTGATGCACTACACTCATGCCACATGTTGAGATTTTGGGCCAAACGAGTGTCTGTCAACAACTGAAAGTTTCACGCATCACAGATTCAGCAAGATAAGGTAGGCAATAGACAATGTTAGAGGCTTGACTCATGTGGCCCATTTCCAGCACTGGTTTTATTGAAATTGCTGAAACATTTCAATTATGCTCAAAAAACCTGATTAATGTGATATGATATGGATAGACAGGAACTTCATGACCAAGAATTGTATTCTGTGGAGACATCCAAATATGAGAGGAGTGAGGGAAGTCAGGGGAACAGATGGGGTCTTCAGAGGTAGAAGCTGGCCTGGTTGACTGAGGCCATTCTGGCGTCCAGCTCTGGGGCAGTCACCATGTTACTCAGGATTCTGTGGGGGGAAAAGAGGTGAAAAGGCAGAAAAAAAACTTGTACATTAATTCAATTCAATTACATTTTATTTATATAGCGCCATAACAATACAATTGCCTCTAGGCGCTTTACAGAGACCAGAGCCTGAACCCCCTTAGTGCATGCACAGTGGCAACAGGGGCAAGGAAAAACTCCCTGTTAGACAGGAAGAAACCTTAAGCAGAACCACGGCACATAAGGGGGGACCCATCTGCTTGAGGTCGGCCGGGTGGAGATAGGAAGGGGGGAAGGGGGAGGGTTGTGTGGCATTAATCTGAGAGTCCTTAGCTGGGTTACAGAATATAGTGTAATATTAAATAACCAACTTTAATACAAGAATAACAAAAGTTTAATAAGAATAAACTAGTTTAGTTTACAATGGCTAAAGGAATGGAGACAAATACATTCAGGCAAACACTGAGACCAATAAGGCATCCTCCACTTGAACCTACCTGCTGAAGCCGATGAGCAAATTCCTCCAGTTGTCTCTCACTGAAGATGAGACAGAGAAGCCACAGTATTAATACCCACAAGTCAACCTGCTCAGATGTGAAATACTTTCATCCTGCAAGAATTTTTCAGATATTTACAGCTACGCCAATACTTCTTAAAATAAATGGGTAAAAAAGAAGCAAGTACTGAGTCGAACAACATAATACAGTTGATCGCACAGACTTATACCAGTGGTTCTAAGTCAGTGATTTTATGACTACCAGGGAATAGTTAAGGGAAGAGGCAGTTCCACAAATTATATCAGAGAGAGATGGAAAAAAACTACTGGAAAAAATATCCCCCCAACAATGCATGGGAGAAGATAAGTGAAAATATGTCTTTGACTATCTGCTCATCTTATTGGAGTGATTTCTGTTGGAAAAACCTTGTCAGTTTTTTAATCACACCTAAATTAAAAATCACATCAAACATCACTGACACATACATGTTGGAGGGGTTGTGGGGAAGTGGTTGCAAGTCACTACCACATTTTGTTGGCCTGCCTGAAGATTGATAAGTTCTGGGAGAAACTATACAACAAATTTTAGATTTGCGAATTCCAAGATCATGTCTATCACTTCATTTGGGCGACATGCCAGAAGAACTACTAGAAATGATAGATACCAGTTGAAAATATTCACAGCAGCAGCAAAGAAAGCAATCACACGTAAATGGTTACAAACCGACTTACCTAATGTGGATAATTGGTTAGATATTATAAAGGAGATCCCATGAGATGGAGAGACTAACCTTTCTATTGCTATTGAGAAATGACTTGTATATCAGAAGATGAACAAAATGGAATCCATATGTGTTTAAGTAGGGTTGTGATTATTGGTTGTCTTTTGATATAATTTGCCATTTCATTTTCCTTCCTGCTGCATAATTTAAATACTTGCCTATGAATGCTGTAGCACATGTCACAATAATATGATGTACAAAAGTAGTTGTATGGTTGTTCAGTACCATTGTCCTTCACAGAAAAACTTCATAAAATCTAAGTTATAAAAAAATAAGTTAAAATTGATAATAAGTTAAAATACAAACACTTATCACCTTCATATCTTCCATTTTCTTGCTCTGTGTGGTGCTGAGAAGTCCCTCAATCGTGGATGTGGTCCTGTGGCATTTTGTTCTGAATAATTAAAAAGTTGTGTCACGACATGGAGTTGCTACACTAGGATGACTTTCTATGTAACAAATTCAATTTGGTTTACATTAACATTAAAGAGACATCACATCATTACACAACTTGACTTCATTTCAAGAGATTGGTGTATATATACAGTGCCACTTGAAAGTATGATTTTTCTATTCTCTTCTTCTCACCATTTTTCCATAGATGAAATGTCAGGTTTATTTTTATCAATTGTATGTACTTGTTTAGAGGGAATTGTGTGAGTAGCCACGTAATTGCAAAAGTAAGTGAACCCCCAACTGCATTGGTAAAGTCAAGCAGGTAACAGATTCGGAGAAACATATTTGGGTGCTTAATTAGTCAAACCAATCAATTGAGAGCTGGAATCTTTTGGAGATGGTCTTATAGCTTTCCCAAGACTGATGGGCTGTCAGTACCTTCCTCCTGATTTCCTCGGATATCTCCTTTCCTCTCGGCATTGTTGATCTGTGTGGGTACACCTTGGCACTACAGTAGTTTGGTTGGTTTCCTCTCTCTTTTAATCTGTGTTGCCCAACACTTTTCCTAACGATGTCTCATTTGATTGGTTTGCTTAATTGACTAATTAAGCACCCAAATGTGTTTTTTACCGAATCTGTTACCTACTTGACTTTACCAATGCAGCTGGGGGTTCACTTACTTTTGCAAATACACTAATTCCATTTTTCATGTAGTTTTTTAGCTACACAATTCCCTCCAAACAAGTACATGCAATTGATAAACATAAACCTGACATTTCATCTATGGATCAAGTTCTGGTAAACCTACCTTCAGCTCTTCAATTTCTGCCTCATGTCTCTGCTCCAAGAGCTGGCGTTCTCCTTTATCCCGTTTTGATCAGAACAAGAACAAGAACAAGATTTGACACAGCCATACAGTAAACACTTACAACCACATACTGATATAAACAACACAAATGAGATGCTCTACATTTCTATTACCAGAAATGAAGAGTTATTATTTAGTTTTAAATATGACACTATCAATAAAGCCTTTTCATGTAGTTGAATGGCACTTACCTCGTCTAGGGTAGGAGGATGAGACAAACAAGTCAGGCTCTGTATCATCAACACACTCAATTGACAGCTGAGAGACACATTTCAAAAGTTCAGCATTTTGAGGTATTATTGGTTATTATTGTAACATTTATTTTCACTTGTGTCAAACTGGGAACTGAGAAGTCACCCAATCGTGGATGTGGTCCTGTGACATTTTGTTCTGAATAATTAAAAAGTGTTGTCACGACATGGAGTTGCTATACTAGGATGACTTTCTATGTAACAAATTCAGGTTAAACAAACAACCAAAAATGAAAAAATGGCCAAACCCAAAGTGACAATTTGGTTTATATTAACATTAAAGACACAACACATCACATCACATCATTACACAACTTGACTTCATTTCAAGAGATTGGTGTTTATATACAGTGCCACTTGAAAGTATGTGAACTCCTTGAGCAGTTTTCTGTTGTTTTACCATGATTTTTCAATTTTCTTATCACCATTTTTCCATAGATGAAATGTCAGGTTTATTTTTATCAATTGTATGTACTTGTTTAGAGGGAATTGTGTGAGTAGCCACGTAAGTGAACCCCCAACTGCATTGGTAAAGTCAAGCAGGTAACAGATTCGGTGAAACATATTTGGGTGCTTAATTAGTCAAACTAATCAAATGAGAAATTGTAGGAAAAGGGTTGGGCAACACAGATTTAAAGAGAGAGGAAACCAACCAAACTACTGTATTGCCAAGGTGTACCACTACCCACACAGATCAACAATGCCGAGAGGAAAGGAGATATCCGAGGAAATCAGGAAGAAGGTACTGACAGCCCATCAGTCTTGAGAAAGCTATATGACCATCTCCAAATGATTCCAGCTCCATCCATCCACTGTAACATGCGTCTACAATCAGACGAAAATGTAATAGACATGACATTCATGGTCAGGTTGCTAAAAGGAAGCCTCTGCTCTCAAGAAAGAACAAAGCTGCCCGTTTCAACTTTTGCCAGAGAGCACTTGGACAAACCAGAGGCCTTCTGGAAGTCAATTCTCTGGACCGATGAGTCCAAGATAGAATTATTTGGTCACTATCAAAACTGCTTTGTTTGGAGAAAAGACAAAGAATTTTCGTCTGATTGTAGACGCACGTACATTTACCCCAGATGCTGCCAGAGAGGTCCGCAACTCTTTAGAGGTGATGTGTGGGTTGGCTTTTACCCAATTTCTTCTTCTTCTGGTGCTTCTTGGTGATGGTCTTTATGGCCGCCACTTCTAGGCATAGATGCGGTCATGTTGAATGCCCTCCATTTGTAAATTATTTGTCTTACAGTGGATGGATGGAGCTGGAATCTTTTGGAGATGGTCTTATAGCTTTCCCAAGACTGATGGGCTGTCAGTACCTTCCTCCTGATTTCCTCGGATATCTCCTTTCCTCTCGGCATTGTTGATCTGTGTGGGTACACCTTGGCACTACAGTAGTTTGGTTGGTTTCCTCTGTCTTTTAATCTGTGTTGCCCAACCCTTTTCCTAACGATGTCTTATTTGATTGGTTTGCTTAATTGACTAATTAAACACCCAAATGTGTTTCACCGAATCTGTTACCTACTTGACTTTACCAATGCAGCTGGGGGTTCACTTACTTTTGCAAATACACTAATTCAATTTTTCATGTAGTTTTTTGGCTACTCACACAATTCCCTCCAAACAAGTACATGCAATTGATAAACACAAACCTGACATTTCATCTATGGATCAAGTTCTGGTAAACCTACCTTCAGCTCTTCAATTACTGCCTCATGTCTCTGCTCCAAGAGCTGGCGTTCTCCTTTATCCCGTTTTGATAAGAACAAGAACAAGATTTGACACAGCCATACAGTAAACACTAACAACCACATACTGATATAAACAACACAAATGAGATGCTCTACATTTCTATTACCAGAAATGAAGAGTTATTATTTAGTTTTAAATATGACACTATCAATAAAGCCTTTTCATGTAGTTGAATGGCACTTACCTCGTCTAGGGTAGGAGGATGTGACAAACAAGTCAGGCTCTGTATCATCAACACACTCAATTGACAGCTGAGAGACACATTTCAAAAGTTCAGCATTTTGAGGTATTATTGGTTATTATTGTAACATTTATTTTCACTTGTGTCAAACTGGCTGCTTACACCTACATTGTACCATTTGGTGAATCACATCACAATCAGGCACCACATTGGCTTAATATGGGGGTTTAAGGGTTTACTTACTGGGGGATGGTACACCTCCCTGCATGTTCCCTGCAAGCGAGTGACATTGTATGTCAATACACAAATGCATGGCTGTTCTGTAATTCACAGCATGTCATTGTACAATTCAATTCAATTCAATTTTATTTATATAGTGCCATATCAATACTATGTCTCTAGGCACTTTACAGAGCCCAGAGCCTGAACCCCCTTAGTGCAAGCACAATGGCAACAGGGGCAAGAAAAAACTCCCTGTTAGCCAGGAAGGAACTTTAGCAAAACCACTGCACATAAGGGGGGACCTATCTGCTCGAGGTCAGCCGGGTGGAAATAGGAAGGGGGAGGGGAGGGTTGTGTGGCAGAGGGGGAAGGGAAACAACAGGGGTTGTACACAGCCAGCATTTGGTAAATGTATAATATACAGTATACTGACATCTGGTGGTAAATACATGATACAGGCAACACCAGTTTAGTTGGTATACACTGTGCTAATAGGGTTACTGTTACAGGGGTAAGGGGAGTAGGGGCAGAGAAACAAGTCAGTGGTGACAATAATATACAGTACACCCTTTGAAAGCATGTTTGAACGAAAACCTCTCTTATATGTGCCAGTTTGTTCTGGACGTTGATCTCTGAGTCTCTCTGGTCAAAGCTATGCTACTGGTCAACCTTCCTTGATCGACGTTATTTGCGCTAAGCCAATGCAAAGCGATCACACCTCTTTTGCATTTATCTGGGCAGAAAGATTCTATCATAGCATCGACTGATAACCGATCGAAAGATAACTGGAGAGATATTGATAAAGCAACATTATAAACGACTTAAAGTTACGTCTCAAATTGGCTGATATGCTACGCAGTTGCTTTCCAGGCTAATGCAGGCTACCTAGGCTAACACTTGAAACATTTGTTTCTTAATGTTTAAAATGTAATTTCTTAACGTGTTACATATAGTGTAGGCTTACCAACGGAAAACAACAAGTATTTCCCATTTTTCAACGTGGAATGTAGAACAATGAGATAACCTGCTTACGGAGATCTTTACTGCTCCTGTGTACGGTGCCAAGTGTACGGGGCTTCGTGTACGTGGTGGGGTGCACGTGGCGGTGCGCTCGGGCGGTGCGCACGCGCGGTGCGTACTAGTGACGTATACTTCATTGCTAGTCAACAATAGCTATACAGGAATGAAAATGAATTGTATTACTGTGACTTACCAGTTTACTGTTGACTGGGTGCCATTTTCTCCCAGAAATAAATAAATAATTTGACAAATTTCTACATCTCACAAAGCATTCCAATTTTACATCTGTTAACGATCCCTTGTTGAATCTTCGTCCACACCTGGATCAAGGTAGTCACTGTCTATCGAGGTAGCAACATATTCCATCAATGGGGGAAATCCATAAGCTCACAAATTAATAAAACATTATTAAACAGATATCCAAGGAGCCACTCCACAGTCAATGTTAAATACAGTAGTGTCCAGCTTCAGTGTTACCAGACGTACATCAAATGTCAAAGTGGGGATAGGGAACACAGGGATAGGGAACTTAATTTCCCTTAATTTGCATTCAATGTCGTTGTCCTGACAACATCACAATGTACAAAGGATTGTCTGTGCGGTTAGGCCTAGGCCTACTGACAGTTAAAGTCCATGAAGTTAGGTTTTCATAAAATTGTTGATAAACTGATGATCCATAAACAAAAACACATCAAGCAAAACTGTAAACAAATATTAATCACTAAAATAAATACATTAAAAAAAAATGTGATTCTTAAATTTACCAGAATATGTTCATTGTTAATGTGAGGATCTCTCTTTTTGTGTCTTGGAACCAGAACTATTAGACTCTGGTTGTTGGTTTTTGAAATAAATGACATTAAATGACATTGCTTGACCGTGTAGGTATTTGTCTGTTTTCTTACCGACTTTCAACCACGAGAATGAGTAAGATCTTTAATTAGAGTCTCAACAACGCATAGGCTAAGATTTTTAATTTAACAATTTTAAAAACTTTAAAGAAATAAATGACATTGCTTGACTGTGTAGCTATTTGTTTTGTCTCTGTGAGAATGAGTAAGATCTTTACTAAGAGTCTCAACAACGTTTATAGTAGGCTAGGGTCTTTGGTAAAAGTCTCATGTGTGCCTGCGCCACTGCCTCTATGAAATGCGGCGCGGAATGCCAGATTGAGTCCTAGGTGAGGCGCGCCTCATTCACAAAGTGGCGAGTCTCGCCCACTCGCGGAGTGCCATATCACGGTACGTGAACGCATTCACTCATTCACTAAGTGGCGAGTCTCGCCCACTGGCGGAGAGCCAGATCGCTTGAGGTTCGCGCCTCATTCACAAAGTGGCGAGTCTCGCCTACTGGCGGAGTGCCAGATCGAGTCATAGGCCTTACCTGGTTTGATACCATACTAAAGCATATAAATGAAACTTAGGGGGCGGCAAATGTTTTTAGGAAATTAAATGTCAAAATGCTTTACCCCTGTATGGATTAAACTAAAGTAATATTCTTTCGTCCGTGATATTATATAGAGCAGTATTCCTGGGTTTTTACTTTTAATTTTCCATCCAGAAATCGAGACCGGAAGCGACCTTCTGATAGGTTAAATTCACGCTGCTCGAACATGTGACGCTGAAACACTTGGGTCAGCTGATCATTGGCGGGGCTGTCATATGATCACTCGCTTGTTGTGAGTCCTAAAAAAGTGGAAGATGGATTTTGTTGTACTTCCCACAGTTCCGTTTTATACATTTATTTTATTTTTACTCATACATACTACAAGTGGGCTTGTTGGATATGGCGAATATCGACGCAATGTACGTTGAGTGAACCAGTAAGGTGATATTAGGCTTTTGATTCCCAATCTTTACATGGTAGCATGTGTAACGTTAGCCTACGTGTAAGTTGTACGTTACCAATCTTTCAATCTATTTATTGGCCTGGTGTTTGTTGTCAGGTTGAGTAAAAATACAGCTTGCTGATCTATCTTTAATGCTATATCCACATTATTTAGCTACTAGATAGCTAACTAGCCTACATAGTTATTGGTGTATTTTAGCTGGTTCCATACATGTGACGATAAAACTTTAATGTCGACAGCGGACAGGCGTATATTCATAGTAAGATTTAGGCTATTTACATAAAGCTCAGAACTACGAACTCCTCTTCGGAGCTCAGACTCGAGCTAGTGCAACATTCGAGGAAACCTGCAGCTCATACTTCCGGCTTTAATTCGATCGAACAAAATGTAAACACATACCATGACTCATCGGTGTATTTTCCTTTTGTTTGTAGGGTACCAAAAAATATTATTCTTTATTTTCATTTTGCCTTTTCATACATCTTATGCAGTTAAAAGGGTTTATAATATTTGGTGTTGCTAGGCTCTGGATTTGGATTTTCGTCGCCATATTGATAATGCTGTCAAATTGGTTATAGGGAGTAGTAGTCTAGTCGCCCCCTGGTGGGTTCGTTTGTGACGCTTAGGGAAATCAATGGGATTCTTCATAGGGACGTTTTTACAAAGGTTAATGAAATGGCTTTCGTGACATATATGCTTTGAGATGAAATCTAATGATTCTAGTAAGCATAGCTTATTTTCAGCCACAATTGAAATGGTATTGAATCTTAGTGTAACAAGGTGAACTGAATATGTTGCTTACATGAAGGCCAACTCACTAATGAGCAACTCATCACAACCACTCTGATCCGTTGCTACATTCCTATTGGTTGGTTTAAGCAGCAGTCACATTGTGAGATGGCCATTCTACATTTCTGACACTGTCATAAGACCTTGATCACAAGACCGTCCCAGCAGCCATCTTCAAACCTCTCTCACAGACAGTGGCGGCTCCTAGCTGAAGCCAGGTTCCTTAAAAATATATGACAAAAGGCATACAAATCTCTGTAACAATACCACATGTGAAATAACTTTAATGAAACCTTACGTGACATTATATTCCAATTTTTCACCCTGACTACGGTGACAGGATTTCTTTCCAAGTTATATCGTTGTAACTAAGTCTCGTTCTAAAGTAGCCTTGGCATGCACCTACATCCCATGCTGTCAAAGGGAAGTGAGACTTGGTTCACGTACACTTGGACTCCTCTCACATTTGTGCCAATCACCATTGAGTGTTGTACAACCACTCTGACTGGATCCGAACACCATTAAGTGTTGTACCACTCTGACTGGATTGTGAAAGAGAGTAAACAGTTGGTGTGTAAAGGAAACCCACAAATGTTAGGCTTCCATGAAAACATAGGCATGTTGGCAGGGGAAGGGGAATGAAACCTGGTGTCTTCACATCAATCAGATCAGAAACATAGTTACGCTATCAAGAGGAAATGACAAACTATTAAACTGAATGTCGTCCATTGAGTTAAGTCAATGAAATGCCTTTGTAAACATGCGTTAATTAAACACATGTACTGTACATCTGGTCATGATACCTCATGAATAATGAAACAGATGAATAGGTCTGAGACACATATGGCAAGACACTGTTTTCATAAACAAAAAGTTAGATTTAAGTTTGCAGTTTGCGGTAGAGTTAAATTAAAGTAATATTCCCAATCATGGTTCACAGCATAGGTCTTCTTATGTCTATGGTTAAATGGGTAATAGGTCATTTGTCTCTGACGGCCACGGCCGCTTTATCTGAATTTCTCCAACTAAATTAGCATAATATGCCACATCATTGTCCACAGGCTAAGAGGTCATCTGTCTCTCGCCCTAAGACCGCTTTCAAGTCAGTGCTTTATTGGCTACGATTTTATTTTGATTATAAGACATCCACCATATGCCATACATATTTTTAAGCTGCCTCCTTATTTGGGCTAGATTCTTTTTTATTAAAGAGTACCGTTCCACACTATTTGCAGTATACACTATATAATTATATAGCAAACTAAGAACAATAGCACATTGAGTTACCAGAGTTATGTTTGTGTAGAAGCTACGAAACGGCAACAAAGTCATAGAAGGATATTTTGGAGGAATTTCTTATAATTCGTGTAATAAGCGTGATAATGTATAGGCAGCTGGTCGTTATCGGCAAATAAATCCCTTATACTTATACTGTCTGTTATGATTTCATGTAAACTGGCAGCTTCTTATGCTTAATCACTCTATAAATTCTGTTATGTGTGTAAATTGTCTTTAGGTGTCCATGGAGCTGAACCCTGGTCAGGAGGAACCTTCCATAGGAGCTGGGGTGGTTCATGTGCGTTCAGTGGGCTCAGGCGACACACTCCACTTCCTATTCTGCAGCCATGAAGCGCCTGCATTGATGCTGGTGCACACCAACTCCTCTTCTTCTGCTGTGCACATAGACTGGGAGGCCTTTCTGAACGGCAACTACTCAGGTAGCCTGAAGGTGGTGCCAGAGAGCAGTGTGCAGTTCAGCAGTGCAGTGGTGTTTACCAGGGTGAGTGGGCTGCTTTAAAAGCATGGAAGGGTTATAATTTAATTGGCTGTTGAGCTCAGATATCAACAACCTTTGGCTACAATCACAGACTGTACATTAACAAAATCACATACACATACAAATCCACATACATTAACAGAGTCACATACACATACAAAATCACATACACATACAAAATCACATACATTAACAGAATCACATATATTAAGAATGAAACAGTCAGTTTCAGGGCATATGGCTTTGGCATTTTAAAATGTTTGACGAGCTGCAATTATGCATTTACGAGTCCTGTTCGTATACATTATTCCTTACTTAACGTCATTAACATAGTATAAATATCTAAATGTCTAGCTGTCTGCAATTTAGTCCTTTGTGATATGCACTTGTGGGAGTGACATGTGCGTCACATTAGATTGAGCGCTGAATGTAAACCTTGGCAATGTATATGGTTGTCTTCTCTCATACAGTTGTGGGAATATGATGATGTGAATGATACTGCAGACCCTGAACACCTGGGCCCATCCAGCTTCTTTCCACCGTACGAGCTGCAGGACTTCAGTTGGGACGATCTCAACGCAACCATCAACCTCACCAACCACTCAGTCACACTTTGTGGCCGGAACAGCTCCAACAGTTTCAGAAATGGCTCCGTCTGCCTGGCTGTAAGTGCTACTAGATTGCGTCATGATGCCCCTCTTCCATCAATCAATTCATAGGAATTTTTAGAATTTGCATTTGAAGAAAGTTGCTTCAAGTCACTTGAGAAATATTTTTTTCAATGATATCGTATTTAAGTAACCTAAATTGATCACAAAAATAGAATAGACATTGTTAATGTTATAAATAATCGGCATAGCTTGAAACCGCTTATTTTTCCTGCAATATCTACAAAAGCCCAATTTCTGTAACCATCATTCCTGTGTTCTAATAGATTTTGTTGGCTAAACCTGAATTATCATTAGAAAACCCATGGCTATTCCATGCAAGAATCTGGCAAGTAACTGAAGATGAACCCAGGTGTTTCCTTTAAGACAGTGTAAACTGGCTCTATCTAGCAAAGAAAGAAGATAGCTAAAGCAGACACCGACCAGTAAAAGGAAATAAATGATGGTAACCAGCAGTTTAATTATGAGCGCTGTTTATTCTAAGAAAGCTTTTCAGAAAAAGAAAAGACGCAAGGGGGAGGATGGATAGAAAATGGAGGATAAATGGAAAACTGTGTTATGGTCTCTTTATAACACATTTTCCATATCTGCTTTAGCTTTCTTCTTGTGGACTTGAGAACTTGGGTTATTTATGTCATGGTCAAGATACTATTAGCCATTTAAGCAATATAGCACTCGTGGGAGTGGGGTAGGTAAGGGATAATCCCACGGGTGGTGTTTGGCCGTTGCCACCGAGGCCGCAGGCCGAGTGGTGTAGGCAACAACACCCGTGGGATTATCCCATACCTACCCCACTCCCACGAGTGCTATATTGCTTTTATAAAACAATTCTACCGTCAACAAATGAACATTTCAACACGAAGTTATTGATTAAAAATGGTTTATTTCGCCATTGTTTCTCCGCAACAAAAAATTGTTCCATTGTCAACGTCTTGGTTTGGAATTTTAAATTAACGGTTAACATCAACGCAAATTTTTCATCGCGGAGTGATTTATTATTAGCTGTGAAAAGTCCCGTAACTGTTGGTATGTTGACGAATAACTTATAGCATGGAACATCTCTCGTCCATTCAGAAACAGCTAAATTACGCGATTGAACCCAATTGTTTTATAATATTCTACATCTGCTGTCTCCACAGTTCTCTGCATTTGAGTCTGCAGGACGAGGCAGTGTGTGGCCAGGCCTCCTACACAATGCCAACTCCTCCCAGCTGCGTATATGGCTGGATAATGTGACCCCAAGGTCAAACCAGTCTCGCTTCGCTCTGGAGCTCCAGTCTGTGAGCAGTGCGGCGCAGCGGGGCCAGGTGGATGTGCTCAGGTCTATTGATGATGAATACACACCCTCCATATTCAAGGTCAGACCTCACTCCAGACTGTCAATGCAGTGCTAACTCTGACCATTCTAACATTAGGTTTGCTGAAAATCTGTCAGGATTTGGATTCTGTCACTATATACCATCCTGTCATCAAAGCAGTTTCTTTGAAGATGCCAGAAAATTGTTAAATTGTTTGGACACATAAACATTAACAAGCATAAACATGAAGAGCATCTGTTCCTTAATCCTTAATGATAATAATAATTATAACAAAAACAGTAAAAACAACAACAATTGTGGGTGTATTTATTAACAATAATAAATAAAAATGCATGATAAAATAAATACATACATTTCAAACTTTGACCCATAGATTTAAAATTCGAAACTTTTTTACTTTTCCGGTATATGCCCCATATTCCCCATCTAAACGGCTGAGGTTTGATATGTTTACATGATGAAAGAAGCTCTAGTGGTGGCCTTCCTTTTACAGACAAGAGCTTGAAGTGCTATAAGATGAATGTGTGTGTGCTGATCACTAATGCTCGGCCATGTTCCTTGTATCTCAGGTGTCTCAGTGGGTCTCGTCTCCCAGCAACGCCTCCTCCACAGTTCTGGGGTACACCCAGTGGAAGCCGGTGGCCTATCGGACAGCACAGCCCAAATTTGAGGATGCCACTCCCTGCCGGCATTCCAACCCTGTCCTTGTCTCTCAGCTGCCGCCCTCCGGGTGGGTCCGAGCATTCTTCAGAGATGGGCAGCAGACCTCTGCACTCAACATCACTTTCAGTATTGCCGGAGATCCCTTTTACAACGTCACCAACTACCTCAGCTGGTGGGTCATACACCGGAGTCCCCTTGGATACCGCTTTATCTCTCTTTTACTGTCATTAGCCATACTATTTTTAGTAACTATGCTTTTGTTATGGGCTGTTTTTAACTATGTAGCACTCTGAGATTCTGTTTGAATGGAGAGTGCACTACAAATTAAATGAATTATTATTATTATTATTATTTTGTTTAGAACTTGAAGGAGTTATGTTTTAACATGTTTTAAGCATCTTTTTGTCATCTCTCACTCCCCATCTCTCTCTCCCCTCTTCCTCCATCTCTCCCTCAGGTCTATGTTGGTGGGGTTGGGTCCTCCCCCGCTAGACTCTTTCTCTCCACTGGTGTTGAGCATCATGGCCGTGGGGCTGGGGACTCCCCTGGCCCTCATCCTCTTTGGGGGGGCTGGGGCCTGCATCTTCAAGAAAGGCCAGCATCCACAGGGCTATGAGCCAATCAACTAGGACTATTCACTTGAAGACATGCATCTTCACTTGCACACACACACACACACACACACATGCACACACACACACACACCCCAAAATTGGGATGTTGGGCATTTCAATTGAGAATTTATAGGTCATATCTTTGCATAGAAGCTTTATTCTGCTTGGTTAGTGTGTGAGGATATCCTTTTTTTCTGGCAAGCAAGTTTAGCCTTAATTTGATTTCTGTGTGAGGAGCGTTATTCCTCAAATACTGCCTAATTATACAAGATCTACGCAATTTCTGCTCGTTCAGGCAGAACCTCTGGTTATTCGATTTTTCAAATCAATGCATTAGCTTGATGAGCATAGCAGGATAGAACGTCTGAGATACGTGCAGACTCCTGTGTGGTGTCGAAGTCAAAACCATTATGAGCAGGTGGAATGGAAGCTACCAGGTATAAGCCTCCTTCCTGGCCACTTTAACAGAGAAGTGTTTGTGAATGCTAACACCAGGGGTTTGCTTTCATTTGACTTATGTCAAAGTCCAGTGCGGAACAGGTTACACTGATGCTGTGTTCTGGGTTGGGAATGGGGTTTAGAGTGAGTTTTACTGAGCAGGTAGAAACCTGAGCTGTGTGTTAATGTGTGCCTTGCACTATATGAGACATGCTACTGACACCAGGCACGCAAACACGTACAGAGCAGGACCTTACAGTAGTAGCTGTACAGAACTGAATTTGCAATTTTTTCTAACTGATGATTGGCCATTTTGAATGTGTCACGTCATGCAAGATGAATGACCTGGGATGTACATCTGAACTCAACATTATTCAACCCCCTTAATCCTGAAGACATAGTGATTTGCAGTCAGTCTAAAAATATTTCATATATATTAAACCTAATCAGAAAGGATTGGTTTTTTTTTTCACATGAAAGATGTCTGTGTAAAAAAAAATGATTCAACCCCCTGACCAGTATTACATGGATCAATTTTTGCACTTGAAAACCTTCTAGAAACATTTGTGGAAGGTGATCCCTTGGTGATACCTCCCTGGTGGTATTTCAGCCCACTCCTGATGTGTAAAAGCTTCCAGCTTAGCAGTGAATCAGCTGAACTCATTCTTGTTTTACACAGCAATTCAACCTAATGCACAGCTGTGTGTGTTTATGTGTGTTTAACTCATTAAACCTCCATGTACCTCAGTGGTACAGTTCTAACGGGTTAAATCAGGGGTCTTCAAAGTTTTTCAGGCCAGGGACCCCCAAACTGATGGCGAGATGAGCAGGGACCCCCTACTATATCAATTGCCTAAAATTTTGTTTATAATATACTGGGCCTAGTGCCAAATAAACATAGCTACCCTGTTATTGTGTGTTCAATACTAAGCTATTCAAATAATACAAAGGTTAATATATTCATTAACATTTGTATGTTTTAACATTGAATTTAACGTAACATTTTTGAACAACGAATTTAACTTAACATTTTTGAACAACGAATTTAACTTAACATTTTTTAACATTGAATTGAATTCAACATTTAACAACATGAAAGGTACAGGGTGGCCGGGCCACTGCCATTTATTAACATACATCTTGCAAACAACTCTGAGCTAACAATATATAACAACTTATTTTTCAGTTACAATTATTTTTCAGTTACAATTAACGTTTTTTGACCTTGTACAGTGTCTATTTCTCTTTATTTATTTTTAAAAATCTAAGCAAAAAAATGTCAAACTAACAATTTATAGGTACAAACAAGAACAGCTACGGAGTTTGGTCCGCCATCTTTTATTTTTGATCTTCGCGCTATTAAGACTTGAGCAGAAACGCGATCTGATTGGCTAGTGCCTGTGCTGTCGTATTTGCATGAAAGGTGCTGTGAGTGAACCAGTGCCCAGCTTGAGAGAGCTCCTGTGGGTAGCTGAATGTGTCGATTGGACTGAAAGATAACGTCTTCTGGATCAATTTATACGTTCGCTACAATATTTTGGATTTATGTTAATGTAAATTTAAAGGGAATAAATACAATTCTGATTCGGAAGACATTTAAATTTGGGGGGAAAAAAATTGGTTGAATTTTTTTTTTTTTTTAGAAATATAAAAAATTATTGTCTTATCAACCAAAGATTTCGCGACCCCCCTGCAGTACCTCCGCGGACCCCCTGTTTGAAGACCCCTGGGTTAAATTATTTCTCATTCTAACCTCATTTGTGTACCTCAAACTTTCTTTGCTTGAATAATTTTGAGTGCAGGTGTCCGTGGTCAAAACATCCTTTGTCATGCACAAAATCTTGAAATAAAAACCTTTTTGCATCAGTAGGTTCCTGTTTCCAACATTGTTGTAATGGTGTCTGACTGTGTAGTTTCAGACATTACAGAGGGCATCTGATTTTCATGTGATTATCTGTTTTACTGTGTTTACCTTTCTCTCACCTACCATTTACACACTCTACCTCTGGGTCCAGAAGAGCTGGACACCTTGTTTGTAACCTCATTTTCTAGAGGATACGCTTAATCAAATTGAGCTCTTCACAAAAATAATGCTGATACTGAAAACGAGTGTCACAGAGTAACAGTTTTGGTCATGTATGTGTTGCCCCTCCGAAGGAAACGTATATTTTTAAATAGTATTACGGCTGCAGAACTTCATGTATGCCTGTAAGCGTCCAGGGGACAGGGACATGACGGCGATGGTTAGTGAGAGTTTAAAATGATATAGGCAAAATGTGCGTCCAGGGGACAGGTGTGGCAGCGGCCTGCCTTGGACACTTAAATCTTGATATGCGCTGATTTGACCGTTTTGCTCACTCAATGTATGCAGGCTGACCTATAGAAGATGTATGGTGGATAGGTATGTGTGACATGCCTTCACAATGATTACTGCTGTCACAACAAGTGACAAGTCACAACAACCCACAATCTTATCTCAGTTTCAATAATGCATTCACACCCCTCTCAGACTTCTCAACGTACAAAAAAGAGCATCTGAATCAGAAATGTACTTAATAGCATCTTTATTTCCAGATCAGAGGTTCTGTGATCCTGGTAGGGATGAAGCGGGCCAAAGCTCATACCAGAGCCCCAGAGGTAGTTAAGTGAGGGCAGGAGAGAGAGGGGGGGAGAGAGGGCATGAGGATAAAGAGATTTAAATCTAGGATCAAACACGAGGGCAGGCTCGGTTACAGTGAGATAATAGTTATAGTAAGATAGGCACGTGCACAGACATTTTGGGGGGCAGGTGCTCAAACCAAGAAAAAGGGCACCCATCGCCAAAACTATTAATAAAGTTGAAAATAATAATAATTATAAGTAAATATATAAAAAACACATTTGTTTTACTAGTCGGCCTGATCCAAGATAAAAGCTGAGCTGCTTGCTGCAGTTCCCTGTCCTTATGGATTTGTCTGATGCTGCGGGTCAGAGAAGAAGTAGGATGCAGCCGTTTGGCCTGGCGCTCAACTCCAACACCATGCTCAACACTGCAGGAGCACTAGGAGGAGGAGGGGCGCGGCAGGGGCTTGTGAGCGCTGCGGAGAATGTCGGGGCGAAATGTTCACAATTACTCAAAAAAATGCCCGGTCAGATATCAAAGCACATTTTGGAAAAATTGATGACAGAGAGAGTAATTTTGATTCTGAAATATTGATTACTGAAGAAAAAATTGGGCTCCAGCGGAAAGGGCACTTTTTTCATCCCGGGCAAAAGGGCAGGTGCTTGAGCAGCACTAGGGGTCTATCTGTGCACGTGCCCGATGATATGGCATTTTATGTCTAAATTGATACAGGGCTGGGGGCAGACTCCCTCTTCTCTAGTGTTCTGTTTTGATTATTTAGGTGAGGGTTTGGGGCAAAGTGTTCCTCCTTGCTCTCGCCAGCGGTTGACCTTAAGTTGACCTAGAAGCATGCCCTGAAGAATCTCCTCCTGCCGGTCTGGGATTCATTCTGACCTCTGCTCTCTGTTTCGGCCCGTTTTGCCTCGCGCTGTTCTTTTGCTTCTGCCTTTTCCTGCTCTTTCTTTTCCTTTATTTGCATTTGCTCTCTCTGCTTTTTCAATTGAATTTGCCTTTTCTTCTCTTCCCTCATCTCAGCCTGTTGAATCTTTTCCATTTTCTCTCTATTCTTTTTCTCCAGCTTTGATGTCTCTTTTAATTCAGCCTGAACTAGTCTGGCCTCCTTCTCCTTGGCCTCATTTCTGATCTTGTCAATCGTTTTCTTATACTTCAGGTTAATTTTATCCTGAGCTGCATTCTTTGACAGTATCAATGTCTCAATGTCTTTGCTAAGGCAGCAATTCTGAATGTTGAGACAGAAACACAGTTACATTTTGAAGACTTCAAAGCATAGCAGATAAGAAAAGGCAGTTTTAAAAGGAACAAACATGTATACTACCTGAAGATCAGCATTGAAGAAGGCCTTATTCCCCTGGAGTTCCCTCCATTCATTACGAATCCTCCACTTCAGGAAAACGTTTGGCATGCTCTTCATATGGCCATCTGTGGATATTTCTGAAGCCTGAGGAATGAAAAGAGACAAAGGAATCCAAAGATGAAGTTAAGCCCTGTCAAGGCAGTGCTGTACTCAAACAATAGAATTTCACGGTAAGTGAGATTAATTAATTTCATGTAAAAAAGAAGAATGAATTACATTTCCAAACATCCATGTCTCAGCCTGAGTCCTCAATTCTGACATCAGCCTCTGTTTGATGACAGCTGTGTTCAAGGCTTCAGACAAGACAAGGTCTTCCATTTGCTTGGACCTCATTTGCAAGATCTTTGAGGCCTGCTGCACGCTCACTTTAAATTCATCCCTTTCCTTTTCAAGAGATGAGATTATCTCATGTTTCACCCTCAGCATTAGATTCAAGTCAGATGTGGCACCCTGGTAATGTTCCTCCATTGCTTTAAGCTGCTGGTCCCTGGAGGCCACCAGAGTTTCCACCTCCTTCATTAAAGCCTCTGTCGCCTTCTTGCTGGATGTGTCTTTCTCTTCTTCATCCCTTTTCATCTGTGCAATGAGGCTCTTGTGTTCAGCCTCCATTTGCTCCCTCTCTTCCAGCCTCTCCATGGTTTCTTTCTTGATCCTTTCAGCCATTCCTTCAACAGCAGCCTGACATTTTATTTGCTCCTCCTTGCGAGCAGCTTCTACCTCCAACTTCAATTTCTCTTTCTCCATCTGCCACTGCTGTTGCTCCAACCTCCTATCTCCCTCCAAAGCCTCGATGGTTTCTTTCTTGATCCTTTCTGCCATTCCTTCAACGGCCCCCTGACATTTTATTTGCTCCTCCTTGCGAGCAGCTTCAATCTCCAACTTCAATTTCTCTTTCTCCATCTGCCACTGCTGTTGCTCCAACCTCCTATCTCCCTCCATAGCCTCGATATCAGAGAGCAGTATGTTCAAGGCATTTTTCGCCACTTCATCCTGGTCTGCGAGGACACTTCCTAACTCCTTTCTCATAGGCTCAGTCAACTGAGTGTTAAAGCTTGCACTAAACTCGTCCATCTAAACATTGAAAAGCAAAACATTGTAAGTACATCAAATATAATGTTATCCCTCAGCGAAGACTAAAGAATTGGCTGTGACATGATCTGGAAAATGGCTGACTAGAATCTCTGAGAACACTTTAATGTAAGACCCTTGGTAACCAATAACAGTTTACCATTCATTATACTCTGATAGGTATGATGGTCCCATATGTTTTCCATTCAGACCATGTTTGATCTACCTAAAGGAAACTCACCTTGTTTCACTGCCGTAGCCTATGTAGTCTCTGTTTTCTTGTTCCAGTATGTGTAAATAATAAGCCACTTAATTGTCTTGTTGCAAAAACTGACAATCAAGTTTGACCATCCGATTTTATAGCTACTGAGCGTGACGTAGCAATGCCAGTCAAATGACGTGGCAATGCACATTATGACGTTACACCTGACCCAAATGTGCCTTCCTGCAGGTAGAAACGTTAACAATAAAAAGCAAAGTTTATACAAATTTGGATATTTATTTCTTCTACGGAGGAAGTATTTCAGATTAATCTCAGTTCTTTCATTCTCTTCTTGATACTATGATAATGTTACAAAATTCAGTTCTTGATTTTCCTTTGAAATATTCCATTCCACTGTAGGCATGGGTCTCTGGGGCTAAAGCCCCGGTTATTTTATGACAAGCCCCGGATCTCAAAATAATGATATTTAAAAAGTGCCCCGTATTATTCTGATAATTCAATAAAGACTTCGGAAATAATATGACATCGTTGATTAAAGTGCAACCGCACCCCGTCAACGGACATATGCTTAAATGTTTGACGAGCTGCAATTATGCATTTATGAGTCCTGTTCGCGTACATTATTCCTTACTTAACATCATTGACATAGTATAAATATCTAAATTTCTAGCTGTCTGCAATTTAGTCCTTTGTGATATGCACTTGTGGGAGTGACATGTGCGTCACATTAGATTGAGCACTGAATGTAAACCTTGGCAATGGTTGTCTTCTCTCATACAGTTGTGGGTATATGACGTGAATGATACTGCAGACCCTGAACACCTCGGCCCATCCAGCTTCTTTCCACCGTACGAGCTGCAGGACTTCAGTTGGGACGATCTCAATGCAACCATCAACCTCACCAACCACTCAGTCACACTTTGTGGCCGGAACAGCTCCAACAGTTTCAATAATGGGTAATGGCTCCCTCTGCCTGGCTGTAAGTGCTACTAGATTGCGTTATGATGCCCCTCTTCCATCAACCATTCATAGGAATTTTTAGAATTTGCATTTGAAGAAATCTGCTTCAAGTCACTTGAGAAATATTTTTGTTTAATTATATCCTATTTAAATAACCTACATTTATCACAAAAATAGAATAGACATTGTTAATGTTATAAATAATTGGCATAGCTTTTTTCCTGCAATGTCTACAAAAGCCCAATTTCTGTAACCATCATTCTTGTGTTCTATTACATTTTGTTGGCTAAACCTGAATTATCATTAGAAAACCCATGGCTATTCCATGCAAGATTCTGGCAAGTAACTGAAGATGAACCCAGGTGTTTCCTTAAAGACAGTGTAAACTGGCTCTAACTAGCAAAGAAAGAAGAAAGCTAAAGCGGACACTGACCAGTAAAAGGAAATAAATGATGATAACCAGCAGTTAAGTGAGTGAGCGCTGTTTATTCTAAGAAAGCTTTTCAGAAAAAGAAAAGACGCAAGGGGGAAGATGGATAGAAAATGGAGGATGAATGGAAAACGGTGCTATGGTCTCTTTATAACACATTTTCCATATCTGCTTTAGCTTTCTTCTTGTGGACTTGAGAACTTGGGTTATTTATGTCATGGTCAATATACTATCAGTCATTATTCTACATCTGCCGTCTTGTAATATGTGTTTTAGGCTAAGATTCCTATGGTGTTGTTTAGTAAGTTAGCAGATGCTACATATGCGCAGCTATTTATCGTAGCCCGACCTATTGTCCCGCACGACCTATTATCCCGCAAGCGCTGGTACACGTTACTTAATATTGATTTCGGTGTCATCCAGGATCGCAGATTTCGGAAAACTCAAGTCCCTGCCCAAAAAGGGTATTTAAATTAGCTTTGTAGCAAAAATTGCACATCTACAGCGTATTGAAGTGTATAAGATAGTGTTGTAATACTGCGTGTACAAACCAGCCTGATACAAATAGTAGAATTTTGATTTCGCGACATTCGGTGTAAATTCTTTTTCTTGTTGAGCTTGATTCCCAATGGCATTTTACATCAATGCGGGATAATAGGTCGTCGCCAACTTTGTTGCCATTTCGCGACTGTACAAAACAAATCGGAAAATACGTTAAGAAATGTTCCTGCTGAGAGTCAAACAAGACTTCGTGCATGTTCTACACACCTGTCACTTCTGAAATATGTAAGGTTGATTCATTAAACCATATTTATATTGATAAAAACATATTTGTTAAGCGGATATTTTGGTGGCCCGCGGGATAATAGGTCGCGTTACTAGACCGTCATTGAGACAAATTAATTAAGAATTGTTTTAATTTGTGTCCACAGTTTTACAGCTTGAAAATAAAGTATACATGATTAAGAAAGGAAGACAGTCCATCTACAATTCCTTGCCTATATCGATATTCTCCGTTTTTGAGTTGTTAACTTGCTGGATAGCCAAGTCAAACTTGGCAAGGCCAGTCACAAGTCCTGTCCGTATACATTATTCCTTACTTAACATCATTGACATAGTATAAATATCTAAATGTGTAGCTGTCTGCAATGTAGTCCTTTGTGATATGCACTTGTGGGAGTGACATGTGCGTCACATTAGATTGAGCACTGAATGTAAACCTTGGCAATGTATATGTTTGTCTTCTCTCATACAGTTGTGGGAATATGATGACGTGAATGATACGGTAGACCCTGAACACCTCGGCCCATCCAGCTTCTTTCCACCGTACGAGCTGCAGGACTTCAGTTGGGACGATCTCAATGCAACCATCAACCTCACCAACCACTCAGTCACACTTTGTGGCCGGAACAGCTCCAACAGTTTCAGAAATGGCTCCCTCTGCCTGGCTGTAAGTGCTACTAAATTGCGCTATGATGCCCCACTTCCATCAATCAACTCATAGGAATTTTTTGAATATGCTTTTGAAGAAAGTTGCTTCAAGTCACTTGAGAAATATTTTTTTCAATTATATCCTATTTAAATAACCTAAATTGATCACAAAAATAGAATAGACATTGTTAATGTTATAAATAATTGGCATAGCTTGAAACTGCTTATTTTTACTGCAATATCTACAAAAGCCCAATTTCTGTAACCATCATTCTTGTGTTCTAATACATTTTGTTGGCTAAACCTGAATTATCAATAGAAAACCCATGGCTATTCCATGCAAGAATCTGGCAAGTTACTGAAGATGAACCCAGGTGTTTCCTTAAAGACAGTGTAAACTGGCTGTAACTAGCAAAGAAAGAAGATAGCTAAAGCGGACACTGACCAGTAAAAGGAAACAAATGATGATAACCAGCAGTTAGTGAGCGCTGTTTATTCTAAGAAAGCTTTTCAGAAAAAGAAAAGACGCAAGGGGGAGGATGCATACAAAATGGAGGATGAATGGAAAACTGTGTTATGGTCTCTTTATAACACATTTTCCATATCTGCTTTAGCTTTCTTCTTGTGGACTTGAAAACTTGGGTTATTTATGTCATGGTCAAGATACAATTAGTCATTATTCTGCATCTGCTGTCTCCACAGTTCTCAGCATTTTGGTCTGCAGGACGATGGGATGTTTTTTTGTCTTAAAGTTATGGTTGTCAATACATGATATGTTTTTATTATTTGTGTCGTGATCAAGATTCTTAAGTCATTATTCTGTTGAGTTTATATAGGAAACACTGGGGTTGTCAATACATGATATGTTTTTATTATTTATGTCGTGGTCAAGATTCTTAAGTCATTATTCTACATCTGCTGTCTCCACAGTTCTCAGCATTTGGTTCTGCAGGACGAGGCAGTGTGTGGCCAGGCCTCCTGCACAATGCCAACTCCTCCCAGCTGCGTGTATGGCTGGATAATGTGACCCCAAGGTCAAACCAGTCTCGCTTCGCTCTGGAGCTCCAGTCTGTGAGCAGTGCGGCGCAGCGGGGCCAGGTGGATGTGCTCAGGTCTATTGATGATGAATACACACCCTCCATATTCAAGGTCAGACCTCACTCCAGACTGTCAATGCAGTGCTAACTCTGACCATTCCAACATTAGGTTTGCTGAAAATATGTCAGGATTTGGATTCTGTCACTATTGAGTTCCTGCGCCTGTCGTCATAGTTGCTGGTCGCGTGCCGAAAAACGATGGGCGTAGCCATTTTGGCAGTAATCGCGTCAGTTATCTGGCAGTCACTGACTGGCTGTCACGGCTTCAGTTGACTGTCATTTAGCCGTTGGGAGTGATTAACCTATGTATGAAATTCAAAAAATATAAATTAAGGTTGAAAATGACAGCCACTTAGGTTGGGTACGTTCAAAAACACAAACTAGCAAGTTACAGATGCACTGCAGTAGCTACCCAAGATAATAAACAAACATGCTAACGTGACACTGCCGTACCTAGTCAAGCTAATAAACAAACAATGCTAACGTGACACTGTCTATCAAACTGGGATCATTTAATACTTATCCTTGCAGTGATGATCCCGAAGTTTTTAGATGCAAGACTCCACAGTCGAAGTTGTGTTACGAAGCCGGACTGACACCATTTATAAGCCTACAAGCCTTTGTATGCTCTGAGGGAGTCCCCAGTGTAAACTATTTTATTTATTATTACTATTATTTATATACGTATATTCGCTCGGTAGGAACTCTTGAAGGCTGGCGCCGGTAGTAATGTTTACTGCCAAAATGGCGTCGACAACCAAAAGTCACGTGACGCAGGAGCTCAATATACCGTTCATATGCGCTGCCTGTCAATCACAGTTTGTGTAGTTTGCTAGGTAGTCAACAGGGCTCCATTACACAATCCATCTAAATTAGGCTACGACATCAAGACATCAAGACAATCTGTATGGCAAAATTCATATGCTAATGTAAATAAAATCATAATATTCAAATTAAGGTTGAAATGTCCTGGCCTGCCCCGGGTTTTACATGTTAAGATGATGAAGGATACTGATTTCAGAATCAGAATCAGAATTGTGTTTATTTCCAAGTAGGTTTACACCTACCTGGAATTGGATCTGGTGAGTTGGTGCATACAGTAAACATTAAATATACAAACACAATAAGTACTACACATAACATTGAAACGCAATAAGTATTACACATAAAAACAAAAAAACACAATATATACAATACAATAAACAAAGTATATAAGAAAGTAAAGTGAAAAGTGAAAGTGGAGTGCAAAATGCAAAGCAGGAGTAAAATGTGGATGTGCAATGTGCAGTGTGGTGAGTGTTAGAGTAGCACAGACTTGAGGTGGGGGGGCGGTAGAGGAGTCCTTGTCAGGTGACGGTCCCGGGCCTTGTTGATGAGGCCAACTGCAGCTGGGAAGAAGCCGGGTTTGTGGCATGAGGTTTTTGTCCTGATGGACCGCATCCTCCTTCCGGAGGGAAGTACCTCAAGTTCAGCTCTAGTGGTGGCCTTCCTTTTACAGGCAAGAGCTTGAAGTGCTATAAGATAAATGTGTGTGTGCTGGTCACTAACACCCCGACCAGTAGGAAAAAAGGTGGGCGGGGGAAGTGGTAGACCACTGCTCTCCCATGCCCACATCCACGGCTGAAGTGCCCTTGAGCAAGGCACCTAACCACTGCTCCCCGGGCGCCGCCAAAGGCAGCTCACTGCTCCGGGTTAGTGTAACTTCACTTCACTGTGTGTGTGTCACTTCCCTGGATGGGTCAAATGCAGATGTTGAATTCGGAGTGTGTGTGTCTACACCACCTCTGCCATAGAGTCACTTTCATTAGCCATACTATTTCAATTAGAACTTGAAGGAATTATGTTTTCACATGTTTTAAGCATCTTTTTGTCATCTCTCTCTCCCCTTCTCTGTCTCCTCTCTTCCCCCATCTCTCCCTCAGGTCTATGTTGGTGGGGTTGGGTCCTCCCCCGCTAGACTCTTTCTCTCCACTGGTGTTGAGCATCATGGCCGTGGGGCTGGGGACTCCCCTGGCCCTCATCCTCTTCGGGGGGACTGGGGCCTGCATCTTCAAGAAAAGCCAGCATCCACAGGGCTATGAGCCAATCAACTAGGACTATTCACTTGCACACACACACACACACACACACACACACACACACGTGCACACACACACACACACACACCCCAAAATTGGGATGTTGGGCATTTCAGTTGAGAATTTATAGGTCATATCTTTGCATAGAAGCTTTATTCTGCTTGGTTAATGTGTGAGGATATTCTTTTTTTCTGGCAAGCAAGTTTAGCCTTAATTTGATTTCTGTGTGAGGAGCATTATTCCTCATATACTGCCTAATTATACAAGATCTACGCAATTTCTGCTCATTCAGGCAGAACCTCTGATTATTCGATTTTTAAACTCAATGCATTAGCTTGATGAGCATAGCAAGATAGAATGTCTGAGATACGTGCAGACTCCTGTGTGGTGTCAAACTCAAAACCATTATGAGCAGGTGGAATGGAAGCTACCAGGTAAGCCTCCTTCCTGGCAACTTTAACAGAAGGTGTTAGTGAATGCTAACACCAGGGGTTTGCTTTCATTTGACTTATGTCAAAGTCCAGTACGGAACAGGTTACACTGATGCTGTGTTCTGGGTTGGGATTGGGAATGGGGTTTAGAGTGAGTGTTACTGAGCAGGTAGAAACCTGAGATGTGTGTAAATGTGTGCCTTGCACTATACGAGACATGCTAGTGACACCAGGCACGCAAACACATGCAGGGCAGGACCACAGTAGCTGTACAGATCTGAATTTTTTCTAACTGATGATTGGCCATTTTGAATGTGTCACTTCATGCAGGATGAATGACCTGGGATGTACACCTGAACTCAACATTATTCAACCCCCTTAATCCTGAAGACATGGTGATTTGCAGTCAGTCTAAAAATATTTCATATATATTAAACCTAATCAGAAAGGATTGGTTTTTTTTTCACATGAAAGATGTCTGTGTAAAAAAATGATTCAACCCCCTGACCAGTATTACATGGATCAATTTTTGCACCTGAAAACCTTCTAGAAACATGTGTGGAAGGTGCTCCCTTGGTGATTCCTCCCTGTGGTATTTCAGCCCACTCCTGATGTGTAAAAGCTTTCAGCTTAGCAGTGAATCAGCTGAACTCATTCTTGTTTTACAAAGCAATTCAACCTAATGCACAGCTGTGTGTTAAACTCATGAACTCCATGTACCTCAGTGGTACAGTTCTAATAGGGGTTAAATTATTTTTCATTCTAAACTCAATTGTGTACCTCAAACTTTCTTTGCTTGAATAATTTTGAGTGCAGGTGTCCGTGGCCAAAACATCCTTTGGCATGCACAAAATCTTGAAATAAAAACCTTTTTTCATCAATAGGTTCCTGTTTCCGACATTGTTGTAATGGTGTCTGACTGTGTAGTTTCAGACATTACAGAGGGCATCTGTTTTCATCATGCGATTATCTGTTTTACTGTTTTTACCTTTCTCTCACCTACCATTTACACACTCTACCTCTGGGTCCAGAAGAGCTGGACACCTTGTTTGTAACCTAAATTTGTAGAGGATACGCTTAATCAAATTGAGCTCTTCACAAAAATAATGCTGATACTGAAAACGAGTGTCACAGAGTAACAGTTTTGATCATGTATGTGTTGCCCCTCCGAAGGAAACATATATTTTTAAATAGTATTACGGCTGCAGAACTTCATGTATGCCTGTAAGCGTCCAGGGGACAGGGACATGACGGCGACGGTTAGTGAGAGTTTAAAATGAGGCGTGGCAGCGGCCTGCCTCGGACACTTAAATCTTGATATGCACTGATTTACCCGTTTTGCTCACTCAATGTATGCAGGCTGACCTATAGAAGATGTATGGTGGATAGGTATGTGTGACATGCCTTCACAATGATTACTGCTGTCACAACAAGTGACAAGTCACAACAACCCACAATCTTATCTCAGTTTCAATAATGCATTCACACCCCTCTCAGACTTCTCAACGTACAAAAAAGAGCATCTGAATCAGAAATGTACTTAATAGCATCTTTATTTCCAGATCAGAGGTTCTATGATCCTGGTAGGGATGAAGCAGGCCATAGCTCATACCAGAGCCCCAGAGGTAGTTAAGCGTGGGCAGGAGAGAGAGGGGGGGAGAGAGGGCATAAGGATAAAGAGATTTAAATCTAGGATCAAACACGAGGGCAGGCTCGGTTATAGGGAGATAATAGTTATAGTAAGATAGGCACATGCACAGACATTTTGGGGGGCAGGTGCTCAAACCAAAAAAAAGGGCACCCATCGCCAAAACTATTAATAAAATTGAAAATAATAATAATTATAAGTAAATATATAAAAAACACATTTGTTTTACTAGTCGGCCTGATCCAAGATAAAAGCTGAGCTGCTTGCTGCAGTTCCCTGTCCTTATGGATTTGTCTGATGCTGCGGGTCAGAGAAGAAGTAGGATGCAGCCGAAAATAATAATAATTACAAGTAAATATATAAAAAACACATTTGTTTTACTAGTCGGCCTGATCCAAGATAAAAGCTGAGCTGCTTGCTGCAGTTCCCTGTCCTTATGGATTTGTCTGATGCTGCGGGTCAGAGAAGAAGTAGGATGCAGCCGTTTGGCCTGGCGCTCAACTCCAACACCATGCACTACACTGCAGGAGCACTAGGAGGAGGAGGGGCGCGGCGGGGGCTTGTGAGCGCTGCGGAGAATGTCGGGGCGAAATTTTCACAATTACTCAAAAAAATGCCCGGTGAGATATCAAAGCACATTTTGGAAGAATTGATGACAGAGAGAGTAATTTTGATTCTGAAATATTGAATACTGAAGAAAAAATTGGGCTCCAGCGGAAAGGGCACTTTTTTCATCCCGGGCAAAAGGGCAGGTGCTTGAGCAGCACTAGGGGTCTATCTGTGCACGTGCCCGATGATATGGCATTTTATGTCTAAATTGATACAGGGCTGGGGGCAGACTCCCTCTTCTCTAGTGTTCTGTTTTGATTATTTAGGTGAGGGTTTGGGGCAAAGTGTTCCTCCTTGCTCTCGCCAGCGGTTGACCTTAAGTTGACCTAGAAGCATGCCCTGAAGAATCTCCTCCTGCCGGTCTGGGATTCATTCTGACCTCTGCTCTCTGTTTCGGCCCGTTTTGCCTCGCGCTGTTCTTTTGCTTCTATCTTTTCCTGCTCTTTCTTTTCCTTTATTTGCATTTGCTCTCTCTGCTTTTTCAATTGGATTTGCCTTTTCTTCTCTTCCTTCAGCTCAGCCTGTTGAATCTTTTCCATTTTCTCTCTTTTCTTTTTCTCCAGCTTTGATGTCTCTTTTAATTCAGCCTGAACTAGTTTGGCCTCCTTCTCCTTGGCCTCATTTCTGATCTTGTCAATCGTTTTCTTATACTTCTGGTTAATTTTATCCTGAGCTGCATTAATTGACAGTATCAATGTCTCAATGTCTTTGCTAAAGCAGCAATTCTGAAAACAAAGTAATGTTGAGACAGAAACACAGTTACATTTTGAAGACTTTAAAGCATAGCAGATAAGAAAAGGCAGTTTTAAAAGGAACAAACATGTATACTACCTGAAGATCAGCATTGAAGAAGGCCTGATTCCCCTGTAGTTTCCTCCATTCATTACGAACCCTCCACTTCAGGAAAACATTTGGCATGCTCTTCATATGGCCATCTGTGGAATTTTCTGAAGCCTGAGGAATGAAAAGAGACAAAGGAATCCAAAGATGAAGTTAAGCCCTGTCAAGGCAGTGCTGTACTCAAACAATAGAATATCACGCTAAAGGAGATTAATTAATTTCATGTAAAAAAGAAGAATGAATTACATTCCCAAACATCCATGTCTCAGCCTGAGTCCTCAATTCTGACATCAGCCTCTGTTTGATGACAGCTGTGTTCAAGGCTTCAGACAAGACAAGGTCTTCCATTTGCTTGGACCTCATTTGCAAGATCTTTGAGGCCTGCAGCACGCTCACTTTAAATTCATCCCTTTCCTTTTCAAGAGATGAGATTATCTCATGTTTCACCCTCAGCATTAGATTCAAGTCAGATGTGGCACCCTGGTAATGTTCCTCCATTGCTTTAAGCTGCTGGTCCCTGGAGGCCACCAGAGTTTCCACTTCCTTCATTAAAGCCTCTGTCGCCTTCTTGCTGGATGTGTCTTTCTCTTCTTCATCCCTTTTCATCTGTGCAATGAGGCTCTTGTGTTCAGCCTCCATTTGCTCCCTCTCTTCCAGCCTCTCCATGGTTTCTTTCTTGATCCTTTCAGCCATTCCTTCAACGGCAGCCTGACATTTTATTTGCTCCTCCTTGCGAGCAGCTTCTACCTCCAACTTCAATTTCTCTTTCTCCATCTGCCACTGCTGTTGCTCCAACCTCCTATCTCCCTCCAAAGCCTCGATGGTTTCTTTCTTGATCCTTTCTGCCATTCCTTCAACGGCCCCCTGACATTTTATTTGCTCCTCCTTGCGAGCAGCTTCTATCTCCAACTTCAATTTCTCTTTCTCCATCTGCCACTGCTGTTGCTCCAACCTCCTATCTCCCTCCATAGCCTCGATATCAGAGAGCAGTATGTTCAAGGCATTTTTCGCCACTTCATCCTGGTCTGCGAGGACACTTCCTAACTCCTTTCTCATAGGCTCAGTCAACTGAGTGTTAAAGCTTGCACTAAACTCGTCCATCTAAACATTGAAAAGCAAAACATTGTAAGTACATCAAATATAATGTTCTCCCTCAGCGAAGACTAAAGAATTGGCTGTGACATGATCTGGAAAATGGCTGACTAGAATCTCTGAGAACACTTTAATGTAAGACCCTTGGTAACCAATAACAGTTTACCATTCGTTATACTCTGATAGGTATGATGGTCCCATATGTTTTCCATTCAGACCATGTTTGATCTACCTAAAGGAAACTCACCTTGTTTCACTGCCGTAGCCTATGTAGTCTCTGTTTTCTTGTTCCAGTATGTGTAAATAATAAGCCACTTAATTGTCTTGTTGCAAAAACTGACAATCAAGTTTGACCATCCGATTTTATAGCTACTGAGCGTGACGTGGCAATGCACATTATGACGTTACACCTGACCCAAATGTGCCTTCCTGCAGGTAGAAACGTTAACAATAAAAAGCAAAGTTTATACAAATTTGGATATTTATTTCTTCTACGGAGGAAGTATTTCAGATTAATCTCAGTTCTTTCATTCTCTTCTTGATACTATGATAATGTTACAAAATTCAGTTCTTGATTTTCCTTTGAAATGTTCCATTCCACTGTAGGCATGGGTCTCTGGGGCTAAAGCCCCGGTTATTTTATGACAAGCCCCGGATCTCAAAATAATGATATTTAAAAAGTGCCCCGTATTATTCTGATAATTCAATAAAGACTTCGGAAATAATATGACATCGTTGATTAAAGTGCAACCGCACCCCGTCAACGGACATATGCTTAAATGTTTGACGAGCTGCAATTATGCATTTATGAGTCCTGTTCGCGTACATTATTCCTTACTTAACATCATTGACATAGTATAAATATCTAAATTTCTAGCTGTCTGCAATTTAGTCCTTTGTGATATGCACTTGTGGGAGTGACATGTGCGTCACATTAGATTGAGCACTGAATGTAAACCTTGGCAATGGTTGTCTTCTCTCATACAGTTGTGGGTATATGACGTGAATGATACTGCAGACCCTGAACACCTCGGCCCATCCAGCTTCTTTCCACCGTACGAGCTGCAGGACTTCAGTTGGGACGATCTCAATGCAACCATCAACCTCACCAACCACTCAGTCACACTTTGTGGCCGGAACAGCTCCAACAGTTTCAGAAATGGCTCCCTCTGCCTGGCTGTAAGTGCTACTAAATTGCGCTATGATGCCCCACTTCCATCAATCAACTCATAGGAATTTTTTGAATATGCTTTTGAAGAAAGTTGCTTCAAGTCACTTGAGAAATATTTTTTTCAATTATATCCTATTTAAATAACCTAAATTGATCACAAAAATAGAATAGACATTGTTAATGTTATAAATAATTGGCATAGCTTGAAACTGCTTATTTTTACTGCAATATCTACAAAAGCCCAATTTCTGTAACCATCATTCTTGTGTTCTAATACATTTTGTTGGCTAAACCTGAATTATCAATAGAAAACCCATGGCTATTCCATGCAAGAATCTGGCAAGTTACTGAAGATGAACCCAGGTGTTTCCTTAAAGACAGTGTAAACTGGCTGTAACTAGCAAAGAAAGAAGATAGCTAAAGCGGACACTGACCAGTAAAAGGAAACAAATGATGATAACCAGCAGTTAGTGAGCGCTGTTTATTCTAAGAAAGCTTTTCAGAAAAAGAAAAGACGCAAGGGGGAGGATGCATACAAAATGGAGGATGAATGGAAAACTGTGTTATGGTCTCTTTATAACACATTTTCCATATCTGCTTTAGCTTTCTTCTTGTGGACTTGAAAACTTGGGTTATTTATGTCATGGTCAAGATACAATTAGTCATTATTCTGCATCTGCTGTCTCCACAGTTCTCAGCATTTTGGTCTGCAGGACGATGGGATGTTTTTTTGTCTTAAAGTTATGGTTGTCAATACATGATATGTTTTTATTATTTGTGTCGTGATCAAGATTCTTAAGTCATTATTCTGTTGAGTTTATATAGGAAACACTGGGGTTGTCAATACATGATATGTTTTTATTATTTATGTCGTGGTCAAGATTCTTAAGTCATTATTCTACATCTGCTGTCTCCACAGTTCTCAGCATTTGGTTCTGCAGGACGAGGCAGTGTGTGGCCAGGCCTCCTGCACAATGCCAACTCCTCCCAGCTGCGTGTATGGCTGGATAATGTGACCCCAAGGTCAAACCAGTCTCGCTTCGCTCTGGAGCTCCAGTCTGTGAGCAGTGCGGCGCAGCGGGGCCAGGTGGATGTGCTCAGGTCTATTGATGATGAATACACACCCTCCATATTCAAGGTCAGACCTCACTCCAGACTGTCAATGCAGTGCTAACTCTGACCATTCCAACATTAGGTTTGCTGAAAATATGTCAGGATTTGGATTCTGTCACTATTGAGTTCCTGCGCCTGTCGTCATAGTTGCTGGTCGCGTGCCGAAAAACGATGGGCGTAGCCATTTTGGCAGTAATCGCGTCAGTTATCTGGCAGTCACTGACTGGCTGTCACGGCTTCAGTTGACTGTCATTTAGCCGTTGGGAGTGATTAACCTATGTATGAAATTCAAAAAATATAAATTAAGGTTGAAAATGACAGCCACTTAGGTTGGGTACGTTCAAAAACACAAACTAGCAAGTTACAGATGCACTGCAGTAGCTACCCAAGATAATAAACAAACATGCTAACGTGACACTGCCGTACCTAGTCAAGCTAATAAACAAACAATGCTAACGTGACACTGTCTATCAAACTGGGATCATTTAATACTTATCCTTGCAGTGATGATCCCGAAGTTTTTAGATGCAAGACTCCACAGTCGAAGTTGTGTTACGAAGCCGGACTGACACCATTTATAAGCCTACAAGCCTTTGTATGCTCTGAGGGAGTCCCCAGTGTAAACTATTTTATTTATTATTACTATTATTTATATACGTATATTCGCTCGGTAGGAACTCTTGAAGGCTGGCGCCGGTAGTAATGTTTACTGCCAAAATGGCGTCGACAACCAAAAGTCACGTGACGCAGGAGCTCAATATACCGTTCATATGCGCTGCCTGTCAATCACAGTTTGTGTAGTTTGCTAGGTAGTCAACAGGGCTCCATTACACAATCCATCTAAATTAGGCTACGACATCAAGACATCAAGACAATCTGTATGGCAAAATTCATATGCTAATGTAAATAAAATCATAATATTCAAATTAAGGTTGAAATGTCCTGGCCTGCCCCGGGTTTTACATGTTAAGATGATGAAGGATACTGATTTCAGAATCAGAATCAGAATTGTGTTTATTTCCAAGTAGGTTTACACCTACCTGGAATTGGATCTGGTGAGTTGGTGCATACAGTAAACATTAAATATACAAACACAATAAGTACTACACATAACATTGAAACGCAATAAGTATTACACATAAAAACAAAAAAACACAATATATACAATACAATAAACAAAGTATATAAGAAAGTAAAGTGAAAAGTGAAAGTGGAGTGCAAAATGCAAAGCAGGAGTAAAATGTGGATGTGCAATGTGCAGTGTGGTGAGTGTTAGAGTAGCACAGACTTGAGGTGGGGGGGCGGTAGAGGAGTCCTTGTCAGGTGACGGTCCCGGGCCTTGTTGATGAGGCCAACTGCAGCTGGGAAGAAGCCGGGTTTGTGGCATGAGGTTTTTGTCCTGATGGACCGCATCCTCCTTCCGGAGGGAAGTACCTCAAGTTCAGCTCTAGTGGTGGCCTTCCTTTTACAGGCAAGAGCTTGAAGTGCTATAAGATAAATGTGTGTGTGCTGGTCACTAAGACCCCGACCAGTAGGAAAAAAGGTGGGCGGGGGAAGTGGTAGACCACTGCTCTCCCATGCCCACATCCACGGCTGAAGTGCCCTTGAGCAAGGCACCTAACCACTGCTCCCCGGGCGCCGCCAAAGGCAGCTCACTGCTCCGGGTTAGTGTAACTTCACTTCACTGTGTGTGTGTCACTTCCCTGGATGGGTCAAATGCAGATGTTGAATTCGGAGTGTGTGTGTCTACACCACCTCTGCCATAGAGTCACTTTCATTAGCCATACTATTTCAATTAGAACTTGAAGGAATTATGTTTTCACATGTTTTAAGCATCTTTTTGTCATCTCTCTCTCCCCTTCTCTGTCTCCTCTCTTCCCCCATCTCTCCCTCAGGTCTATGTTGGTGGGGTTGGGTCCTCCCCCGCTAGACTCTTTCTCTCCACTGGTGTTGAGCATCATGGCCGTGGGGCTGGGGACTCCCCTGGCCCTCATCCTCTTCGGGGGGACTGGGGCCTGCATCTTCAAGAAAAGCCAGCATCCACAGGGCTATGAGCCAATCAACTAGGACTATTCACTTGCACACACACACACACACACACACACACACACGTGCACACACACACACACACACACCCCAAAATTGGGATGTTGGGCATTTCAGTTGAGAATTTATAGGTCATATCTTTGCATAGAAGCTTTATTCTGCTTGGTTAATGTGTGAGGATATTCTTTTTTTCTGGCAAGCAAGTTTAGCCTTAATTTGATTTCTGTGTGAGGAGCATTATTCCTCATATACTGCCTAATTATACAAGATCTACGCAATTTCTGCTCATTCAGGCAGAACCTCTGATTATTCGATTTTTAAACTCAATGCATTAGCTTGATGAGCATAGCAAGATAGAATGTCTGAGATACGTGCAGACTCCTGTGTGGTGTCAAACTCAAAACCATTATGAGCAGGTGGAATGGAAGCTACCAGGTAAGCCTCCTTCCTGGCAACTTTAACAGAAGGTGTTAGTGAATGCTAACACCAGGGGTTTGCTTTCATTTGACTTATGTCAAAGTCCAGTACGGAACAGGTTACACTGATGCTGTGTTCTGGGTTGGGATTGGGAATGGGGTTTAGAGTGAGTGTTACTGAGCAGGTAGAAACCTGAGATGTGTGTAAATGTGTGCCTTGCACTATACGAGACATGCTAGTGACACCAGGCACGCAAACACATGCAGGGCAGGACCACAGTAGCTGTACAGATCTGAATTTTTTCTAACTGATGATTGGCCATTTTGAATGTGTCACTTCATGCAGGATGAATGACCTGGGATGTACACCTGAACTCAACATTATTCAACCCCCTTAATCCTGAAGACATGGTGATTTGCAGTCAGTCTAAAAATATTTCATATATATTAAACCTAATCAGAAAGGATTGGTTTTTTTTTCACATGAAAGATGTCTGTGTAAAAAAATGATTCAACCCCCTGACCAGTATTACATGGATCAATTTTTGCACCTGAAAACCTTCTAGAAACATGTGTGGAAGGTGCTCCCTTGGTGATTCCTCCCTGTGGTATTTCAGCCCACTCCTGATGTGTAAAAGCTTTCAGCTTAGCAGTGAATCAGCTGAACTCATTCTTGTTTTACAAAGCAATTCAACCTAATGCACAGCTGTGTGTTAAACTCATGAACTCCATGTACCTCAGTGGTACAGTTCTAATAGGGGTTAAATTATTTTTCATTCTAAACTCAATTGTGTACCTCAAACTTTCTTTGCTTGAATAATTTTGAGTGCAGGTGTCCGTGGCCAAAACATCCTTTGGCATGCACAAAATCTTGAAATAAAAACCTTTTTTCATCAATAGGTTCCTGTTTCCGACATTGTTGTAATGGTGTCTGACTGTGTAGTTTCAGACATTACAGAGGGCATCTGTTTTCATCATGCGATTATCTGTTTTACTGTTTTTACCTTTCTCTCACCTACCATTTACACACTCTACCTCTGGGTCCAGAAGAGCTGGACACCTTGTTTGTAACCTAAATTTGTAGAGGATACGCTTAATCAAATTGAGCTCTTCACAAAAATAATGCTGATACTGAAAACGAGTGTCACAGAGTAACAGTTTTGATCATGTATGTGTTGCCCCTCCGAAGGAAACATATATTTTTAAATAGTATTACGGCTGCAGAACTTCATGTATGCCTGTAAGCGTCCAGGGGACAGGGACATGACGGCGACGGTTAGTGAGAGTTTAAAATGAGGCGTGGCAGCGGCCTGCCTCGGACACTTAAATCTTGATATGCACTGATTTACCCGTTTTGCTCACTCAATGTATGCAGGCTGACCTATAGAAGATGTATGGTGGATAGGTATGTGTGACATGCCTTCACAATGATTACTGCTGTCACAACAAGTGACAAGTCACAACAACCCACAATCTTATCTCAGTTTCAATAATGCATTCACACCCCTCTCAGACTTCTCAACGTACAAAAAAGAGCATCTGAATCAGAAATGTACTTAATAGCATCTTTATTTCCAGATCAGAGGTTCTATGATCCTGGTAGGGATGAAGCAGGCCATAGCTCATACCAGAGCCCCAGAGGTAGTTAAGCGTGGGCAGGAGAGAGAGGGGGGGAGAGAGGGCATAAGGATAAAGAGATTTAAATCTAGGATCAAACACGAGGGCAGGCTCGGTTATAGGGAGATAATAGTTATAGTAAGATAGGCACATGCACAGACATTTTGGGGGGCAGGTGCTCAAACCAAAAAAAAGGGCACCCATCGCCAAAACTATTAATAAAATTGAAAATAATAATAATTATAAGTAAATATATAAAAAACACATTTGTTTTACTAGTCGGCCTGATCCAAGATAAAAGCTGAGCTGCTTGCTGCAGTTCCCTGTCCTTATGGATTTGTCTGATGCTGCGGGTCAGAGAAGAAGTAGGATGCAGCCGAAAATAATAATAATTACAAGTAAATATATAAAAAACACATTTGTTTTACTAGTCGGCCTGATCCAAGATAAAAGCTGAGCTGCTTGCTGCAGTTCCCTGTCCTTATGGATTTGTCTGATGCTGCGGGTCAGAGAAGAAGTAGGATGCAGCCGTTTGGCCTGGCGCTCAACTCCAACACCATGCACTACACTGCAGGAGCACTAGGAGGAGGAGGGGCGCGGCGGGGGCTTGTGAGCGCTGCGGAGAATGTCGGGGCGAAATTTTCACAATTACTCAAAAAAATGCCCGGTGAGATATCAAAGCACATTTTGGAAGAATTGATGACAGAGAGAGTAATTTTGATTCTGAAATATTGAATACTGAAGAAAAAATTGGGCTCCAGCGGAAAGGGCACTTTTTTCATCCCGGGCAAAAGGGCAGGTGCTTGAGCAGCACTAGGGGTCTATCTGTGCACGTGCCCGATGATATGGCATTTTATGTCTAAATTGATACAGGGCTGGGGGCAGACTCCCTCTTCTCTAGTGTTCTGTTTTGATTATTTAGGTGAGGGTTTGGGGCAAAGTGTTCCTCCTTGCTCTCGCCAGCGGTTGACCTTAAGTTGACCTAGAAGCATGCCCTGAAGAATCTCCTCCTGCCGGTCTGGGATTCATTCTGACCTCTGCTCTCTGTTTCGGCCCGTTTTGCCTCGCGCTGTTCTTTTGCTTCTGCCTTTTCCTGCTCTTTCTTTTCCTTTATTTGCATTTGCTCTCTCTGCTTTTTCAATTGGATTTGCCTTTTCTTCTCTTCCTTCAGCTCAGCCTGTTGAATCTTTTCCATTTTCTCTCTTTTCTTTTTCTCCAGCTTTGATGTCTCTTTTAATTCAGCCTGAACTAGTTTGGCCTCCTTCTCCTTGGCCTCATTTCTGATCTTGTCAATCGTTTTCTTATACTTCTGGTTAATTTTATCCTGAGCTGCATTAATTGACAGTATCAATGTCTCAATGTCTTTGCTAAAGCAGCAATTCTGAAAACAAAGTAATGTTGAGACAGAAACACAGTTACATTTTGAAGACTTTAAAGCATAGCAGATAAGAAAAGGCAGTTTTAAAAGGAACAAACATGTATACTACCTGAAGATCAGCATTGAAGAAGGCCTGATTCCCCTGTAGTTTCCTCCATTCATTACGAACCCTCCACTTCAGGAAAACATTTGGCATGCTCTTCATATGGCCATCTGTGGAATTTTCTGAAGCCTGAGGAATGAAAAGAGACAAAGGAATCCAAAGATGAAGTTAAGCCCTGTCAAGGCAGTGCTGTACTCAAACAATAGAATATCACGCTAAAGGAGATTAATTAATTTCATGTAAAAAAGAAGAATGAATTACATTCCCAAACATCCATGTCTCAGCCTGAGTCCTCAATTCTGACATCAGCCTCTGTTTGATGACAGCTGTGTTCAAGGCTTCAGACAAGACAAGGTCTTCCATTTGCTTGGACCTCATTTGCAAGATCTTTGAGGCCTGCAGCACGCTCACTTTAAATTCATCCCTTTCCTTTTCAAGAGATGAGATTATCTCATGTTTCACCCTCAGCATTAGATTCAAGTCAGATGTGGCACCCTGGTAATGTTCCTCCATTGCTTTAAGCTGCTGGTCCCTGGAGGCCACCAGAGTTTCCACTTCCTTCATTAAAGCCTCTGTCGCCTTCTTGCTGGATGTGTCTTTCTCTTCTTCATCCCTTTTCATCTGTGCAATGAGGCTCTTGTGTTCAGCCTCCATTTGCTCCCTCTCTTCCAGCCTCTCCATGGTTTCTTTCTTGATCCTTTCAGCCATTCCTTCAACGGCAGCCTGACATTTTATTTGCTCCTCCTTGCGAGCAGCTTCTACCTCCAACTTCAATTTCTCTTTCTCCATCTGCCACTGCTGTTGCTCCAACCTCCTATCTCCCTCCAAAGCCTCGATGGTTTCTTTCTTGATCCTTTCTGCCATTCCTTCAACGGCCCCCTGACATTTTATTTGCTCCTCCTTGCGAGCAGCTTCTATCTCCAACTTCAATTTCTCTTTCTCCATCTGCCACTGCTGTTGCTCCAACCTCCTATCTCCCTCCATAGCCTCGATATCAGAGAGCAGTATGTTCAAGGCATTTTTCGCCACTTCATCCTGGTCTGCGAGGACACTTCCTAACTCCTTTCTCATAGGCTCAGTCAACTGAGTGTTAAAGCTTGCACTAAACTCGTCCATCTAAACATTGAAAAGCAAAACATTGTAAGTACATCAAATATAATGTTCTCCCTCAGCGAAGACTAAAGAATTGGCTGTGACATGATCTGGAAAATGGCTGACTAGAATCTCTGAGAACACTTTAATGTAAGACCCTTGGTAACCAATAACAGTTTACCATTCGTTATACTCTGATAGGTATGATGGTCCCATATGTTTTCCATTCAGACCATGTTTGATCTACCTAAAGGAAACTCACCTTGTTTCACTGCCGTAGCCTATGTAGTCTCTGTTTTCTTGTTCCAGTATGTGTAAATAATAAGCCACTTAATTGTCTTGTTGCAAAAACTGACAATCAAGTTTGACCATCCGATTTTATAGCTACTGAGCGTGACGTGGCAATGCACATTATGACGTTACACCTGACCCAAATGTGCCTTCCTGCAGGTAGAAACGTTAACAATAAAAAGCAAAGTTTATACAAATTTGGATATTTATTTCTTCTACGGAGGAAGTATTTCAGATTAATCTCAGTTCTTTCATTCTCTTCTTGATACTATGATAATGTTACAAAATTCAGTTCTTGATTTTCCTTTGAAATGTTCCATTCCACTGTAGGCATGGGTCTCTGGGGCTAAAGCCCCGGTTATTTTATGACAAGCCCCGGATCTCAAAATAATGATATTTAAAAAGTGCCCCGTATTATTCTGATAATTCAATAAAGACTTCGGAAATAATATGACATCGTTGATTAAAGTGCAACCGCACCCCGTCAACGGACATATGCTTAAATGTTTGACGAGCTGCAATTATGCATTTATGAGTCCTGTTCGCGTACATTATTCCTTACTTAACATCATTGACATAGTATAAATATCTAAATTTCTAGCTGTCTGCAATTTAGTCCTTTGTGATATGCACTTGTGGGAGTGACATGTGCGTCACATTAGATTGAGCACTGAATGTAAACCTTGGCAATGGTTGTCTTCTCTCATACAGTTGTGGGTATATGACGTGAATGATACTGCAGACCCTGAACACCTCGGCCCATCCAGCTTCTTTCCACCGTACGAGCTGCAGGACTTCAGTTGGGACGATCTCAATGCAACCATCAACCTCACCAACCACTCAGTCACACTTTGTGGCCGGAACAGCTCCAACAGTTTCAATAATGGGTAATGGCTCCCTCTGCCTGGCTGTAAGTGCTACTAGATTGCGTTATGATGCCCCTCTTCCATTAACCATTCATAGGAATTTTTAGAATTTGCATTTGAAGAAATCTGCTTCAAGTCACTTGAGAAATATTTTAGTTTAATTATATCCTATTTAAATAACCTAAATTTATCACAAAAATAGAATAGACATTGTTAATGTTATAAATAATTGGCATAGCTTTTTTCCTGCAATGTCTACAAAAGCCCAATTTCTGTAACCATCATTCTTGTGTTCTAATACATTTTGTTGGCTAAACCTGAATTATCATTAGAAAACCCATGGCTATTCCATGCAAGATTCTGGCAAGTAACTGAAGATGAACCCAGGTGTTTCCTTTAAGACAGTGTAAACTGGCTCTAACTAGCAAAGAAAGAAGAAAGCTAAAGCGGACACTGACCAGTAAAAGGAAATAAATGATGATAACCAGCAGTTAAGTGAGTGAGCGCTGTTTATTCTAAGAAAGCTTTTCAGAAAAAGAAAAGACGCAAGGGGGAAGATGGATAGAAAATGGAGGATGAATGGAAAACGGTGCTATGGTCTCTTTATAACACATTTTCCATATCTGCTTTAGCTTTCTTCTTGTGGACTTGAGAACTTGGGTTATTTATGTCATGGTCAATATACTATCAGTCATTATTCTACATCTGCCGTCTCCACAGTTCTCAGCATTTGGGTCTGCAGGACGATTAGATTAAGACTATACCATTAAACTACAAGATCTTTAGCTTGCTCCAGTACATGACATTATATTTCATCGTGAAAAATATACAGTGAAACTCAGAATTCAGGTGGTGGTGGCCTACTGTTGAGTTCATATAGGGAACACTGTGGTTGTCAAAACATGATATGTTTTTATTATTTATGTCATGGCCAAGATACTATCAGTCATTATTCTTCATCTGCTGTCTCCACAGTTCTCAGCATTTGGGTCCGCAGGACGAGGCAGTGTGTGGCCAGGCCTCCTGCACAATGCCAACTCCTCCCAGCTGCGTGTATGGCTGGATAATGTGACCCCAAGGTCAAACCAGTCTCGCTTCGCTCTGGAGCTCCAGTCTGTGAGCAGTGCAGCGCAGCGGGGCCAGGTGGATGTGCTCAGGTCTATTGATGATGAATACACACCCTCCATCTTCAAGGTCAGACCTCACTCCAGACTGTCAATGCAGTGCTAACTCTGACCATTCCAACATTAGGTTTGCTGAAAATCTGTCAGGATTTGGATTCTGTCACTATATACCATCCTGTCATCAAAGCAATTTCTTTGAAGATGCCAGAAGATTGTTAAATAGTTTGGAGACATAAACATTAACAAGCATACACATGAAGAGCATCTGTTCCTTAATCCTTAATGATAAAAACAATAAAAACAACAACAATTGTGGGTGTATTTATTAACAATAATAAATAAAAATACATGATGAAATAAATACATACATTTCAACTTTGACCCATTGATTTAAATTTCGAAACTTTAAAAACTTTTTTTTTTCCGGTATATGCCCCATATTCCCCATCTAAACAGAATAAAAACATGTGTAGCTTGAAGAGAATGTGTAGCCTCCATGCCCTTTTAATCGTTTAATGTAAATAAAATCAGAAAATTCAAATAAAGTTTGAATTGTCCTGGCCTGTCCCTGGTTTGATATGTTTACATGATGAAAGAAGCTCTAGTGGTGGCCTTCCTTTTACAGACAAGAGCTTGAAGTGCTATAAGATGAATGTGTGTGTGCTGGTCACTAATGCTCGGCCATGTTCCTTGTATCTCAGGTGTCTCAGTGGGTCTCGTCTCCCAGCAACGCCTCCTCCACAGTTCTGGGGTACACCCAGTGGAAGCCGGTGGCCTATCAGACAGCACAGCCCAAATTTGAGGATGCCACTCCCTGCTGCCATTCCAACCCTGTCCTTGTCTCTCAGCTGCCGCCCTCCGGGTGGGTCCGAGCATTCTTCAGAGACGGGCAGCAGACCTCTGCACTCAACATCACTTTCAGCATCGCCGGAGATCCCTTTTACAACGTCACCAAATACCTCAGCTGGTGGGTCATACACCGGAGTCCCCTTGGATACCGCTTTATCTCTCTTTTACTGTCATTAGCCATACTATTTTTAGTAACTTTGCTTTTGTTATGGGCTGTTTTTAACTATGTACTCTGAGATTCTGTTTGAATGGAGAGTGCACTACAAATTAAATGAATTATTATTATTATTATTTTGTTTAGAACTTGAAGGAATTATGTTTTCACATGTTATAAGCATCTTTTTGTCATCTCTCACTCCCCATCTCTCTCTCCCCTCTTCCTCCATCTCTCCCTCAGGTCTATGTTGGTGGGGTTGGGTCCTCCCCCGCTAGACTCTTTCTCTCCACTGGTGTTGAGCATCATGGCCGTGGGGCTGGGGACTCCCCTGGCCCTCATCCTCTTCGGGGGGGCCGGGGCCCTCATCTTCAAGAAAGACCAGCATCCACAGGGCTATGAGCCAATCAACTAGGACTATTCACTTGAAGACATGCATCTTCACTTGCACACACACACACACACACACACACACACACACACACACACACACACACACACACACACACACCCCAAAATTGGGATGTTGGGCATTTCAGTTGAGAATTTATAGGTCCTATCTTTGCATAGAAGCTTTATTCTGCTTGGTTAATGTGTGAGGATATTCTTTTTTTCTGGCAAGCAAGTTTAGCCTTAATTTGATTTCTGTGTGAGGAGTATTATTCCTCATATACTGCCTAATTATACAAGATCTACGAAATTTCTGCTCATTCAGGCAGAACCTCTGGTTATTTGATTTTTCAAATCAATGCATTAGCTTGTTGAGCATAGCAGGATAGAATGTCCGAGATACGTGCAGACTCCTGTGTGGTGTCAAAGTCAAAACCTTTATGAGCAGATGGAATGGAAGCTACTAGGTAAGCCTCCTTCCTGGCCACTTTAAAAGAGAAGTGTTAGTGAATGCTAACACCAGGGGTTTGCTTTCATTTGACTTATGTCAAAGTCCAGTGCGGAACAGGTTACACTTATGCTGTTTTTTGGGTTGAGAATGGGGTTTAGAGTGTGTCTAGCTGAGCAGGTAGAAACCTGAGCTGTGTGTTAATGTGTGCCTTGCACTATATGAGACATGCTACTGACACCAGGCACGCAAACACGTACAGAGCAGGACCACAGTAGCTGTGCAGATCTGAATTTGCAATTTTTTGTAACTGATGATTGGCCATTTTGAATGTGTCGCGTCATCCAAGATGAATGACCTGGGATGTACATCTGAACTCAACATTATTCAACCCCCTTTAATCCTGAAGACATGGTGATTTGCAGTCAGTCTAAAAATATATCATATATATTAAACCTAATCAGAAAGGATTGTTTTTTTTCTTCACATGAAAGATGTCTGTGTAAAAAAATGATTCAACCCCTTGACCAGTATTACATGAATACATTTTTGCACTTGATAACCTTCTAGAAACATTTTTCGAAGGTGCTCCCTTGGTGATACCTCCCTGGTGATATTCCAGCCCACTCCTGATTTTTTTTTCTGGTTTTTCTGGTTTAAAAGCTTCCAGTTTAGCAGTGAATCAGCTGAACTCATTCTTGTTTTACACAGCAATTCAACCTAATGCACAGCTGTTTGTTACACTCATGAAACATCCATGTACCTCAGTGGTACAGTTCTGATAGGGGTTACATTATTTTCATTCTAAACTCCATTGTGTACCTCAAACTTTCTTTGCTTGAATCTTTTTGAGTGCAGGTGTCAGTGGTCAAAACATCCTTTGTCATGCACAAAATCTTGAAATAAAAACCTTTTTTCATCAATAGGTTCCTGTTTCTAACATTGTTGTGATGGTGTCTGACGGTGCAGTTTCAGACATTACAGAGGGCATCTGTTTTCATCATAAGATTATCTGTTTTACTGTTTTTACCTTTCTCTCACCTACCATTTACACACTCTACCTCTGGGTCCAGAAGAGCTGGACACCTTGTTTGTAACCTCAATTTGTAGAGGATACGCTTAATCAAATTGAGCTCTTCACAAAAATAATGCTGATACTGAAAACGAGTGTCACAGAGTAACAGTTTTGATCATGTATGTGTTGCCCCTCCGAAGGAAACATATATTTTTAAATAGTATTACGGCTGCAGAACTTCATGTATGCCTGTAAGCGTCCAGGGGACAGGGACATGACGGCGACGGTTAGTGAGAGTTTAAAATGAGGCGTGGCAGCGGCCTGCCTCGGACACTTAAATCTTGATATGCACTGATTTACCCGTTTTGCTCACTCAATGTATGCAGGCTGACCTATAGAAGATGTATGGTGGATAGGTATGTGTGACATGCCTTCACAATGATTACTGCTGTCACAACAAGTGACAAGTCACAACAACCCACAATCTTATCTCAGTTTCAATAATGCATTCACACCCCTCTCAGACTTCTCAACGTACAAAAAAGAGCATCTGAATCAGAAATGTACTTAATAGCATCTTTATTTCCAGATCAGAGGTTCTATGATCCTGGTAGGGATGAAGCAGGCCATAGCTCATACCAGAGCCCCAGAGGTAGTTAAGCGTGGGCAGGAGAGAGAGGGGGGGAGAGAGGGCATAAGGATAAAGAGATTTAAATCTAGGATCAAACACGAGGGCAGGCTCGGTTATAGGGAGATAATAGTTATAGTAAGATAGGCACATGCACAGACATTTTGGGGGGCAGGTGCTCAAACCAAAAAAAAGGGCACCCATCGCCAAAACTATTAATAAAATAGAAAATAATAATAATTATAAGTAAATATATAAAAAACACATTTGTTTTACTAGTCGGCCTGATCCAAGATAAAAGCTGAGCTGCTTGCTGCAGTTCCCTGTCCTTATGGATTTGTCTGATGCTGCGGGTCAGAGAAGAAGTAGGATGCAGCCGAAAATAATAATAATTACAAGTAAATATATAAAAAACACATTTGTTTTACTAGTCGGCCTGATCCAAGATAAAAGCTGAGCTGCTTGCTGCAGTTCCCTGTCCTTATGGATTTGTCTGATGCTGCGGGTCAGAGAAGAAGTAGGATGCAGCCGTTTGGCCTGGCGCTCAACTCCAACACCATGCACTACACTGCAGGAGCACTAGGAGGAGGAGGGGCGCGGCGGGGGCTTGTGAGCGCTGCGGAGAATGTCGGGGCGAAATTTTCACAATTACTCAAAAAAATGCCCGGTGAGATATCAAAGCACATTTTGGAAGAATTGATGACAGAGAGAGTAATTTTGATTCTGAAATATTGAATACTGAAGAAAAAATTGGGCTCCAGCGGAAAGGGCACTTTTTTCATCCCGGGCAAAAGGGCAGGTGCTTGAGCAGCACTAGGGGTCTATCTGTGCACGTGCCCGATGATATGGCATTTTATGTCTAAATTGATACAGGGCTGGGGGCAGACTCCCTCTTCTCTAGTGTTCTGTTTTGATTATTTAGGTGAGGGTTTGGGGCAAAGTGTTCCTCCTTGCTCTCGCCAGCGGTTGACCTTAAGTTGACCTAGAAGCATGCCCTGAAGAATCTCCTCCTGCCGGTCTGGGATTCATTCTGACCTCTGCTCTCTGTTTCGGCCCGTTTTGCCTCGCGCTGTTCTTTTGCTTCTATCTTTTCCTGCTCTTTCTTTTCCTTTATTTGCATTTGCTCTCTCTGCTTTTTCAATTGGATTTGCCTTTTCTTCTCTTCCTTCAGCTCAGCCTGTTGAATCTTTTCCATTTTCTCTCTTTTCTTTTTCTCCAGCTTTGATGTCTCTTTTAATTCAGCCTGAACTAGTTTGGCCTCCTTCTCCTTGGCCTCATTTCTGATCTTGTCAATCGTTTTCTTATACTTCTGGTTAATTTTATCCTGAGCTGCATTAATTGACAGTATCAATGTCTCAATGTCTTTGCTAAAGCAGCAATTCTGAAAACAAAGTAATGTTGAGACAGAAACACAGTTACATTTTGAAGACTTTAAAGCATAGCAGATAAGAAAAGGCAGTTTTAAAAGGAACAAACATGTATACTACCTGAAGATCAGCATTGAAGAAGGCCTGATTCCCCTGTAGTTTCCTCCATTCATTACGAACCCTCCACTTCAGGAAAACATTTGGCATGCTCTTCATATGGCCATCTGTGGAATTTTCTGAAGCCTGAGGAATGAAAAGAGACAAAGGAATCCAAAGATGAAGTTAAGCCCTGTCAAGGCAGTGCTGTACTCAAACAATAGAATATCACGCTAAAGGAGATTAATTAATTTCATGTAAAAAAGAAGAATGAATTACATTCCCAAACATCCATGTCTCAGCCTGAGTCCTCAATTCTGACATCAGCCTCTGTTTGATGACAGCTGTGTTCAAGGCTTCAGACAAGACAAGGTCTTCCATTTGCTTGGACCTCATTTGCAAGATCTTTGAGGCCTGCAGCACGCTCACTTTAAATTCATCCCTTTCCTTTTCAAGAGATGAGATTATCTCATGTTTCACCCTCAGCATTAGATTCAAGTCAGATGTGGCACCCTGGTAATGTTCCTCCATTGCTTTAAGCTGCTGGTCCCTGGAGGCCACCAGAGTTTCCACTTCCTTCATTAAAGCCTCTGTCGCCTTCTTGCTGGATGTGTCTTTCTCTTCTTCATCCCTTTTCATCTGTGCAATGAGGCTCTTGTGTTCAGCCTCCATTTGCTCCCTCTCTTCCAGCCTCTCCATGGTTTCTTTCTTGATCCTTTCAGCCATTCCTTCAACGGCAGCCTGACATTTTATTTGCTCCTCCTTGCGAGCAGCTTCTACCTCCAACTTCAATTTCTCTTTCTCCATCTGCCACTGCTGTTGCTCCAACCTCCTATCTCCCTCCAAAGCCTCGATGGTTTCTTTCTTGATCCTTTCTGCCATTCCTTCAACGGCCCCCTGACATTTTATTTGCTCCTCCTTGCGAGCAGCTTCTATCTCCAACTTCAATTTCTCTTTCTCCATCTGCCACTGCTGTTGCTCCAACCTCCTATCTCCCTCCATAGCCTCGATATCAGAGAGCAGTATGTTCAAGGCATTTTTCGCCACTTCATCCTGGTCTGCGAGGACACTTCCTAACTCCTTTCTCATAGGCTCAGTCAACTGAGTGTTAAAGCTTGCACTAAACTCGTCCATCTAAACATTGAAAAGCAAAACATTGTAAGTACATCAAATATAATGTTCTCCCTCAGCGAAGACTAAAGAATTGGCTGTGACATGATCTGGAAAATGGCTGACTAGAATCTCTGAGAACACTTTAATGTAAGACCCTTGGTAACCAATAACAGTTTACCATTCGTTATACTCTGATAGGTATGATGGTCCCATATGTTTTCCATTCAGACCATGTTTGATCTACCTAAAGGAAACTCACCTTGTTTCACTGCCGTAGCCTATGTAGTCTCTGTTTTCTTGTTCCAGTATGTGTAAATAATAAGCCACTTAATTGTCTTGTTGCAAAAACTGACAATCAAGTTTGACCATCCGATTTTATAGCTACTGAGCGTGACGTGGCAATGCACATTATGACGTTACACCTGACCCAAATGTGCCTTCCTGCAGGTAGAAACGTTAACAATAAAAAGCAAAGTTTATACAAATTTGGATATTTATTTCTTCTACGGAGGAAGTATTTCAGATTAATCTCAGTTCTTTCATTCTCTTCTTGATACTATGATAATGTTACAAAATTCAGTTCTTGATTTTCCTTTGAAATGTTCCATTCCACTGTAGGCATGGGTCTCTGGGGCTAAAGCCCCGGTTATTTTATGACAAGCCCCGGATCTCAAAATAATGATATTTAAAAAGTGCCCCGTATTATTCTGATAATTCAATAAAGACTTCGGAAATAATATGACATCGTTGATTAAAGTGCAACCGCACCCCGTCAACGGACATATGCTTAAATGTTTGACGAGCTGCAATTATGCATTTATGAGTCCTGTTCGCGTACATTATTCCTTACTTAACATCATTGACATAGTATAAATATCTAAATTTCTAGCTGTCTGCAATTTAGTCCTTTGTGATATGCACTTGTGGGAGTGACATGTGCGTCACATTAGATTGAGCACTGAATGTAAACCTTGGCAATGGTTGTCTTCTCTCATACAGTTGTGGGTATATGACGTGAATGATACTGCAGACCCTGAACACCTCGGCCCATCCAGCTTCTTTCCACCGTACGAGCTGCAGGACTTCAGTTGGGACGATCTCAATGCAACCATCAACCTCACCAACCACTCAGTCACACTTTGTGGCCGGAACAGCTCCAACAGTTTCAATAATGGGTAATGGCTCCCTCTGCCTGGCTGTAAGTGCTACTAGATTGCGTTATGATGCCCCTCTTCCATTAACCATTCATAGGAATTTTTAGAATTTGCATTTGAAGAAATCTGCTTCAAGTCACTTGAGAAATATTTTAGTTTAATTATATCCTATTTAAATAACCTAAATTTATCACAAAAATAGAATAGACATTGTTAATGTTATAAATAATTGGCATAGCTTTTTTCCTGCAATGTCTACAAAAGCCCAATTTCTGTAACCATCATTCTTGTGTTCTAATACATTTTGTTGGCTAAACCTGAATTATCATTAGAAAACCCATGGCTATTCCATGCAAGATTCTGGCAAGTAACTGAAGATGAACCCAGGTGTTTCCTTTAAGACAGTGTAAACTGGCTCTAACTAGCAAAGAAAGAAGAAAGCTAAAGCGGACACTGACCAGTAAAAGGAAATAAATGATGATAACCAGCAGTTAAGTGAGTGAGCGCTGTTTATTCTAAGAAAGCTTTTCAGAAAAAGAAAAGACGCAAGGGGGAAGATGGATAGAAAATGGAGGATGAATGGAAAACGGTGCTATGGTCTCTTTATAACACATTTTCCATATCTGCTTTAGCTTTCTTCTTGTGGACTTGAGAACTTGGGTTATTTATGTCATGGTCAATATACTATCAGTCATTATTCTACATCTGCCGTCTCCACAGTTCTCAGCATTTGGGTCTGCAGGACGATTAGATTAAGACTATACCATTAAACTACAAGATCTTTAGCTTGCTCCAGTACATGACATTATATTTCATCGTGAAAAATATACAGTGAAACTCAGAATTCAGGTGGTGGTGGCCTACTGTTGAGTTCATATAGGGAACACTGTGGTTGTCAAAACATGATATGTTTTTATTATTTATGTCATGGCCAAGATACTATCAGTCATTATTCTTCATCTGCTGTCTCCACAGTTCTCAGCATTTGGGTCCGCAGGACGAGGCAGTGTGTGGCCAGGCCTCCTGCACAATGCCAACTCCTCCCAGCTGCGTGTATGGCTGGATAATGTGACCCCAAGGTCAAACCAGCCTCGCTTCGCTCTGGAGCTCCAGTCTGTGAGCAGTGCAGCACAGCGGGGCCAGGTGGATGTGCTCAGGTCTATTGATGATGAATACACACCCTCCATCTTCAAGGTCAGACCTCACTCCAGACTGTCAATGCAGTGCTAACTCTGACCATTCCAACATTAGGTTTGCTGAAAATCTGTCAGGATTTGGATTCTGTCACTATATACCATCCTGTCATCAAAGCAATTTCTTTGAAGATGCCAGAAGATTGTTAAATAGTTTGGAGACATAAACATTAACAAGCATACACATGAAGAGCATCTGTTCCTTAATCCTTAATGATAAAAACAATAAAAACAACAACAATTGTGGGTGTATTTATTAACAATAATAAATAAAAATACATGATGAAATAAATACATACATTTCAACTTTGACCCATTGATTTAAAATTCGAAACTTTAAAAACTTTTTTTTTTCCGGTATATGCCCCATATTCCCCATCTAAACAGAATAAAAACATGTGTAGCTTGAAGAGAATGTGTAGCCTCCATGCCCTTTTAATCGTTTAATGTAAATAAAATCAGAAAATTCAAATAAAGTTTGAATTGTCCTGGCCTGTCCCTGGTTTGATATGTTTACATGATGAAAGAAGCTCTAGTGGTGGCCTTCCTTTTACAGACAAGAGCTTGAAGTGCTATAAGATGAATGTGTGTGTGCTGGTCACTAATGCTCGGCCATGTTCCTTGTATCTCAGGTGTCTCAGTGGGTCTCGTCTCCCAGCAACGCCTCCTCCACAGTTCTGGGGTACACCCAGTGGAAGCCGGTGGCCTATCAGACAGCACAGCCCAAATTTGAGGATGCCACTCCCTGCTGCCATTCCAACCCTGTCCTTGTCTCTCAGCTGCCGCCCTCCGGGTGGGTCCGAGCATTCTTCAGAGACGGGCAGCAGACCTCTGCACTCAACATCACTTTCAGCATCGCCGGAGATCCCTTTTACAACGTCACCAAATACCTCAGCTGGTGGGTCATACACCGGAGTCCCCTTGGATACCGCTTTATCTCTCTTTTACTGTCATTAGCCATACTATTTTTAGTAACTTTGCTTTTGTTATGGGCTGTTTTTAACTATGTACTCTGAGATTCTGTTTGAATGGAGAGTGCACTACAAATTAAATGAATTATTATTATTATTATTTTGTTTAGAACTTGAAGGAATTATGTTTTCACATGTTATAAGCATCTTTTTGTCATCTCTCACTCCCCATCTCTCTCTCCCCTCTTCCTCCATCTCTCCCTCAGGTCTATGTTGGTGGGGTTGGGTCCTCCCCCGCTAGACTCTTTCTCTCCACTGGTGTTGAGCATCATGGCCGTGGGGCTGGGGACTCCCCTGGCCCTCATCCTCTTCGGGGGGGCCGGGGCCCTCATCTTCAAGAAAGACCAGCATCCACAGGGCTATGAGCCAATCAACTAGGACTATTCACTTGAAGACATGCATCTTCACTTGCACACACACACACACACACACACACACACACACACACACACACACACACACACACACACACACCCCAAAATTGGGATGTTGGGCATTTCAGTTGAGAATTTATAGGTCCTATCTTTGCATAGAAGCTTTATTCTGCTTGGTTAATGTGTGAGGATATTCTTTTTTTCTGGCAAGCAAGTTTAGCCTTAATTTGATTTCTGTGTGAGGAGTATTATTCCTCATATACTGCCTAATTATACAAGATCTACGAAATTTCTGCTCATTCAGGCAGAACCTCTGGTTATTTGATTTTTCAAATCAATGCATTAGCTTGTTGAGCATAGCAGGATAGAATGTCCGAGATACGTGCAGACTCCTGTGTGGTGTCAAAGTCAAAACCTTTATGAGCAGATGGAATGGAAGCTACTAGGTAAGCCTCCTTCCTGGCCACTTTAAAAGAGAAGTGTTAGTGAATGCTAACACCAGGGGTTTGCTTTCATTTGACTTATGTCAAAGTCCAGTGCGGAACAGGTTACACTTATGCTGTTTTTTGGGTTGAGAATGGGGTTTAGAGTGTGTCTAGCTGAGCAGGTAGAAACCTGAGCTGTGTGTTAATGTGTGCCTTGCACTATATGAGACATGCTACTGACACCAGGCACGCAAACACGTACAGAGCAGGACCACAGTAGCTGTGCAGATCTGAATTTGCAATTTTTTGTAACTGATGATTGGCCATTTTGAATGTGTCGCGTCATCCAAGATGAATGACCTGGGATGTACATCTGAACTCAACATTATTCAACCCCCTTTAATCCTGAAGACATGGTGATTTGCAGTCAGTCTAAAAATATATCATATATATTAAACCTAATCAGAAAGGATTGTTTTTTTTCTTCACATGAAAGATGTCTGTGTAAAAAAATGATTCAACCCCTTGACCAGTATTACATGAATACATTTTTGCACTTGATAACCTTCTAGAAACATTTTTCGAAGGTGCTCCCTTGGTGATACCTCCCTGGTGATATTCCAGCCCACTCCTGATTTTTTTTTCTGGTTTTTCTGGTTTAAAAGCTTCCAGTTTAGCAGTGAATCAGCTGAACTCATTCTTGTTTTACACAGCAATTCAACCTAATGCACAGCTGTTTGTTACACTCATGAAACATCCATGTACCTCAGTGGTACAGTTCTGATAGGGGTTACATTATTTTCATTCTAAACTCCATTGTGTACCTCAAACTTTCTTTGCTTGAATCTTTTTGAGTGCAGGTGTCAGTGGTCAAAACATCCTTTGTCATGCACAAAATCTTGAAATAAAAACCTTTTTTCATCAATAGGTTCCTGTTTCTAACATTGTTGTGATGGTGTCTGACGGTGCAGTTTCAGACATTACAGAGGGCATCTGTTTTCATCATAAGATTATCTGTTTTACTGTTTTTACCTTTCTCTCACCTACCATTTACACACTCTACCTCTGGGTCCAGAAGAGCTGGACACCTTGTTTGTAACCTCAATTTGTAGAGGATACGCTTAATCAAATTGAGCTCTTCACAAAAATAATGCTGATACTGAAAACGAGTGTCACAGAGTAACAGTTTTGATCATGTATGTGTTGCCCCTCCGAAGGAAACATATATTTTTAAATAGTAATACGGCTGCAGAACTTCATGTATGCCTATAAGCGTCCAGGGGACAGGGACATGACGGCGACGGTTAGTGAGAGTTTAAAACAATATAGGTAAAATGTGCGTCCAGGGGACAGGCGTGGCAGCGGCCTGCCTTGGACACTTAAATCTTGATATGCACTGATTTGACCGTTTTGCTCACTCAATGTATGCAGGCTGACCTATAGAAGATGTATGGTGGATAGGTATGTGTGACATGCCTTCACAATGATTACTGCTGTCACAACAAGTGACAAGTCACAACAACCCACAATCTTATCTCAGTTTCAATAATGCATTCACACCCCTCTCAGACTTCTCAACGTACATAAAAAAGAGCACCTGAATCAAACATGTACTTAATAGCATCTTTATTTCCAGATCAGAGGTTCTATGATCCTGGTAGGGATGAAGCAGGCCATAGCTCATACCAGAGCCCCAGAGGTAGTTAAGTGAGGGCAGGAGAGAGAGGGGGGAGAGAGGGCATAAGGATAAAGAGATTTAAATCTAGGATCAAACACGAGGGCAGGCTCGGTTATAGGGAGATAATAGTTATAGTAAGATAGGCACATGCACAGACATTTTGGGGGGCAGGTGCTCAAACCAAAAAAAAGGGCACCCATCGCCAAAACTATTAATAAAATTGAAAATAATAATAATTATAAGTAAATATATGAAAAACACATTTGTTTTACTAGTCGGCCTGATCCAAGATAAAAGCTGAGCTGAGCTGCTTGCTGCAGTTCCCTGTCCTTATGGATTTGTCTGATGCTGCGGGTCAGAGAAGAAGTAGGATGCAGCCGAAAATAATAATAATTACAAGTAAATATATAAAAAACACATTTGTTTTACTAGTCGGCCTGATCCAAGATAAAAGCTGAGCTGCTTGCTGCAGTTCCCTGTCCTTATGGATTTGTCTGATGCTGCGGGTCAGAGAAGAAGTAGGATGCAGCCGTTTGGCCTGGCGCTCAACTCCAACACCATGCTCAACACTGCAGGAGCACTAGGAGGAGGAGGGGCGCGGCGGGGGCTTGTGAGCGCTGCGGAGAATGTCGGGGCGAAATTTTCACAATTACTCAAAAAAATGCCCGGTCAGATATCAAAGCACATTTTGTAAGAATTGATGACAGAGAGAGTAATTTTGATTCTGAAATATTGATTACTGAAGAAAAAATTGGGCTCCAGCGGAAAGGGCACTTTTTTCATCCCGGGCAAAAGGGCAGGTGCTTGAGCAGCACTAGGGGTCTATCTGTGCACGTGCCTGATGATATGGCATTTTATGTCTAAATTGATACAGGGCTGGGGGCAGACTCCCTCTTCTCTAGTGTTCTGTTTTGATTATTTAGGTGAGGGTTTGGGGCAAAGTGTTCCTCCTTGCTCTCGCCAGCGGTTGACCTAAAGTTGACCTAGAAGCATGCCCTGAAGAATCTCCTCCTGCCGGTCTGGGATTCATTCTGACCTCTGCTCTCTGTTTCGGCCCGTTTTGCCTCGCGCTGTTCTTTTGCTTCTATCTTTTCCTGCTCTTTCTTTTCCTTTATTTGCATTTGCTCTCTCTGCTTTTTCAATTGAATTTGCCTTTTCTTCTCTTCCTTCATCTCAGCCTGTTGAATCTTTTCCATTTTCTCTCTTTTCTTTTTCTCCAGCTTTGATGTCTCTTTTAATTCAGCCTGAACTAGTTTGGCCTCCTTCTCCTTGGCCTCATTTCTGATCTTGTCAATCGTTTTCTTATACTTCTGGTTAATTTTATCCTGAGCTGCATTTATTGACAGTATCAATGTCTCAATGTCTTTGCTAAGGCAGCAATTCTGAAAACAAAGTAATGTTGAGACAGAAACAGACATTACATTTTGAAGACTTTGAAGCATAGCAGATAAGAAAAGGCAGTTTTAAAAGGAACAAACATGTATACTACCTGAAGATCAGCATTGAAGAAGGCCTGATTCCCCTGTAGTTTCCTCCATTCATTACGAACCCTCCACTTCAGGAAAACATTTGGCATGCTCTTCATATGGCCATCTGTGGAATTTTCTGAAGCCTGAGGAATGAAAAGAGACAAAGGAATTCAAAGATGAAGTTAAGCCCTGTCAATCAGACAGTGCTGTACTCAAACAATAAAATTTCACGGTAAAGGAGATTAATTAATTTCATGTAAAAAAGAAGAATGAATTACATTCCCAAACATCCATGTCTCAGCCTGAGTCCTCAATTCTGACATCAGCCTCTGTTTGATGACAGCAGTGTTCAAGGCTTCAGACAAGACAAGGTCTTCCATTTGCTTGGACCTCATTTGCAAGATCTTTGAGGCCTGCAGCACGCTCACTTTAAATTCATCCCTTTCCTTTTCAAGAGATGAGATTATCTCATGTTTCACCCTCAGCATTAGATTCAAGTCAGATGTGGCACCCTCGTAATGCTCCTCCATTGCTTTAAGCTGCTGGTCCCTGGAGGCCACCAGAGTTTCCACCTCCTTTATTAAAGCCTCTGTCACCTTCTTGCTGGATGTGTCTTTCTCTTCTTCATCCCTTTTCATCTGTGCAATGAGGCTCTTGTGTTCAGCCTCCATTTGCTGCCTCTCTTCCAGCCTCTCCATGCTTTCTTTCTTGATCCTTTCTGCCATTCCTTCAACGGCAGCCTGACATTTTATTTGCTCCTCCTTGCGAGCAGCTTCTATCTCCAACTTCAATTTCTCTTTCTCCATCTGCCACTGCTGTTGCTCCAACCTCCTATCTCCCTCCAAAGCCTCGATGGTTTCTTTCTTGATCCTTTCTGCCATTCCTTCAACGGCCCCCTGACATTTTATTTGCTCCTCCTTGCGAGCAGCTTCTATCTCCAAATTCAATTTCTCTTTCTCCATCTGCCACTGCTGTTGCTCCAACCTCCTATCTCCCTCCATAGCCTCGATATCAGAGAGCAGTATGTTCAAGGCATTTTTCGCCACTTCATCCTGGTCTGCGAGGACACTTCCTAACTCCTTTCTCATAGGCTCAGTCAACTGAGTGTTAAAGCTTGCACTAAACTCGTCCATCTAAACATTGAAAAGCAAAACATTGTAAGTACATCAAATATAATGTTCTCCCTCAGCGAAGACTAAAGAATTGGCTGTGACATGATCTGGAAAATGGCTGACTAGAATCTCTGAGAACACTTTAATGTAAGACCCTTGGTAACCAATAACAGTTTACCATTCATTATACTCTGATAGGTATGATGGTCCCATATGTTTTCCATTCAGACCATGTTTGATCTACCTAAAGGAAACTCACCTTGTTTCACTGCCGTATGTAGTCTCTGTTTTCTTGTTCCAGTACGTGTAAATAATAAGCCACTTAATTGTCTTGTTGCAAAAACTGACAATCAAGTTTGACCATCCGATTTTATAGGTACTGAGCGTGACGTAGCAATGCCAGTCAAATGACGTCTAAATCAATGCACATTATGACGTTACACCTGACCCAAATGTGCCTTCCTGCAGGTAGAAACGTTACAATAAAAAGCAAAGTTTAGACAAATTTGGATATTTATTTCTTCTACGGAGGAAGTATTTCAGATTAATCTCAGTTCTTTCATTCTCTTCTTGATACTATGAGAATGTCACAAAATTCAGTTCATGATTTTCCTTTGAAATGTTCCATTCCACTGTAGGCATGGGTCTCTGGGGCTAAAGCCCCGGTTATTTTATGATCTCAAAATAATGATATTTAAAAAGCGCCCCTCATTATTCTGATAATTCAATTAAACACTTCGGAAATAATATGACATCGTTGATCAAAGTCCAACCGCACCTTGTCAACGGACATATGCTTAAATAATACAATAAGGAGTAGTTTACGAAGCAAAACCTTTTTTAACAGTAATTTTAGACACTCAGGTGAAGAAGAGTACCATGTTTTTTTAATTCGTCTATTTGCTCGTTACCCTTGTGCCTTTTGCTAAAAAATGAGCACACAAAGGCTATCTTCTGAAACAGAAACGAATCATTTTTTGTATTCATATGCCCAAAATTCGACCCTACAGAAAAAGGCACTTTTATTTTGACAAAATAGCGGCCATATTGAAAATGTCGGTGCTAGTACTCCACGCAGTTAAGCATGTACCGAAATCGTGGTGTAGCCTACTTGACAGATACCAGTATATCATTTCATTTACGTGTTAAGAAATAGAACTATTGCTGGGCCATAATGAGCGGCCTCTGTAGAGAAGTGATAACGCTGCAGCTCGGACATTATTCAAACTTTGTCGGGACCCACTGGTGGAATTTACAGGTAACGTTATGGTATTTATTGCTATCTTGGCCATTATGCCCATACGATCTGGTTGGGCGTTAATTTAAGTGTTCTGTTATTAGTGTAAATGGTATAGCGATCGGTAAGTTAGTTACTTTAACTTCTGTGAATGATTTGACTGTTGCTTGGAACAGCAAATGCTTGTCGACAAAGCCTGTAGGATGGTTAAACGTTGCCTTGTTATCCATCTGGCTAACTGTAGCTAACGTTGCCTGTCACTGTAACTTAAATTGCTGACTAGTCAAGAGCTTCATAGTCATTGGGCAAGCACAACAAAATTGCATTGGCGTCAACCTTAAATTGTGCATTTTATATTTAAAACTTCAAACATTTACGAAGAAAAGATAAATAAGATTAAAAATGTAAACAATATTAGATCACACAATTTGAACATTGTTGAGTCAACGGTTCTGGACACACATTGCATTAGAGTGCCCCATATTTAAGACATTTTGCACCTTAGTAGAATGCCACCTTGCGGTTTGCAGTGATTACCCATCAGCCTGATTTACATCGAAAGTGTGGCATGGGCAGGAAGAACCCTTAAGACTTTGGATCGTATCTCAGTGTCAAGCTGGTATGGAACAGATTGAATTGAAGCAATTGTTAACAGTGTAGTGGGACAAGGTTGGTGCGATGAGGGACAACATATAGCACAACAATAGTACAACTAGCTAAAAAAAACTACTAATAGCTAAAAAAAAAACTTTAAGAGTTCAACAGTGGTGGTAAAGAGTACCAGTACTTGCCTGAGGTGCATCACAATAAAAACAGTAGCATTTTGTTTATACACTGAGTGACCGAGATGCCATAAGTGACTTGCAGTTGAATAAAAAGATTAGTGTATTAATATTGCACAATGAAATTCCACGTTTAGTGCATGTCTGTGTTTAATGTTCTGATGGCCATCGGGGAAATCACTGCAACAGGAGTACTACGGCGACATGCAGTAGGTCAGTACACTTTTGAGAGTGTTGCGTTAGAAGGCCACCATCAGAATACACTCTAGGTTGTTTTTCCAGAGTACTCTCAGGAAGTGTAATCGCTGCTGTGCCCTCTCAACTATCGCTGAGGTGTTGGCAGACCATGAGAGGTCATCGGATGAGTGGGCTCCTAGGAACTTGAAGGTGTGTGGACCTTCTCCACACAGTCCCCGTTGATGTGGAGTGGAGACGGATCTGCACCTTACCTCCTGTAGTCCAGAATTAGTTATTTTGTTTATGTGGTGTTCCGTGACAGATTTATGTCTGAGCACCACACGGCCAGTTTCTGTACCTCATCTCCGTATGATTCGTCGTCTCCTGAGATGAGGTCGATCACAGTGGTGTCAGCAAAGTTGATGATGGTGTTGGTGGGAAGGGTCAAGGGTCAGTACAGTCATGTGTGTACAAGGAGTAGAGTAGTGAGCTCAGCACACAGTGATCTGGAGAGCCAGTGCTGAGCGTGATGGTAAAGGAGAGGGTGGGGGCCGAGTTTCACAGTTTGTGAGGTTAGTGAGGAAGTCTTTTATCCAGGTGAAGATGGAGGGGGAGAGGCCTAGTGCAGTTAGTATGTCTTGGATGATGGTATTGAATGCTGAACTGTAGTCTATGAAGAGCATTCTTACATAGGTCCTATAGATGTGACATCTATGTGGGATCTAATCTGAGGTGATGCAAATGGGCAGTTTTTGAGGCTTGTAACTGTAATGAGGCCGGCCTTCATGAGAGCCAGTTTCGTCGAAGAGTTTGATCGTTTTCACGACTGCACTTGAGGATGCATTCAAAGTTCTTGAATTTTGTTCAGATTGACTGACCTCCCTGTCTTAAAGTAATGATGGACTGTCGTTTCTCTTTACTTAGTGGAGTGGTTCTTGCCATAATATGGATAAGTACAGTAGAAGTAGTAATAGGGCTATTCACTGTATACCAACCCTACCTCTGCACATCCCATCTGATGGTCCCAAACACATGAAGAAGGCAAGAAATGCCAGAAATTAACTCTTTACAAGGCACACCTGGTAATAGAAAACAAATTCAGTGGACTACCTCATGAAAATGATTGAGAGAATGCCAAGATTGTGCTAAGCTATCATCAAAGCAAAAGGTGGCTCCCTTGAAGAATCTTAAATACAAAAAAACAGAAAAGATTACATTTTTTAGGCTATATCGCCAGCCAGAATGAATATTTAGTACCCTGTAATGTTCTGTAAAAGTACCAAGCCTACAAAGCCTTAAAACAATGATTAAGGGTATTCTTTATGCTTTTCTCTCCAATTCTCTCCCCTTCTTCTAACTATTTATCTGCTTTTTGCCTCATACTTTATGGCAGGAAGCATCTCTCTGTTATGACTCAGATGGGTCTCCCGAGGAGCTGCAGAGTGATGTCATGTTCAGAGAGGGGGTCACCCTCGGGGGACAGGTCACCTACACCCCTCGTCTCATTGCCATGGATGTCAAAGGTGAGGCACATACGTGCATGATCAACTTCTAAGCTCATTCTACTGTTGAAAGGTGAACCTTTGCTCAAGCTTTAGTTTCATTGCAGCCTACAACATGCTCTTTTGTAATATTGTGAAGTATTTATTTTCATCCCTTCTCCCTTAACTCACACTTCCCAACAGGAAGCCTTCAAACATTACGAGAGGAGGGCATTCTGTATGAAGCTGAAAAAAATGCAAGTGCCCATAGCTGGTAAGTGTGTGTGTGTGTGTGTGTGTGTGTGTATGTGTGTGTGTATGTGTGTGTGTGTGCACAAATTTCTCGTTGATAAATGTGTTCTGATTGTAAATTACATTTTTTTTGTTGTATTTTTTTCTAGGAAAGGACAGATGGTAACACACAAACACACCCCGTCCACCAAGAACTCCTTCCTTCAGGATCTGGACAAGTTGGATGTGAGTTGTGATCAAACATGTATATATATACACTTCACAGCCTACACATTCTTTATGACCTACTGTTAAACTGAATGACAAGTCAGACACGCTGTATCGCAACTGTTGCGTATTCAATACCCAAGTCAGTCCAATCTTCCATTCTTTGTTTGCATTGAAACCACAAAATACTACACAAGTTTTATTCATCAAGGACACTTTAACCAGAAGTAACGTAAATCACATGCCCTGTCACAACACTAGCTGCGTTTCTATCCAACTATTTAATGCAAAATAAAAACAATTCAGTTATGTACCTGAATTCCTTGTGCAATTGGTTGGAGACTTCAAAAAGTCACATGCAAGTATGCACAGTTATAGTTGCTGACACACAACTGGCTGGTGACAGCCACAACACACGCTGCATGTTGTACATGGGATCCACGGGTAAATGCCCTTCACAGTACAACATGTTGTGTTAAGCAGTTGTGGGCTACAGACAGCCCAACATGACTGCCCAACCATAGAACCTTACAAGCAGGATACAACAACAAAGCTGCCTTTGTGAGCATTTCACTGGGGTTTTCAAACAGGCGCCTCCCTTCATTCGTGTTTCATTAAATTATGCTTACAACACTTCCAAAAGGGTGGCATCCCAGACTCACTCCCCTCCATACTCATGATGAGTGGGGACCCATGCCACTACCACCGACAACAACAGATACACCTCGACAACATTTCACAACCCCAAGTAATCTGTGAGCGCCTCAGCCACAACCACTGGCTTTTTCAGCAGCCTCAGACAACTCCTTTAAAGCTTCCTTGAGTGACCCACCTCGGGCCCACCTCGGGCTGTGGTAAAGTCAAGTGCCACTACAGGGCGAAACACCATGTTGCGTTTGAAATCAGAAGTAGGCGGAGTTCTAACATTATTATACATGTAGTTGTAAAATCACGATGTGTAAAATTTTGGTTTTAAAGGACTGAAAACATTTTTGTAAGTACTGAAATTACTATTCAACACACAAGATCATTTAAGTTAAACACATGGAGACACAAAGTGTGCTGTTCACCATAGCGGTCCAAATAAGATCAGTTAGAAATCGGACTCATCAGCCTCATAAAATATGGTAAACTATGAATTTGGAACTTAAATTTTGTATTATTAAATACAAACAAAAAATATAGCTGCAAGCAGCGATGGCGGTTTCCTCCTCCAGACATTGCGAACCAGGGAGAAATGTATTTTTGTGACAATTTGTCACTGTATAGAAAAATCCATGCTGCAGACTTGCCAATGGGATATTACATTTCAAATGCATTACTTTGAAGATCCTCAAGGGCCATGGCTTTAAGCTAAGAGTGAGAAGGGGTGTGGTCATCCCTAAATTTCCTTAAATGATGTGTGTGTGTGCGCTTGCGCGTGTCAAAGGAGCCTGTCCCTGTCCCTGTGTGTGTGTGTGTGTGTGTGTGTGTGTGTGTGTGTGTGTGTGTGTGTGTGTGTGTGTGTGAGAGAATCTGGAGCGCACACGCGCGCAAGACCAGAGGGGCAGGGGCAGAGAGGCAGACTTGAGAAACACCCTAGCAATTAGCCAAGCATGCGTATTTCAAATATTCACCAAAAATCTACTTTTCATCTTACAGTCAAATTTTTTTCAGATTTGTGTTCTAAACATTCTCAAGTGTCTTCACATGAACTTGTGATTCAATCAGAGTATCACTTTTTGACCTGTTGATGTGTAAAGCATTGTTTTAGCGTTAACAATCTATCCAATTTGCTTTATATCAATCATTTTTCAAGATATGAAGTTGCCTTTGCACATGGCAACATGTTGTAGTGTCTTCCAGTGACATATCAAGTTTGGTGTTGATTTGTCAAAGATTTGCCAAGATATGACCTCACTTCCTGTTTGGCGACTTTTCTGCTGAATTTGAGTGGCTGTACCGGACAAACGGTTGTGAGGATCAAAATTCTAAAAAGTAACTTTTGTGAGGCTAGGTCTGAAGATCATCTCTGGTAATTTTGAAGAAGTTTTGCCAAAAATTGTAGGAGGAGTAGGCTTTCAAAGGTTTTTGATAAAACCGGAAATAGCGGAAAATCTATATAACCGGAAATGGACGCCATGGGGTGGGTTAAATTCGTCTTGATCCAGGGAATCCAAGGGTAGCTCATTTTTGAAAATCGGTCATACGGTTCAAAAGTTGTGTGTGTTACAAAAGTCCAACTTTGCCCTGTTGGTGGCGCTAGAGAGGTGTCATGAGAGCCATGAAACTTGGTGTGAATGAAGAACGGGCTGTCCTTAATGAGTGTGCCAAATTTCACAAAAAGTTACCATATGGTTATAGGGGCTGCCATTGACTCCCATGGTACAAGAATAATAATACCTACGATAACAATAGGTTACCTCCTACCGGAGGAAACCTAATGACCCTATAAAGGTCTCTTGGAGTTTTATATAATCAAAAGCAATTGTTTTACATAAGTTACATAGTTATTATTGACCATATTTCATTACAGTCTGTGTAGGACTTCAACTACAACTAATTTGCTCCTTCTAATGCTTGTGTTTGTATCCAGGATCGGGAGGTCTTCTAATGCTTGTGTTCTGTATCCAGGATGGGGAGATAGATCTTCTAATGCTTGTGTTTTGTATCGTAGAATACAGATCTTCTAATGCTTGTGTTTTGTATCCAGGATGAGATGTTCTAATGCTTGTGTTTTGTATCCAGGATGAGATGTTCTAATGCCTGTGTTTTTTATCCAGGATGGGGAGATCCTGGCAGACAATGACTTTCACAGCTCCCAGCAGGCACAGCACTCAGGTAGGGACTGATACTTACATTTGAACAAAACTGATATTATTCATAATGTGTGTTTATTCATTTCAAACATCGAATGAACAAGGTATAATATAAAACTTCCACTCGATAGCTGAGTCTCCACAAATCACCGCCTACTAACTCAATGGGTAGATGGTACTGCTCTGAACCCTAACAGCCCTCATTGTGCGTGGACATCAAAGACCCTTCATGAACTAATGCCCATTTGTACCGGTTCCAGCTCTGGTGCTTTGCAATGTGCACACTACCTTGTCCGGTAGTACCCTCACTATCTGCACCTTAGCAGGGTTTTTCCTGGGTCAAAATGGCTCTTCGGTGCTCCCAATAAAAAAAATTGCGCGCTATGCGCGCACAGTCTGTGTTACCTATCAGCAGAAATCAATGTTTTTTTTTTTTTTTTTTTTTTTTACATTTCATAAATAATGGAGGCTATGCTTGAGGTTATCATTTTGCTTCCACTTTAAATTAAAATAGATAGGCTAATATATTGACAATAGTCCAAGCCCCATGGTGCTATCATGTATGGTTCAAAGATTATCAAGGTTTACCTCGTATATGCAAACTGCTGAAATCTATATCAATAGAATCTAGAACTAACCAGTGGTCAGAAATGGAACACACGAATTATGAAAGTCAAGTTTATCTATTATTACTATTCATGTTTATTACACAAACCTACATACCATTATTTTCACCAATGGAGGCTGCGTTGGAAATCAATAATCAAACTTTTGACAGTATTTTGAGTGGAAATGTAATGTCCATTTGTACAGGTGTACTCGTGCACGTTGGGCTGGCCCTCGCAGTGGAACGACAGTTTTCAACCGCACCGGTTTATCAATAATAATATTAATATTATTATAATCGAGATGCAACACAAACGAGTTGAGCTTTCATTGATAAACCAATGCTGTTGTCTGTCTTCCCGAGGCCCCGCGTTCTACTGGTACTCGTTCAAACGCGTAGACAAATCAAGTAATAGCCTACATCTGTGTAAGTTCACAACATAGCAGATATTTTAATAAATTGAAAGCCATGAATATTGAAACCGCCGACTGATGAAGTCAGGATGCATCCGCAGGTTGAGTAATTAAGTGATTGGGATTGGCTCTGTCCATTCGCGCACCTCACAGACTTAGCAACTGGATATTGATCAAAACAGAACGAGAGTTCGGCTGTAGCCTACTTGAAACATACTATTCAGAACATATTCGCTGACGTGCATCGCATACGTGATGAATTGCTCACAAATCTGCTTAAAACAACTAGTGAAGGTGTTTTAGAATAATATTTATGCCATATACAATAAGTGACTTTATGTAAACACCACTTATTAAATGTTAGCTGCCTAATTATTTAGCGCAATGCTAGCATGACTACCGTAATTCGATTTTTAACCAAGGTACCTATTGAGCCTGTTGATCGCGACCTGTTTACAAATCTGGTTAAAAAGATAAAGGTGAGCTGTTATTTATCGATACTAAATATTTCTCAGGCATCTAATGGCTTAAAGCTACCTGTAAAGCATCTAAACGTACAGAGTAAGGTAGGTTGACTGCTAAATCGGCAGCCACCAGTCTTTGGATAGCTCTCATAAATCAGTTATTGTATATATGGCATTAATATCATTCTTAACATCACACATAGGATATATACGTTCACGCACACACTGCTTTAATAAAACTTTAAGCCTACTATCAAAGTATTGTTTTTTTAGGATAATGTAGGCAACTGCTCGCTCTGCTTCATACAAAAAAAAATCAAATTAAAGTGTCTAACGTCTGGCAAACTTGGAGACGCCTCTGTTCAATGATTGGCTGAGGGGGTTGTAGGAGGCGGGATCTGCTGCTGCTGCTTGAATTCAACGTGAGCGCTTAAAACACCATTAAGCTGAATGAGAGTTTGTTTTTTTTTTATCGCAGACTCTTTTTTTTGCCTTTAGGCGCTCGGGATTTTTCATAGGCGTTCGGGAAAACGGCTTAGGCGCGCGCCCACATTTTCTCTATGCAGGAAAAACCCTGCTTAGTGGTGATGCCATGATAGATGTGTTGCAGGTTTGATGGCCACAATATCCCCTGGGCTTGCAACAGTGTTCCTACTAGGCACCCCCAAGAGGACAGATGTTTTTTAAGCTAACTATAATGACAGTAGTAATATACCTGATAACAAGTACAAAGTGTGTGTGTGTGTGTGCATGTGGAGATACACGTGTGTGTGTGTGTGTGTGTGTGTGTGTGTGTGTGTGTGTGTGTGTGTGTGTGTGTGTGCTGTGCATGTGGAGATACACTTGTGTGTGTGTGTGTGTGTGTGTGTGTGTGCGTGCATGTGGAGATACACGTGTGTGTGTGTGTGTGTGTGTGTGTGTGTGTGTGTGTGTGTGTACGCGTGTTTTTGTGACACAATATATCCTATCATCCTTCTCTGTCGTGTCATATCATGTGATATATACATTCTATATTCAAGTTGAATCATAAATATGTATATTTAAGTTGCATCATAAATTGTACCCTGGCGTCCTAGTACCAGGAACGATAATATTCTGATGTTCTGATGTCACTCAGTCAGTCAAGATGAGCATCATGGCAGTTCTGTTCAGAGGAGAGACAGAGGACTACTTATTATTTTAGTTTGAACACCAGTGTCATTAACATCAAAAAGCGTATGGTAACAAAGCCATACAAAAAAAAAGAATTCTCCTGACTGTTGGCTAGCCAGCTGGTTGTTCACTTTGCTGGCTAACTTAACAGCTAGCTTGTTCTTATCTGGCTACAACGAGAGATTTTGTGACGTGAGGAGCTGCAGCAACTTGTTGCAAAAAAAAGTTCTTAAACCAGGGAGTTCAGACAACTGGTACGGATTAAAACCCAATGTTTCCAAAGCAACGCCTTTGTTACACACTGGTTGTATTATAGGTCTTTATAAGTATTTTACTGTTTTCTTGATGGTAAATCGTATTAATCATCAATGACTAATGGAGAAAACACATTCATTGCAGGTGCTGTTGCCATAGCGACAGTGAACAGCAGCCTGGAGCACTCTAAGAAGACCTACAGCCTGGAGGGCAGCGTGAGGGTGTGGTCTGACTTCCTCAGGCTCCACTTGCACCCAAGGACCATCTCAGTCATTCATGAGTACAATCACGAAGGGTGAGTTTGTTTGTCCTAGAAGATGTTTAGCTTGTGTTCATTAAATGAAACATTATCCTTGACTTTAGTTAACTCTATGAGATATGATTCCTTTGCTGTATCCACCACATAACCTTTGTTAAAAAATATTCTTGCTGGTTTTAAAAGTGGTGCTTATTGTTGTCTTTCACTCTCATTTAACCAATAAGCATTCACCATCTCTGCAAGCCCCACCCAGCAGTTTCAGGGCTACAAAGATTTTCCTCCAATGGAGTCGCTCGTTATTTCTCCCCCAAATATTCCCTGAAAAAGGACTCGTGCATAATGGTTCTGGCTGCCCTAAAATGGCAGTGGAAAAATGTTGTATGTATTTAATTCAAGTTGAAGTAGGTCAGTGAAGTATTTAAAGCAACGTGTATATTTATGTTTATATGTATAGTCAGTAATGGTCTTTGTGTGTATTTGATGCCCATTATGCATGTAAATATTACTAACAACTAGACAAGAACACACAAAAGCACTATCTGAGCCTGTGTGTGTGTGTGTGTGTGTGTGTCTCTCTCTGTAGTGAGTCTGGACGTCTCGAGGCATTTGGGCAGGGGGAAGCACTCTGCAAAGGTCCAGTGCTGGAAGAGCTGGAAGACAGGCTGCACTTCTTCACTGAAGAGTGTGATTACCTTCAGGTAACCATGCACTGGTGATAAAGCATCCTAGCTCAAGCTTACATTCAGCTGGACTACAGCTCTTGTCCTTGCCCCACAGACTAGCGTTCAATAGACTGGAATCACCCAGAAATGATCATGATTTTGGTAGAAACTTTACTTTTATTCACTTTAATAGTATTCAAATGATGAGAAATGCCTAAACAATGCCACAGCATTCTTATGACATATGATTTCATATTGATCCCTGCTTTTGTTAGTGGATTTCCCATACAGGTACTAGCCCTCATGGAAACAATAAGGGGCTAGTAGCTGTATGGGCTAGTTTCAGGAATTAGTCACAATTACGAGAAAACACTTCACATATTTCTTGCTTATAAACAAATACACCTGTTTATTAATACCATGTGACCATGGTGACTGCTCTAATCAAAGTCTATGTAAGGGATAATGTATAGAACTCAGGTCATTGTCGGGAAAATAAGCCCCGACAGGGCGAACAGCACCCCGACTGCGTCTTTCCTTGACAGCGGTCATTATTGCATAGCAACTGTCAGGTATCGGTTAATAACTGACCGCAGAACGTTGGGAAGCGCCATTCAAGTGAATGGAGCATTCTACAGCATTAAGAAGAGCCGTGTAATAATGGGGTGTAATTTACCCTCCACTAGGGCACTTGGACAACTTTGTGGATAAGCTGCACAGTTTATTGTCATGTGTTTACTGGGAGTTTGTAGTTTTAACTTTTAGCGTCACAGACATTGGAGGACCGGAACTGGCTTTGCCTGTGACGTCAGGGTACCACGAGTTTGAAGTGTTTGTCCCAGGCAGCTACTTAGCTAGTAAACATTGAGCTTACCAAGTTTGCTCCTGACAGAAGTGTTGAATGAACATCTTTTAATCTTCTCAGCTGACAGCCTAAAGCTGGGTAACAGACAGCAGGCTAACATCGAAATCAGTCAGGCACGTAACCACATTATGACAGGCTATATTAACCTCTTAACTAGCTGACAGTGTCTAAATTGCTTTCAGATTTAGTACCTAGTTTTGAGTGTAGCTGACGTTACAAACTAGTTTTCCATAATTGTACTCTTGTATACAGGCTAATGTTGTTGAACTCGAATGTCAGTCTAGCTTTCCAGTCTTAAATGTCTGCATGCCTCAATGATACCTGAGTTTGGATGAGGGTCTGGCTCCTTCAGCTTTCAAAAGCTCAGCTCCTGGTATTCCCAGCCCGTCCAGCTATCCCATAAAGCATTAGCATTCAGCTTGGGTCATCTTCATTGATCCAACTAAAGCTCCATGAAACGTGGGTGTTATGATGACCAACTTCATCTCTTTGACCATGTAGCTTCTGGTTTGAGGTCTTGACGGTTTACACTTTATAATATTTGGAATGTAAAACCCTATCTCTCTCAATATGCTATGCAACTTCTTATGCAGACTCTGGTTATTTCTAAATACCTTTACTTCCAAAATCGTTTTTATTCTATTTTATGGTAAGGTTAAGGTTTGTTTTTATCTCTTTTGAAATACCGAGAGAACCATAGAGCAATAGCCCGAATATAATCTGTTATAAAGCCCAACAAAGCCGATAGCCATTTTCAGATAAAGGCTTAAAGACTAGAGTCTTAAAATAGTTTTTAACAATTTTAACTTTGAAAAACCAAATACAGAACCATGTAACAATCCATAGCTGGAAAAGTCCTTTGTTTGCAAAGGTTTCCTTGAGTCAAATCCACTGTCTCATGCGGATAGTTTGTTGACTGATGTCGTTGCAATATAATACTGCACTATATGCTGCTTGGTAATATTTGAGGTCACTTAACAATTTTATGGAGTCAGATTAATTGTATTTTTCTGCAATATTTTCCATTTTAATGTATTTTTCTGTCCCATAAAGTTCAGACATTGTTAAGCCTCCAGCCTGTTTTTCAGTCACTTTTGGCTGTCATGTACACTGGCTTTCTCTTTTTTTCTACCACAGAAGATTTTAAGCGCTTGGACGCATGATTTAGGTTGTGGTCCTGCTGCATAATCAAATCTGCACCAAGCAGGTGCCAATTTATATTCCCCTTTTTAAGGGAAAGTCTAACAGCATTGCTTCTTGCAGGGCTTTCAGGTGCTGTGTGACCTTTCTGACGGGTTCTCAGGCTTGGGGTCAAAGGTTACAGAGATGCTACAGGACTCCTATGGAGGACGAGGCATCCTGACCTGGGGTCTGTCACCTGTTAGTCACCCAAACATGGTGAGTTCAGGCTTCTGTGGGCTTGTAATGTTTGTTCAACCTGTGTACTCTTCTACATGCGTACATATCATTTTACAGTCTACATACAGCGGGGCATCAGCTTATTTTCAATGTTTACGCATGTGTATTGCATAAAGAGTGATATTTCTGACAACAATGGGAGGTTACAGTAGCTAGGGCTAGATAGATCAACATAGTTACTGCTGGCCAGCAAGCTGCTTGTCTGCCATCTTAAACCAACATTGTAACAATTTTACCTTGAAATAAGAGCTTCAAAATCATTTTCGTGGTACAATGATTTGGAATCCTTGCTCTACTCATTGTTGCGTAGCAGTTTATATTGATAGCTGTTGAAGCTGATTGGAAGAAAGTCAGTCTATTATACTCCAATTTTAAATCCATTCTGATGAGCCTTTGGCATATCAATTTGATGTTGTGATCTGTTTTCTCTCCTCAGACACCAGTGAAGGAGCACTGTCATTTGTTGAATGTAGCTTTGGGAATGGTCCATATGGCGAATAGCAGTTCGTTCTTCTGTCCCCTCACGCTTAAAGGCGGACTGGGCCCACGTCCCAACGCATCGCCGGTCTTCCCACACCTCAACTATGATGTGAGTCTCAAATCTCCTAATATTATCTCTCCTGTCCTATCATTGCCACACATCACCTATGGTGTGAGTCTTAAATCTCCTTATATTATCTCTCCTGTCCTATCATTGCCACACCTCACCTATGATGTGAGTCTTAAATCTCCTTATTATCTCTCCTGTCATTGCCTCATCTCTATAATATACTCATGTATTCTTCACCCTAGACCCCCTCCACCCTAGATCGATTTACTTACGAATGGTGTCATAAGCGTAATTCGCTCAACCGTTGCCCCATAGTACATTGACAAACAAATTACTCGGAAACTAGAAAAAAATGGTACTTCACCAAACTTGAGGTATTCCACCTGGCGTGGAAGGATAGTCTTGTAAGCTATAAAAGAGCACCTTCTGATGCAAAATCAGCCTACTATTCTTCATTGATTGAAAGTAATAGAAATAAAAAAAGGGGTCTTTTTAACGACATCTCTAGACTAACACAAAACCACAATACAATCAACACTCTGTTCCTGTAACATTTCATGTCGGAACTTTGATGGATCCTGGGTACAGCATATGGCTCGTTCTGTCGTTGACCAGTTGTGCACTGCTATTGCATCCTGCTGCTTACTATGCTTGTACAACTGAAAGTCCCCATGCACCAAGCCAGCCAACATAACTAAACATAACTCACCTCAACTAAACACAAATCAAATTCCCAATATCAATAATACTAGGCTACAGACAGTGCATGTTGTACTGTGAAGGAGGGCTTGCTCCAGTGGGCTCAGGCCCTTGGCTCAGTTAAGCGCCTTGAGACCGTTTTATTGCTGAATCTATCATCAGCTGTATTATTCTGCTAAGTCATTGTTGAATCTATTATCAGCTGTATTATTCTGCTGAGTCATTGTTGAATCTATTATCAGATGTATTATTCTGCTCAGTCATTGTTGAATCTATTATCCGCTGTATTATTCTGCTGAGTCATTGTTGAATCTATTATCAGCTGTATTATTCTGCTTAGTCATTGTTGTGTATCTCAGTCTCTCACTCTCTCCCTCTGGCTACCTCACAGCCTTCAATATGGTACCACTCTAGCTCACTTTTGGCCCTAGCCCTGGATACTATGACTGTGCCATATCGCTTGAGACAACACAGCACGCCCATGTGGCAGATGGCAGATGCACTTGCTGTTTCTGGGAAGAAGGTGAGAAATGCCTTAAATGCCCCAATACCAATATGAGATGTGGAATATTCATTATTGATTCTGTGAGAAATGCCTTAAATGCCCCAATACCAATATGAGATGTGGAATATTCCTTATTGATTCTGTGAGAAATGCCTGAAATGCCCCAATACCAATATGAGATGTGGAATATTCCTTATTGATTCTGTGAGGAATGCCTTAAATGCCCCAATACCAATATGAGATGTGGAATATTCCTTATTGATTCTGTGCCAAATACATGTACTTGTAAAAGCCACATTTTTTTAAATGTAGTGATGTTTATTGTTGCCTATGGTATATTTGAAAGATAGATAAGAGAGTGACTAGTTTGTGTGTGAATCAGGTGGTGTCTGCTTATGGGGCCATTCCATTTCCTGTGGATCATGGGACGTACCTTTCAGATGCTCTTGATGCCTTCACTGATGGTTTGCCATGGAAACCCCTCTCAGCTTGTCCTGAGCAGGGGAACGGACGCTGCTATGGCCAGTCAGTGACCCTCAGGGGTCTGGACGAGCAAAGCTTGGTCAGGTGAGTCAATCAAATCAATGTGTTTGTGTCATTCATGTTCGGCTGTTGAAGAGTGAAAGGGTTTGTGTGTGCCCATTGGTTGGTTGCAACTGCACTTCTATGCTGCATAGGTTCCCAGTTTTCCAAGGACGTTATTGAGTGCTTTTTATATTGCTTGTGTCAAATTTCCTTTCTCGATACATATCCTCATCAATCTATTGGTCCAATCTCAAATTATGTATATAGTCTGTATAAGCAAAAGCAAGATCTGATGACGCATTATCCAGACACTGACAGGCACATACACATATTAAAGCAAGTGACAAATGACACTCTTATTTAGGCTTAGTTGTATGGTTTTATATTTGTGTTCATGTGGTGTTAATAGTGGTATGGTTTTATATTTGTGTTCATGTGGTGTTAATAGTTGTATGGTTTTATATTTGTGTTCATGTGGTGTTAATAGTTGTATGGTTTTATATTTGTGTTCATGTGGTGTTAATAGTTGTATGGTTTTCTAGGCCACAGGTTCCAGGCCGTCAGCCCCCATCAGAACTGGACTACTACTCCAATGGAGAGGATATTCTGTCCTCATATATCCAATCCCACTACCCAGGCAGCTCCATGTGAGCATCTCACACACACACCACATATAACCCTAGAAACCTGGGTTTGATCTGTGATTGTAGAATCAGTTCACCCCACTTGGACACAGCTGTGTTGTTTCAGGGCTCAAAGGAGTTAGTGATATTTCAAATGAGCAGCAACTATATTTTCAACAAGTTTCCTGTTTCATAAAGAAGACCCAAGCCAAATGGCTGCAAGTGTGACCTGCATCCTGTATAGCTTTGCTTAAATTCCAATCCTCATGGCACTTTAGCACACAAATGTGATTATAAAGTAATGTGCCATTAAAATATCTACCTTATTGGCGGATTATGACAATATTATGATTAATATATTGTTTAAACAATGCTGCAAGTAAATTAAATATTAATACGTATTATCAGTAAAGGTACACAAAATTCTCAGCCACAGGACCAGTAGGACAGCATAAACATCCTTTATAAGGCTGTATTCCGTGGTGAAAATTTGGTGTGAATTCATGCAAAGAAAGTCCACTGTAAACACAACAAAATGCCATCTAGGTTCAAGCATATTTGCTTACCACTTGGAAGCTGGGGAGGAACATTGACAAAGTCTGTTACAAAGACTTTAAATTGTAAGGTCAATAAGACATAATGTATTATGGAACTGTATTGATGGATATTCATTGTGAATTGTACTGGTTTTACAATCAATGGGTATCTATTTAGCATTAGCAAAATTCTTACACGGATATTTTGCTAAAGTATGTACATCATTCGGCTTAATGTTTTTGCCATTCTTCATTATGAACCACTGTATATGTATGTGTTTTGTGGCTAGGCCAATCAGTGTGCCGGTCTAGTTCGGTCAAGGAAGTAGACTCACTTAATGTAACATTATGCAACAATTTGACCTTAAAATAACAGCTTCAAAATAAGGTTGGTGGTGACTTGTAATACGGAGAATGGCGTCTGTGCCACTTCCACCACACACCGGGTACGCCTGTTATTGCACTGTGTGCTTTGGGGTACAGGTCTACATAATGCTTTATGGCACCACCTCACACACAACAACTAGATCCATACGCTAGCTATAAGAGGAAGCTAGCGCAGTATTCTCTGTATAGACATGATGAAGAAACCGAGGAAGATGTCGGAGGATAGGAAGAGAATAAGAGAGAGTAACCAAGCAACAGACAAAGAGAGTCAGTCTGGGACTGGGTTTTATTTGTTGGCGAGAGCTTACAAAAGGATGCAAGTCGAATGCCAAGCTGGGCTTTTTTCTAGTTTTGCTCATGCAGTTTTCATTCTTCTAAAACCTGCAGTTTGTTTACTATGTGTTACTTCATTTCAGGGCTGTGCAGACGGTGTCCAGTGCCAGCAAGCTGACTCCCCCCTTTCCACAGATCTTCAACAAATCCATGGGTCCACAGGGCCTCTTGCATCAGCACGTCCCAACCAAAGGTGGGTCACAGCAGGAAGAATCACAGAATTTTAATCCAGCTGCTCATCCATGTTATTCCTAGAGACAAGTAGCGATATACGAGCCATTTAAAAAAAAAAAGGTCCTTAAAACTGTCGACATGCCAAGGAAGCTGTTACAATTGAATTTTGACCTGGTGATGTCAGGATCTGTGCTAAGTTTCCCAAATCTAACTTCAAACTTAGATAGACAATCACTTAAACATTCTGTCCGTACCGTTATATGAATCAATATTTGGTGTTGGTGTATCAATAACGTTTTGCCAGCAGAAATATCCATATGATAACATGTCTTGATATTTTGTCTTAGCCCTGACATATCTGGAGTGTTCTGTCCCGTTAAGCCTGTATGTGTGAGATCCAGCCTGTTGTGCGTCTGTGTACATCTCTCTAGTCTCTTTACATTTACATTTAGTCATTTAGCAGACGCTTTTATCCAAAGCGACTTACAACGATGTATACACACATTTTACATTTACACTGATGGCACACTGCACATCAGGAGCAATTAGGGGTTCAGTGTCTTGCTCAAGGACGCTTGAGGTAGTTTTGCGTCATGTCCGGCAGACCTGACTGTAGCGAGTGTGTGACTGAGCCTCGCGGCCCAACACCGGTTAACGAAAGCAGAGAAAGCAGTGCAAACAGTAAAAATAGAGAAAGTACAACTGGCGTACTCACCATCTCGGGAGATGCTACTGTGGATAGTATTAGGTCGGAGTTGCTCACCATCGAAACTCTTGTTGAGGATCTACTCTGCCGCCAGTCGGAGCTGAAAGCCCTGCTCCTCCAGCTACACAAGCATGGAGCTCCACTTCCAGCTGATGGCGGGGCGTCTCCGGCGACCGGCGCGAGATCTGCCGCTGGGGATCCAGCTCACCTGAGTAGCACCTGCGCTCCGGTTCAGCTGCGCAATCGGTTTGGTCTGCTCGCTGATCTTTGTGATGAGGAGGCCCGTGACTCTGGTGCGGTTATCCGCGAAGTGCCGAAGAAGTCACGCAAACGGTCCTCCTGCTGCTTCTCCAACCCGGCGAGTCTGACCTCTCCCCCGGGCATCTCTGCCACCAGTGCCCCGCAGAGCAAACGTTCCCGGCTTCTGCATCCCCGCCGGGAACTAGCCCGCCATCCTCCTTCAACATCTCCAAGCGATGATCTCCCCACTCCAGACGGGCGTCCCAGGGTGTCCTCATCTTCATCTGGGTGCTCTCTGGATGCCGCGGCTGCTCCTGGGGACGAATCTCCACCGCCAGGCCACGGCCTGGCGAGCCCTCGGCCTGCCATGCACCGGTCTTCTGCTGACATGGTTAGCTCCGGTAACGTTGGCCCTGTCTGTCAATCTCCGCCGTTGGATTCGGTGAGCTCTACTGCTGGGTGTCGAGCGGCTAACAACAACAGTGCTGCTAACCCTGACATCAGCCTTTGGTGTTTGAAACTCCCACCGAAAACAACTATCCACTACGACTGTCGCGTCCTTTGCAAGCCTGAAATATTGATTGTTGGCGATTCAATTGTTCGACAGCTAATTATTCCAGGCGCAATCACCGTCTCTCTCTCTGGTGGAAAAGTTAGCGACATTTCAAGGCTCATCCCCTCTCTCCTCGACTGGAACCCCACTGTCAACACTGTCATCGTTCACGTGGGGACGAATGACGTCATGGCCAGAACTTCAATCAAACTTCAGGACGAGCTCGAATCACTCTGTTTCGCCATAGAATGCTTAGGTAAGCACTGCATTATGTCGGGCCCGATTCCTCTCATCTCCAGCAAACCTGAGCGTTTCAGTAGGCTGTACAGTTTGCATAACTGGTTAATGAATTTTTGCCATGCGGCTGGACATGATTTTATCTCAAACTTTGACATTTTCTGGACCAATGTAAATCTGTATAAGCGCGATGGTTTACATCCCAACAAAAAGGGAACTCGGGAATTAACAACAAATTTTATTCATTTCATTGCTTCACTCTGACATATAGGCATACCTTCACAGCATGACCCAAGTCAGTCAGCTAATGTATCCATCTCAAAGAGCACGGGCCCTGTTCATTCTCTGGGGAATACCTCTCACTCTCATTCTCAATCTTGCCTAAAGATGGCTCTTTTTAATGTCCGGTCACTTTCTAAGAAGACTTTTACTGTAAATGACATCATAACATCCCATGAACTCAACAGTATGTTTCTCACTGAAACATGGTTGGATGCCTCAGGCAACTATGAACTCCTTGAGGCGTCTCCACTAGATTTCTCGTTTTCCCACTGCTCCCGCACTAACCAGAAAGGTGGTGGCGTAGCTGCCCTGTTTTCCAATGCACTAGCCTGTAATAATGTTTCGCTTGGTACATACTCCTCTTTTGAATACCTAGCAATGGAAATGAAGCAACCAAACTCCTGTCTAATGGTTACAATCTACCATCCACCACAGAACAGAGTAGGCTTTATCTCCGAGCTTGGAGAATTTCTGTCTTCTATAGTAACTAACTATGATTTTATTCTCATCTGTGGCGACTTCAATATTCACATTGATAATTTAGAAGACTGTTATGCTATGCAGTTTACTGATCTGTTATGTATGTTTGAGCTAAAACAGCATGTTTCTGTGCCTACTCATAACCATGGTCACACCTTAGATCTAGTTATTTCTAAAGGCATAGACATCTCCATAACTGGTACTCTGGATGTGGGTATTTCTGATCATCTGTGTATCTTTTTCAATGTTGCTTGGCCAACTTTATGTAATGCATCTGGTCGGAAAACTGTTCTGAGACGCTACATTGGGGTAGATACTCCAAATGATTTTATCACTGCTTACAATGGTATTGGGTCTCACGCTGTTTCAAACCAGATCTTTTCTACTAAAAGTTTCTGTAATAGCACTGATCTCTTTTCAGACTGTGAGGAGTTAGTCCGATCTTTTAATGTCTCCGTTACTCAAATTATGGACAAGATTGCACCGATTCAACTAAAATCTGTCCCAAAGAAACGTAAACCACCCTGGAGAACTTCTGAAATCATAAGTACTCTTAAAAGAACTAGTCGTAAACTTGAACGTAAATGGCGCAAGAGCAAAGCTCAGAGTGATTTTCTGAACTATAAAAGGCATTTGCTCATGTATAATTGTGAAGCAAAAAAAGCTCGCCAACAGTATTTTTCACAGATTATATCAGAAAATTCTAACAATTCTAAAGTCCTGTTTAACACCATTGACAAACTAATCAATCCTCCCCGTCTGATACCCGATGAGCTCCGCACAAAAGAAAAGTGCAACCAGTTTGCATCATTTTTTAGTGATAAAATTTCAACTATCAGAAACAACATTATGTCATCTACTACTGTGGGTCTCAGTCATGTACCTTTTAGCCAAACTCTACCCACTAGCACAGCTACTTTCCAGAATTTTTCAGTAATCTTCCAAAATGAACTTGAAGAAGTGGTACAGAAACTAGGGTCAGCTACTTGCTCCCTTGACCCTGTACCCACTAAGCTGTTTAAGCAGGTTTTTAGCTGCGTGGCTGCTGACGTACTTAAAATTGTTAATACATCATTACTATCTGGTATTTTTCCTGTCTGTTTGAAACATGCCATTGTTACTCCACTGTTAAAAAAACCAAGCTTCGATCCCCTGACTTGTGACAGTTATAGACCCATATCAAACTTGCCTTTTCTTGGCAAAATTCTTGAGAAGGTTGTTTACAAGCAACTTGTGTCCTATCTGTCTCAGAATGCCATCTTTGATCCCTTTCAGTCTGGTTTCCGTGTAAATCACAGCACAGAAACTGCTCTAGTCAGAGTGGTTAACGATCTTAGAATTGCCACTGACAATCATAAATTGTCAGTCCTTGTTCTTCTTGATTTAAGTGCTGCATTTGATACGGTTGATCATGCTATTCTGCTTCAACGTCTTGAGCATTTAGTTGGTCTTCAAGGTATAGCCCTCGCTTGGATCTCATCTTACTTAAGCGGAAGATCTTTTACTGTCTCTATTGATAATCTTTTTTCTGACACAAAGCCTATTTTATACGGGGTGCCGCAGGGGTCAATTCTTGGTCCTTTACTTTTTAACTTGTACATGCTACCTCTTGGGTCGATCATCCGGCAACATAACATCTCGTACCACTCATATGCTGATGACACCCAATTATATATGTCTATTTCGTCTGATGATCCCAGTCCTTTGGGGGATCTCACTCACTGCATCTCTGCCATAGAGACCTGGATGGCCCAAAACTTTTTAATGTTAAACAATGCAAAAACAGAGGTTTTGTTGGTTGGCCCAAAAACACTCAGAAATAAATTTTATCCAACTCTTAATTCTGTCTTTTCAACACCTTCGGAGGAGGTCAAAAACTTAGGAGTGACCCTCGATGCTGATCTTAATTTTAAAAAGCACATATCCAACATTTTTAAGGCATCTTTTTACCATCTCAGAAACATTTCTAAAGTACGCAACACACTCTCACAACATGATTGTGAAAAATTAATGCATGCTCTTGTTTCCAGTCGCTTAGACTACTGTAATGCACTTTATGCTGGTTTAACTCAGCAAATGTTAAACAAACTACAACTCATCCAGAACGCAGCTGCTAGAATACTCACTAGAACTCCCAAATACAACCACATCACCCCTATTCTTAAATCTCTTCACTGGCTCCCAGTTAAACAAAGAATTGAATTCAAATTACTCCTTCTTGTCCACAAATCATTAAATAATCTAGCCCCTCCCTATATTTCTGATCTAATATCTCTTCATAACCCAATCCGTCACTTAAGGTCCTCCAATAAATATCTTCTTAATGTCCCCAGAATTCACACAAAAAACGGTCATGGCGCTTTTAGCTACTGTGCTCCAATCCTCTGGAATAATCTACCGATAGAACTCAGGTCACCTCAATCCATATTCTCTTTTAAGAAGGGTCTTAAAACTTTTTTATTCTCTTTGGCATATAATTCATGATTTTTCTCTTTTACTCTCTTTTTTTTACTGATCTTTTGCATTTTTATTTACTTTATTGGGTTGTAAATGTTTTCAACTATTTTGTATTGTGTTTCTTTTACCTAATAAGCGCATTGAGTCTATGTAAATATGAAATGTGCTATACAAATAAAGTTTGACTTGACTTGACTTGACTTGACTTCGACAGGGAATCGAACTAGCAACCTTCTGATTACTGATTACTCTTGTTTGTGTTCCTCAGCTGTAGTGCCTCCGGTGGTGGGTGTTCCAGTGCTGACCTCTCTTCAGTCGTCTCCAGCATTAGGCCCATGGCTGTCAGAGCTGTACACTGCGGCGAGCCGTCTGGACCCACGGCGAATTGCCCCCAGCTTCCTGACCCATGACCTCGAGCACAGCGACTTACATGAGGCACTGGAACAGCTGCGTGTCCTTGCACAATGTTACCGCAATGACAGTTCCGGCATGCGCAATTCTTCTTCTTCTTCAGACGACGATTAAATCTGACTACTGACCTTGGTGACACCAGGGGTGAAGATGACTGGTCTAACGATGTGAGCAAAGATGGTGGTGAACCATGCTGACAGAAACGAAGGCTGCCATCCCTTGCTTGCTGAAGATGAGCAAAGCGGAGTCAGCACTGATTTAAATTGAGTACCTGACTAAGCTAAATGCTAAGCTAAATGACCGAGCACTGTTTGGTATGCTTTGGGCCCCAAGAGAACTTTTCTTGCACAGCTTTGATCTAGCTTAGCTCATGCACAGGTCTGTCTTAGTGAGGAGGACTGTACATACATATATTATTGTTCCAGAATTAGGGCAAGTGAACTATAATGATGTATAAACATGTCCACATCCATGTGTTGAGTGCTTCTCCCTACAGAAGACAAAAGAAACCATGAAACCGGTCAGCAGCACACAGCTTCAATGAACCAACCTAGTACACTCTTCAAAGGGGTTGTCAAGTGGCTATCCTCCTTTATCAGTGTTTCACTAAATCAAGCCTACAACACATCTGAAATGTTCAACAGTGGTATCTGTCATCCCAGATCCCCTCTTCTCCATACCGGTTTCCTGTTGTCCCCCTCCCCCTCCCGAAACAAAGTATTTTAAGGTTTTGGAATGTTACACAGACTACATAAAAGTGCCAATGTACTGACTTAAGATGTCACCACAATAAAATAGAAAATATCCATTGTGCAACTGGTGCTTAATGTTAATTATATGCAGGATTTTGGAAAAATGTTCTAAAGCAGTGTTTCTCAACCATTGGTGGGCAGCGCAGCGCATTCTAATGTTCTGCGAGCCTCGACAATGTTGCAAGTTCTTCCGGTCCCCCTTCAGACCATCACCAAGTCAAAGAGGACCAGCTGTATTGCTAACATGGGATAGTGGCGTTCAGCTAGGCAAATATCAGCGAAAATGTAAAATGGTTTTGTCCATGTTTCAAAAAGTCTTTGATCCTAAATCGTGATTGTAATTCACAAACAGGTCAGCCCATGTTCCAATTTCCATTGGCAAGCACTGTATCTATATCGGGCTCAATTGGTTAAAACATGTTAATCAATGAAGAAATTATCAGAATTTCAAGAACTGTATGGTGAAAAGTTTTGAAATTTGTCACACTGATTGGAGACAGTCCCTACATTTTTAATATAGAAGTTTCACATCTGTGCCACTAGGAAATGCCTGTAGAAAGGAAATGCCCACATCACACTGTCGATTTAAACACACATGAATGACTTTGTTTTAGAAATAGCTTGATAACACTTTATTTACAGAAGATGTATTAAGTGTAGTGGGCAATTGACTGTAAAAGGTACATGACCTAATACATTATGAATGCCTTAAGTTGGATGAAAATGCTCCTGTAAAAGATTATAGAGAAATGGGAAATGTGTTGCAAAACATACTGGATATCAACTTTACAGACTGATTAGTCATCCCTCAGGACTTTGAGAGGGAAATGTGTACTTCTAATCATCTGCTGCATGATCTTCATCTTTAAGACTGTGAGAGTTATTAGCTAATGATGGCCTTCCTTTACCACCAAAGTGTTGCACAAATTCTGCGAGGCTGTAGACTTTCCCCCAGCCAATCTGGGCGTCCATACTGATGAAGGAATCCAAGTTCATTTTAGACTCTGCAAAATAACAAACAGACTGAGATGTAACCCTGTTGTATGCGATGTTTAAATAAATAAAACATTTCATGCAGACCATCCTACTGAAACTTCATACCTGCTGTCTCTAAGCAGGGGTAAGAGGGTGGAACCATTTTCCAATGGCCAGCCTCATCTTTCATGTGTGAGCGATCAGAAGCAAAGCTACTCAGGAAGGTTTCAGCAGGAATAACTCTCAGTTTCCTATTAAACACAACGGAAGTGAATATTAGAAAGAATAGAATCGAATAGAAATAGATAGAAAAGCCTTTATTGTCATTGTATTTCCATACAACGAAATGTGGAGTGCTTCTCCTGTAGGTGCGACGAGGGACAACATATAACACAACAACAACAACATATAACACAACAACAACAACAACATATAACACAACAACAACAACATATAACACAACAACAACAACATATAACACAACAACAACAACATATAACACAACAATACAGCTAAAAAAAAGTGTGTGCAAAAGAGTTTGGAATGCTTCTTGTTGCTGTACCTCCAGTAAGATTCCTTCAGACCGTGATCTGAGCGGAAGGCCTCCTTCTCATACGTGCTCAGTGTGCAGGGGAAAGGAAGTGTGGTGTCCAGATCATACACGTAGCTCTCTCTGTTCCCGGTATGCAGTAGTATGACATGGTAATCCTCAACACAAAAATGCGAAACACAAAACAAATGCAATAATTTGTCTCACGTCCGTTTATAAAAAAAGACTTTACAAAATCTTCGTTCTTACCCACACTACGGGCTGATCTCTGTGACAGGATTTTTGCTTCCAGAGAGGAACCTGTAGAGAGACAACACATTACTCTACATCAGAGACTTGAGATGAGTTCAAAACTTTTGACCCAAAGCTAGTGAAAGTTAACTTACCATTCTCCTTTCATTAGATATGAAAACTGCATACACATCTTGAATGCAGTGTTGATGTTGTGCTTTGATATATTCACAAAGTTTCCAAATATTTTCCTCACTGAAAAAAGACGTAAAAATCCAATTAGAAAATCTGCTTATGTTTCCAGACAAGCAACGTTTGTTTACTTACTATGCAGGTAAATGCTAGTACACAATGACCTCAAATTGAAGCTCAACAGCCAATGTTAGTACACCCCTCCCTTACTGGCTGCTGAAACTGCGTGTTGATTGGCTGAAACTGTTTATTGATCAGTCTGGGCAGCTATATTTCTTTCCCAGTTACAGAGTTAGGAGTAGGACTGTGTACTTGTGTGCACCGAACGTGTGCTCAGAATCTCAGGCCACTTCTAATGCAATTAGAGGTTTGGGGTGGGCACCTTTTCACACAGCGGACTGTACTACAGTATAAAGCTGTTTTCCTAGTTTGAATGTATGATTGATACGTCTATTCTTGCACATTACCACTCTACATACAGTTGCACACAAAATTATTTTCACATGAGGAAAAGACTTTGTTAAAGAGAAGTTGAGCTTGAAAATATGTATGCATTTTCACGCACTCTTACTTGCAGATGATTATTATGTTTAGTGTCCGGTATGCAGATGTGTACAATTTACCCATAGACTTTCAATCCTGTTTAAGATTTGGGTCTGCAGTGCATCCAAAAAGCTAATGTTTGTATTTCATGTAGTACTTCATGGTGCAATTTAAGATATGCTTTGAATCACTGTCCTGTAGGCTGACTGGCTTCATTTAATTACATCCTGAATTTGTTGATATTTAGTGACCTACATTCTTCCCTTTGTTCATGCAATTTCTCCTTTGTCACCAGAAAGGCTACTAGAACAACCCAAAACAGAATAGATTCACCCATAGTGTCACACTCAGTCATCAATGGGTTCTTTCAATCAAATGCTGCCATTTTACCCCAAACACAACTTTAGTGATTATGGCCAAACAACACCATTTAAAGTAATCTGTTTACAGCCCATATTTACAAAATGACAAAGTCTTAACTAGATTTTGCCTTGCATAGTCCTACTGAGGCGAACGAGGCCTATGTTGACGTAAATAAGGGACAGTTTGCTCATGCAACACAATTGCAGATAAATGCTAGTTTCGGATTCTCAATTAGGCCCAATTAATAAAGTAAATGTATGGGTTTCAGGGCTTTCAGGTTCAAACTACGTGGAGACAACATTATTTAAATCAGGATTTGTTCCACTTCGTTGAAGAAGGAAAAAATATATACACTGGCGAGACTGTGTGACATTCATATTGAGTCCAAACGGCTCGCATACGCAGTTATGAATTAAATCTGTCGAAACACCGTGCTCGATGCTAGTAGTACAGACAAGTCTTCAACCTTCTTATAGCATGGATTGCAATATATAGAATAAATTCGCTTCCTAGTGTAGTCCGCTTTAGTGTAGCTCTATCATTATATCAGGTAGAGCTGGGCATTTCGAACAGGTTCATTCTCGTCCACGCTGTCTCCACTGGTTTCTCCGACGCCTCTGTGCAAGAACTATGCTATCTACATGCCCATGGTTCGTATTAAATATCCTATCGCTCTTCATTATTACTTGTAAATTACTTTCATGTTTAATCAAGGAATTGACTGCAAATTAATTTAACGTGATTCATAAGTCAGAATGAAGTTTGACCCATTTCGGAGGGCATTGCTCACCCCTGCCTACTTCTAGATCCGTCAGACTCGCAAATATTAACTCACCAGTAACAGCTTGTGTAGACACAATCCTCTTTTGATGGAGTGATGATGACATACTCAAACGAAAGGTCCTGTTTATTCATGTTTTCCAATCACCAAGACATAGAGTAAGAGTTAGCTCAAGTAATGCCAGTTACAACAAGCATTTGGCCACATATCTACAGTTCCTCAGATCAAATTATTTCTGTGTAACCGAGATATGGGTCCGTACTGAAAACAAGGTTTATAGGCCACTTCGACGGGTTGCTTCTGTGCTGCACTGGGCCAAAGTGCTGCACGGCTTTTCCCAGCATGCATTGTGCCATAAGGAATTGTTTTAATACACATTGCTTTGGTACTCGTACACTACTTTAACTTTCCATATTTTCGTTACGGCGGCCTATGTATTAAAGTTAAAGTACTTTTTGGAAGATTCTGAAGAGCCGTATAATAAAATGAGTGGTAACCCTTAACGTGAACTATAGCGCTAATGGTGTCTATCTGAAATCGTTTCCGAAGATAGCAGAACACTCATGGTTCATTTCAGATCGCATAAATCTTTCGCCTTTTACTAAAGATTTCCGTGGAGTGGACCACTATGAGTTTATAGTAATTTTTTGACACCCTGCCGTACGGCGGGGTACCCCTTCTTGTGAAAAATAATGGTGGAGTGTTATCTCTCTGAGAGACTAATGCGGACATTCAGGGCTGGTACTGACAAGGGAAAGAGCTTTGCCTGGCATAGCACAGCCGTACGTGACCTGAGTTCCCTGTGGTTGAATGGTCTCTGGAAAGCGTGGTAGTTGTACTTCAACAAAGGTAGACTACTAAAGGCCACACTGTTGGGACACCGTACTTTCCCGACTACTCACCGCACCGTCTTTATATCGCAAAACATACCGTGTATTAACCGCAGTTTATTGAACGCTACGTCATGTTGTCAAGTTGTGGTTCGAGCGCTACTAACCATTTAAAAGTTGTATGAAGCAGGGATGCTCATTTCAAGCAAATATAGCCAAGGATAGTTTACACCCCCTTGCACACACACACACACACACACACACACACACACACTCCATTGGCACTCACGGTGAAAGCCATTTCTATAGCATGTATTAAGTGTTATGGCGTGGTGTGGGAATGGACGCTAAACGTTTACAGTTTTTTTCAATCATTATCACACTTTGTCCATGTACACTTTCTCAAAACACTTAACTCGTCCAGCATATCAGTAGACTATGCTAACTAAATTGTTGATTATTTTCCATTGCTTAGATACAAAATGCAATCAATGATCACTTCTTCGTAATTCACTTCCCCGAAATTCCTGGATACCTGTGCAAAGTCATGTTATTCTGAGCAGGCTGCGCCTCGGCAGGCGTCCACTAGGAGTCGCCATTGGTCAACACAGAAAGGTTTGTTAGAAACACAGAAGAATGGACAGATTGTTACCATCACTAGGAGGAAGTGCTCTGTCAATCATCTAGTACTGCATGAAATCAGTGGCATTTGGCATTAACCAAACGGCACTAAGCGTTAGTTTGTTGATTACTGGTACATACATTACTACACAACTTATGCTCCTGATAACGTCACATTGGCCAGACATTTCAAATTGGATCAGAATAGGTGTCAAACATGTTTATAGGCCTACACACTGTGAAAAGGTGTCAAACATGTTTCGTAGGCCTACACTCTGTGAAAGGGTGTCAAACACAACATCTGATGTGGCGTGACAAACATGTTCTGCACATTTTATTTAAGTTTTAATCATGTCCTCTAGACGTTGACTTTGACACATTTATTGAACGTGTATAAAAAACGTTACCAATAGGGAGGGAAAGCAATTGCATAATCTTTGGTGAGCTGAGTACATGACTTTAGTTGTAGTCTGTTTATGAAATGACAGGAGCAATGTGTACAAACACTGAAAAATAGTTAGTGCCTCACAGATAAGAGGCATCACTCAAATAGCTCTGACTGATATGGCTTTTTTTCCCCTGAAAATTCAGTCTATGGGATTTGAAATGTAATTGTGCTCGTGAGCGCCACCCAAGGGGGCCAGTACTTTGCACCTGCTCTGCTCCATCTTCAAACCAGTTTCATCACAATTGTAAATAAGATGAGGTTTGTCCCTCAGCCCAAGCTCCTTCATGATGGCGGTGAGCAGGCGGAAGTACCTCTCAACTGTCCATTTCCGCCTGATGATCACCCTCTGGCAGGCGTCTGGCAGGCGTCCATATTGAGGGTTCAGCCAAGTGCCCCCTCTTGAACCCAAGCCACCACTTCTGACCCAGTGGTGGCATGATGATGTTATTTGGGCTCCTCTTCCTCTTCATCACATTGGCGCATGCCAGAAACCGCTGTTAGGTGAGCGGGTACCCATGCCTGCAGCCACCTCCACCAGGGCTTACACCATGTCCTCTTCTCTCAACAATTTTTCTTTGCGGAGTAATTTTTTGTAAATATTTTACTACAAATATGCCTTTTGTATACCATGTTCGTTGTAGAATACATATTTTTTTAGCCTTTGTGGAACGCGATGTTTAATGAACAAAATCAAGAACATAACATTTAAAACATTAGTTTATTATTTGTTATCTTTACTCTCTCACATGTACTTAGATATGTTTTTTTGTACTTGTTGGAGTAAATGTAATGCAGAATACTTTTCACTCTTACTCAAGTTCATATGGCTACAGAGGTCTCACTACTATATATTTCATTTGTATTCACACGCGCTCAGCGTCTGGCCTACATAGTCGACTATATACGAAATATACGTAAAAATAGACGCGGCATTGGCCAATGGTTCGTACTGCAACAGCGCAACTATATTGTACAGTGCGCTTGCTTGACAGTGGAAAACTATGGAAGTCAATCTCAAAACATTACACACTAGCGACACAGGATATATATTTTTGTCTTGCCGCATGAAAACTTCCGGTACAAAAACTGGAGAAATGTCGTCAGAGTAAGAGTTCAACAAAAACACAGATATGCTTGTTCAGTTGAACTCTGTTTTTAATCGAGAGGCATCCAAAAATAATCATACTACACTTCCTTGTTCCAACGAAATAAAAACCGAAATGAATGGGTTTTAGTAAAATCGGTGAAAATAAAATGTGGGCGAAACAACCTTGGTAGAGAACCTAGGCAAACAGATGGTGCAGGGACAACGTACACTCGCATTTTAATTAATATAATCGAATGCGGGATCTCTCATGCAGTTATTTAACTACAATGGGTGTAATCTGGTTGATTTTCAAAAACTCCATTCTTTCTCAATAGGTATTTTCTTTCATTTCTACAATAATGCTAACCCGCCGCAACAAAATGACGATAGCCACTCCCACACTCTTCTGCTGGCCGCTACTTGGCTGCTTTCTCCATCCTAGCGCAACATAACGGGGTTTCAGGAAGTAGATCGTCATGACGTATCTTACTCCGCCTATTAAAACATATTTCTTTGGTTAGCTTTGGCGAAGGTTTTTTAGCCGTGCTGCTATCGCTAGTCGTGATAGTATCCAAGCAGCGGAACAGTTAGGTAATAACCTTTCCAGTCATATTTTCTTTGTTGTATGTTTGAAATCGAATAGTGATGACTACAAATATAGTGTCTACGCATTTCCATGTATCGGTTACTTGAATATTCTGAAAACCGTTGCTTTTAAGGCTATCACCATGTGGGCAGTATAACACTAGCTAGGATAGCTAGGAAAGCTAGTTGCCAATACAAAAACTGTTGTGTTTAGTTTCCGCGAGTAACAGTGACCAAGGTGTGTTAAGTGTGCTTTAGACCTCACCCAGCGAGAGGATACATGTTAATCATTTGTCAGTCGTGTGTTGGACAACCACACGAAAGGTCCGTGACGTTATTAGATTCTAAAGATAGATGTAATTTGATTGATTCTGATTGCACAATAATGCCGATAGAGAAACCGGTTGAGTCCGGCCACTCCGCCGCTAAACAATATGCGGGATGCTAATTTACTTGTCTAATCTGTCTCTACAACCAAGTTAAGTCCATAAACCAGCTGTCGGTATGATCATTTCTAACACAGAAAGGCCATGGCTCGTGGGCAGCAAAAGATTCAGTCCCAGCAGAAAAACGCCAAGCAAGCTGCAGACAAGAAGAAAGGAAAAGGACCAGACCAGAAGACCGCGGGCAAAGCGGCTTTGGTGCACAGCTGTCCTGTTTGCAGGGTAACTAAGTATTATAATCTTTTTCGCGGTCCATATTTGTTGGCTTCGTTTCAGTGAGATATCGAGTTCCTTGAGTGTACATAGTTCCTTTCCAGCGTTTGTCCTTATATGTCCCTGCTGCTGATGCTTTCTATGCTTTGTCATTCAGACACAGATGCCAGATCCTAAAACATTTAAGCAACACTTTGAGAATAAACACCCTAAATCGCCAATGCCAGCTGAGCTAGTGGACGTGCAAGTGGATGCTTAGGAAACAAGTTAATAAATAAGGTAAGACCATGCATTTGTAGAAATGTTGTTGCATGTAACACTCATCTAACCCTCTGCAATTGTTTAACCTGATGTCATATGTTGTATATGCCTTACAGACCCATCAGAAGGAACTGAATCAAGTCAGACATGCCGGTGAAGAGTGGAATGGACCTTTGGAATATGTTTTCCTCAGTGCTAGTGGAAAGACTGGACACCTGGGGTAGATGTTCACCAGAGCCTCCTAAAGGGCTTAAGCACACCAGCACTCATTTGTATGAATTGATTTATATGCAATCCTATTCATGGTGATGAATTCAGGCTCAGTCTGTTACTCTTCACCATACTGAAAGATTTTCACATGTTCATCCCACTAACATTAGCCCACTCACTTGCATTCCATCCCTGACTTTTTCTGTATCCCACACAGTGGACATGCAAACTCCTTATATTGACAGTTAGTCCCAGGACAGTATTTTCTATGGCTTTAAAGGTTGCCCAAATAGTTTAAGACAAGATTCTCCTTGTGATCAAGTTAGCCTAATTTTTCTTTTTGACCCCTTGAGTTCATTGTTGGGGCTGACTAATGAGACACACTTTAGAATCCGGAATTAGGAAGCCGCCTCCATGTTTTAAAAACTACGTGATATCTGTAAACGTGATTTTTATTTTGTAATGTGTGTACTGTAACAGCATTGTAGTTTGTGTATTGATTTCAGATCTGTCACCTGGTTGCTAATAAAAGAGATTCTGGGTTATTTTAGACGAAGGAAATGCACACACGATTTGCACATTTTGAGCGTCAATCTCTGGGAAACGAAAAACTAAATGGTGGGAGTTAACTCATTGGGATTTATTGGTTTGACATGATTGTCTTAAGAGTTAAAAAGAAATGCCTCCACATAGTAAATAGTTTCAGCATTGTCAGAATGATAGGACAAAATGTCAGTTATCAGCACCCTGAAATATCTTAGATTATCCATGTCAAGCTAAAAATTCGCCAGGTCCACCTATTTCCTGCGTGTTGGAAATGTACATAAAATATGTTCACGTTTGTTTTTTCATGGCTGCAAACCTGAACCAAAATGCTTTGAAATAAACACCTTGTTGGTTCTGTGGCTATCAAACAGGTTTGTGTATTGTTACAGGTAGTTGAAGCTTCATTGACTTATCAACCAATCTGTATCTACTTCAGAGGACTTTATGCATGCCTTCTCTTTCTAATCTACTCCTACATCAATATTAATTTTGACCTGGTGTGAGTCATAACTGTGCTCTGATAAGGACACAATGGGCCAATTGCTCAATCATTAGCTCAGGTGCATTTTGAGAACGCATTTTTTAATTAGGACATTGCAGAAGTAGTCTACAGAAATGTACAGCCACTAGGTGTCATATTTTGTTTTTATTAACTCTAAAGTTGATATGGTTGTTTAAGAAGAAATACATTTATTTTCACAACTACACCAGTATTACACCCACTCAACAGTTTGTTGGCTAGTATACATTTATCTCCCCATGTGTGCCTATGCCTTGAAGGGCAGGACAGAGCTACACATGGGCTTTAATATGAACATTTTAATCTTACTCATAGTTTCCAGATTATAAAAGAGTAACCAACACAATGCCGCCGAGCCTTATCCAAAGAGTCGAGACAGATTTCAAGAAGGAAAAATATTTTATTCATGGTTTTAATGGAAAAAAAATGATGTAGATACTGTGGAGAATACCTTACAAAAACCTTTCAAATATATTTGAACAGACTAAATAAATGGAGAAAAAAATTGTACAAGGGTGAAAATAAGGTGTGTTTCTAGAAAAGTGTCAATCAGTGGATGGAACTGCTCCAGCTGTGCATTTTGGCTCAATCACACACCAGCGCTGTTGTCATACTTTTATACCTTTAAAACTTTACAAAAATATAAACATTTGCCTGCATTCTTTTGGTACACAAAATGATTCGATATACAGGAAATGGACTCCTAGCTTCTCAAACACTGCACATTGGTGCGACACCTTTAAGCCAACCAGAGCATCGCGGCTACACAGAGTGAAGGGAGAAGAAGAGCGGCGTCGGCAAGGCGCAGACCTATTTGGCAGTTGCAATCTACCAAACCTGTCCCTTGTAGGATAAAAACTTTTTTGCGGTCAATACCTGTCTTTTTCTAAGACTGTAGAATACATCCCCAGTCAGCATCACCACCACACAAATCTTCACTATGGACATAAAATAGTGATCATAATAATGGTACAGAATGGAATGTATTGTCGAAAGAAGTTGTACCTTTTCAACAGTCAACAGTGTTGTCTGAAAAGATCATAGGAGTGCTGCTCGGTCTGCGAGCTACTAGAGTCAAACCCTCCTATTATTCAATATCCAGGGGATCCCAACACTTCAGATCACTGACTGAAGATGAGCTCCCGCAGGTAGGACTGGGTGAGGCTGCGGAGCTCCTCGAGAGCATAATCCTCAGGCATGGGCAGACGGCCAATGTGGGGGGCCAGGTAGCACAGTGGGATGAGAGGGAGGTCCGATGGAGCGTCTCCCCCCTGTTGCAAAGCCAAGACTGCGCGGAGAATGTTGGCCACTCGTTTAGCCATTTCTGTGAAAAGAGATTCATAACATTTGGGACAAGAACCATATTCAACCTTAAAGAGCCTGACATAGCCAAATGTGCTTCATCACTACAAATGGGATACAGTAACATGGCAAGCATCAGAGAGATTCGAATTTCTGGCTTACTCGGATTGAAATGGAAGTATCCATTTCATGTAACCACCAATATTCCCATTTTATATATATATACATACATCATATATTTCAATCACAGTCACTCCCAGGCTTAAGGATCCTCACCTGACTGGGCGAGCCTATCCTTAGCTGAAACACATGGGAGAAGCTCTATTCTGCTGCAAAGGGACGTCACCTCCGTGTAGAGTCTTTCTAGCTCATAGCCTGGACCCTCCATCTGCACATACAACCCAAACCCGGTTCCATTAATTACACTCAAATATTAATTTGGTGAAAACAAGTGCAGCAGCAAAAATGCTTCTATTGCTATTCCTATGTTTTCCATTATTACAAAGTAACACACATCCAAATGAGTGCAGAGTGAAGGCTGGGAATGATGACTGAATAAAGTATTTTTTTTTTTTTTTTTTTTACAATAAATGAATTGTTTTAGTGGAAATCCATGGCAGCTGGCAGTATTGAAGTCTATCAACAGTTCAATCTTGCAAAGTTTAAACAAGTTGTTTCCGGCAGATCATTCTGTAAAATGTAACTATAAGTGGCCCTTTTTGGTACCTGCTGGATGGACTGCAGTGTTTGGATGACGTGGATGTAGTCCAGGAACACTCTCCCAGAAACATCCCAGTCCTGGATCTGAGCGTGGCGCTCCGGCACAGCCAGACCCTCCAGGATATGCAGGAGATAGTCGTGGTTGTCGTTAATGATGCAGTCTGGAGGGAGACCACACACAGAAAAGTAAAAAAAAAAAATCAGATCTCGTTAGGGCTGTTCTTGATATGGAAATGAGCAGAACACATATAATTATCACCCTTAAACCAGCCACCTTACCCTTGGGTGGGGAGGGGTGTGAGTGACCAGCTTCTTCTGCATATTAAGTGCTGGGAACTTTTGGTATTACAGCAACAGGGTAAGAAATGTTACATGGAGATTTACGCAACCATATGAATGGTGAAACTTAAGTCCATGATTCGGATTCTGTAACGTTATGAAAAGTTTTGTGCGCAACTGCCAATCAAATGTCTCCGCTCCCGTCTTTACTCCGGGAAAGGATCGGAAATGGCTTTTCCGAGTCACTATGTTTCCCATTTACAGATCCTGGACTGTGGAAGACCGTGAGGGGCAAATTACTGAATTTCACCAAAAAGGTGTATGAGATTAGAATCAAGCCTTTAATGCATATAGCTTACCCAAGTGACAGAATCCCCCCCCCCCCCCAAAAAAAATCCCGTTTACAATTACTATGCTGGCACTGTAATAAATACAATTGGTCTTTAGTCATTATGTGCTTGGTGTAAAAATCATGATCTATGATGCCATTTTGTATTGTGTAATTGTATTCAATGGCAAAGGGGTCAAACAGGAAGTCAGAAATGGCATCTTCTGACCACAAGCGCTGTATTGATTCAAAACTATTCTCTTAATCTTCCAAAACCGTGCGACACATACCTGACAGATAAAATGACAATAATCTTGCCATGAACATTAATGATCTTGTCCCTAGGGCCAACTATACGTTTTGTGACGTTTGAAAGTCAGGTGACTTGAAGAGATCATATTAAAACTTTAGTAACTGACTATACTTATTTAATCTCTCTGGCACAGTCTCCTAAGGGTTCACATCACCATGTAATTTGGTCTTTGGGTTGTCCTTGATTTAAAAAGGAGGGATTGAACATCTAGTCAGTGTTTTCAGTTCATGCAGGGTGCATCAAATGGCAATGCAAAAATGAAATCTCAACAGACCAAACCGTCTGGGGTTGCATTTTGTTCGGACTCACATAAAAATCACTTTAGCAAAGTTTTGGGAAAATTCATTGAGTTTTAGAGGTGGAATGCAGCATGTGAAAAATATGAAAATTGGCCGTTTTTATTTATTTTTCTTAAATTTTGTATTTTTTGCACTGGTATTTCCTTCAGGACATGCATATTGTAGTTCTTCTTGAAACCAAACATTGAAACCAAAGCCCAAAGTGGCACCAGAGAATGATATAAAAAATGAACCGCTTTATCATGGCTCCCCAATGGGTAAAAGCTGATGTGCCGTTCCACCTCTAGAACACCACGTATCGCAAAAATATTTTGCATTTATTGTTTTTGCATGGATGGTATCACTTTGAGCACCCAGACAGATCAATATGCTGGAACTGTGTATTTTGGTGCACCCTAGGCCCTGCTCTTTTCAGGTTTTATTTTTAATGTGAATGTGTATATGCAGAATACATGTAATGAGTTACCTGCTGCCAGGTGGTGAATGACCAGGCGATGGCACTGGCTCCAGCTGCTGGCATGATAGAGGTGCAATGCTTCCTGGTGCTTGTCTGACTCATGGCGGGCACGGGTGGCCTTGGCCTCATGGATCCACTGCACGGGGATCAGCAGCCTCTCGGTGAGGAAATGCTCCTTTTCGGAAGAATCCTCCGTCTCCAGTATGGAGCAGTAAGAGCAGAGCATCTCTCGAACGGCTCGCTCACGCTGCCTGGCATGAGAAAAACAGGAGACAAGTCCACAAAAGTTTAACGGACGCATCATGTGCACATCTTTTAGGATTGTTTGGTCAAATGTTATGCAACAGGTCAATGGAACAACTGGGGGTCGCGATCGGTAGCTTCCAAATCTAGTCATGAACCACCATTGAACACTTTCTCCCAACACTAAACCACCATTTAACACTCCCTACCAACACGTAACCAAAGCCCTGCAGTCATGTACCACTATTTAACACTTTCTCCCAACACGTAACCAAAACCCTGCATCCTGCGGTGAAGAAACTCCGGTACCATCACCAAAAATGAAAATGTACAGACATAACGCTGAGTGGAAAAGGGATTTTGATGCAAAGTTCGTATTCTGTTGCTGGTGCAGGGAGGCTCCAGAGATTAGAGCAACGCTACACATACCTTAGTGAGTCTCAGCATTTTTAAAAGGGAGAACACTAAAACATAGCACTTCAAAATCACCTTCTTGCCAGAGATGCCTTCCTTGACAATCAACAAGCCCAGAAGAGGTCAAATTAAAAAAAATTACAGGCCATATCAACTGATCCCTACAAGTGGCCTTAAAACACACCAGGGGCTTGGAGCCAGGGCCGTTGCACTTGATTGTTGGCTTTTGTCTACAGCCATGACAAGATGTTTGGAGCAAGGCCTATTAGCATTTAGATGGCCCCACCCCTCTACACCTAAAGTGACCATTGGTGGATAAAACCATGGCAGCTAGAGGACAATACGTTAGGACTTGTTATAGCACCACCTTGTTCCAGATCTGATTCAAATGAAGGACTTGTAAATTGTATGAGTCAGGAATGAGCCTTTAACACTTCAATAGTTAAAAACACACACACACAGACCAAGACAAACACACACACACAGAACAAGAGAAACACACATTCCTGGCTCTATAATAAGACTAAGACCCAGCAATACACCATTCCATCCACCCACAAAGTTCATTCAGGAGCATTAAAGTGCAGGATGTATTTGATTGGCTTTGGAGCGCCAAGATTAACAATCTTTAGCCAGGACTGAACCTTAAAACAGCTTTGACGTTTTCTTAAATCAAGATGCTCTTCCAACTATTTCAGAATTCCTTTTCATAAATGCCCCTTAAAATCGTACCTTTCATACTCCTTATGACAAGCCCAGTCACTAGTAAGAACTATTACATTTTCACATAAAGAGTTTCGTGACACCAAAAGGCAGACGAGGGTAAACGTGCTCTTACATTGCGTTGGGTATATGCAGCAACACAAAGATGGACAACTCCCAGTGGCCAGCACTCTCCAGCTGGGCCGCGTAGCTTGAGTGGAGCTGGGCCTGACACTCAGGGGACAGGTGGCTGTAGTTCAATGCTTGGAGGACATTCCACAGATGCCAGCAAAGTCGGTAGTCCAGGCGCTGGGTGGTTACTGTGCTGGGATCTAAAAGTTGCTGCAGGTTATGATGCCTGCAGATAAATGGATATGTACAGGTCAGCATTTACAAACAAATTACAAAAATCGAAATGTTCATGTTTTCAAAATGTACGACACTTAACTCAAACTCAAGATGGATAATATTGATGTACTTTTACTAGATACACTCAAGAGCCTTTAGAAAAAGAAGAATTTGAGTTCTAACCGATCTGGTGGCTGAGATGCATGCAAAACCTAGATGTGCTCATCATAGCAGTGACTTTAAGTACACATGGGCCAACAGCCTAGATGTGCTCATCATAGCAGTGACTTTAAGTACACATGGGCCAACAGCCTAGATGTGCTCATCATAGCACTGACTATAAGTACACATGGCCCAACAGCCTGTGCTCATCATAGCACTGACTATAAGTACACATGGGTTTTATTTACTTGCTTGTTTGCTGTGCACAAATAGGCCTAGGCCTACTGCACTTAAGTTCCTTTGTTTCAAAACTCTTGGATAATAAATCCCTTTTGACTGAAAATGCTTCGCAGTTTTATGTTGCACAATACAATTTAGATTGCAATATCTAGAGGAACTTTTCTTGTATTCATTTCTAGGCTCCCACCTGTAGCAGGTGCTGATGTTGCTCTTTGTGACACATATCAATCACATACTAATAAGAATGGAATATAGATTAGCTTAGATTAAGCGGGTTGTCTGTTGGGCCCCGACCTGTTACAAATACGTAAAGGTGGGCCTCGGAGTAGAAAAGGTTGGGAACCCCTGGATTACAGCATATACCTCACAAAGAACACGGACATTACATTTCACACTCTGAGGTGTCCAACTGATTGGCTTACCTGTCACTGTAGAGTTTCAGCAAGTGGAAGCATATGTCATACAAAGGCTTCTTGACCCCCCTCTCCTCCATCTCCTCTTCTACGCAAGCCAGGTCACAACTCTCCAGATAGGGAGGAAGGGGAGCACAAGCATATCTCTGTCCTTCAGGAGAACCCTACAATATAGAGAACAGACACCCACACCTGATTTGGCTGTACTTCAAGACCTCCTCACCATAAGACATCATGCCTTCAGATGGCAGAACATCTCAATATGGCAAAACATCTCAATATGGCAAAACATTTCAATATGGCAAAACATCTCAATATGGCAAAACATCTCAATATGGCAAAACATCTCAATATGGCAAAACATCTCAATATGGCAGAACATCTCAATATGGCAGAACATCTCAATATGGCAGAACATCTCAATATGGAAGAACATCTCAATATGGCAGAACATCTCAATATGGCAAAAAATCTCTCTAAATGCTGTCACATGTTACATATACTTAAACATTTAATTAATATGTTTTGATGGACAAACTGACCACTGCACTACCACAAATCAACAAAAAGAGACTTAGTAAATGGTTCTTGATACACAACAATGTATCTGTTAGTGTGTCCCCTATTTACTTAAGGACCATTATAAGTGAAGAATTATATGTTAACCCAAGCAGTGTTGTCCCAGGCAAGTTATGAATAACCTTGTGTTAACGATATGAATAACCTTGTGTTAACGTTATGAATAACCTTGTGTTAACGCTATGAATAACCTTGTGTTAACGTTTTACATTTTCAGAATTTATCGCATGATATCTCAATTTTAACTTTTCGCTTGTGAAATGGGTGCCGTTTACACCGAGGCTCCATGTTATGGGTGGGTTTTAGGGCAGTACTGTGGGGTTATTGGTCCGATAATGCGAATGATTTTGTTCTCCGCTTGAGGCCCCAGGCCTTTAGCCCTGGTTGGCCTGAAGATAGCCCTAGCTAACAGCTTGGAATCAGACCATCTACAGACTGCCAATTAGTCTACTAAATGAACAATGGGAATAAACGGCATGTCACCTTGAATTATTAAGTAACTATTACTGAATTACTATGATAAATAATCAATTCTGTATGTATTGTTAGCCAACATCCATCTTTGCCAAACTGTTTATTTCTGTTTATAAGATTAAAAAGAGTTAAAGGCACCCAGTGCAACTTTATATAAACATTCAATGAAAAATGAACATTCAATTTCTAGTCTTTTTTACACGTAGTAAGTTTCAATAACTCCATACCATTACATATCGACATTCAAGGAGCAAAGATGAGACGTTGTGAGAACTGATAGAAAATCGTAAACAACAACAATCGCCGGTGGGGAGAGGCCATTTTTCCATTGACTGGAATCCTGCTTTATTTTTTTGGAGGTCTCAATAAATAAAAAAAATGGCGGTGATTGTTGTTGTTATCGATTTTCTATCAGTTCTCACCACACAACGACGTCTCATCTTTGCTCCTTGAATGTCGATATGTAATGGTATGGAGTTATTAAAACTTACTCCGTGTAAAAAAGACTAGAAATTGAATGTTTATTTTTAAGCCTCGAAAGTTGCACTGGGTGCCTTTAAAGATGCATAAAGAAGCATGGCTCAATGATCCTGTTAACACTTTTAAAATGGACAATCGGATCACAATTGAACAGCGCTACATCTGTAAACAGCTGTAAACCACCACCACCAAGACACAAACCACTTTGCAAATTGTATTTGAACCAATCTGAGCAATTTGATTTAGCATTTCATCAGGAAAATAAGAGCAGCATGTTAGAGTACTGCTTACCTGAAAAGCAAGCTCATACTTGGCCAGTGCGTCAGAAATAGAGGCGGTGGGAGGCAGCATGTACCACAGGTGCACTGCAACACAGCGTTGCCAGTCCAGCTCGGCACACACATTTACACAGCCATTTGAAGATTGCCATACCTATGGGAGACATGGAGCAAACATGTCTACAAATGGATTTTTGGAAGTATATGCTTTCAGAAAAAAAAGTCTGGGTAATTCAAAAGAAACAAATCTCCTAAAAAAGAAAAAAAAAACGTATTAATAGGAATGCCATACTGGTTTGCCTGCCAAGAGAGCATAGATACGGAGTCTCTCTTCTTGTAAACAAGAACCCATCTGCATCCTCTTCCAGTCGCCAAGCTGAAGCGTCAGAAGATCCTGACTATATGGCAAGCCTGCCGCCTGAGACAACAGCAAGGACAGACGGTGGTCCCCTGCAAAGATTCAGAATTTAAGACAAATGGACCAAAACACATTCATAACATTTATTCATAACCCTACCCTCTCAGAAGATTAACAAACCGCTTTGCTGTGCCAGCTTGCAAGCTTGGCTGATCTTGTATCCTGTCAGGTAGCTGAAGATAGCCTCTGTTGGGCTGTGGGTGGCCACACTGAGCTCCTGGCCAATGCGTGTTTCAGCTGCACAAGATAGCCATGCAGAAAAACTCTGTCGTCGCTCTAACTGCTGCTTGTAAGAACCGCAACCTTCTTGTTCTAAGTTCTCTTCTTCGCTGGCGTCAGTGACTCCGCCCCATAATGCCTTGCACAGAGTCCATACCTGCTCCCAATGGCTCAGCAAAGCTGAAGAAAGAGAAACAGGACAGAGAATTGGGATAGTCTTCAAATGCATTCTCGCAATTATTGGAGTGTAACAATTAATGTACAAAAAAAAAAAATATATATATATATGTTGTTGTTAAAAAAGACAGGTGAAAAGTGGTTTTGGACTCTATATATAGTCCTATATCTGGAACAATACTGAAAAAAAAGAGTAAGAGGCATTTGAATTTGTACTGCTGTATTTCACATCTCAGAACCGAGCAACAGCTCTTTCTTCAGAATGTGCACCATACCGTTTTTGGTGCCATCTTCATTGAACTTGGTGATCCAGTGAGCATAATCGTGAAGTGCGTGTACACCAGGCTGTGGTTGAATGAAGGGGCAGCTCTCCTCTGTGTTGATGGTGCTGTACTTCAGGCTGATCTCCAGTGGATGCTGGTACAAAGTCTGGTTCTCCTCTGGCTCCTTGGATTCGAGACTTACCACCTGCTCCAGGTGGACTTGGAACGTGCCACTACAACAGAGGAAAGTTAGGACATGAGAACAATAAAATACAACATTGACCACAAAATGTCGTTATTGCACATGATGCTCTTCGTGCCGTTGGTGAGTAAGAGACAGCATCACCAGGTCATCTGCATAGAGCAGGGATTTTAATTCCGTGTCAAAGAGGGTGAGCACAGGTGTTGCACATTCTTCCAGTAACACTGCTAATTCATGTGCACTAAAATATTTTCTCCTTACTTTTTTAGTGAAGAATGAGATTTATTCGTGTGTGTGTGTGTGTGTGTGTGTGTGTGTGTGTGTGTGTGTTGGGTGTAAATGTGATCCATAAAGCAAGTTTACTCATTGTGTTAGATTAGGAAGGCAGAATACCTTCTCCAGGTTACTGCTCACACAGATCCTTAGCAGGTGTTGGGATCAGATGTCACTACTCTTTTATATTGGGCATACAAGCACCCCTATTCCAGACAACAGGGAAATAGCCATCTTGCAGAACAAGATTGATTTAAAAGGAAGTCAGAGAACTTCCTCAAATGATTTAGACATCATTTTCATAGAGGGAGATTTTAACATCCACATGAACAATGAAAAAAATTGTCTTACAATTGCATTCCAATCACTGATAGACTCCATCTGGTTTCCCCAAAATGTAAAACACACCCACTCATTATAGCCTCACCATTGATGTTGTATTAACACATGGTTTAGAAATTGACCGTCAGCAGTTCTACCTCAAAATATTGTCTAACAGATCACATTACATTCAATATGCAATTAAAACTCTGCACACCGCCGGAGTCAATCCTCTTCTACAGCTGTTGTTTATCTGACAAGACTACAACACAGTTCATGTCCAAACTAGCAGCTGCTCGCCTCAGTACTGCTTACTTCAGACACGGGGGCGCTAGCACATCCCCACCCCATGTTGACCTACTAACAGTCCATTAACTTCACCTAACCCTCACCCTCAACTTCGATGAATTAGCAAAATCCTGAAGGGACTATCCAAATGCTCACTCATGCATTCCCTTCCTGGATGTAAATTATCCATTTTGAGCATATTGTCACTTGCAAAAGCAGTGGAGTGAGTATACCAAAAAACAAAAGCAAGGCACTGTCATATCAACAACCGCCTTACAAAGTCTTACCCACAGCAACAGGTGTTGGCCGTGGTAAGCCATGGCATTCAGCCATTCAGCCCTCATTCTGCAGTACTGCAATCTTTTACACTAGATATGGTGCTTTAAGTGAATGACTCCTTATCAAGGCTAATGTTCTCCATAAACTATGACACTTCACCTCACCCTCAACTTCGATGAATTAGCAAAATCCTGTAGGGACTATCCAAATGCTCACTCATGCATTCCCTTCCTGGATGTAAATGATCCCTTTTGCATATTCTCACTTTCTTCATAAACTATGACACTAGATATGGTGCTTTGAGTGAATTGACTCTTTATCAAGGCTAATGTTCTCCATACACTATGACACTAGATATGGTGCTTTGAGCGAATGACTCAATATCACAGACCATCCAGATATGTCATAGATCAGCGTAGGCAGAATATATATCGACTACCAGGTGAAAGAGGAGAAACAGAATACACGGTACTCACTTTCTGCTTGTGGTGGGTTTAGCGGAGAAGCTTTGGCCCATATGGTCACCATGGAGTTGTTCTTTTGTGTCCATGTCGACGACTCCCTGGGCTGAGTGTGCCTCGCCACTGTGTGCCAGCCTCCATCCAGGGCCCCAACCCACGCGGAACGAGCGGCCGGCAAACAAGGCAGCATCCATGAGCAGCCGGCATTTCCCCTGGGTCACTGAGGTGGCCAGAGGTACAGGGCCACCAAGATGGCGCACTCCCACGGTGCGCATGGTGGCCTCCAGGACGGGCTGGGAATGGGGGAGGCTGTGGCTGGACAGAGGCATGTATGGATCAGGGCTCAGGAAGGGTTTCATCTGCTTTGGAGTGGGGGCGTTATACTGGGCCTCTTCGCGATAGGACAACAGGCCTTTGGTGTGGCTCAGTCCTGACAAAACAAAAAGCACATTTGGAGATAGTCAACAAAACATTATCCATCCAAATGGATTCAGATCAGTCAATAGAATAGTAACAGCATTTTACTTTAACATATCTATGCATTTTATGTATACAAATATTGTTTCAAATATATATAGATAGTGTAGCAATAAAAAGTTTGTAATCACGACACATTTTCAAATAACATCCACCGAATAAGGTGCAATAGGAAAAGCAAATATAGCAAAGGCATTCAAAGAATCCTCCATTTGTAGCAATCACCAAATTTGCCTTACATCTTGATAGGTTCTTCTCTCAATAGGTCTTAATTTGGAGCAGTGCTCCGGGACTGTCTTGTTGTACAATAACATTTGCTCCACGGGGTGTGGATGAAAGAGTTCCAGCCTTCCTTGTACTCTCTATCTATTTCCCACTTAACCAGCACCAGATGACCCCCTCACAACAACATGTCCTCTGTTCTCTGTGACAGAAGGCATCAGGCACTTGTCCTTATGCACATTTTCATTTGTTCTTCTCTGTGATCTTAACTCTTTAAACTTTAAATCTGCACATTTTCCCAATAGTACTTCACCCAGTGTCTTCCTTTTTTATTCCATTCCACTCCTTTGAATTCCATTTTACTCCAATCTCAATTTGCGTGGGTACTATCAAAGTCCTCCAAGGTCCTCCAAGGCAAATTAGGTTCCTATTTAAATTCCATATTAAATTGTCAAACAGACCTTTAAAATAAAGAGAGCTGGTATCACAGCTTTAATACAACATAAACTGCTTAAACAACATTTGAACAGTCACTTAAATAATCTGATAATTTTTTCCACTTCTCCAACAGGTCTGACAGGTAAAGTGTGAGTGGCTCTCTCTCTCTCTGCCACTACATGGAATAGATTACAATTCCTCATTTACACCATAATGTCTTACATAATTATAAAGTAACAGGTGTCATGGATTCCCACCGACTGTTATGAATGGAATACTATGGAGCGTGAACCTCTGTGACTCGTGAGAGGAACCTACAGGGTCAAAGAGCAGACCTCTGACTCGTGAGAGGTACATACGGGGTCAAAGAGCGTGAACCTCTGTGACTCGTGAAAGGAACCTACAGGGTCACAGAGGGTGAACCTCTGTGACTCGTGAGAGGAACCTACGGGGTCAAAGAGCATGAACCTCTGCTTGTGAGAGGTACATACAGGGTTTAAGAGCATGAACCTCTGACTCGTGAGAGGTACATACAGGGTCAAATAACTTGAACAGGGTCAGCTCCTCTCCCTTGCCCTTCCTGAACATGTTAATTCAATGGTTGTGATTACCACTGCAAGTGTGTATAGGGTCGCCAGAGGACTGATTAACGATAAGACTTAAACGTTTAGCGTCCATTTTCCAAATGACACCAGGAAGCCTATAAGTGTGTTTGTGTGTGTGTCCCTACTTCATACGACTACTTTTTAAACTACATGGCATTTTGTTTTACATGACGCCATGAAGTAACGTTGAATACACAACTGTTATGTAAGGCTTCATAAATACTGTAATGCGGTTTGTATACGGCGCAGTTATTAGTCAGGAAAATACAGTATGTGACTTCACTGGAAATTAAATGAATGCATTGGCTATCTGACCATGTTACTACTGTGCCAGTAGAACTTTAAGGTACATGCGATTCCAACCCAACATTTGTGAGTGGTATGACATGTTATTCACATTTCACACAACATCTGAAACTGCATGAGTCTCCTATTTTGGTTTGTGTAACTAGACAGTAAAAAAAAAAACAACAAAAACAGATATAAGTAAAAATGGATTGTGAATGAAGACCAGTGGTGTACATACAGCCCACGTCAATATGCAGTACTGTACTGGGCAGAAGTAGGCAAGCTCTCACCATATCGTCTCTCCAGAGTTTGAAGAGAGGACATCTGAATATCGGACGCTTCCTGTTGATAAGGGTCTCCATCATCTTCATCCCCAACAAACAAAGAAGCCTTCATGATCTGTTTGATAAAAAAAAAAAAAATGTGAACAATTCGAACGTCGCAGTCATGCTGAATAATACGATTGACTGTCCACCAAAAAGGTACTAAGACAAATGTATAGTATTACTTTCTATTGAATGCTCAATAAAGGCTCATATTCACAAAAGACTTCACAGAGGACTAATACTCTCATGGACTAATGTTATGAATGATTTTGGATTGAAATCAAATGGATTCAATTTGTAGTCATCTTTTTGGATCTTAAGGCATGTATGGCGTTGCAAGTGTGCATGGTCACCGCAGTGAAGCATGGCACTGTAAAACGTGTCGTTTTCACTAATGCACTGTAAAACTTGGGAGACATTAGTACCCTCTCTCCAGACCCTGGGTCATCATGCTCTTTATTCCAACACAACCATAACCCAGACATTGTAAGGCCACAAAATGCATTCTGAAAAAAAAGGTGAAGGTATCACATGATTTCAACCCTGTTGAGCTCCTCTTGAGGAGGATTTTGGATTTAAAGCAGAGCAGCACTCCCCCATTTTTGCAACCCTTGATCTAAGTCAGGGGTCTCAAACTACCCACCCGCGGGCCAGATCAGGCCTGCCAAGCGATTTCATCCAGCCCGTCGGTTCCTCAGAATGTTGCAAAAAATTCCATTGATTTGAATGGGCCACCCCAACATTTACCGCTGCCATTGGCAACGGGTTTTGTGCTTCCAATTCACATCTTTCATATCATTCCGCAAGCAGTCCAGTCATTGACCCTAATAGAAACGTATTTGAGGTAAGCAACTGGCACGAAATGGCAACAAAAATCATTAAAAATAGGTATTTCGGAGGAATGTCTTCTATCGTGATCACACGTGGTAAATTTGCCACACACAAAAGTGCCATCTACAGTGTTGTGATAGGCAAGCCAACAGATCAAACAAATCTGGCCCCCCACTGACCAGACTGGACGCGTATCGTCATTAAGTATATGTCTCATATATTTCAATTTTGTCATCTTGTGAGATTGATCACTGAAAAACTGAAATATATCTTTATGTTTATAAGGGAGGTGGGGGGGTATCATTTATGCTGCATGGTGTATATACACACTTCTGTGTTTTAATGCCACATTGATCATGTAAAAAGGTTCATTTTACAAATATTGCAAATAAATAACAAATAAATAATGTTTTGCTGTTTCAGGAAGCAATACATGATTTTATTTTCAGCTATATTTCATTGGTAACTACATGATGGTGTAGCAGGTCTCCTGTTATCTTTCACGTTTAAGCTACTTTTTCCCAGGTTGCTGAAAGTTTTACAGATGCCAGAAAATAAACAGCACAAAATTCAGTCAGACAACATTGTTTACATACATCAAGTTAGCTTTCCGTAAGCTAATCTAGTAAATATGTATGCCTATGACAGTTAGCTTTATAAAGTCTGCTACTGACGAAATGTTTCTAGTTTTCAAAATGTATCAAGTTAGCAACTAGGCTAAAAGGTTGTAATTGATGACAATAGAGAAGTCCTTGATGAAAGTAAAGTGTCAAGCATTAAAAGTGTTACTTCAAGCATAAATCATTACTTACACTTACATTACAACAGCCCTATGTCTTATTTGAAAGCAAGGCAATGCATAAAGGAAAACCAGATTCGATAAATAAATAATAGACTTTTGACATATTTTTCATCCATTCCAGCAACCTTAAACACTGACATCTTTTTCACCCATTCCAACAACCTGAAACACTGACATCTTTTTCACTCATACCAACAATCTGAAACACTGACATCTTTTTCACTCATACCAACAAGCTGAAACACTGACATCTTTTTCACTCATACCAACAACCTGAAACACTGACAAATAGACATAAACTTGACGACACACCGGAGGATCACCCTGGTGCACATTCCGTTGGCTGTCAGAACAGAGCAAGTACGAAGAAATTACAATTACAAAAAAAGGAATGCATTGACCAAATGAGAAGTGACATAATGATTAGTAAAATCTTGGTATTGCCATGAAATGTATTAAATGTATCAATGTCTTTATGCAGTTTAGTACCTGAAGAGTGTGGGGGTTGATGCCCAGAGAAGAAGGGATGTGACTTGAAGATGACACAAGCTGGCTAAGAGAGTCAGGTTCAGGCAGCTGCTTCTCCAGTGGGGAAGGACTTCCAAAATCGTCCTCGTCCAGAAGGCCATCTACAGTGGGCTCCTGGGTAATGTCTGCCATGTCACTATCCATCTCTGTCACATGACTCAGCAGCTCAGGCAGAGCCAGCTTCTGTGAAAGAGAGCAAGAACTTAATAATAATAATAATAATAATAATAATAATAATTCATTTTATTTTTTTGAGCACTCTTCATTCAGGCAGAATCTCAACTTATTTAATAGGCATCATGGACATAAAATGCATGCATCCAAAAAGTGTTTTAGATTCATCAACTATGGAAGCCTGTCTGTCTGTCTGTTTAAAATAATAATAATAATAAACTAATCTCGATGGGTTGCATATCATATGGCCAGCTGTATCAGGCACAGTTACATTACAGTTTAATCGCCTTTTATGGCTATAACAAAAAAAAACATCACAAAAACGTTAGCTTTGCCTTGTTACTTACAAAGACATTCAGAGTAGACACTCAAATTATTTCAGGCATTCTAACATTTCTGTCGGATGCAGTAAATATCCGTAGGCTATCAATATATCATTATGCCATAACACAAACTATCCCATTAGCTGTATTTCGCAACCAGTTATATTGGATCTCATGACCAACGCAAGGTTATTCATAATATGATGAACCACTTGCCGTCCGAACCAGTCCTTATGTGTTTATTTTTTCCCTACAGCCAAATAAATGATCAAATTTTGAAAGAAAACTGACATGCATGTATTCTACCAATAGGTGGAGGGGGAGCGGAAGATAGTATGTAAATTTGGTTGAAATATGTTCCTGTTGTCCGAATTCAAGGTTAATTTGCGGTTTGTTGTTGCAGAACAGATATAGAGCAATTACCAGACACCAATAATATTGCAGGCTCCAGTTATTAGGAGCACCACTGGCCAACTACCTGTGACAGTTGAGGACCCAGTGGTTGAGCGTTTGGGGGCACAGGCTGCAAACCTGCAGCTGGAGGTCCAGTCTTTACTTTCTTTAAATCGGTCTTAATTTCTTCTTCCTCGTCCGAGTCCTGTAACCCATACTTGGAAAAGTGAGCGACCTGCAACAAAAAGATGAGGGAATCTATTGTGAATTAATCTTTTAAGAATTATAATTATAAATAAATAATTTGTCAAGACACAGAATGAGGCAACAAACAGAGACAGTCTACTTAACAGCATCAAATGCAGACCAAACATTTGGAAACATTTATCAAATATTTAAATGATGGGTCAACAATTCGATTCCATACCGATTATCAATTCTAAACCGATAAAACGATTATCGATGCATTTCGAGACAGAATCGTTTTAGATAGACTCAAGAAAATCGAATAATCGATTTCCCCCCCCACCCCTAGTATGTTCCATGTCAAAGCAATAAGGACATGAGGAATAATTAATTAAAGACAAATGGGGTTTGGGGCTGGATGCAAAGATGGAAGCGGTTTATTAACATTAATTAACGCATTGAGGCAATGAGTACTTTGCCAAGAAGGGGTGTAATACATCTCCATAGAATGTTCACAATATTACATATACAGCTTTAATAAATCATAAACAGTGAATATTAACATTAAACTTGATCAGGACAAAGCTACCAATGCACGCATACCTCAAACACCCAAGATCCCGTCTCTGGTCGGTACTCAAGGAACCGGGCACCTTGTTTCCGGGAAGCCGTCTCCAGCCTCCCCTCATAGTTCATGTCAACCAAACGATCAGGACTTCTTATCTGGCTACAAGTGGTCTTGTCATTTGGCCATACTCCATCAAGTGTCACCTCAGCTCGTCTAGTTAGAAAGTGAGGCAAGAGACAAATAGAAAGTAAGCTCAAATATAAAAGTATACAAGATGAAAGTAAGCTCAAATATAAAGGTATACAAGATGAAAGCCTTGGTTTGAACAATGTGGATACTGTCCAAGGCTAAATTCTTCTGATAAAATCGTTTCAATACATGCCACATTTCATGTCAATTCACAGAACCTTTCAGCATGAATTATGCATATCTATTAGGGATGCAAATGATTAATCGACTTTAGATTAATTGTCGATTAAGAGGTTGCTCGATCAAAATGTATTAATCACGATTAATCGCTAGAGGGCGCTAGCGCGAGAGACCGGTTGAAAACAAAATGAAGCGAGCGAGAAGAAGTGCGGTGTGGGACCACTTCAACATTGTTAATTCAGGCAAAGAAGTCAAATGTTCTCTGTGTAATGCGGTATTGAAATACAATAGTTCCACTAGCTCACTCAGTTATCATTTGAACACTGTGCATGCAGCTGTCCTGCATGGCACCACCAGTTCACCTGGTTACTGCCGCGAGTTAAGACTGTAGTCTTAAAACTCAAGTTAGCTATTAGTTCGTTAGCGGGCTAGCTCACCTAGACTTCATAGAGTTAGCTACCTAGCTCGTTAGCGGGCTAGCTCACCTTGCTATGAATATGAATATCTCTGTCTACTCCCGCGCTAACGTGTGCCCGCGAGTTTGGCTCATGAGAGTTAGTAAGTAAGTAAGAGTTGAGTTGGCTATTTAGCTTGATAGCGGACTAGCTCACTCAGGCTTAATGATATTAGATACCTAGCTCGTTAGCGGGCTAGCTTACCTTTGCCTGATGGCTTGCCATTAAGAATGTAACTACTCTATCCCTCACTAACGTGAGCGCGAGTTAAATTTAGCTTGTAATAGCCTAGATGCAGTTTCTTCATAATCTATCCACAAGTTAGATACAAGATTACATATATAGTTACAAGATAGGCTCAATAATATTCTGTTTGGCTCTCTATTTCATTTCTTCTATTCTTTTTTTTTTTATGTCTGTTTCAAATGCAAGAACTGAGCCAGTCCATAATTTATTTCTTTGTTTTAAATTAAAGAATGTATTTTGTTATACCATAAAAAAACTTTTCTGCTTTCTTTTCCTAATGCATAATTACTTGAGGAATGTATAATAGAATAGAATATAATTATCATAATGTAATGTAATAGAATAACTCAACTATTTAGCTGATATTTGTAAAGGCCCTATTGAAGCACTGAAACTCAGGTGAAAAACGCCGCTTATCAATTAATCGAAAGTCGATCGATAAGATTATCAACTAATGATTAATGAATTAATCGATAATTTGCATCCCTAATATCTATAATAGCTGTATTTGACCTACAAATTTGTATTGTAGTAATAATTCATGATTTTACTTGGAATAGGATACTTAGTATTGTTATACGCTTCTGTTGCTTATATACAGTGCCACTTTAAAGTATGTGAACCCCTTGACCATTTAAGCTTTTTCTGTTGTTTTACCATGATTTTTCATTTTTTTATCACCAATTTTCCATAGATGAAATGTCAGGTTTATGTTTATCATTTGCATGTACTTGTTTAGAGGAAATTGTTTGAGTAGCCGAAAAACTACATGAAACATGGAATTAGTCCATTTCAAAAGTAAGTGAACCCCCAGCTGAATTGATAAAGTCAAGCAGGTAACAGATTCAGTGAAACTTATTTGGGTGATTAATCAGTCAATTGAGCAAACCGATCATCTGAGACATCCTTAGGGAAAGGTTTGGGCAACACAGATTAAAAGAGAGAGGAAACCAACCAAACTACTGTAGTGCCAAGGTGTACCCACACAGATCAACAATGCCGAGAGGAAACGAGATATCCGAGAACATCAGGAAGAAGGTACTGACAGCCCATCAGTCTTGGGAAAGCTATAAGACCATCTCCAAAAGATTCCAGCTCCATCCATCCATCCAAGACAAATCATTTTGAAATGGAGGCCATTCAACATGGCCGCATCTCTGCCTAGAAGTGGACGCCCATCAAGACCATCACCAAGAAGCACCAGAAGAAGAATAAATCAGGTAAAAGTCAACCCACACATCACCTCTAAAGAGTTTCGGACCTTTCTGGCAGCATCTGGGGTAAATGTACATGGGTCTACAATCAGACGAAAATTGTTGGTTTTGATCGTGACAAAATAATTCTATCTCGGACTCATCTGTTTAAAGAAGGGACTTCCAGAAGGCCTTTGGTTTATCCAAGTGCTCTCGGGCAAAGTTGAAACGGGCAGTTTTGTTCTTTCTTGAGAGCAGAGGCTTCCTTCTAGCAACCCGATCATGAATGTCATGTCTATTCAATTTTCGTCTGATTGTAGACCCATGTACATTTACCCCAGATGCTGCCAGAGAGGTCTGAAACTCTTTAGAGGTGATGTGTGGGTTGACTTTTACCTGATTTATTCTTCTTCTGGTGCTTCTTGGTGATGGTCTTGATGGGCGTCCACTTCTAGGCAGAGATGTGGTCATGTTGAATGGCCTCCATTTCAAAAGTATTTGTCTTGGATGGATGGAGCTGGAATCTTTTGGAGATGGTCTTAAAGCTTTCCCAAGACTGATGGGCTGTCAGAACCTTCTTCCTGATATCTCGTTTCCTTTCGGCATTGTTGATCTGTGTGGGTACACCTTGGCACTACAGTAGTTTGGTTGGTTTCCTCCCTCTTTTAATCTGTGTTGCCCAAACCTTTCCCTAAGGATGTCTCAGATGATCGGTTTGCTTAATTGACTAATTTAGCACCCAAATAAGTTTCACTGAATATGTTACCTGCTTGACTTTACCAATTCAGCTGGGGGTTCACTTACTTTTGAAATGGACTAATTCCATGTTTCATGTAGTCTTTTGGCTACTCAAACAACTCCCTCTAAAAAAGTACATGCAAATGATAAACATAAACCTGACATTACTTCTATGGAAAATTGGTGATGAAAAAAATTAAAAATCATGGTAAAACAACAGAAAACTCATAAGTGGTCAAGGGGTTCACATACTTTAAAGTGGCACTGTATATGTTTTATATGTCGCTTCAAAGAAAAGTGTCTCCAAAACAGCTTAACCTTACCTGTTAAGGCCTTCCCCCACTGGTGGTTTGGTCATGTCATCCGGATAGATTATAATTTCCTTTCGTCGAAAATGCACAATGTCATCCAGATTCATGTTGGTCAGATTAACTACACCAGCGAAGAACACTGAGCCGTAGCCTGAAACAAAGCAACAAGAAAGAAATTGGCAGTTTGTGCACACATGCATTTTTCTGGATTATTTTGTGGCAAAAGAAACCAATTCAAATGCCAGCATGAATTCAATTACAACAATTTAGCCTCAAGTTGCGATGCCATTATGAATGAGCCTACAAAATGTAATCAAGATTGGCCCTTATGGCTTATATTAACTGCTGAAATTGTATTAGCCATTAATGGCCATTTTGTTGAGCAATCTGAGGGGAACTGAAGGAGATGTGGGCAAATGTAGCACACCAAATTTTAAATTGTTATCTTGAGTAGTTCTCGAGATGTCGAAATGAGTCAGTTGCAGCGCCGTATGGATGGAATTTGAAGACGTGAAGACCAAAATGTGGCGTCTCATCAGCGTTACGGCACACCAAGGCCATGACAATTAATAAAAGGGACTCATGTAAGTTTGTGTCCTTGCATTTTTTGCAAAATTGAAACGTTGGGAATCTTTGGGGCTGGAAATTGGCAGTTCTAGGCCTATTAGATTTGGGAAATCATAAGGAATCAGTGGAAAGAAGTAGTTTTGTTTTAACCCATGCGGTTGATAAGAGATGAGCCAAAATGTGAATGTGTTTATTACTTCTTCTTCTACTGCCTTCTTGTGTCCCGTTTGTTTCACATTTGGTACAAACGATACATTTTACGTGCCACAACAAATGAGCCCATCAAGTTTCATGAAGATCGGCTATTCCCACTAGAAATGTAGGCAAATAGGCCAAGAAACCAAATGTCAGATTGTTAGCCTAAGCAGTTCTAGGCAGCTGTGGCCTACTGGTTAGGGTTTCCGGCTGGTAGCCAGAGGGTGGCCGGTTCGATCCCCGACCAGTAGGAAAAATGTGGCCGGGGGAAGCGGTAGAGTACTTCATCCACGGCTGAGGTGCCCTTGAGCAAGGCACCTAACCCCAATCACTGCTCCCCGTGCGCTCAAAAGCAGCTCACTGCTGTGTGTATCACTGTGTGCATCACTACCCTGGATGGGTAAAATGCAGAGATAAAATTCAGAGTGTGTGTGTGTGTGTGTGTCACTATCTCTGCCGTAAACAGTCACTAGGGCTCATTTCCATTTCCATTCCATAAGAGATATTGAAATGTGGCAGTTGTAACCTTAACAATCAGAAGGTAGTGACATTATAGGCCATGTCTTCAAATTTGATTGACGAATAACTTAAGGGATTTTGATCTGGCAATCCGTTTTAGTCATTTAAAACTGAAAAGACTGTCTGATAGAAGGAGAATACAAAATATATAGCAGCAATGAGGGGGCCAAGCAGCCTAACAAGGCTTAGTCAAACTTAATGCCATCATCTATAGGGCGTGGTCGTAAACTCTATCAGATTTTATAATAATTTACTAAAGACTGGCTGAGATCATTTTGTTGTGTTACAGCTTTGCCACCAATTTGAATCAGCCGTCCTGGAAAAATGCTTTAGAAAATCAAGAATCCGACACATTAACCTTTAGTGAGTCCTGGTCTGAAGATCATGTTTGCCTAATTTTATGAACAAATGCCTATGTTTGCTTATTGAAGTGCTCCCTAAGGGCTCAGATACACATACGCGTTTTTGTAAAAACGCGACGCTAGGAAATACATTGATTCCTATGGTACGGCGCGCTTTCACGCAAAGCGCCCCGTACCATAGGAATCAATGCATTTCCTAGCGTCGCGTTTTTACAAAAACGCGTATGTATATCTGAGCCCTAATGGTGAAATGGCATACGTTTTTTGGTTGTTATAAGAAGAGACAAATCACTGACGAGAAAATGAATGGGGGAAATGTGAGGGAATCCATAATGCTTAACATGGCAGAGTTGTAACTGGAAGTCCTGCCGTGTATTATAAAGAGCCAATCACATTGTTGGAAACGGACCTAACCGATTTTAAGTGCAGATGTAATTTTATTCTTACCTTTTCTTCCAATGGTAAAATTCTCCACCACACACTCGCTATTCTCATTGAGCATCCCGCTGAGCTCCTCCATAGATGGGATAGTGTAGTAGCCGACACGGCAGAGGACTACCCCTGGAGGAAGAGGATTACAAAAGAAATATCAGCTATTTAGAATTTTACCCCCAACAACTTCTTTGCTTTAAAATGTCTTTCTCAAAGACATTCTTTTTTTTATCTATTCTATTCTAAAATGTTGGTCAATTTCAGTGATGACAGGAATATGGAAAGGGCATGTATATCAACTTTAAAAAAAACTCACTGTATTAACATTTTAATCATTAAAAAAGACCCTGATTTTAAAAAATCAAGTCATTTGAATACATTTCTAGACCTTGAATATAAAAAACTAAATTAAAGACGAAATATCAGTGTTTTGGCACCATAAGAATAGAAGAAAAAAAACCCTGAACACAAACCTGCTGGGTGGGGGGCCTTTGGTGAATCTGGTTCTTCCTCTAGCTCCTCTGGAACATCGTCTTTCATGAACGTGTTCTCATTGATGGGGTCCAAGCTATGGTCATTTCTGTTTTCTCTTTCACCTCCGCTTTTATTTGAGATGAATTCACACACAGTGTTCTGCTGGTCAAGGGTTTCTGGCAATGAAGAAGAATCTTCTCCAGCCAGGTCTGTTCGGTTCACGTCTTCAGACTCCTCTATGCAACTGGAGAAACAGTGTGTCAGTGTTTATATTTATTTATTGAAACTGGAATTTGAGCAGCTAATCAGAGCACAGAAAGAAAACTCTTTCAACTTGACAAGAGATCTCTTCAAGAGTCTTGAAGAGATCTTTTAGCATTCCCAATCAAGCTGATTATCCAACATAATATTAGAATACAACCTGCCAACTAGTCCAACTAAGGCTGCAAAACACTTTGGTGTCATTAATTGACAACACTTTGGTGTCATGCTTCAAAACACTTTGGTGTCATGATTGAAAACACTTTGGTGTCATGATTGACAACCAGGCCAGTTTCTCTAAGCATGTGGCTTCCATCTACAGACTGTTGTTTTTCTCTCTCTCATTTTGAAGCTCAGGCCCCAGCCTTTTAAAGACGAGGCTATTGCAAATGGTCTTCATTCAGACCTGCTTGCCTACATCTATATTGTTCTATGTATTGAGTTTGGTTTTTGTTATAGATTCTACATTTTCAAAATGATTTTCTAAGTTGCTTTGGATAGCATGCCTGCTATTGAACATACTGCAGCTTCAGAGCAGAATGACAATCCAAATGACCTCTGACCTTAGGGGATACTCTGGAGGCGAGGCCAGGTCATCCACATCCCTGTCCACAGTCGAAAGGTTGCTACTAGAAATATTCTTCAGTACCAGCTTCTTGATGTTCTTCCTACAATTGTATACAACTTGGATTAGCAGTGACAGTTTATATCAAGCAAACACAAGAATGATCAAAATAGTGTTTCTTCACCTCGGCACAAAGGTTCCATTAGTCAAGGAGGGCTCGTCATCATCCAGGCCATCAAAGAGCACTGACTTTAAGGTGCCAGAGGGGGTAAGTGCTTTGGGACGCACCCTTGTGGCAGGTCTAGGGGTCAGTTTATAGTGGGTTGATGAAATGAGAGCCTTCTGAGCTGCAGGATTGGTGGGCTTCAGACGCTGTCAAAACAAAGGGTTGCTAGATGCAATCAGACAGCTCTCACTGATGTGCAGATCATGAAATCATTTCTAGGCAATGCAAGGCACTTGGAGATTAACATAAGTTTTTTTCCCCCCTTCTGTGTATATATATTGGCCACATGACACTACATTTATCTTTACATATCAATAATATATAGCAGATAACGTAATGACAATAACCTCAGCCTGGCTGGTACTGAAACCTTATTTACAGGGGAGGAAAAAACGTTTTGTTCCAAATGATGAGGATCTGCAAGGACTCAGTCACATTTGAACTCCAACAGGCTGCTCACTGGGAAATCCAAAATCCCTTCCCTCTATTGTTAATTATTATTATTTAGCTGTGGCAGATAATGTCCACAGCATCCTAAGTTTTTAGCTGTCTGTTGCTGCCTGTACGGTCTCGTTGCCTTTGTGAAAAATTACAAATAAAGTACTTTGAACTTTTGAACTTGAACAATGGTCATTTTGGTGATTACCATTTAATAATTGAGCAATCATAGTACCCACTTGATTTATTTATGTAATTTGGTAACTGGAAATTTTAAAATTGAAACCGATTACAATGAACCCCTTTATATGCTCAGAATCCATGCTCCTTCATTTATTTAGTGGCTACATACATTCAGGAACAAATCCAAGACATGAGCTAGAAGGCTGGAAGTGATTTAGCACTGAATTACCCAATTCTTTGTGGTAATTAATGAGGCTAACATGGTATATATATGTATATACAGCGCGGAAAAAATTAAGAGACCACTTTTAAAAAATTATCAGTTTTTCTTTTTTTACTATTTATTGGTAAGTGTTTGAGTAAAATTAACAATTTTGTTTGCTTTATTCAATAAACTACTGACAACATTTCTACTAAATTTCAAATAAAAATACTGTCATTTAGAGCATTATTTGCAGAAAAATGACAATTGGTCAAAATAACAAAAAAGATGCGGTGTTTCCAGATATTGATTTCTGATCTCTTCCTAAGTTAAAGCATAAGTATTGTGTAGTTTAAGAATCTATATGAACTTGTTTTTTTTGCATTATTCGAGATCTGAAAACATTCCATTTCATTTTGCTATTTTATATTATAAATGCTCTAAATGACAATATTTTTATTTGAAATTTGGTAGAAATATTGTCGGTAATTTATAGAATAAAACTAAAATGTTAACTTTACTTTAACTCATACCAATAAATAGTAAAACCAGAGAAACTTAATTTTGAAGGGCTGTATATCTCCTCACCTCTTCCTTCTTCTTGGGGTCAGACAAGGGGTTTCTGAAGAGTGGGGAGTCACCGAAGGGCGAGTATGCCAGTGCATTGATCTGCTGCGTTAGTACGGCCTGCTGCGCTGCGGCTGCGCTGGGGTCTGTGAGGGACATTTGCTGCTGTGGGACTCCAAGACCAAGAGAACCTGTGCCCGTGTTAAATGCAGACGGTCCAAACGCTCCCATTGTTGTACCCATGGTCGTGCCCATCTTGTTCTGGCTGGTTCCAAAGAGTGAAGTCTGCCCGGGACCAACAGCTGCAACAGAAAACAACATATGGACAAAGGCTTAGTCAAAGTCAAAGTCGCTCTATTGTCAATAACTTAATATGTCAAGACATACAAAGGAATAGATAGGACGTTTCCCACTCTCCCACGGTGAAACATATAAAGGTGCACAGGCACAACAGATAAGACAAGACATTTCCTAAAACTAAGTAAACATTAACATTCATAAACCTTTCATATTTGCTTTCATTATCTACTATGGCTACTCATTTCATTGTTTGCAATTAAGTAGTTTAAACTGTTCACAGACTAAATCACAGAGTAATTGCAAATTAATAATTTCCCAGTTAATGATAGAGACAATGTCAGACGTTGTGCAAGAGGGGCTGTCCCTGTCATTAACGAGCAAAGAGTAAACCTCAATTCGTCTATTCTCAAAAAAAAGCAAAACAAGACTCACCAATGATTTTAAATCAGATTACATCTCAACATAAAGCGACCCTGGGTCAAGCTAGTTTTACAATCTGACTGACAGAAAATGTTTTAATAAACAAACAGCCACATAAAACAGCTTCCATATTCACCGACCAATTAACTAAGGTTCTGATTGGAAAAAGGGCCATTATATAAAAGCAATGGCCTCTATTGCATTTCCTAGAAGCTAACTGAGGTCTTTGCTGAAATACAAGTCGCACAGATTTGCTTTTTCGTCCTCGATTGCAGGAGGCGTGCCTTCATTGAATATAATCACCCCAGTGCTTAACGCATAATTTTTCTAAGGGCATCGGCAGAATAAACGCGATAACTAAAGGCAACAGCCTCTGAGTCTACTGCATTACCATGACCCTGGCTCTGATTCTGGATGAAGACAACAGATTAACACCGTGTGTGTGTGTGGGGGAGGGGGGGGGGGGGGGGGGGATGATACTATGTGCATAATGTAGGTCAGGTGCAAAGATAAGAAGGCAGTTGTACATGTTTTTATTAAATGTATTAATTAGTGAATGAATGAACGAGTGACTGTAGGCCTACGTTGATATAGGGTTAGGTATGAGTATGTATATCGGCTGTCTTTTAGATTGAATGAATGGCTTGGAGGAATGGATAGGCTGCTCCTTAAAATAACAATATCCCTATCAAATAAACCGAAACTAAACTAAACCAATTGAGGAGTAGAGAGAAATGGCATAAACTTGTGTGTATGTTATATTATTGAATAACGGAGGACTGCGTTAATGAAGTGTGGCTATCCATACCCATATTGGTGGCTGTATCAATATCTTTTCATGTAGCCAACCGATTAGACCTCCATAGGGTGCGTACTGCGCTACCTACGGCAAGTACAGTCCTGTTTGGCGCCAATACCAGTCAGAAAAATTAGCACATTGGCCGCGATGGCCAGGTGCAGTGTACATGTATTGTACCTTCTCATCATCAATACCTTTTCATCAATCGTGACATTTCTTCAGACCAAAGAATGAACAGAAATACAAAATGTTGGCACATAATGTAGAAAAGACCAAAAAACAGGTCTTCTGTTTACGGTGAAAGCATTCAGTGAAAATAAAAAAGCACTCATATTAGCTCAGTTCGTAGCTTGAACCTGTCTTAATTATGTATTCGAAAAAAAAATCAGGAAACAGACACTTTTTCCATCAAGTCTAAACTAAAAACATTCCTCTTCAGTACATACGGTAGTTAGGAATGGTGTATGGAGATCTGGCACATTTTATTGAACCCTTGACTGAGAGCTGCCTCAACTGTTGTTCCAAAATGCAAATACCCAATTAATACCCAATTCCTCATGGCATCATTATGTCAAACTGCAGTTGTCATGTTTGTCTATTCATAATAATGCATGTTACATACAGTGCCACTTGAAAGTATGTGAACCCCTTGAGCACTTAAGCGTTTTCAGTTCGTAGCTTGAACCTGTCTTAATTATGTATTTGTATTTTATTATTTATGTATCTGAGATACTCATGCCTTTTTCATTTACACTGGATGTTTTCACTGCAAACAGAAAAAGAACAATTTAAAAACATGCATAAATGGAATATGTGCACAAACCTGCCCCGAAGCCAGCACCCAGTGTCGTGCCTAGCCCAGTTGCAGCAGTTTTGTTACCAAACAGACCCCCTCCTGCGGGGTTGGCACCAAAGCCTTGGAACATTGAAACAAAGAGTACATTAGTCATAAAATCAAACTACAGACACACAGCTCTAAGATATATTTACTTTTAGGAATTGCCTAGAAAGCAAGTGTAAACTAAATAAAATAATTTACATGTAAATTGCAAAATTGGTATATTGCTGAAAATGCTCTGTGCTGCAACTGATGGCAGTAGACAATGGTATACATAAATGGTATATGTAATGCTTGTAATATTTTGTTGAGCCAAATTCAGATTTTAAGGTAGGACTATATGCACTAAGGAAATATGATTCTGTAACGGCAAAAACACAAACTATTTTTCAAAACCAAGACGATAGGATATCAGACTTACCAAAGTTGGCCGTTTGTGTATTAGTGCCCAGTGTTAGTGCAGGCTTGTTTCCAAACAGGCCAGTTCCAGTCCCAAAGGATGGAGCACTTGTTGTGGTCGTCCCGAAACCACCAGGTTTGTTTCCAAACATATTCTGTGACAAACAAAAACCCCAGGCATAAAAAATAAATAAATAATCAATATTAGGCCACCATTTAGAAGCATTCCAATCAGAGGTGCACATGCGTGTGTGTGTGTGTGTGTGTATGTGTGTGTGTGTGTGTGTGTCTGTGTTTGTGTGTGTCCTGATCGCCACTTAATATGCACGTGTGAGTTACTGTGTGTCGTTTGTGCGAATAAAAACTGACTGAAGTCAGCCTTGTTTGTTTGTTTGTTTGTTTGAAGTCAGCCTTGTTTGTGACTGGTTACCTGTGCACCAACGGCACCAAAGCCAGTGTTGGGTTGGCCAAAGAGCCCTGAAGCGGCACCAAATCCTGTAGCTGTGCTGGTCTGTGCGGTGGTGCCGAACAGCCCTCCAGCCTGAGACACCGCCGCTGGGTTACCAAACAAGCCCTACCAGAGAGAGAAACAGAGGATCAGGAGTCATTGTACAAAAATGTAGTTTTACATATGATTTATTTTATCCCATTTATCCGAAGAAAACAGGGACGCAGCCTTTGTCAATTAGACCCCAAAGCTATGGGACATACTGCCTATAGACATCAGGGAAGCCAGCTTGCTTAACATCTTAAAAAGAAAACTAAAAACGTACCTCTTCACATAAGCCTTTAACTAGCTCAACTTTACACTTTTAATTAAATGTAATTACCTCCAGCAAGGAGGTTATGCGATCGGGTCCGTTAATTTATTTATTTTTCCGTATGTTTGTCTGTCTGTGGACAAGATTTCTCAGAAACTACTGGGCGGATCTTTCTGAAATGTTCACAAGAGGTGGATCTTGGTCCTGGGACATCCCCATTAAAATTTCAGGATGATCCGGATCTGGATCCGGATTTGTGTACCTCCTTGCTGGAGGTCAGAAATCTCGGATTGCTCTTGTTATATAATCTTTTTGTTTTGCTTCTTACCTTGGTCTTCTTTGTGATATTAAGATGAAATATATCTCTGCCGAGTTTTATTTTCTATCTTATGCTATGCATTTTATGTATACATTTCTCATCTGTATGCACTCTATCACTATTTTTATGCTCATTTTAATAATAATAATAATAATAATAATAATAATACATTATTATTAGGGCCGGGACTTTAACACGTTAATTTAGATTAATTAATTACACAAAAATTAACGCGTTAAAAAAATTTTGCACCGCGGAACGTTTCTCACTGGATGAGTTTCAGACTGACCGATTATACTGGCGCACCAACTAACGCGGATAAATTCGGTTCAAACAAGTTGAACAACAAACCAGTGGCGCACAGTGAACATGAAGAAAGAAGCTGATGAGACCGCGTTGGTTGGCCCAGTCAGTGGATGGGACATTTTGTTACAAAAAACGAACGGATGGAAGCGTCGATAAGAACATGGTTCAGTGCAGGCTATGCAACAAGGAATTCGCATATCACTGCAGCACATCGAGTATCACCTCAATGCAAAGCCTGACTCCGGGTACAATCCACACACAACCAACACTCCACCAGAGATGTTTTCTAACAGTCTAACAATATTCTGAATGTACTTGAAAGTATTGTGTTTTACTTAAAAACCCCAAAGTATTATAGTTTACAGAAGGTCTACCTATCTATAGGCTACCTGAATTTCTGAAATGTAGCCTACTACATTTCTAAATGTGGTATGGCTACACTTAATGGCAAAAATTGCACTGGTCTGTTTGACTTCAACAAAAAACAATATTTTTGTTGCTTAAGCTTATGTATTCAGTCATTATTCAATGGTATACTAAAAATCTATGTGAAAAAAATTACTTCTCACTATTCTCAGGTCAAATATTTATATGCGATTAAAATGCGATTAATTTCGATTAATTAATTACAAAGCCTCTAATTAATTCGATTAATTATTTTAATCGAGTCCCGGCCCTAATTATTATTATTATGTTGTTTTATTTATTTGTTTTGCACTACATCCTAGTTTTTATGTTTATTTGATTTCTATTTTTAAGTTTTTGCTGTAAAGCACTTTGAGCTGCTTTATTTTGCATGAAAGGTGCTATATAAATAAAGTTTTATTATTACCTCCAGCAAGGAGGTTATGCGATCGGGTCCGTTAATTTATTTGTCCGTTTGTTTGTCTGTTTGTCTGTCTGTGGACAAGATTTCTCAGAAACTACTGGGCGGATCTTTCTGAAATTTTCACAAGAGGTGGATCTTGGTCCTGGGACATCCCCATTAAAATTTCAGGGTGATCCGGATCTGGATCCGGATTTGTGTACCTCCTTGCTGGAGGTCAGAAATCTCCGATTGCTCTTATTATTATTATTTTGAACTTTTGTTTTATCCTTCGTATGAGCACTATCCATTAATAATGTCACACAAAAAGGAGATCCATAATCAAAAACCAATGTTCCAGGAGGGCCAAGCTAACAGACTATCTGACTACTGATTCCTGTTCTTCATCACCAAATTTCCATTACAAAGGTTCTCTGAAACATTTTGTAAGTACAACTATTGTATCCCTGAACGAGGTGACATATACACGTTATTTTTTTCTTCATCTCCGTAATATTGCCAAAATCAGAAAGGTAACATGGTAACAGGTAGTCTAGTCAAGTGATAAATGTTTGGATTAGTTTGTCTGCATTTTGAAGGGACTCTTCAGTCTGGATCGAACACCTCACTCAAGAGCCTCCAACTGATACAAACTGGTACACGTCCTAGCACTAAAAGTACGAACATCTTTACTGTACTTGACTCTTTACACTGGATCCCTGTGCAGAGTAGAACTGATTTCAAAGTACATATAAAGCTCAAAATGGTCTAGAACAAAATCACTCAAAGAATGAACCGCCCCCTACTGCTGAGTGTGCAGAGTTCCAAGCACAATAGGAGGCACAGCCTTTTGCCATCTCGCCCCTCTCCTACGGAAGAATCTCTATTCTGTAATCTCCATCTCTATTCAAGAAACAGACACTTTTTCCATCAAGTCTAAACTAAAAACATTCCTCTTCAGGTCATACGGTAGTTAGGAATGGTGCATGGATATCTGGCACATTTTATTGAACCCCTGACAGAGAGCTGCCTCAACTGTTGTTCCAAAATGCAAATACCCAATTATTACCCAATTCCTCATGGCATCATTATGTAAACTGCAGTTGTCATGTTTGTCTATTCATAATAATGCATATCTCAACAAGAAAATCCTCAGATAACACAGGCATACCTTAAGCCAAATAAATAAATAAGTCACTATGTCTTCAGTGTTTTTGTCCTTCAACACTAGAATAAGAAGCATATGCAGCAGTTATATTTGCTAATGGTGAGCATTTTCACATGAACAGAACTTTCTTTTCCCTAAAATAAGCAGTAGAGTGTGGCCTCTAAATACTGCTATATAATCTTGGAGAATGTATCCAACTAATGGATTTAGTTTCAATTCAAATTTTTAAATATATTTATACCGATATTAACAAGACACGGTCTCAAAGCACTTAACAGAGCCCAAGGCCTAAACCAAAGCACAAGGTGATGGTAAACGTGAGGATCCCCCATTTCATAGGAGGAAGCCTCTGAGGTGGCTCACTTAAAAGTAGATGATCGTGTAGAAACTAAAATAGACCTATTGTCAAAAACAAACAAACAAATAAATAGATAAATAGATAAAGACCCTGGTTTTAGTATCTAGTGTAAAAGTAACATGTACTTGCATACTGCAGCATACTAACTGCAAGTCCCCAAGCTCTAAGTTTCCAGTGGCTGCTCACCATGCTGCTGGTCTGGGGTTGTCCCAAAGTGTTGGTGTTGCCAAAAGAAAAGCCTGTAGTTTGCGTTGTTGTAGGCTGGCCAAAGGGCTTGAAGAGACTGGCAGCTTGTTGCTGCGCAGGTTGCTGCGGACCAAAAAGACCGCCTGTTGCTGCACCAAATCCCCCAGCGCCTGCCAAGAGTACATGAAGTCAAACTGTTTTAACTTTCCAAAGTACATGTTAAATCACAGGTATGAAATCATTACTGAGCTTTAGGGACACGTCACAGATGGAGAATTCTCTTAGGTGTGCAAAAAGGGAAGAGGAATACTAACTTGTTCCAAATGTGGACTTATTCTGTCCGAAGGAGAAGCCTGTATTGTTTGCAGTGGGGCCGAATAGGCCAGCAGCTGTGCTGGGAGGCGCAGCAGCGGCAGCCGTCCCAAAGAGACCTCCTGTCGCAGCTGCCATGGGGTTGGAGGGGCCCTTCCTGCCCGCCGCGTAATCCTCCATTCGGAGTTCCTACAATTAATATGGTAAGAAAAACACACAGCATGAGCATGATCAGGATCAGGTTCACTCATGGGTCAGTGGCAACAGAACAACCCTAACCCTAACCCTCCTACCCTCCACCCAGCACAACTGCACTTTTTTTAGTGGTTGCACAAACAAATTTCGTTGTGTACCTAATGCACAATGACAAATAAAGTCTATTCCATTCTATTCAACAGAACAAAATACAACCAAACACTCAAACCAAATGCTTAAATGTCCACTCCCACAATTTTGTTCATATGCTTTTATTACAATATGAGGCAGTCCCCTACGCTGAAGACATTGGGTAAAGCTTAGAAAGCTCTCTCTTTCTGGCCACTCTAAAGTAAAAATGCATTTCCACAAGAACCTGTAAATGTGATTGCGCCACAACAGGGGTTAACTGTTGCACATTGTAACCTATGCAATTACCTGGAGGCAAACACTTCACCCTACGAAATAAAGGTTTGATTCTCCTACCACCTGTTGGATGAGTAATAAACATCATCTAACAAGACACACAGGGAAGTGGCTCTCAAACACCAATGACTCACTGATCCACACGCTCTGAATCTGTTAATGTTCAAAATGACTTGATCTCCCTTCATTGTGTACAAAGGACCTTATTGAGATCTAGGAAGAACTATCACTTTCATGCTCTGAAGAACATCTGTTGTCTTTGCCTTCTTTCCACAGCAAGATATGGCAATCAAGAAGCTTGTCATTAGTGGTATCTCGTGTTGGAATGACCTACCTAGTGCTTTTCAATTAAGTGACAGCCATGGTACATAAAAGGGATAGAAAAGGGAAGAGATGAAACTGCAAAGACGTGGAATAAAAGAGTGAAGAGAGTTTATACGGAAAGAAAAGGAAACGGATACAAAAGAGAGTCTGAGAAAGAGATGAGGGAGAGAGAGAGAGAGAGAGAGAGAGAGAGAGAGAGAGAGAGAGAGAAGAGGAATAGAAAAGAGGGACTAGAATGCTGATGTTTGAAAGAGGGGAAGAGTTAAATGATGCCATAACCACTGTAACAACTACCTTGACTACAGCAGAGACACCCTAGCAACAACCTCACCAATGACTTCAACCACTATCAAAGACTCCAGCAACCACTCTGATTAAATAACATAACTGACATAATCTGGGGCCACCCTAGCAACTACCTTAAACACTAAAGTGACACCTTAGCAACCTCCATCACTACTTTAGCGGCACACAAAGCAACCAACATAGCAACAACCCCAACTGCCCTAGCAACACCATAGCAACCACATTGAGACACTGTATGAATTTAATTAAATGTCCTAATCTTTTATGCACTGGTATTTCCTTCAGGACATACAAATAGAATTACCTAATAATGATGTCACAATGGCTCAATGTAAGTCTAACTTGAGCTAGGTTTTTTTCATTTTTCTACACCAAGCATCATTACCTAAGTAACCTACCCAACAAAGTTTGACCAAAGTTGATATATTAAGTGGTTCTTGAGGATTTATTCACAGAAAAATATGAAGAATTCTAGAAATACCAATAAAGTGCTTTGAAAGCAGTATAAAAATTGTCTCAAATTCAAACGGACGGAATTTTGATGCAGAAATTAACAATTGTATCCCTGTTGTACCAGAAGAGGTTTGAATTAAAGGAAATAAGGTGATAATGGGCAACATCCGAGGGCAAGTAGGAATGCAGAGAGGTCCACTACTTTAACAGATCTTTTGACTTAGAAATCAAAGATCGGATAGAAGATGAGCATTTCTTACCTCTAAAGATTTGTTTTCATACTCCTTCATGGCTGTGATGCACTGGTGTTTTGTGTTGATACTGGTTGTCACTCCACCCTTAACCATGGTGTCACTTCCTGTTGGTGGCTGAGGAAATCACAAAACCAGTAATTAAAAACAAAAAAATCTTTTTTATAAAGAGCAGAACATATCTCCAATGGACCTTTATAAAAAGCAGAGCCCAAAGTGGTTCTTGTCCAATTCTAACACAGCAATGGTTCAAGAATGATGAACCTTTCCCAACTCATCAGACCGCCCATAGTATTACTGGTTCAAGAATGATGAACCTTTCCCAACTCATCAGACCGCCCATAGTATTACTGGTTCAAGAATGATGAACCTTTCCCAACTCCGGTAAAATTACTATTGACCAATCAGAATTGAGTAGGATACTACAAAAGCATGCAGAAAATAATTAACGAACAAAAATGCCAAGCACAGTAAAAGATGTGGAAATTCTAACTTTTCAATACAAAGAACAAGTTCAATGCCAACATTATTTTGTGATACGCAACCAAAGATTAAATATCTCAACTTACATTAAATTTAACCGTCGTTCCCGGTTGTTGTTGTTGTTGAGGTTGTGCGGTGAAACTTGATGTCCCAAAGAGTGACCCTGAGGTACCTCCAAATGGGTTTGCGGGGGTTTGCTGCTGGGTTGCACCAAATAGTCCACCAGTACTTGCGGTACTGGTTCCGAAAGCTGAGATAAAATGAAACGGTTGTAAGAATGCCTGCAGCAAATTATCCCATTAAAAGGCAAACTCATTTGAATAAATATATATCAACATACACAGTCATGTTGTAACCTAACATAGGATAACCGAGCATTTCCCTTCCTAACTGGCACTTACAGCACCTCTTTTTCTTTTCCCTTTCGTTTTTTCTATTTCTTATGTAAAGCAGTATTTACTGTTACATTAGGTCTCTTTTGCTAGTAGCTTGTCTGTTTGGACAGAAGCATCTGCTAAAAGACTAAATGTGGGACATCATGAGATATATAGTGTGAATTGGTTAGGTACCTCTGGCTAGGTAGGTAGGCTATATGACTAAATCAAATCTGGTCATGTATATTTACATTTAGTCTTTTAGCAGACACTGTTATCCAAAGCGACTTACAAGGATGTATACACATTTCCTACATTTACACTGATGGCACACTGCACATCAGGAGCAATTAGGGGTTCAGTGTCTTGCTCAAGGACAACAACCTTATGATTACTAAACGACTTCTCTACCTCCTGTACCACTGTCGCCCCACATGGTCATGTACAAACAGGCTACTATACCCATTGTGTTGTATCTGCATCGAGTAGTGAAATATGGGATTATTTAGCTTGTGTCTCTACAGTAAGGGAAAGCCCAAAGACATCTAAAAGATTGTGATTTTCATAAAAGAAAATGCCCTCAGAGCCCAGACCTCCACCCCGGAGATAAGACTCTTATTAAACGTGATACCCTCAGAGCCCAGACCTCCACCCCGGAGATAAGACTCTTATTAAACGTGATACCCTCAGAGCCCATCCTTGCATTTTTTCTAATATCACATTGCATAATCTGAAATCTATCTTTTATTCTGTTGAGGATGAAATAATATATGGTAGGGGTCTTACAACACACTCAACTCAAGCTTTAATTCTTTATACTGGCCTCAATACTTCAACATAAGAAATCCAACTAAAACACAGTCCAGTCCAGTGAAATAAGACAACTTAAGTTTTATAAATAATAGTGATGAATGCAAGTACATTGTAAGTATTGTATTGCATTAAAGTATAATAAGAGACCACATGGATACTTACTGCCAAAGGAGGCTGGTTTGGCGGCACCAAAGGCATTGCTTGGCTGGGAAAAGAGACCACTTCCTGCTGTGTTTGTTTGTCCAAATAGGCTGCTGGCTGTTCCAGTTGCGGTACCAAAGCCAAAACCACTACTGGTGGCTGGAGGAACTGGCTGACTGAAAGTGCTAGATCCAAAGAGCCCACCTAGAAAATTATCACAAAGAAGAATCAGTTAGTAATTTCTGCATTTTCTTGTTTTATGTTTCTGTTCACCTATTCCACAGGTTGATTTACAATAAAAACCAAAGATGGGACAGAGGTAAACTAGACGTAACGCAAAGCGTTACAAAATATGACCGCCGAACTGTTCAGTAGGTTTTGGCACAGAATGAGTCATGGTTGTCAGTGTGTTTGTGTTTTTTTATGTGTTTCGTGTGTGTAAATTGGTTTGCGTTTCATTTTTATGTATTAAAGGAATTATTTGTGATAGATTTTGATGATTTGGTTATGTAATGTTTTGCGTACTACTTCTTTGTGGATTGTTTTGGTGTATTTTTCTTTTGCAATGTAGTTTGTTAAAACAGGTAGCCTAAAATAAAGAGGTGTGGAAACAAAGTGAAGTTTCCAACCACCAACAGGTGGCGCTATAGCTGATATCAGTCAGGCATATGTACGCATTCGGGCTGGATCCAGCGTCCACCCTAAGACATTTTCTCTGGATCAAACAATGTACGCAAGAGTTATAAGAGACTTTGTGTTTTGTGGCAAGCACTGGCAAGTTGGCAAAGTTTGAGGGTCTGCCACGCCCACACCTTCCAACTAATGAGAAAATCCAATATAACTTTTAGTCGCCCATGGCTGAAGAGTAGCCGGACCACATTTCAAGGCGTTACCATTAATTCTGTTCGATCAGATGCGAGGTGAGCAAACGCCGTCAAAACGCATCTTCCACTCAAAATGGCCGACTTCCTGTGGACCTGCCACCATGGCGTCAAGAGACTTTTTGGTACGTCCATGCATGATGAAGACGTGTACCGAATTCCGTCACGCTTCGCAAAAAAAACCCAATGCGCAGGTTTTTTTGCAATGTTCTAAGGGGCACTACAGAGCCATTTTGCTCCATCCATGGACAAAAACTCTACCGAAGATGGACGGCTTGATGTCCCTGGCAAATTTGGTAATTTTTCGAGCACTTTGACATATATTCGATTAAAGCACCTCATTTTTGCTTTTTAATTTTTAACTAGGTGGCGCTATACATGTAATGACTGGTTATGGTATGGGTTGACAAGGCCCCTTGACACAAACATACAAGAACAATTTGGCCCTCCAAGGCCCTACGGTTCTCGGGATATTCGAAGAAAACTGTCGCGCCACCTATAGGCCAGTTGGTGTATAATCATATAAATCAATGTATTGCATGCCCCCCGTGAACAGAATTCCACGAAACTTAACGTGCAATCAGAAGGTGTCATAATGATCCCACACCTCCGATTTCGTGCAGTTCTGACCTTGTCAATTTACAATTAACATTTTTTTACAACACTCCATTTTTGCTTTTTCATTTGTAATTAGGTGGCGCTATACATGAAATAAGTGGTAGTGGAATGGTTGACGTGGCCTCTTAAGACCAACATACAAAAAAAAATGTGGTCCTCCTAAGCCCCACGGTTTTCGACTTATTTACAGAAAACTGAATCGCCCCACCCAGTTTAAAACGGGTCCAGTCCGACGGCGGTGCAACGGATCAAAACGAAAATCAGTGGTTCCACGCTAATCTAGTAAGGCTACATGCAGGGTGCGATTTGTCCAAATCCCCACCACCCCCCCCCCGGCAAATCGCACCCTGGCTACATGCCCACCAAATTTCGTGCACCCCGGTGTTTCAGCTGTCGCGCGGCGGTCATAATAACAGGCAGGTAGACAGGGTCTGGTATGTTCTGTCCTGATCTGAATAACGTGAAGAATACCGTAAGGCAAAAAACACTAAGGTTTCATTACAATTGTAAATATGTTGCGGTTGCCCTGATGTTAAGGCAGCAATACGGAGTTCTGTTCCAAAACTAGTAAGCTGACTACCTAAAAGGCATGCAAAAACCTTTCAAACACCAGCAACAGCTGACACTGAAAGAAGCTTGCCAGCACACTAACTGGTGTCTTTTGGCAGTTGAAGGTGTGACTCAACATAACTTAGTGAAAATGTTGACATTGAGTATTGTGTTTTAACACGAATTAGCATATGGTAGTGAGAGTGAAATATACTTCTACGACTCTGAGGTGCTCGGAAAGGGCGTTCCACTTCCACTGCCCATTGCAGCATACCCCAGAGGTCAAATGACGCAAACATTTTTGGATATCGTAAGCAAGGGGTCCCGTGCAAATGTACCAAGTTTGCTCGAGGACCATCCCTTCCTCTCCACCATCAACCGGTGAAGACCTACTCTTTTTGTTCTGATGCAACAAAGAGAACAAACAACGCTCTCACTTTTGTTTTACGGCAAACAACTGCCTAAGATTCCTCATTAGCCATTAACACATTGCTAACAGAGATTAAGCAAGTTTATCGTGAGCTGCTAACGGAAGTCCTGCTAGCTAACTCTGCAACGGGAGAGAATAAAGCCAAGCACGAAAATCTCGTAGCCATGCAACGGAACAAGCGATCGAATCCTCCGACCTTAACTGCAGGGAAACAAAGACGACATCAAACTAGGACATCTTTCTCCATCTACGGACAGCATCATCTCTTCTCTCTGCCTCATCAGAACAACGGATCCCCTTTTTTCCCCCCAATGACCAGTAACTTCCAATTTAACTGGGCACATAGCTATTCTAGCTACTCGAAACATGGCTAAGCATAGAACTGTTCACATTTGCTTTGTTTGTTGTTTACGTACTTGATCTGTTTTGTTTACTAAACATAACCATTGATGTATATTTTTATGGTTGTTTGGTGGTTGGCTTTACCACACTAAGGGTTTTCGTTAGGATTGCTGCTCAGAGTCATAGGGTCTTGGATGCATCACTGATGATTTCCCTTTTCTAACATGGCATCGTAATCACACAAGATAACATGTACATTGGCCTTCACGTAGCCACACACGCAACGCGGAACTACGGTGACTGATCAAAGGAACACACACACACACATTCTTTCATGACAATTTCACAGTTTAAAGTGTTATATGCTGAATATATGTAGGGGAAGGGTTCATGGCGGCGGTTACAAACATGGGAAAAAAACAGGGGGGATACGTAGCTGGAGATTGAATGTCTGAAGGGGTACGGGACTGTAAAAAGTTTGGGAACCACTGATATAAATGAAATTAATTACAAGTATTCACACATACACCTTCCTTTAAATTTGAACTAAAGAGTCAACCATGCTCATTCACACCCTGGTCCCAATTACATAAAACAGTCGACCAAGAACATAAGTTGCAGACCAATAAAAAGTAGCAAAAGTTGAGTTCTGAGGACTTCTCGGAAAGAGAAAGACTATACTTTATTTTGTTCCAGTTTAAACTATTTATTAACTTATCAATTTAGCTTAATTTCACTAACAATGTTGGTCGCTTAAATTCATATCAACAATCAATTTCTTGTAGTTCTGATTTGAATGATAGTCTTTAAAATGTGTAAGCATATAATTTCTACATATTCAATCCATCCATCATGCATGCTCCATCTTCTTTTTTTTCTTTCTTTCCTAACAAGCGAAGATAAACTGTTTTGGTCTAGTCTACCCCTTTTCTCGACGGACTGTAGCAGGTCTATGACAAGGAATTTAATGATAGTCAAGAGAAAAAGATAACCTGGTTTAGTCTGCGCAGCTCCAAAAAGACCACCTGTAGCGTTTGAGGCCCCAAAGGCTGACGATCCAAAACCACCCGTTGCTCCAAAACTTGTGGCTGTAAAACCATCACAACACCATTTTTAGCAAGATTTGACTATGGATGTGTCCTGAGTAAAACACTGACCAATAAATGTTCATTCACTAACAAATAACAGACACAGACCACTGGCAAGATTGTCCAATAAAAAGACACTAATATACAAAAACAATTGGCCTAAATGAAGCACCCATGTGCGCTCTTCACACAGGGTGATCAAATGGGCTCCCTCTTTCAACAGAAGGTAGGGTGCCGAGGAACACCAGTGGAGGTGTGTCTCACCTCACAGACAGCACGTGCAGATGCACGAGCAACTGATGAAGGCCAAAAGGAGCAGTAAGTCATTTGATAAGTGGATTCAAAAATAACTTACTTTGTTGTTGGCCAAAAGCAGATGTTGTACCAAATCCTCCAGCAGTTCCTCCCCCTCCGAAGGGAGCCCCAAACGACTTGTTAAACATCTTCAAGTGAAGCCTACTGCATAGGCCTAGACCCCTGAAAGAGACACACATATCAGTCAGCATGCTTGTTAAACATCTTCAAGTGAAGCCTACTGCATAGGCCTAGACCCCTGAAAGAGACACACATATCAGTCAGCATGCTTGTTAAACATCTTCAAGTGAAGCCTACTGCATAGGCCTAGACCCCTGAGAGAGACACACATATCAGTCAGCATGCTTTTCAACCTTTGGGCACATATTGAAGGTGACCTGAAAATGACATGCACCAATTTCTCAGAATTTAGCAAAAAAAATAAAAATCACAAACCCTCCGAAAATCTAATACGTTGCATAGGGCACTCTGACATCCTACAAAAGCTATACCTGTTTTTATTCATTAATTAACAGAGAAAATTAAAAAGGTGAGATGATTAAAAAAAGATACAGGTAAATATGACTAATTCAATTTAATTTGGTTGCGCTTACTAATGATGACAAGGTTTCACTGAATTTACAAAAAAAAAAAAGCAGCTCTTTGGAAACACAATGAGAACCCAATGAAAAAAATGAAAGATTGCAGGGCAACAGAACAGCTGTACACATTATCTAATCGAACAACAGAGATGTTATATCACATATATACAAAGCCTTTTACAAGGGAATGTCTTTTGGAGAAGAGAAGACTAACATTTTACAGAAATCCACACACTATTAGCAGTAGCCTATACCTACACATGCAAATATATTTTGAAAAACAAAAAAACTCAACAAACTACATTACTGGTATGAGTAAGCAGACAGAAATTACCACTTGCACAGATAGTAAACTTTAACACAAAACACTTGCTGCATGAAAAGTCATTTTCACATTAAGGATAGAAAATGAAGTACTCCTCGCACACCAATGCCTTAACTTCATTGCAATTCATGATCTTTGGCAAAGACCTTCTAACACTAAAATCAAAAAATATATATTTAACGACAACTATAGATAAGTCGCGCCCTTTTACAAAGCTACTGAGCCAAAGCAAATCAAGTTGTTGTTTTGAATAGTTGTTGCCTCTGCTGCTTGTGCACACTACACCTGACCGCTGTTATTATATAAATATTTAAAAAACACGGATCACTAAATTCATGCGAGCTGCTATTCTAACTCTTCGATTGCATGCCCCTAAGAATATATTAGATGAACACCAGATTTGTTTCGTAAATCTATGTCCATCTTCGTGACAAGAAAAGGGTTGTTTTGACTACTTCCACTGTAAACAACCTAAGAGACACGATTCTGCAAGATCATGACAGTTGCACCAACGACGACCGTCTTTAAGTTCTTCACTGATTGACATCGGCTGTACTCGCTGACTATGAAGGAAAGACGAAGTGAGAAACGAATCCGAACAATACGAAACAACTATAGTTTTCGGTCTTGCGGACGAAACAAAACTCAAGTCTGCAATTTCTCTGAAACCACTATGCGGATTGGCCATACGATGATGGGTTACTGACGTCAGTAGTTTGTGTCCAGGAGCGGGAAGGGGAAGAGGGATGTACTTTGGCACATTTACAACATTCACCGTAAAAGGAGGACCTTTTGTCTGTTTTTGGACTTGGAAAACTTGGATTGTGGTGGAAACTTAAAGTTATACTGTCGAGAGAGGATAGCTTACTCCAGCATTGTACCGGCAAGCATCAACGGACTTAAGGCGCGTAGACGTTAGAGACACAATGTTTAATGTATGACAATTGAACAAGGATTTCTGAGTCGTCTAGCGTTATCTACCTGCTTGACCCAGGCGTTGGTGGGTAGGTACTCTTGCGGTTTAATACTAAATTGACAGTTAATGGGACAATCACATACATTCCACCAATAATAACAGTCAGACTCAATGCATGACAGCGAGCGGTTAGCACGAACGACTGGTTACCTAGCTGATGCTGACTTCACCGCTCATGGTCCGACGTTAAAATTCTACGTTTATGTCAACGTTAGCTTCCTAGCAAACTACAGGCTAACATTTGAATGTTGGTTGCAAGTAGGTCTCATGTCCTTTGCTTGCCACAAACAATCTATGTAACAGTGATATAGCTATCCGTGCCCTAAAATGAATCGTTAGTTGCACCAAGCTCTCGTTCTTGTATCTCATAAGTAATGGAGGAGGCAGGAGTTTGATTAAGTTAGTTCGTTAGCTACGCAAGAATCAATTACTCGACGGTGCAACTGAACGTTGGTTTACAGCTTAGTCAAACGCAAACTTCACTAATGTAGCTATGTTAGCTAGGTATGGACATTAGCTGATGGAAATTAACTTAGCACCCGCTGAATGCCTACTTTACTATTATTGAGCTAGTTAGAGACGTGGTGTCACACAGTTTCTCTGACACATGCAGTTAATTTCACGTAACGTTTATAAGTTATTTGCCATCTATGCACAACCCAAGTCCAGATAACACACATCTCACTTCAACGTAGAGAGAATGCGAATAGGCCGATGCGCTCACAGTCTATTCTGGAAGCAAAATATTTATCTTAACTTAACGTTTACTTGAGCTCAACACGTTACTGATAACATCTGGTCAACTAGTTAACGTTAGCTTGCTAAAGGCTACCAACAACGAGACAAGTGTTAGATACATAAAGCAATGTCTTGGGAACTTACCCTTGGTAAGTGAGTGTTACGTATCTATCTGCGATTCTTCACTTGTACCGTACGGCGAATTTCAGATGGAATTCAGGTATTTCACTCGGTTAAAAATAAATTACGGCCTTCTGAAGATTTAGCACTACGAAAGTACGACAGTACTGAGACCGGGCTTTGATGATGAGGTTCAATGCGCATGCTTCACATTGAAAGCTGGAAGTTACGTCAGAGCATTTCTTCTTCATTTTCTTCTTCTTGGTAGCCAACTCTATTTGAGCATTACTGCCACCTACTGTATAATTGGAAGACCTACCTATGTGGTGAGTCCTTTGCACGCGGGACCCAGGCAAGAAAATCAGGCAATGATTGTAATATTATTCCTAATAACAACTAAATCTTTTAAAAACCTAATGTATTGCACCTTAACCTCCAGGCTAGTAGAATTCATGATGCCATGTGCCACTGCGTGTTCAGCACCTCTGCTAGTTTTGGGCGCATATGTCCTTCCACAGGCCCAAAAGCAGCACCAATAATCCAACCCATTGCCTTATCCTGTGTCTTTTAATTCCCTATACATTGGAGAGAAGCCCTCAGCTGTCCCCAGGGTACCCCAGCTTTAAATGATTAGTCGATTATCCCATTTGGAAAAAGTAATTCATACTTGTTCATGTTTATATCTAATAACAGTGTTTTAACACACATAAGTATGGCCTCTTGAATATATAGTTACATAGAAAAAATGTGTCATATATGCATGCATTATGCCATTTTAGTATGAAATGTATGCAAGCTCTTTATCACAGAGTTATAATGCAAGTATTGTACAGGACAAGTGTGATTCCTGTACATTTTTGACAGACCTTTTTCACATGGAATAAATACAGTAAAAAAGGGTTCTTCGTTCCATGCTGCTGTACAGACCTATAAAACTTGTTCAACTGTTTGAGGAACAGCACATACTATTAGTGGGGGAAAATAACTAAGTAGATCTTCTCAATTGTTCTTAAGTAAAATTTTGAAGTACTTGTACTTAACTTGTATCTACATTTGTATCTGTTCAACCAACATTTTAAATTATCTGTCTTTGTACTCGCATAGAATATTGGAAATGGGCGTGGTGTATTGTTTTAGATCGGGCAAATGTTGTATTTTCTAACCTAATATTCATTGGCAATACAAATTGATTTAATGTTGGATTATAATTAGTAATTAAATATATTTCCACATCCTCATACTGTTTGTTCCATCACTCTCTTTTTATCGTTTTAACTAAACAAAGTTTTATAAACTGTCTGAAGCATAGCATTCAAGTAATGTAGAACAGCTAAGTGGGAACACAGTGTACTTGTAAGGGTTACAAGGGTAAATAGAGTAATGGAACAGAAACCAGGAATTGTATTAAAATTTAGTTTTGTTATGCTCAGTTCAGTTATGGTTGGACTGGCTGGAGTGCGCCGCAGCCCTCCTTCACATCTACATGCGGTATCTACGGTGGCCGAGAAGGGCAAAACACAAAAACAAACTCCGAAACATTTTTACATTTTCTAAAACACTTTTACAAGTTTCGAAACACTTGTACAAGTTTATTTTACAAAATTTACATTTTAGAAAAAACTTTTGCAAGTTCCGGAACAAAACAACATCTTAGAAAACACTTTTGCAATTTCCGGAACAAAACAACATCTTAGAAAACACTTTTGCAAGTTCATTTTCTTACGGAAAGGGAATGTACCAGATCAGAGGTTGAGCCGGAAGTGATAACGAAAACGCTCGAATTCAAGTTCATAGCGATTCAAGATGGACAGCGGTAGAGCAGCGTTTTGTCCGTTCTGTGGCCAACACATTAGACTATTAACACGGTTTTGTTTTTCATGTGACAAGTCTTTAGAGTGTTTAAATCGCGCTGACCAGACGGAAGGACCAGATGTGCTGCAGCTCAATACACTTACTCTTCTTTTAGAACCAAAAAAGTCCCTTATGTCGGTGGCTTTTCGTTTCTTGCTCATAGTTGCTCTGTGAATGAAATATGAAAGAAATTACATATGACGACGTAGGCCTACTGTTCAAACAGAGGCTTTTGCGCACCTAGGCTATGTAGTTGGACAGGTGCTTCGCAAGTTCGTTGTTGTATTAACGTTTGTTGGTGGAATGGACAGTAGGCAGGAACTGTCTTTTTTTAACACTTGAATTACATCTTCACTGGGATAATATCCTTCGCACCTGTCCGACTACAGATGTGTGCAAAAGCGTCAGATCAGAAGTCAGATTGCCGCCAGTGTACGGGATCATTTACACTTAGATTGACGAATACCATAACAACGGTGAAAGACAGTTGAAGACGTGTTAATGGTACAGTCCATTCAAGGGGTGTTTGAATTTTAATGTCAGTATATTACTCATAGTAAACATCGAACGCATTTAAGAAATAAGAAGAACACTTTTAAACACGCAATTTAAAGAATGAATACATTATTTTCAGTACCCCCCAAAGTTTCATTTTAATGCCATTTGGGGGGTATCAAGTCTGAATTGGGACCGTCAGACCCCCCCGGTACCCCCCGTAATTCGAACACTGGACCCAACTATGTATGGCACGCGGATGGCTATGATAAACTCAAGCCATTCGGTTTGGCTCTTTCCGGGTGCATCGATGGGTTTTCGCGCAAAGTACTGTGGCTTGTTTGTAGCCCAACGAATAATGACCCAACAGTGATCGCTCACTATTACCTATCATGTGTGCGAAACCTTGGTGTCATCCCCATGAGACTGAGGACTGATTGCGGCACGGAGAACGGGACCATGGCCGCAATTCAGTGTACCCTACGCCACCACAATGATTACTACTCTGGAGCGTCCAGCCACATGTACGGGTCATCCACAAGCAACCAGAGGATTGAGTCCTGGTGGTCCATATACAGAAAGGGAAGGTACGTGGCCCTCGTTAAGTCATTTGATTATGGGTAACCTTCATTCATTCAAATAAACGTTATCATTTTAAGCATATACATATTTTATCGATTTATATAGGTCTCAGTTCTGGATGGAGTTGTTTGCGGACCTTAGAGATGCCGGACACTTTAACGGGAGTCAAGAGCATCAGCGTCTACTGCGGTATTGCTTCGGTGATGTCATTCAGAAGGACTTGGATGAGTGTATGAGACTGTGGAACAGTCACAGGATTCGTCCCTCCAGAACAGCATCATGTCCAGGAGGATTGCCTAATGAGCTCTACTACTTGCCACACAGGTAATACTTGATGGAACTGAAAATATTGCCATTTCGTTGGTGTAAGAAACATGAACTAAAGTTTAGCATTAGTCTGTGTCAGTAGCTCATTTAACTTGAATGTGTTCAGTGTCTCACTTGAACAATTAGCATTTGAACCCCCCGACCCCTTTGTCTTCTGTTGTCACCTCCCTCCCCCCCAATACCCCCTATAGCAGTCATACTCAAGTAGCGGCCCGCGGGGTGTCTATTAATGGCCCTCGAGCTGTTTTGAAAAGTTTTTTTAATTATTATTATTATGGGCGCTCTTATTTTGAAACCGCGCGCCGCGATCTCAATACGAGGCTGGGGGTTGCAACGATAAACAGATAGCAATCACACCATATCAGCCCAGGTTTGAAGCATTGGCCAAAGAAAGCAGAGGCCAATTCTCCCATTAAAGGAGACATGTGAGAAATGTGAAATAGTTTGGTAAACAAAGCACAAAAATGAGCTGTCTGAAGGCTATTTGTTTAATAACATGGTTAATAACAGGGTTATGTTTGGTTTTATTTAGTTATTTATTTTAATATATGCCCAAATTAAAATTATATTTTTATTTTAGGAACTATTTTTGTTTTTAATAAAAAGGAAATGTTATGTTATAAAATGTTGTAAATGTTGTATACGTTATGTTATGATACGTTATCGGACGTACACGGTCCCAATAAATGGCCCCTTGAGTCACTGAAATTTTTTTTTGTGGCCCCTCATCATTTCTACTTGAGTACCCCTGCCCTATAGTGTTGTCACCTCTGACTGCATTCTCCGGTCCGTTCTTTAACTTTGGTGTACTCATTTAGATTCCATCAGATGGTATTTGTCTCCCTTTGATCTTAACATTTAATATGTACTATTCTGTTTAACACAGGTTTGGCTCCAGAGACTGTGGATTTAAAATTGAAGAGACATAACTGGATGCCTTTCCTGAGGCTCAGCTGACAAGAGCTCCATGTGGGGACCCAAACATGCAGGAGTACTTGGACTACTTGGAAAATAATTTACAGAAGCCAGATCACTGGCAGTCTTCAACTGGGGCCGTATTCACAAAGCCTTTTATCTTACCACTAGGAGTGCTCCTAACTCGCGCTAAAACCTTTTACGTAGGAGTAATTTCTTAAAAGTGATTCACAACGGCTCTGAGACCTACTCATACTAAGGATAATACCAACTCCTAAGCTTAAGATAAAAACTCCGTTGCTATGGATGACGTCCATTCTCATGCACGAGTTTAGAAGCGGTGAGGACGGTGATTGGTTGCTGACAGGCGCTCTCATTCAAAACTCAGTCCTAACATCCCCCTAACGATCCCACTAAATCAACAGAAAATAAGAGAATAACCTAGGCTTCAAATGAAGTCATATTAAATAGTTATGGATAGTGCACTTAGCAGAATGCACACGCATGATGACAAGTTTGTGCATCCAACGAGAATGACGCTTTGCACGTTAGAGAAAGAGAAATTGCCGAAAAAAACACGGAAATTGCATGAAATCAAGGAAGTAATAATTAAAGCTCCCTGCAAACTATTAGGTAATCGGCATATTTCCAGCCCTTAAACACTTCAAATATCAGTCCATACGGCTCTTTAAGTCCTCCTGTCATAATGGACGAAACGAGGGCGAGACGTAAGAGAAAGTCGAACTGGTCCCAGGACCAACTGTCCATGTTGGCCCAGAGTGTGCTGGAGAGGAAGGGAGTTATAAAAGCTAAATTTGGCTGTGAGGTGACCACAAAAAAGAAGCGTGAGGCATGGGAGGACATATGTGTTAACATAAATGCTTCATTCCCTGCCGTGTGTCGCTCTGTCGATGACTGCGAGAAGTGGTGGTATGCGCTCCAGTCACAATGTAGGATGGAGATTGCGGAGTGGACTTTAAAAGAGCCGTCGCGGCTACAGGTATTGTGTCACCAAAATAGGCCTCATGCGTATACTTGCATGTTGTAGTTCAACTGTGCTCCCGGTTGTGGATTGAGGAAGGGTGTCAAAAGCCATGTCTTGCATGGATCCCACTGTCACCCAACAAGTGGGATCCAGCAGGTACATGGTGCCGCTCAAAAAGCTGGCGCAGACCGCGCTCTCCATTAAAATGCGCGAATCGTGAGTAGATCCAGGCCACTTCGCAACGATATCCATGATTGTGAAATTTGGATCAAACACATTTGCATTTTCCCCGTAGCCAAAAATCTTAATGTTATCAAACATTTAACTTCCGGACTGATTGGGTTGTTTCGGATAGTTGGAGACGTGATTGCATCCCGCACTAATTATAGTAAAATGTTGATGCCTTCACGGTTTAAACGATATCTTCTGAACAATTCAGAGTCGTTCATTGTCTCCAACACGTTACGTCTGGCTTCAGCCATTTTAAGACTTTTTGTGAATAGGTCTTAGTGACTTAGGAGTCCTCATGAGGAGTTTTAAGCTGTCCTAGACTTAGGTGCTACTTTTAGGGATAAGATATTTTGTGAATTGCTCTTAGTAAAAAAAAATAGGAGTCCTAAATGTAAGACTGACACGCCCATTATTTTTAGGAGTTTCTCCTAAATTCGCCACTTATGAGCTACTTTTAGCCCTAAGATTCTTTGTGAATACGGCCCCAGAACTGTATCTTAGACTAAAAGAAATTGCTCAGCTCTGAATTGATTGCAGGTTTATTGTAAATGTACACAAAGTGTCTGGTTGACAAATTCAATGTTTCAATTTTCCAAAGAGGCAATTAAACAAATAAGAATGATAATCGTTATAGATCCATTATTTTTCATGTAAACTGGGAAAAAAAACCACATTAAACTAGTCTCAGGGGTCTAGGGTTAGGTTGTGAAGTCAAAAACAGCCAAATCCTGGACTATTTTGTATTCCAAAGTCCATTTGTGTCTTAAACACTCCGTAAGAATCTAGGAGTGGTAGTTTTAAGACATTGGCACAAGTGTTTACCATTGGAAATGGCGAGTTATCTAGGAACTCTAATTGTGGAAGTGGGTCTAAGCCAGCTGGGGGAAGGGATCTCAGTCCAGTTGAAAACATCAACACGTCCTCCACAGACACAGCAGCCTCTCCTTCAATGTAAATGTAAATGTTGTAAAAAAAAAATGTAAATGTTGTAAAAAAAGAAATGTAAATGTAAACGTAAATGTTGTAAAAAAAACTTGTACAAGTGTTTCAAAACTTGTAAAAGTGTTTCGAAACTTGTAAAAGTGTTTTAGAAAATGTAAAAATGTTTCCGAGTTTGTTTTTGTGTTTTGCCCTTCTCGGCCACCGTAGGTTAGCCTGGCCATTACCAGCCTGTGACTCCATTTCATTCCGTCTTTCAGTCTGGGCCAACCCAATGCATTTTGGTTTCCGAGATGGGCGGGTGCTTATCTTATCCAATCAGCAACGTTTAGTAAGCATTCGGTAGATTAAACTCTTCCCAAAGCCAGTTGGGAGAAGAGCTACGACGTCCTTTCCAATCATAAAACTTACAAGAAAATACTCTTGTTCTCCTTTTAATTTTCGGATGTTCTCGAGAGTTGAGACAACTTTTCCGATAGCTTTTCGTGTCTTTTCCTCCAAGGCGAGTTTTGCGTCACAGCTCTGAACTGTTCGCTGATTGGTCTTGCAAAATTTTGAGTTCTGGAGACGATTGTCAATGGGGTTAGGCCAGACTGAGTATGAGCTTGAAATCAATTCAGGCGGAAATACGTAGGCTGGTGTCACCAGGCTAACCGTAGGTATCTGTAGCCCAGTTTTATTGATGTTGAGAATTTTATATGTGTTTAGTTGTGATGAGTTATGTTTAGTTATGTTGGCTGGCTTGGTGCATGGGGAGTTTTAGTTACACAAGCACAAGCCGGATACAATAACTATAAGCAATGCATGATGTACCTGGGATCCGTAAAGGCCCTTCTTCAAGGTACTACATGCGCCGTCAACAAGCCCAACCCTGAACATCATAGCTAACAAGAAGAAATGAAGAATGCTCTTGACTATGGGATGCACTAAAGATGAATGTCTTTAGTCTGGATTTGAAGATGGAAAGGGTGTCTGCTTCTTTGATGGAAGCAGGAATATTTTCCCACAGAAGAGGGGCACAATAGCAGAAGGCACATGCACATGGAGCATCTTAAAAGCTCCAGACATTAATGTCAGTCAGTGTAACTATATCTATTTTAAAGACTTTGTTGTGTTTCGAATATTTTTTTTAATAATTCATGAACTATTTGACTGATAGTTTGATTGACATCTTTAGCCAATTAACAAGTTTGCTTTTTTATCTCACATCTGGGGCCGTATTCACAAAGAATCTTAGGGCTAAAAGTAGCTCATAAGTGGCGAATTTAGGAGAAACTCCTAAAAATAATGGGCGTGTCAGTCTTAAATGTAGGACTCCTATTTTTTTTACTAAGAGCAATTCACAAAATATTTTATCCCTAAAAGTAGCACCTAAGTCTAGGACAGCTTAAAACTCCTCATGAGGACTCCTAAGTCACTAAGACCTATTCACAAAAAGTCTTAAAATGGCTGAAGCCAGACGTAACGTGTTGGAGACAATGAACGACTCTGAATTGTTGAGAAGATATCGTTTAAACCGTGAAGGCATCAACATTTTACTAGCTTCTTACTCACGTCTCCAACTATCCGAAACAACCCAATCAGTCCGGAAGTTAAATGTTTGATAACATTACGATTTTTGGCTACGGGGAAAATGCAACTTTGCAACGCAGACGACTTCAGAATATCGCAATCATCAGTAAGCCGATTCATTCATCAAACTATCACCGCACTCTGTAGACCACACATTGTACAACAGTTTATCCGGTTCCCTTTGGACAATCGCCTACTTCAAAAGATCAAGGTCAATTTCATGGCGTTTGCAGGAATGCCCGGTGTCGTGGGTGCCATCGATGGAACACACATTAAAATAATTGCTCCATCCAGAGATGAGGACGTCTTTGTAAACCGCAAAAAGGTACATTCAATTAATACACAGATAGTGTTTGATCCAAATTTCACAATCATGGATATTATTGCGAAGTGGCCTGGATCTACTCACGATTCGCGCATTTTAATGGAGAGCGCGGTCTGCGCCAGCTTTTTGAGCGGCACCATGTACCTGCTTGATGCCACTTGTTGGGTGACAGTGGCCATCCATGCAAGACATGGCTTTTGACACCCTTCCTCAATCCACAACCGGGAGCACAGTTGAACTACAACATGCAAGTATACGCATGAGGCCTATTTTGGTGACACAATACCTGTAGCCGCGACGGCTCTTTTAAAGTCCACTCCGCAATCTCCATCCTACATTGTGACTGGAGCGCATACCACCGCTTCTCGCAGTCATCGACAGAGCGACACACGGCAGGGAATGAAGCATTTATGTTAAGACATATGTCCTCCCATGCCTCACGCCTAGTTTGCAGGGTGCTTTAATTATTACTTCTTTGATTTCATGCAATTTCTGTGTTTTTTTCGGCAATTTCTCTTTCTCTTAACGTGCAAAGCGTCATTCTCGTTGGATGCACAAACTTGTCATCATGCGTGTGCATTCTGCTAAGTGCACTGTCCATAACTATTTAATATGACTTAATTTGAAGCCTAGGTTATTCTCTTATTTTCTGTTTATTTAGTGGGATCGTTAGGGGGATGTTAGGACTGAGTTTTTAATGAGAGAGCCTGTCAACAACCAATCACCGTCCTCACCCCTTCTAAACTCGTGCATGAGAAGCGACGTCATCCATAGCAACGGAGTTTTTATCTTAAGCTTAGGAGTTGGTATTATCCTTAGTATGAGTAGGTCTCAGAGCCGTTGTGAATCACTTTTAAGAAATTACTCCTACGTAAAAGGTTTTAGCGCGAGTTAGGGGCACTCCTAGTGGTAAGATAAAAGGCTTTGTGAATACGGCCCCTGGTGTGTATTGGGTTCTATTTTATCCAGCCAATCAAAATGTTGTAGTTTACTGCAGAGGCGTATTAGTTTAAAAATATGCCTTTGTAGGCTTTTTGCTAAAAAGTAAAAAAAACTGTAATTTAACATAGGAGAGAAGAACCGCATCTTAGCAATCACAAATGCACACATTAAAGTAACATGGTGTAGGGGGTCTAGTTTATAGAGTTTCTGTAGTTTAAGGTTCAGTTTCTGCAGAAAATAGAAACAGCCATATTATTATTTTTTTTTACAGTTTTTGAAGTAAACAGACACAGGTTTATCTCTGCAGGGATCCTTTCCGTGCAGTCATACACTTATTACATTATGAACCTGTCAGTGGCAGGAAAAGAGGGGTTTATTCTGGCACAGATGCATGTCCCATGGGATCACATGGTACAGCCGTTTTGCTTGTTCAGCTGGTCGAATTCTACAAATGATATAGTGTTGCATTTCTATTCAGGTTCCACTCATCGTAATAGCAGAGGTAGACAATGCGATAGGCCAATGAGCGGTTGGATCAGTTAAAGTAATCTATGTCCAGTATTTTTCAAGCTAAATGTCTATTCCAGCCACCACAAACAATCCTCATTTTCAATTCAATTATGCGGCCCTATATGTAGGGTCGTATATGCGATATTCACACTGGTTGTTTTCCTGTGGGACATTCTCCAAAGTTTTGACCCTATAGTTCCAGCGAGCTTAAACCTTCTGAAAAAACTTGGCAGTTTTTTGCTGTAATCTATGTTTTAACCAATTATTGAGTCTGCTCTTCCGCTGTGTGATGGTCCGACTGACTGCCAGGCTGTAATAGGATATGATGGACCATGAGTGGAAGTTGAGCCCACTTACTTTTGTTCGAGGGCCACCCCAAAATAATAATATGGCAACACCACTGGAAGAACTAGTTAAATCATCTGGTAAAATGTCAAATATTTGTTTGCAAACATTAATTGTTTCTGTTTCCACTGTTTCTATTAACTGTAGTGTAGCCTATAGAATGTAGGTGTGATTTTGGTAATCTTGACATCCCATCCTGGACCTCACTAATCTTCAAAACCTGGTTACACTCCTGATTGTATTTCTGAAATGGTGAACTGGTTTGGGTTGCCATACTGACACTGGCCTGAGTCGTGGAGTAGGCTATGCTCGACAGACAGCTGCCCCAGCAATCTGTTTGAAATAAGCACAATATCCACAGATCACGTGACAGTCACTTGAAACGTGGCTCAAAAGCACAATAGTCGAGGGGCTTTTTTGAGTACACCCTGGCTGGAAAACTTGCGTGCTCTGAAAAGGCGAATCTCGCAACTCACCCCTAGTGGTATCAGGTCAGTCATTTGTGAATTGTCAATTAAATTTGTTCCTACCAGGTTTTTGTGCACGATTTTGCAGCATATGCGATTAATATTCCAGATGGGTAATCGGAAATTCTACAGTTAATAAAGCATCTTAACTTCTTTTATTTTGTTCCACCCTCGGAATAAGTAGTTTGTCATGGGTTTTGAACCTAGAATGTATATGAACTCACGTGCGTACTTTTTCTAAGTAGCCTACAATTCCGGTACCTCAGTGATCTCAGCTCTTGTAAAGGCTAATTGTGTGGGGAAATCCTAAGACCTTTTGAAACTTAAATCGACTTTTGAAGAGGTATCAATGCTATAGAATCTTTCGCTATTTCGCGGGTTGGTACATTTTGTGCCCGTGCTTGGCATATGATGTCTGATGCAGGGCATAGTCTCATGTAAAATGTGTTTTGTAGGTTACAGTTTTCCTAAATGTCACAAACAACCCTATTGTGAAAGTGTGGCCCGGGCAAACACAAATAGTAATCATTGAGTTATTTTAATGTAATAACAAATGATACTTTTCTTCATAATGCACCGTTGGATATGGGCTTGATTAGAGCAGTGTGACGTCTGGGAGGAGAGGCTTTTTGGGAACTGTTGGCGAGCCTACTCTAAGTGAAACCAGATGTGGAGAGAGTGATGGAATCAAATTGCCTGTTACTGGATAGGGCACGATAGATATTCAGTAGGCTGAAACGAACTAAAATTGAAATACTCTTTTCTCTACTCTACTCTTTTCGGTCTACTCTGACTAAGCTAAAGTACTACCATTAATACACCAAAAAGATGCTGAAAAACGGACTCATTCAAGCCGGCTCGATTATTTTAATGCAATTCTTACTGGCCTCCCGGGAAAAAAACTGAGAGACTTCAGCGGATTCAAAACTCTGCAGCTCGGCTTTTAACCAGAACCAAGAGGATAGAACACATTCGTCTAGTTTTAGCTATACTCTGGCTTCCGGTAACATTTATAATTGATTTGAAGTTCCTTCTCCTTATATACAAAGCCCTTAATGGTCTGGGACATTGCAATGCAATCTCCCTTGTCTATTACTTGCCTTCGAGAACACTGCCATCATCTAATGCTGGTTTATTGAAGGTTCCCACCAACAGCCGTAAGAAAAACTGAGTTTGTGGGTTGCGCCGATGAAACATTTGCCAAACAGTTTATTCTGGCAAACTGTTCATGGGCGCAACCCACAAACCCAGCACTGCAGCTCATCCCACTAATGCATGTTCCTTGCAAATGTGGCACCATTTGAAAAGGGGAGTACACATGATTTCCAACGGTATAAGATGTATTGCCGAGAAGCTTTGTTACAACAAAGAAATAATCTACCAAACACAAATTTCCTTAGTTTCAGTATATTCTGGCAAATTTTTCATGGGCGCAACCCACACACTCAGCTCTAATGCTCATCCCACAAACGCATGTTCCTTACAAATGTGGCACCATTTGACAGGGAAGAAAATAGGCTTTCCAACGGTGTACGATTAATTGCCAAGTTGCATTGTTACAACAAAGAAATAATCTACCAAACACAAATGTCCTTATTACTTTTTGTTCTATGTTTAGAATAACGTTGATCCTCAGGGTGATATAATGTGATATTAAGGATAGATCAACTACATCTGCAGACGTTTATTTTCTATCTTCTATGTTATGCATTTTATGTATTCTACTTTTTATCTTAAATCTTTATGCACAATATCCCTTTTTTTATGTTAATCTTATTTTATTTTATGCACTCTATCTCAGTTTTTCTGTTTATTGTATATTTTATATGAATCACTGTGCATATAATTCCTTTGTGCACGTCATACTTAGTACAACTTCTCACAAATTGTAAATACTTGACCGGCTTTTATACAAGCATAACAGTATAGGCCTACTAGCTGTGCACTGTTGTTTGACTGTCAATTTACTTAGTAGTTTACAAGTGCTATCTAAACATGAATCCACCATTCACTGTGGTCTATAACAAATTGGTAATATCATATGAAATTACTTTTTACATTTAGAAGTAATGGTGAGTTTTAAAGGTGAGGTTTTAAATCTAGTAATGAGGTGGTAAGATGGTACAGTATTTAGGTTTCCTCCGGTAGGAGGTAACCTATTGTTATTGTAGGCTTTCTTATTAGGTTTCCTCCGGTAGGAGGTAACCTATTGTTATTGTAGGCTTTCTTATTATGTTGCTGCAATGGGAGTCAATGGCAGCCCATAGAACCATATGGTAACTTTTTGTGAAATTTGGCACACTCATTAAGGACAGTCCCTTCTTCATTCACACCAAGTTTCATGGCTCTCATTACACCACTCTAGCGCCACCAACAGGGCAAAGTTGGACTTTTGTAACACACACAACTTTTGAACCGTATGACCGATTTTCAAAAATGAGGTACCATTGGATTCCCTGGATCAAGACGAATTAAACACACCCTATGGCATCCATTAACGGTTATATAGATTAGAGATTTCCGGTTTTATCAAAAACCTTTGAAAGCCTACTCCTCCTACAATTTTTGGCAAATCTTCTTCAAAATCACCAGAGATGATCTTCAGACATAGCCTCACAAAAATTATCGAACAGAATTTTGATCCTCACAACCGTTTGTCCGGTACAGCCACTCAAATTCAGCAGAAAAGTGGCCAAACAGGAAGTGAGGTCATATGTCAGCAAATATTTGAGTGAAATTTACGCCACATGGTGTGTTTAATTCGTCTTGATCCAGGGAATCCAATGGTACCTTGTAATGATATGTGATATTTGACTCCCAACCACTAGGAATGCACCTGGGGCTTTGTACATAAATAGAGCTTGAATGATCTAGAGAGACAGAGATAGTAGGAGAATGAGAATACCTTGTTAATGAAGGCACGTTTATTTATAAATAAAAAGTACTTATATAAAGTCAGTTGTTGCTTGAATGAGTAACATCACATACCTCATTTTTGAAAATCGGTCATGCGGTTCAAAAGTTGCGTTTGTTAACACAAGTCCAACTTTGACCCGTTGGTGGCGCTAGAGTGGTATAATGAGAGACATGAAACTTTGTATGAATAAAGAAGGGACTGTCCTTAATAATTGTGCTGAATTTCACAAAAAGTTACCATATGATTTGTCCGGTACAGCCACTCAAATTCAGCAGAAAAGCAGCCAAACAGGAAGTGAAGTCATATCTCAGCTAATCTTTGAGATATCGACACCAAACTGGTATGTCACTTGGAAGACACTACAACATGTTCCCATGTGCAAAGGCAACTTCATATCTTGAAAAATTATTGATATAAAGCAAATTGGATACATTGTTAATGCTAAAATAATGCTTTACACATCTGCAGGTCAAAAAGTGAAACTCTGATTCAATCACAAGTTCATATGAAGACACTTGAGAGTGTTTAGTACACAAATCTGAAAAAAAAGTTGACTGTAAGATGAAAAGTAGATTTTTGGTGAATATTTGAAACATGCATGCTTGACTACTTGCTAGGGTGGTTCTCTATAGAATGTCTCTCTGTCTCCTCATCCGCGCGGCTCCTAAATCTCACACACTCAGTCTCCCCTTAACACACGCGCAGGCTTTGTTTTACGCACACACATTCTCACAGACACACAGCTTGGTGTCACACACATACATTCTCACAGACACACAGGGTAAGCGCACACACACAACCTCCACTCAGTCTAAACTTCAGGGCAAAAGCATTGTAAATGTTGGATTTGAAATGTAATATCCCATTGGCAAGTCTGCAGCATTGATTTTTCTATACAGTGACAAATTGTCACAAAATTACATTTTTCCCTGGTTCGCAATGTTTGGAGGAGGAAACCGCCATCGCTGCTTGCAGCTATATTTTTTCTTGTAATTACTCAGAAACTAATGACTTGCTTTCATGACAGTTACATGGTATCAGGGTTGTAAAATACTGAATTGTTTTGAATTGTGGCTATATGACTAACCTTGAATACTAGTCCAAAATTGATGCTTCATATACAATTCAACTCAATATATTTTAGCTTGACAAAGGAAACCAAATCATTGAAGTTTGACACTAACATTACTGACAATGAACTTAATTTCAATCACAAAATGGAAGTGTTCATAAGACACAAAGAGAACAGATACAAGTACACTAAAATATATAATATAACTACAATTATTCTCACAATTCATTCCTCATCCTCGAAAACCAGGTGCTAACTGACGATTGAACCAAATATTTTTTATCAGACAGCAGTGAGGAATTAAAGCACCACTGCCTTGAAGGAACATAACTTCTAGATAAGTGGATCTCCATAGAAGTGGAGGCGTGGTCCGATATAACAATGCTTAACCTTTGATAACTTAACCTTTGATAAAAGCCAATCATTCACAAAACAATAAATCTATCCGAGAGGATGTATATAGTGTAGGTTAGGTTTAGGGTTAGAGAGCATGTATGGTGTATGTTAGGGTTAGGGTTAGAGATACTATGTATGGTGTAGGTTTGAAAATAATATGCATGCTTTGGGTGATGCGAAGTTGAACCTCCAGGGGTCAGACAGGCCCAGCTGCTCAGCATGGGAGGCCATAACCTTAGCAGAGCCAGAAAGGACTGCGTCTTTGGTAGATGACCTATCAAGAGTGGTGTTTTGGACCATGTTGAAATCCCCCCCCTTTAATCAAAAAACTGTTAATGAACAGAAAGAAATATTACAGTAAAGGTTAACTATACACTGAGAGGCATACATCAGTCATCATCCCTTCATATCAGTGACTGAGGAAACACAGCTCACAGTTTTAAATAATACCAACATTATGAGTTGTGATGTCATTGCATGAAAAGAATCGGACTAGGAAAATTTAATCTCATGCAGTCATCAGAAAAACGCTCCTCCGCTATTAGGCGGAGCTTTTCAGGAATTCACCCGATCACAGTTGTTAGTTGATAGCTTGGCCTTTCAAAGACTGATAACAATGATCAATGGTCTAAGTGGGGCTTGGTCCTAAAGCCTACCTCTCTTCCTCCCCCATTTGTAGTTCATAGAAGTAGATGTTAGGTAGGTATTCAATCTGTAGAACTACTACCATTCTTGTATCTGACTGACACCTGACTATTTAAAAGCAACACTTTTGTTTAAATAAAATCTTACATGAAGTGCTTTTACTCATAGGCCTATTTTATGCTGTCGTAAAGATGTGACATTAGTGTTGAAATCAAGGGAATAATGTCACTGTGACAGACCTGCAAGGAAACATTAGCAGACACATCCGGAGGTGTTTATCCGTTTGGTAACCAAAGAGAAACACTAATTATTTTGATATAAAACAGTAAATTGTAAGGTGACCAAAACATTTAAAATATATAAAAAATAACTACAGTAAAACAAACTAAAAGAAATAAAATAGACTGAATAAAAACTGACTAGACCTTGTTTAAACCTCCAACGGTGGAAGTACCACAGATACTGAGACTGTGAACGGCACCTTTTTCCTTTTTTTGGCATCTGCAATCAGAAATGTCAACACTTATGTGTCATTGGCTGAGCATTTTGTCACCACACTGACATTCTAAAAAAAGGATTCAGAAGGCGTCGCGACCAGTGTCTGCATAGGGCTGCTCTGACTCTCACCCAGTTTGTTTGTGATGTGATAGTTAATAGAACCGTGTGAATGAATGTGTTTCGCCCGTCTTCTTTGTGATTGAGAAGCATCGCTATGAACCACTGCTTGGTCCACAAGATGAATATAATTAAGCAATAAGGTTCGAGAGGCAGTACGGTATCGTCAATAATGTACTTGTTCGAGGGAGTTGTTAGGCCCGACGCGCAGCGGAGAATATACCCTTGTGTTTAAACTCTGTTGAGATATTCAAATCAATTCAATTCAATTCAATTGTATTAATATAGCGCCATAACAATACAATTGTCTCAAGGCGCTTTACAGAGCCCAGAGCCTGGACCCCTTAGTGCAAGCACAATGGCAGCAGGGGCAAAGAAAAACTCCCTGTTAGTCAGGAAGTAACCTTAACCACAGCATATAAGGGGGGACCCATCTGCTTGAGGTCGGCCGGGTGGGCTAAAGAGGAGAATGGTATATAGAGAGATTCTGTAGAGAGGAATGGTCTCAAATTCCCTGCTCTATTTTCTCCAACCTTATGAGATGTTATAGGAGAAGACGTAGGGCTACTTTACTGGCAAAGGGAGATTGTACAAAGTATTTAATGCAGGGGTGCCAATAATTGTGACACATATGGTTTTGTTAAAAAGTTTAGCTCTGAATACATTTTTTCTAAGTTTAATTAGTGTGAGACTTAGCTAATAAACCAAAAGGTGAACTTTCTATAACTCTTGTTACTCATCTCAACCATGGGTGCCAAAAATTGTGGAGGGGACGGTAAGCACCTACCTCGGAGTAGTTACCTAGTTCTTCGCCGAAAACAGTCCTGGGAGGGCTTATTATTACTACTATTATTAAAATTATTATAATTTTTATAATTATTATTAATACAATTATTTTCATTATTTCCATTCTTGCTCTTATTGTGACTCTATAACAATCTCAGATTTTTGTATGCCTACTATATAGTTGTTGCTTCTGATGCCCTAAGAATTTCCTCTCCTCTCGTTTCAGACTCCTCACGCCCTGCCCATGTGTGTTCTCCGCCTTGTTGATTGTCTGCCCCGCCTTGATTGTTTGCACCTGTCCCTCATCACCTAGTGTATTTAGTCTGTGTGTTCCTGTGTCTTGTTGCCAGTTTGTCTTAGTCACGTCCATGTTTCTAGCTTCCCAGCAATTTTTCCTAGCATTTGATTTCCTAGTGTTGCAGACCTCTGCCTGTCTAACGAACCCTGCTTTTGCCTTCTCCTTACTGGATTGCCTGCCTGCTCTTCAAATGCCTGCCTGTGTACCAAACCCCAACTTGAGAACCCTGTCATCGCCTTCTCCTTGTTGGATTTGTTTGCCCCCCTTTGAACTGTCTCTCCGTGAACCGAACTCTGCTAGTAAAAAATATTGCTTATTCCTTCCCCCTGTCTCTGAGTCACAACACTGACTGTTACATACTTGGAAGGCACAACAATTGCATTGCCAAAGAATATTAGGATAGAAAGTACTACATTTGCCGGAGTTAACATGACTTTTGGTATGGACCATGCCAACTTCCGTTCTGAATATTAATACATATAAGGAAGTCGCTCTGCACCTCTAGAACAGGAAGTCAAGATTACTCTGATCAACTTACAAAAGTTAAATGGACATGGACAAAACGCTTGAGCTGCATTTTGTTTATAAGAATGTTTAGAGGTGCACATGGAACATGCTTGATGAGGTATTTTTTTTCCTCAGAATATAATTTACTTCAATTAAAGGTTGGAATTTTTCCCCAAAAAAACAGTGTGAGACTAAGCTTATTTATCAAAAGGTGAATATTTACCAGGGGTGGCAATAATTGTGAAGGCAACTGTGTGTGTGGCCATGAAAAGTCTGGGTGGGGCATGCAGTGATGGTTGATGTTTATTGGTTAAATGCAATCGGAGTGGAAGACAACACCAAGCTCTTCCTGAACGACCTCAAGCAGATTGGGCTCTCCTTATGTGCTGTGGTTCTGCTTAAGGTTCCATCCTTATTAACAGGTAGTTTTTCCTTGCCCCTGTCACCATTGTGCTTGGGGGGTCCAGGCACTGGGCTCTGTAAAGCGCCTTGAGACAATTGTATTTTTTTGGCGCTCTATACATTTCATTTAATTTCATTTAATTTAATTGAACAAGCGCCATTTTATAAAATATCAAGAATATTTTTTTATACCAGAGGTTACACGTTGAATACAGCAAAAGGAATTATAGTTTACGGAGTTACCACCTGTCACTGAATAAACACAAGCAAAAATTCAGCTGAATTTAGGCTTGAATTAAACGGTTGTGCTGGTGTCAAGTAATTACAGCTGCCATGAAGCCATTTGATTAAGTGTTTGCAACTTTATAGCAAAATTCAACTGTTGACTCAACTTTGGGGTAATTCTAGCATTATCGTTTCTTTGTCATGCTCTAAAATCGACATCACTATCAAAGAGCTATATTACTACACTACATCACCTTGTAGGCCCAACAAGACAAAAAGGACAGAAGGCCCATGAGTTTATGCAGCGGAAAGGTACTTATAGTACGGCGCTTATAATTACACTAGCATCTAGACAGAAAATACTGTTTACAACAACCGGTTACTTGTGTTCCTCCCAAACTGTGCTTAGAATCTTGTGCAAAAGTTCCACAACTTAACTGAACATAACTTGGTGATGAAATCACACATTGTCTGTGAGTTTCATCACATTGTTTGAAATGATTTGAGAAATTAAGCATATTGCCATTGTTATACTGTACCCAGTCTCTCCTAACTTCAAGAAATATGGAAGAACTGTTTTTAAATCGACTGCTTCAAAATGGTGACTGTAGAGTTTTGTCTATTGTACTGGTTTCAGGATGAAGAGGAAATGTCTGCTGTTTTGTCTTGGAGTCTTCCTTTCTCTCTGCTCAGCACAGATGGTTAGACCCATATCTGTTCTATCTTTTCTATGTAGTTTCCTTTTATATACTGTATATTCAAACCCTTCAGCATATTTCAGTAATTTTGTCCATAGTCTTTAAAAATGTATTCCTCCAGACACAACCTGAGGAAGGTGAAGGTGAAGAGGAAGTTGTTGACCTATTCACAACACCAACTACCAAGATGGCGGCAGCAATCTCAGATTTTGGATATAACTTATTCCGCCAGTTGTCATCACATCACCCCACAGCCAACGTCTTTATGGCTCCGATAAGTGTATCTGTTGCACTGACACAACTGTCAGTAGGTAAGGAAACCATGGATACGAAATTGTAATACATACTAGAGATGCACCTATCCTACTTTTTGTGTCTGGATGCTAATGGATGCCCTTAAATTTCCTTCTGGATTAGCAAAGTATCCATCCATCCAAGATCAAGTTACTGCTTACTACTCATTACACAACAAATCACCCTTTATTAATCAGATTATAACATTTATAACTGGCCAAACTGAGCCTTATTGTAAAGTGTGAAACACACCATCATCTAGTAATCAGTTACAAACATTTATAACTGGCAAAATGGAGCGTTATTGTAATTTTTTTTTTTTTGGGGGGGGGGGGGGGGGTTAATCTCTAGTAACAGATACAAGAATGGAAGGGAGTGTGCAATTAGGCTAGTAGAGCAAGTTAAGGGATAAACAGTGGGTTGCCAAGATGGGGATCTTCCCAAATAGTGAGCCCACATCGACGTATAAAAACTGTGTTTATAACTCATTTATAAGGGCTTATTTATGACTTACGAAGGGTTTACAACCTAATCAATAACCTATTTATAAACCATTTATAATGGAGTCTCATTGTAAAGTGGTACCGACATGCTTTATTTAGTAGCATTTTAATTTATTTCAAATTTAACACAGAGTGGCAGTGTGGCTAAGGAAGATAACTTCTCATGATGTTTAATTTGTGCCCATGAATTTGCCTGTGTAGATTACTGTTTTCTTCATTTTCTCCACATACAGGTGCCTCAGATCAAGCTAAAAGAGAGCTATACAGGGCTTTACGGTATCACACTCTTCAAGATATGAAATTGCACAACACCCTGAGTGATCTGCTGGTTTCTCTGAAAGCCCCTGGAAAGGGCTTCCGCTCTGCTGCACGTGTCTTACTAGCCAGGAGTAAGTATTTGTGTGAGAGAGAAAAAAACTTTTTGTATTATTAGTGGTCACTGAGGCCTGGATATCATTTCATATGGCTGTGTGTGTGTGTGTTTGTGTGTGTGTGTGTGTTTGTGTGTGCACAGGGTTACGGCTTAAGCCTGGCTATCTGACTGATGTGGAGAAGCATTATGGCGTTAAACCTCTCACACTCGCGGGCGGAGCTCGTGATATGAAGACAATCAATGACTGGTTTAAGAAAGAAACGGGTGGCAAGATTAATCCAGTCATCTCTACACCTCTGCCACGAAATGGAGGTATCGGCTCTGTAGGAGCGGCATACTTAAAAGGTAGTATCCCTTCTTTCATCATACATACAAACATAACATAGTACATGCAAAATTGGTAGAGGATAAGGTGGGGAGAGGGCATTCAAGTATTGTAGAACAGCTAAGTGAGTCTGCTTGTGTAGTAACTGTAACAAGGGAAAACTATGTTGATGGAGGCAATTATTTATATTGCAGGAAAATGCTTACAGAGAATGTGGAAGAGTAAGTGTATGACAGTGTGGTGGGGAAGGGTACGTGTAGGCCGAGGGTTTCTACAATAAGATCAGATGGAGAGACTACAGCAGCATCCCACAATGAAGATGGTCTAGACTAGAAGGGGAAGAAAAAGATAAAGTGAGTGGGTAGAGTTTGGCTGCCAATACGCGTATATGTACTTTATGGATATGGTGTTGAGGAACAATGATTCCTAATGAACAGGTGAGTGCAGAAAATGGTGGGAAGACAAACAAAGGCAGGAAGTAGACACAAAAGTTGAGAGGTCCCGTCTGAAGCACAGGGACAACAAAAATAAACGCACATGGTAAGCCTAAACACAGTGAGCTAAAGGAGTCCTTATGAAATGCCTAAAATGGAAGGTTTGGGTGCAGGAGATAAAAACATGGGAATGTAATTATTTGAAGTCAATGTAAAGTGTTGTTTTAAGACATGAATCAGATGCTAAAAGCTCAGGAAAGTCCATATTTTATGTCATTGAGTGTTCTGTTAGCTGGCTCATGTGCATCAGAAATACTTCACCATACCGATAAATCAGGTAGGAAAAAACTATATTTTGCAGTTGCTGCAGATAAAAAGATGTCATCTCAGGTAATTATTCTTTTCCTTTGTGGTTTGAACACAGGTAAGTGGACGACAAGGTTTAGCCAGACCAGTCAAAAGGAAACCTTCCACCTGGATGGAGAAGCGCCAGTCCATGTTCCCATGATGCATCAGACAAATTACCCTATTAAAATGGGGAAGGACTCGGATATTGGTTGCACGGTAAGGCATTATTTCTCTTTACAGCAAACCCATGATTTGACATGAATGGCATACACAGTTTCCTTGCAGTACAATCTAAAAAAGCTCTCCATGGGTTTTGTAATGAGTTTCTGCTTAAAAGTTTATTCTTTAAAAACCCAATAACCCATCTAACCCAATAGACTTCCATGCCATTGATGAGATAGAGCCTGTTTTGCACTAGTGTGTATCAGTGATTAAAAGTAACTTCTTAAGTTTTGAAAATGTTGCTTGCTCAGAAGTAACCAAAGGGGTCAACAGAGAAGAATCCAAAAGTGATGCCGCTATGAACACTAATTATAGACCAATAGAGTTGTTAAGTTGATGTTTAAACTCTTCCGCGCGGGCAGTGCTAAACAGCCGGGGGAGGATCTCGCAACATCTGAGTTGCATGCATGAAGCTGTGGAAGCAGGGTTTCATCTAGTCGCTGTCAACTAAACCCAGTTATATTACTTTATTTAAACCAGACAAAACGCATTTCACTTTGAATAGTGCCAACCTCTCTCTTCTGAAGATTATGCCAGTTCATCGATTGTTTTTGTTTTGCTAAAGCCATTGCTACTAATCTAATTCTCTCTATTGGTCAAAGCTAGTTACCGTCTGCCACCACACTTACCCTATGCTTTCCATGCGTCACCTAAACCACATCTTGTTCCTCCATTCTGTAACCGGCCCAATTCTGTCCCTTTGCGGTATGGTGCCTTGTGCATGTTGTGAATATAATCCAAATGCACCAGCGCATGCTGGAACATCTGCAAAAAATACTCTTGCAGGCTAGAATAGCATTGAAGAAGTCTAGTCTCGAAGGAATTGTGTGGTATATTGGGTTAAATGTTGAGATGATCTGCCAAAATGTTAGAGAGAATTAACAGGCCAGAGTCATGACGCACCAGTTTCTTGCCACTTTAGTTGGTTTCAATGATGATGAGCAAAGTGGCGTGTTGCATTATGGGGGATAGCCAGACTAGCTGGGGATACCACGGTCTCATTCTTTCGAAAGATTTTGTTGAATTTGACGGCCGTCCAAAATGAGATATCAATAATTGTATGTAGTATACTGTATATACATAGAATGTGGTGTATTCTTGTCTGTGTTACTGAACTGCATGTGTCCTAAATTGTTGTTTAATTGCATTCATTTGTCTACAGATAGCTCAAGTTCAGATGGAGGAAGGGGTCAGCGTGTTCTTCTTCCTACCTGATGAGGTCACGCAGAACCTCACACAAATAGTGGAAAGTCTGTCAGCAGAGTTTGTGCAGGATTTATCCATGACCCTTCACCCAGCTGACGCGGAGCTCATACTCCCTGTCCTGAAGCTCAGCTACACCACTGACCTTCTACCCTTACTACCTGATTTGGGTAAGTCTACAATTATTGAAAGTGTTTAATGAATAGGACATTTCTAAAGTAGTTTGATACAGACTGCACTCTGATGGCACAAAAATGGAAAAAGGTCTCGATAGCGAACTCTTGCAGAGGTAAGAAGAAAAAGACAACCAACGTTAATCAGAGGGACACAGGGACTCACTTCATGAGACAAACAGAAATTAATTCAAACGTTTTAATTCAAACCTCTACCCCATCTCTGTACCCTCATACGTATCCTATCTCATTTTCTATTTTCTTTCTTTCTTTTTTGTTTTGTTTTGTACCATGAACAGTGATTTTGGATCAAAAAATAAAATAACATGTCAATGATTGCAGGTCTTTCAGATTGGCTGGCTAACACAGATCTCATCAAAATCACTGCTCTGCCTGCCAAGCTCTCTGCAGTTCATCACAAGGTTGTCATGGAGATGGCCCCAGAGGGCTCACAGTACGCCAAGGCCACTGCTGTCCCGCCGCAACTGACCTACAGGGTGGACCGCCCATTCCTGTTCTTAGTGCGTGATGAGCCAACAGGCACACTCTTATTCATTGGTAGAGTGCTGAACCCACAGGAAAATAAAGCATAAGTGTTCGCTTTCACAGTTGTAAATCCACAGTTATGCATGTACACAAATGAATATAATCTCTACAGAAAGTATACTATATTTCCCATACTAGAATTCTCTGTTTAGCCACCTAACCAATGCACACAGTGCATCATCAGTATCATATATCAAAGCAGATTATGGAATAATTTGTATGCCCTCACATTGCATTTCCTTTCAAAGGCTGACTGATAACAGAACTCAATACTTTAAATAAACAAAACAGAAACTCATTGTCTATTGTCTGTTATTAACTCATATTCAAGTGATGGGACTATTTGATATTTTCTTTATCTCATAGCATATTATTAACCTGTCTATATTCTCTTCCATATACAATGCCACTTGAAAGTATGTGAACCCCTTGAGCACTTAAGAGTTTTCTGTTGTTTTACCATGATTTTTATTTTTTTTCCATCACCAATTTTCAATAGATGTCAGGTTTATGTTTATCAATTTGCATGTACTTGTTTAGAGGGATTTTTTTTTTCAGTAGACAAAGAACTACATGGAACATGGAATTAGTGCATGTGCAAAAGTAAGTGAACCCCCACAGCAGTTTTACCCTCCAGGCATTTAGTACTGATTTTGAACAGCTCATCCCATCTTAAGAAAACTGGGTCTTGACCCTGAAGTTTTTATACACTAATTTCCTAATTACATTTGTTTGCAAGGTCCTGGAAAAAGTGATCTTAGAATAATGAACTGAAAAATGTAACAACTCAGCACAGAAACGACCCTTCTCAGGGTCACAAATGACCTCCTGATGACCTCTGATTCAGGAGAATGTCCTGTGCGGGCTCTGCTTGACCTGTCCTCAGCGTTTGACAGCATTGATCATACTGTGTTGACTGAAGCACAAATCTTCCTGCTCAAACTTTTCTCAAGCCATCATTGGTTGGTAGTAATGAATGCATGAGTGGTGTAGACTAGCCATCATTGGTAGTAATGAATGAATGGGTGGTGTAGACTAGCCATCATCGGTTAGTAGTAATGAATGAATGGGTGGTGTAGACTAGCCATCATTGGTTAATAGTAATGAATGAATGGGTGGTGTAGACAAGCCATCATTGGTTAATAGTAATGAATGAATGGGTGGTGTAGACTAGCCATCATTGGTTAGTAGTAATGAATGAATGGGTGGTGTAGACTAGCCATCATTGGTTAGTAGTAATGAATGAATGGGTGGTGTAGACTAGGAGTTTTCCTGGTTTTCATTTCTATATTTCCTTAGGTTATTTTGTTTATTCTACTGCTATCTGAAATTGTGGTGTTCCTCAAGGCTCTGTTTTAGTGCCATTATTGTTGTTGTTTGGAGTCATTATTTGTGATACAATATTTATTTTCACCGCTATGCTGAGGACAACTCACTACATATGTCTGCCAAACCCACAGAGATCAATACATTTGCATTAATGCACAGATGAAGTACAATGATTGAAAGGCTCAAAACCTTTGTGGCTAAATCCTGAAAAAACTGAAATAATTGTATTTAGTCCTAAATGCTGCTTGCAAATTTTTAGGGCCTGTAATATCTAGTTAAAAATCCTCCTCCAGAAACCTTAGAGTGATTTTTGTATCCAAATCTTAGGAACATCTCTAAGATAAGAATGATATTATCTCACTGATATCCCATTATTCATTCTTTCATTTCATCACGACTAGACTAATGCATCGTCATAATCAACTCTTGAAGGGAGGGGTGCAATTTGATTGGCTGTTGAGCTCAATTATCAACAACCTTTTGCCTGAATTGCAGACTGCATCTTTAATCCCTTACTGCTGTAGGTTGCACTACAGTTAAACAGAAGTTGACACCATTTCTTAAAGGCACCCAGTGCAACTTTATGTAAACATTCAATGAAAAATAAACATTCAATTTCTAGTCTTTTTTGCACGTAGTAAGTTTCAATAACTCCATACCATTACATATCGACATTCAAGGAGCAAAGATGAGACGTCGTTGTGTGGTGAGAACTGATAGAAAATCGTAAACAACAACAATCGCCGGTGGGGAGAAGCCATTTTTCCATTGACTGGAACCTGCTTTATTTATTGTAGGTTACCAAAAAATAAAGGAAATGGCGGCGATTGTTGTTGTTATCGATTTTCTATCAGTTCTCACCACACAACGACGTCTCATCTTTGCTGCTTGAATGTCGGTATGTAATGGTATGGAGTTATTGAAACTTACTACGTGTAAAAAAGACTAGAAATTGAATGTTTATTTTTAAGCCTCGAAAGTTGCACTGGGTGCCTTTAATACTGCCTTTGTGTAGGCCTACATACAGGCGATGTGTTTGGCATAATATCAGTACCTACCCGTTTTTTTTTTATCATTTGACCTTTAAACATTATCTGAGACTGTCAATAAATGAATCGGCCTTGATAGTGTAGCCAAGACAGGAACTCTTTCTGATTTAAAATGTAGGTTAAGACAGATTATTTTGGAGAATCTTTGAATAGGCTAACTCGATTTAATATTGTTAAGCATTATGTTGGGTTTTGCTGTGGCAGTTCCGATTTTCTGTTTGCATTGATGGATTTTTATTTTGATGTTCTATGGAACCTGATTTAGCCTGGAATTTTGCAGCGGCGCAAATTAGCAATGAAGGAGTTAACTGTACACGTGCAAAAGGGGGCGGGGTCAATATTATTCTATCCAGGAAGTTCTTTTAATTTTTTTTTGCTTGGTGTCCAAATAAACACGCCAACAAGGAAATGCGTCTTCACCTCAGACATAACGGAAACACACAGGAAACCATACCTATCCAACCTGAAAGACTCCTGCTTCCGTTGCAATTTGGCTATCTTGCTACTTATATATAAGATATATTTTGGACTGCCGGATCTGAGAGTAAGCCACGGTTAACTAATTAGTATTAGTGAGACATGCTTGATTGCTTAAAACGCATTAAGCATTTTGATTCCAAGTACTTATTATAACAGCTGGGGATCCGTTAACATTTTATGAAAACAGGCGTGCAGGGTACAGCAACCATTTTTCTATGAAGGCCTATCGGTTAGGCTAACCTTGTTTGCTTTGTGATAAGTGGGCGAAGTAGATTGCTTACTTTTTGGTCAGGGAGATAAAGATATTCCGATTATATGCATAATTGCATGCCTTTGGCCTAGCCAATCACCTCCCAACCTGTGTGATTGTGTAACGCACGCTGATGGTCAGCATGGTCGGAACCCGTTGCTTATTTTTTTTCGTGCCGAATATGACTGAGTTTAACTAGCAAATGTTAAAGTACATTGTGAAGCCACAGCCATACAGCAGTTCATGTTTCGACAAGAAATTGGCGTATTGGCTTTCATTCCGTCGTGTTCTGAACTTTTCCAATACGAGAAGAGGAATATGTCCCGATACAATATTTATAGTTTACTGGATTGGGTGTATGGCGGTGTGGACCCTAAGTTTGAAGGAAATGGAGGCCCAGAGTGTGCTGCCTTCATCACGCGTCAACAACGTTTAAATGAGAGTATGGCTGTAGTTCTTATTTCCATTGCAGAAGTCGTCTTGGCTCTCAAAAAGATAAACTTTTCAAAAGAACATAAAGAAATCAAAAATGGGCGGAACAATAAGGAAGACAGCCTGGCCAAGAATCTCCTCTTGGTAGCGCTCTGTATGACGTTTGGAGTGGAAGTTGGATTTAAGTTTGCAACCAAGACGATCATATACCTACTAAATCCTTGCCACGTTATGACCATGGTGCAGGTAAGATTCAATAGTTTTTGCTACTTAAGGGTGACACATGCTAAACTCTATACATTCTTGACAGAAATGCATCAGGATAGGATGTGTCAGTTTATGTTTTTTTTTTTTTTTAATGGGAAAGTAATTTTGGTGTTATCATGTTATTGGTGTTATTCATTTTGCGGACTGGACAGTAAAAAACACCTTATGTAAGTAGGCTAGATTGTATTTCTTGCTGGTACTGTAGGCTAAAACAAATGTTTCATTTTGTAAGGGGGTCGTGGGCATTCTCCCCTGGGATACATTTGCACAGTTTCAACAATTAAATGCACCTAGCGTACTCTATTTCTTGTCACTATTTCTTTTTTTCTTCTTAATAAATTATATTCATCCCTGACTTTGAAATCTATGAACATATTAACTACCCTTTTGTTTATCTGAATAGGACTATATTGACATATTACAAAATACCACTTCATATCTGAAGGTATCTATCAGATCTCAGATAAGGTGTCATAGACAACAGATTAACCATTTTAGCAATCAAGAATACAGGTTCATAAAAACAAGTGGAGTCTGCCAGGCTGTGTAAGCGATAGGGACATGGCAGAGGTATGGCCAAAATCTTCTATCGCGGTATTTGTAATTTTATATCACGGTTAAGGTATATTTCACGGTTTATTGTACGAAGGGTGACCAGATTTGAGTCAGCGGTGGCGAAATGTCATAGGCTATACAGTATGACCATTTATTTATTGACCCTTAAGAACACTTACATGCAGAAACAATACTGCCTCAATAGGCTATTGGCCTTAGCAATAGTGGCCAGTATAGGCCTACTTTGGACTGAACATTTCCATTTAATCTTTAAATAGTAAGATTAAAACAAAGTGCATTTAAAAAAGTGGTTCTTTAATGTACTTTAGGAAGATAACTCAAGTGTCACTTTTCTTTTCAATGTTTTTCCATATGATATAGCAATAATAAGTCCTAAGGGATCCTAGTTGAGGAAATATGTTGAATTCCCATCAATCTGAGAAGTGTTCTTATAATGCCAGGCAACAATACACCCAAAACAAATTTTTTCCCCTTTACTCCTATCAAAATAAAACTTTACATAGTAAAAGTATACATGAAAAGTAACTTTTTTTGTATTACAAGTTTATTTTGAAATTAAGTTGAATATGCAAATGAGCTCCACACTTTTTGACTGTCATAATTTGCATCAGAAACACCATTCATTTGTATGACAGATACATCGGCCCAATCTTCATCCAATCATCCTACTGCCAATAGGTGATGGCAATGCTGCTTTTAGACTGGCCTTTAACCTGAAAACTGCCTGGCTTGGTAGTACCTGCCAGGGGTATGGTGTTTCTGCCTTTGCAAATTAGGACATATTTTGATTGTTTTTGTCCATAGTAAAAATGGGGACTCACAAAGATGGAAAAATAGGGCCCAGTGTAGAACATTTCCCTTTCATATTCCCTTTACAGTTTTCCTTTAAGGACAGCTTATCATGACTATGGGATGCACTAAAGAGGAATGTCTTTACACTTGATTTGAATATGGAAAGGGTGTCTGCATCTCGGATGGAGGCAGGAAGGCTCTGCTTCTTATTGTGCTTTTTGATATTCTTGGAATTACAAGGAGACCTGGGTACTATTCGGCGACACTCGCTAAGCGGTTTAGCGAGCTAAACTCCAGGCTAAAAAAAGACAACACCGTTTTAGCGGATTCGGCGAAGCAACTTTTGCTCAATTTCCATGGTAATTAATCGCTTAGCCCTAGCCTGCTCCAGGACAGGCTAAGCAAAGTTTAGCTGGCTAAACTTGCCACACCCACGCCAAAAGGAGGGATCCCATTGACAAGGTTAATAGTTTGATTAACGTAGGAAGAGTTCTTTGCGATCGCCAAGAAGATCCATTTTTCCATCATGATGAGTTCTTGTATGAGTGCTACCGATCCACCCGACAAGGAATAATTAATTTAAAAGACCTTCTCGAGTCATTTATTGCATACACCACCGTCGAACATTGAATGTCTTCTATTTTTGTAATGTCGGCGATGCGGAGAAAAAAGCACTCATAATTATATGACATTCATTGGTACAGTTGATAAACCAGAAATAACTTTCATGCTCAGCCTGAGACGTGATTTTTAGTTTGCACATGAATACTAACGTTTTCTTTGATCCCAGGACATTTGAGCACATAAACCATCACCATTACGGAGATTTGGCTAAAGTTGTTTAACCTACTTTAACTTACATCATTGCAAACGTTTAGTTTTGCAAACGTGTCTAGTTTTTGAGCAGTGGTGGATGGTGGATGTGGATGGTAAGGTGGTTGAATGATAAGAAGAAAGAAAGAAACACAATTTATTTGCATTGCTTCAATTTATTGAATTTCTTATTAATACATTTTCATTTAGTCATTTAGCAGACGGTTTTATTCAAAGCGATTTAAAACTACAATTCCAACGAAGGTGAAGGGAATTGAACCGGCGAATAACTGCATGCAAGCCCTACGCTCTGCCCGCTGCACCAAAGTTGCATGTTCGGTCAAGAAAAGATATCACTACTTATACAGCCTATGGACAGTTTCTTTAATGCTGTTGCAGTCGCGATAGTGATGAATTTTGACATGATTATGGTCTTGAATTCTTCATAACGCGTTTATGGTCATATCCCGCCTCAGCGGAGAAAAAAATGAGTCTTTTTCTTTGAGTTTAGACCATTGTACCTTTAAAAAAAATCATGGTTTTGGGGATCGACCTTTCTTGCCTTTTGAAGCAAGACGTGCACGCGCAATTTAGCTGACGAGATAAATTAACTTGAGGTTAAAATAAATTAGCGCCCGTCGCCAGACCGGCTTGGCCTGTTCTCATTTAGCGAGCTAGTTAAGCTCCAGTTGCGAGCTAAATTAATTATCTTAGCTTCAGTTGTACGCCGAACAGGGCCCTGTACTCTGGGAATGAAGTGATCTTGGTGGGCAATAGGAGACAACACATTTAAGTACTTTCACAAGTACTTTGAAATAAATTTCGACTTTTGACAGGTAGCCAATGCAGAGATTACAGGTGTGATATGTTCATATTTAAAGTGCTTCCGGAAAGTATTCACAGCGCTTCACTTTTTCTACATTTTGTTATGTTACAGCCTTATGCTAAAATAGTTTCAATTAATCTTTTCCCTCATCCATCTACACTCAATACCCCATAATGACAATTGATTAAAAATAAAAAACAAAAATATAACACGTACAGATCTCTCCAGAGATGTTCAATCTGTTTTAAGTCTGGGCTCTGGCTGGGCCCCTCAAGGACATTCACAGAGTTATCCTGAAGCCACTCCTTTGTTATCTTGGCTGTGTCGTTGTCCTTGTGGAAGATGAACCTTCGCCCCAGTTGGATCACAAATCATGTCCAATCAACTGACTTTACCACAGGTGGACTCCAAACTATAAACATCTCAAGGATGATCAGTGCAAACAGGATGCACCTGATCTCAATGTTGATTTCCCAAAAACGTTTTTCACGTTATCGTTATGGGGTATTGTGTGTAGAATTTGGAGGGGAAACATTTATTCAATCTATTTTGCAATAAGTCACATAACAAAATGTGGAAAATTCGGTGTAATCTGAATGTTCTTTATTGAGTGGTTGCTACATCTGGACAGGAGAACATCGCCGTTATTTAGTCGCGATGTAATAAAAGCACAGATTCTTTTTTCTGCATCTTGGAGGGATAGGACTTTTCTATTGGCAATATTGCTTAGATGAAAAAAATATATCTGAGATCTGTTTTATGTGCGGGTCAGTAAGAGGTCTTGGTTCATAATTACAGCAAGGTTTTTGATACTGGTGTTGGGTGATAATGAGTTGCCATGGAGGGTGGGTAGATTTACGTCTTGCAGGCAGGCTTCTATCTTGGGTAGATGTACAATTTCATTAGGTTTCATGGCTAGGTGAAGTTGGATGTCATCAGCATAGCAATGGAAGTTAATGCCATACTTCTTTATGACCGCACCAAAGGGTAGTATGTACAAGGAGAAGAGCAGTGGTCTTGAGCAGGGGTATTGAGTCCAGGCAGGTCAGAGGGTGTGAAGGATTCAAGGAGTGCACCAGGTTGTGGGGGTATTGCAGAGGTAGTCAAAGCGACATCCTGGAAGGGCTGTTTCCTTATCCTATTTTTTTTAGTGGGGCAACAGTGGCAAGGGTTGAGTGAAGCACACATATGACGCCATAAGTTTGTCAATATGAGGTGGGGATGTGCCTACTCCACTTTCAGTGCCAGAAATAGGAGGTGAAGCAAGTGCGGCTAGTAGTTTCGACATTCAGTCTTGCCGGATAAACAACTTCTGTAGAAATGAGTTAATTCCAATGTGGCGCAGAGTTCTAATTGCATGTTGAATTTAATGAGGTCTTCTAATGAGATCTGAAAGTGCATTATTTTGAGGTAGAGCTATAGGGTGGTCAAAGCCAAATGTAATGTGAATGCAACACAACACCAGCACATTTTCTGCAAAAGATGTGCAAGTTTTCAACACGATTGTCACTCCCCACCACCCAACTTGCAGAATTTGGCTCTCTGCAAGTTCTTCCTTTTCTCCAAGATGAAGTTCGCCGTTTTGACACAGTGTAGGAGATCCAACTGGCTAGCTCTGAACCCAGTGACGGGGGCTATCATCCACAGATTTCAAAGACACATTTTGAAAGAAAGAATAAACGTTGATCAAATAAATAGGCATATTGAAGCAAATGTATTTCTTGGTCACTGTAACCCAACCATGAAACTCTACCTTACAATGAAATACTAACACTCCTGGTCCCCATTGTGACAAACTCCCTCAAAGCTCTCTATCGATTTAAAAATCTTTATAAACCGATAGATAGATAAATGCTTTATTTATCCCAAGGGAAATGTAGGACCTAAAGGAATGATGAAAAAAAAAAAAAAATACTCATCAGAACCAGTCCCGTTAGGAGAGCCGATGTCTCAGTCATACTGTTCCTCAGGTAGGTCTATGTCTTTAAATGTCTCACGCAGCTGCATGACCTTTCCGCTGAAGCAGTCGAGACTGGTGTAGTCAGAAGAACTTTAATTCTTTTGTGAATTTTTGGGTGAATGTCCGCTGTGTCTCTTAGGATGCTGCACAGATCAGAATCAGAATCAGCATCTGCTCCTCCAGGTTGCTCCGGGTCGAGTTCCAGCTAAACAGCTACGCCACAGAAGCTGTTACCGGACAGTTTTCATTATGAAACTTACGCAGCATGCACTTGAGCTGCTTTCATTATGAAACTCACCAAGCATCGACTTGAGCTGCTTTCATTATGAAACTCACCAAGCATGCACTTGAGCTGCTTTCATTATGACACTCACCAAGCATGCACTTGAGCTGCTTTCATAATGAAACTCACCCAGCATGCATTTGAGCTGCTTTCATTATGAAACTCACCCAGAATGCACTTGAGCTGCTTTCATTATGAAACTCACCAAGCATGCACTTGAGCTGCTTTCATTATGAAACTTACGCAGCATGCACTTGAGCTGCTTTCATTATGAAACTTACCCAGCATGCACTTGGGCTGCTTTCATTATGAAACTTACCCAGCATGCACTTGAGCTGCTTTCATTATGAAACTTACGCAGCATGCACTTGAGCTGCTTTCATTATGAAATTCGAAATGCTCCCATACTTGACTTGCATGTTTCCACCCTAACATATCTTCGCTTATAAGGCCTACTTCCATTAGTTTGCGTCCTTGTTGGACAAGGTAATAATAATAAGGTTGTTGGCTATAGCTACACAGCAATATGGCAGTGTGACATCCTTGAATAATTGTTTGTCTTTTTTGTCAGTTTTTTATTAATCATTATTACATTTACATTTAGTCATTTGACAGACGATTTTACAATAAAGCTATGACGAATAGAGACCTAGTGTAACAATAAATGCTATTTTATATAAGAAATAAGTGCAGTAACGTAACTGCTGTAAGTGCAAGTTAAGTATTAGTAGAAGCGCAAGTACGGAAGGGAGGTGCTCTCTAAAGAGTTGGGTCTTCAAGAGCTTCTTAAAGGTAGAGAGGTAGTGCTAGCACCAACGTGGAACTACGTATGAGAATAGTCTACATTGCGGTACTTGCACAGACGGCAGTGCTAAACGATGCTCATTAGACGAGCGCAGCATCTTGGGGTAACATTTGCCCTTACAAGAGCATTGAAGTAAGTGGGAGCAGAACCAGCCATCACTCTGTAGGCAAGCATAAGTGACTTGAACTTAATGTGAGCAGCTACAGGCAGCCCGCAGAGCCCAATGAGTAGCGGGGTGACGTGTGCCCTCTTCGGTTGGTTGAACACCAGACTCGCCGTCGTGTTCTGGATCATCGGTAGTGGCTTCACCACGCATGCCGGCAGGCCCGTTAAGAGAGCGTTGCAGAAGTCAAGGCGGGAACTCACCAAGGTTTGCACCAGTAGCTGGTTGGCATACTTAGTAAGGTACAGCCTGATTTTGCGGATGTTGGATAGCGCAAAGCGGTGCACACCGAGACAGAGGCTTATAGGTCGTATATTCTAACTTTTGTTGTTGATTAAACATTCACACAGATTGTCTTCATTTGAGTTTTGATCCACAACCTTACTGCTGTTCCAACTACCGCTCATCTTCAAGTATGGAACATGGATAAATTCCTAACAAACTATACCGCATACTCTTTAATTCTTCCTCAACTTTCTGAAAGTAGCATGACGTCTTTGTACTCAAATTTCATTGCTTCGTATTGGTGTAAACCAAGTGAGAACAGAGACCTAAGTTACAATTTCGCCAGTGAAATGCCAATGCTTCCCAATATCCATGAATTAAATGAGTTTATAAAGTGTTAGCACAAGAAGCATCCAGGCTTAAACGGTGAAATGCATTAACAGAGCTGGGTGAACTTACATATTCAATGACTGGAAACTAAGTTTCCCCACCTCCTCAAATCTTTTCTTATCAAGGTACCTTTGTCAACTTCCATCTGACAGAATCACCACCATAATCACCACTGACTTGTTTTGGTAGGTGGCATGATAGCCATATTTTTCTTAACAGAAACCACTTATTTAAACATCCGGAGTGATCAGTAAGTGAAAGAAGACACAGATAGGATCTGGTCTTTAACCATAACAGAAGACAGAAGAACATGTTGAGGCCTTTAGAAGTAACCAGATCCAAAGTGTGTGTCCTCAGGTGAACCTAGGCTCCTTCACATGCTGCAAAAGTGTGTGTCAAGTATTGCAAACAGGGGACAGGGACACTGAACTCATCACACAATCCAACCAATGTGTTTTACCCTGCTACCGCTATTATTAGCTGTTGTAATGTTACTAAACATTCAGTGCTCTGTCCTGCCAGGGCAGCTGAAGGGCAAGACTGCTGCTGACTGTATTGAAGTGGCCTCATTTCTCTCTGAACAAGGAAGGGAATGGGGGGAAAGGGTTGCCCTGCTTTTTTGGGGTAAAATCTTTTTAGGGAAGGACTGGCTGATATGGAGAGTGTGAGATTAGTCCCAGCACATACCAGTTACTCCATTTTCGGAAAGGTATTCCGTATACATGTAATAATAATAATAATAATAATAATTAATTTTATTTTTAAAGCACTTTTCATTCAAAGGAATCTCAGAGTGCCTACATATTAGAAAATAACTATAATAATACAATAAAATTAAAAACAAATTTAAATATTAACATAATATTAACATAAGCATTACAGAAAAGATTCAACACAAGGCCAGAAATGCCTTCCTGAATAAAAAAGTCTTAAGTCCAGCTTTAAAGGAATCCAGCGTCTGCGTTGCCCTTAGGTGGTCAGGGAGGCTGTTTCATAATTGTGGCGCTACCGAGCAAAAGGCCCGGTCGCCCATGGTGCGACGCTTGGTTTCGGGGACGCGGAGGAGCAAGCTGTTTGAAGACCTGAGGGTGCAGGTGGAGGTTTGGGGAGTAATGAATTAATGGAACTGCTGTGTTGAGATAGAGAGGGTGGAGGGTGAGGGGGATAAGGGCTACTGTAGTGTCCTTGGTGACTGCTGGTCAGCGTTATGCTCTCCAGTGGTGGGGATAGTGGTTGCTCTGTGCGTGTTGGGAATCACCCACAATCCGAGTGCTCAGTGTGGTATTGGCATCAGGCCAGAGCTACTGCTTGTTAGGCCTTGTTTCTTTGCTAGCCCACTGCCTACAGCTATCCATCCCCACCACCCTCTCATTCCTCATTCTACCCCCCCTCATGATACATCTAAATACTCTGTGCAGGCCTATTTACCCGTACTGTAAATAATTGCCACCAGCTCTCTCCCCATTTTATCCACTTTTATATTTTGTACGTATCATGTACAGTATATACCATCTTTGTTTGTATGTATTGTGTGCATTTGCCACATGTATGCTAGCATGCTTATCCTGACGTGTATGAATTCATCTGCCATGTTTCCCTCCTCCCTCCCTCCCTCTCTCCTCCCTCCCTCCCTCCCTCTCTCCTCCCTTCCCTTCTGATCTAGCCCTTCTGAGCCCCTTTCTTTCCCATTGGATTTTTTATTTATTAAGATGCCACATATTTAAAACTTCTCTTCATTTCACAGATCTTCCTCCTAGCCTGCCCACCTTGTAAAACGGCCATGATAGTTTTCAGGTCAGTATCATCCATGTCACTCCTATGTTCTTTTTGTATAGAAAAACAACTTTTCATTGAATACTTTACATTTGCAGTGTTATTATTATTTTCTCTTCATTTACATTGTTGTGAAGGTATAGAACACAAATCTAGTTAGAGCAGATCACTGTTACTACTACTAGCAACAGATTTAGACATGTGATTTATGAATAGGCCTACGGATAGGCTTACGCCACGTCAGCCCAGGGGTTTAGCAGTCCTTTGTTTTATTTTCATTGTGTTTTGGGCAGTTGAAGAATATTTTCAAATAACTGCACACATGAATACAAATATTTAAATTAAAAAATAATTTAAAAATCAAATTAATTTATAAATCAATAAAAGATGAATTTTTGCGCATCCTGTCAGTTTAGGATCAATGAATCGAGAATTGAATCGGAGATAACGTTTCTTCATCACAGATAATTTGAACATTGAGAATGAATTATATTAACTAAGGTTCTACATACGGTCAATTGCTCCAAATACATTGGGGAAAACGGCTTTTTCTTTTTTGCAACTTGCGCTCTAGCGTTAGCCCCGTCAACCACATCATATCGGAACTTTATACTCGCTGATATATGGATCTTCTTGTCCCATCCTGACTGGTCTGTCTCCTCCCTCTGGAGTGGCCTGTGTGGTCAAGAGACCCTTGTGTGGTAAGCACTTTAAGGTCAAATGGGTGCCTCCTCACAGCACTGCACTTTAAAGCAGGATCAAAACATCTGTGAATAAGCATCTTCGCTAACATGCTTTACAGATAAACCAACCAACCAAACCAACTTGGGGAAAAAACGTATCTTCGTTTTGTCAGGTGGCATGATGGCATAAATGATATGGTTTAGTAAACCTAGCAAGCTAACCAGCGAACTGCTAGTATCTATACTGCTAGTAAAGAAAGGTTGAAATGTGGTCAGAGCTGGGTTAACCCCAAATTTCCCTGCCCGTGTCATCTACTTCCATCTCTGACAATCACCAACTTAATGCAACACCACAAGTAAGACCATGCTGAGCTGGTTTCATCCCAGCAGTCACACAAGTTCAACCTTTTCCCACAGCTACACTGTTCAACATTCCCAATATAAGATCATAAGAACCCCCTCATTCCTGCCAAATTTGGAGAATGTAGTTGTAACTGTGTGCCAACTACAAGACTCTCTGCCGATGGGGGGCACTATGGAGACAAAGCCCTTGGCCCTGAGTAACTTTCCAAAGCGTTGATATGTGTACCAAGTTCGATTTATTTTTTTTGCCCATGGAAACCAACACTAAATTGGCCTAGTCTTGAAGAAAATAAACAGAAAACAGTGAAAAGGACTATAAACAGTACAGTATATAAACCACATTACAGTATTTTATGTAGTTTTTACTTGCTTACTTGCTAAAGGAAAACATTAAAAAGTGCCTGGCGAAAGAAAATGCATTCCCATGTATTAACTGCAGCGTTTCAGACATTTTACAAAAAAAACTTTAGGCCCGGCCCTAATAAAATCGTAGACTCTCCCCACCACCACTTAGTGGCACCAGGTAGTATGACATAGGATTCCAACATGCAGGAACCTCCTGCACAAACCCATTGACTCTTTTCCACTTGGCTGTTAAAGAAGCTGTGATTAGACTTCCGCAGAGACTGTCGAATGCCCATGTCAGCCAAGTAATAGCCCATGGTCTATTGTGTCAAAGAACACTGCATGTTTATCCGGTTTTGGGCTCGTCCGGCGCTTCATGCAAGTCCTGCAGGATCTTGATTACAGCTATGATCATTTATCTTTTTGCCATGAAGCCATAAGGCTGGCATCATGCCACAGTCCCCTCTGGACTTTCTCAGACCAGAGAGTTTTGCCAGTAGTCACTGGGGGAATTTGAGTTAAGTTTCTTTAAAACAGACTTCACAAGTATTCCCTGCCAATTTTCGGCAGGTATATTTCGTTAATGCAATCAGCTAAAATGATTTCCGACTGTTTTTGAGAGCAAAAAGCATGTTTTGGAATTTCAGGTATTGCCCATTTTGCAGCTAGAAAATGCCACCATATGAATTAACTATTTAATCACAGTCCAACATCTTTATTCCTGCTCTCATGCTTTTTCTCAAAAATGCATATGTTTGTGTGTGTGTGTGTGTGTGTGTGTGTGTGTGTGTGTGTGTGTGTGTGTGTGTGTGTGTGTCATTCAAGCAGTAGAATTACTTCACACTACTTGGCACGTGTGCACGCAGTCTGAGCACGAGAGAGATATCGAGCGCACCAGTTACAGGCTTGTCATTGTTGGCAGCTAGCTAGCTTATTCACTAAGGAAAGACTTGAAGGCAAAATATGTTAAATTCCTTGTGCAATTGGTTGGGGACTTACCACAGCGGCCAATCGTCTCACTGTCGTCTCTGAGGTGTAGGCAGACCATGAGAGGTCATCTGATAAGTGGGCTCCTAGGAACTTGAAGGTATGGACCTTCTCAACACAGTCCCCGTTGATGTGGAGTGGGGCCGGATCTGCACTTTGCCTTCTGTAGTCCCGAATTAGTTATTTTATTTTTGTTTTGTTTTGTTCAGTGACAGATCAGTGTCAGTTTTTGTACTTCATCTCTGTACGCTGATTCGTCGTCTTGCGAGATGAGTCTGATCACAGTGGTGTTATCAGCAATGTTGATGATGGTGTTGGTGGGATGGGTCGAAGTACAGTCATTAATGTATAAGGAGTATAGTAGTGGGCTCCGATAAGAATCGGAAACCAGTTTAAACATTAGATTGGTTCACAGACCTCTGGATCGATCGACACAGACTATATGCCTTATTCGCCAATTATGAATAAAAGCATACCATTTGTGTTTGAGTTATTGCATAAAGTGTTTTGCATGGTGAGAACCATAGATAATTTGCCCACATATAAAGTAGCTAGCCTAAATGCTACCTACCCCTACCCCATACCCTGGAGATTACATGGCATGGACACCCCAACCAGTCAATGTCTGTGTAGGCAAAGTCAGCTGCCTGAGCCTCTAACATGTCCTCTCAACAACAGCAGGCTAACATTAGCTCCCCAGTGAACTCCAAACCAGACACATTATGCTAAGCCTAAAATGACTTAAACTATTAGATAGTACTATTAGATTCTACTAGTTCAAGATTTGGGAAGACATCAGTTGTGAAAAAGCTTTAAAGTTTAAAAGCAATTATGTTGTAATTAAAACACGTTGAACTTGCTCAGACTAACATTGAGACGAGGACGACTTTGCTTCTAACCAGACACTGTAACTTGAGCTCTTTGGTCACATGCCATTAATTGGTTCGCAATGAGTGAAGTCACTAGCTCCGAACTTACTCTAACTCTTTAAATCGAACTCTTTAAAACTAACCAACAGCCTAAAAAAAACTCCAACTTATATGGTACAATATGTCTAAATACAGAACTAAAATCCCCAGGAAAAACATGTAAACTCCATAAAAATGAGAATTTTGGTCCAAAGCTTTAAAGCACCCCCTAGCAAACCCAGAAGTTCTAAGAGTGTAAGTTCTCCCCCCTACTAAAAATTCTCTGACACTACTCTATCTCCAGTCGAAAATGCAAATATCTTTTGCATTACCGGTTAAACTGGAGTGTGCTGCTAAACACCAACATGGTTTGTCATGTTTTCAGTCTATGCGCCGTAACCATCTAAAACATACAACAAGGTAATGTTACAGAAGGCAGCTAATATTTGCTTCTTAGGCTGCAACATATGTTATAAGCAAGGTTGTGTGCTAACTTATCTGTTAACTTGGGACACAGGCTGATATTGCATGACGTACAACCCTCCAGACCAGGGACGTGCACAGGAATTTTGAAAAAAAGGGGCAACACATTAATTTTTCTCACCGCTGCTGCCACGCCCCCGTCCCCTGATCGCACATTTTGCCAATATCATTTTAAACTCTGACTAACCGTGGCTGCCACGCCCCAGTCCCCTGATCGCAAATATATATATTTCCTTCGGAGGGGCAACTTCAGTCGAGGAGGGCAAACGGGCAGTTGCCCAAGCAACCCTAGCCCACTCCTGTGCACGTCCCTGCTCCAGACCAACACTGCACAGCAGATCATAGATTCTTTTCATCTTGTCACTGCAACCTCTTTAACATTTCTTTTGGAGAAGTGTGCACAGGCAGGAGAGGCTACGTAGGAACTGTTTTGATTGACTTTAGCTCGTTAGATATTACTAGTGCTTTTGTTTCCAGTGTTAGAGGCGTTTTACAGTGCACTGAAGGACTCGAGACTTTTTTTTATCATATTGTATCATCTTTCTCGCCCTAGTGAACTGCCGAAGTGAGACTACTGTGTGAGACAGACTTCAGTTTATATTTGTAATGCTAAAATGTTTGTTCAGACTGTAAGTTTTTTTTTTTTTTTTTTTGTCTAACTCTGTCAATTGGAAAATAAAAAAAAAACACAATGACATGTGAAAATGATAGGCTACGTTTGTCTTCTATTCTTTCCCTGCGCCGTAAAGTAACAAAAATACTTGGGATTCCCTGGTCTTTTAGGAAATATTTGAAGGTAAGCAATGCCACTTTTATAGAATTGGCTTATTTTAATTTTTAAAGGAAAATGAATGTCTACATTAAACAATTGTTAAGAGCTGCATCAGATTGCTTTGACTCATTGCATCAAATCAAATCATACCAAATAGTTTCACGCTAAATAGTATTGTCCCTGAATCGTAACCCATGCATCTAGATACGTTTTCCCTGACCAATCTATACTCAATACCCCGAAAACAGGATTTTAGAAATGTTTGATTTATTTCTTATGTATAGTTACATTTTCCCTACAATTTAGAATTCCCAAAGGATATTCCATTTTCTTAAATGCATTCTTTGGAACTCTTTAGTACATCTTGTACGTTTTTAATAATAAGATCTCTTGAATTTCCCCTTTTTGCAGACTACAGGTCCACATGCTTAATGGAGCCCTGCTTGCCCTTCTTTTCCCAGTGGTGAACACCAGGCTGGTGAGTCTAAACCTGTCTCTACATGTACAGTACCAGTCAAAAGTTTGGACACACCTTTCAAGTGTTTTCTTTACTTTTATTATTTTCTACATTGTAGATTAATACTGAAGACATTTAAACTACCAAAGAACTCATATGGAATGATGTTCTAAACAAAAAAAGTGTTATCTACCATGAAGAAAATAATTAAAGTAAAGAAAAAACATTTGCAAAAAATTAAAGGTGTGTCCAAACTTTTGACTGGTACTGTACTTCAGCAAATTACATCCATAGGAAAGCCTTTGGTTTTAGGGATGAAAATGAAATTCATATTTTTTTAGAATATGAGTCTTTTATTAAGTCATTACAGTTTATGTTAAATTCTTGATTTGTGATTTTGTTTTTGGAGAACATTTCTAATGTTTGGTTTTTAAACAGGATGGTGGAGTATCTCTGCATATTTATTTATTTTTTGTTTTGCCCCTCAAAGCTGACTATAAAATTTGAGTATAAATTGCAAAACCGGAAAAATGGCAAAAATACTCCGCTACTACATCAAGAAGTATTGTACAAGTTGCAGCAATAGGTGCATAGGTGAAATGAACGTGAGCTTAAAACTTCAAACTCTGGTGTTTCAGGTGAAAGTGCATCTTGAAAGAGCAGCTTGATAGCAGCCCTGGCTTTAGGCTTTGTTTCTCCCAAATGTTGTATGGAAACTCAGTATGACTTGTGTGGCCCTTTTCCTTTCTGCAATCCTTTACCAATCAAGCTGTCACATGTTTCCTTTATCTCTGATGACCAGCATGGTCATGTTATGATTTAGAACGGTACATTTATTACATATTGGAGTACATTTATTACATTATTTACACAGTATTGGAGTAATGTGGTTAGTTCTCTGGCAGCTGCTTTTTTTATAAGCTGAAGCTGTTTGATAGTCTTTTTCGAAAGTCCTGTGAAAAGACCATTCCAGTAGTCATAGAGATAAAGGCATGAATGACTTCTATGTTTTGACATAAGGCCTCTTGTGTTAAATTTGGCTATGTTTTTGAGATGGTAAAAAGCTGATCTATTTATTGCCTTCATATGGTTTGTAAACATTTTTCCTTTGGTCAATGCATTGAGAAAACATTAGGAGGGACCGTAGTTGTTAGGTGAGCGGGCTAGGTAAATGTCGGTGTCATCGGCATAGCCATGATAACAAGTCTTATGGTCTTTAATGATTTGTAAAAGAAGGAGCTTATAAAAATGTAATAATAAAGGCCCCATGATCGACCCCTGGGGGACACCACAGGTAAAGGATGTGGAGGTTTAGTTTCCAATAACAACAAAAAAAGCTCTTGTCTTGAAGGTATGATCTAAGCCTGTGATAAGGTGAAATCCCTCCCCCTTCTCACCGTGGCCCAACAGGGGAGAAGGGCTGGACTCCCCCACCAGAATGGTTGTGTCCGGGTTCTCCAACATCGGTGGATGGGTCCAATTGGGACTGATTGAGCCAATTTAGCCCAATGGGCTGCCTGATTAAAAAGTGCACCCCATTGTTGAGGGAGAGAGAGATCTGGAGAGCAAGAGACTGGCACACAGACCAAGCTGTAAAGCTAGTTGCGTAGCTACAGATTTGTGCCTAGTCTTCTTATGGTTTGTTAATTTTGTTTATATGTTTTGGGGTTGTGATTACCCTGTGTAAATACATTTTGCTATTTTTATAAGAAAGCCACTGTCTCCCTGCTGTGCTTGCTTCCTACCTGAAACCCCATTTCAGCAGCCTAAATCACACATCGTGAGACGGCCGGCTCGGGCCATTTTCACAAAGCCACTTGATAAGTGACCTGAAAATCCAACCCTGTGCCCCGGTCTGTGTTGTAATATGTTATGATTGACAGCGTCAAAGACTGCACTAAGGTGCAATAGAAATTGGCTTGAAAACCAAGGGGGACACTGCGGCACAAGCAGTAGCCCCGACCATATACGGGCTTGAACGCCCACAGGGACACTGGTTTGACCCGACCCACTGTCACTTCCTGATCGCACTCCCCACCTCATCTCTCCATCTCATTTCCTGTCTAAAACTTTAACTCTCCTATCCGATTAAAGGCAGAAAGCTCCAGAACAAATGTTTAAAAGAAAAAAACAAAAGACTTGAAAAACAAAAACCGTTGGATGGTGCCTGTGGGCGATGCCCCATTAAAATGAACTAAGTTCTAAACTCAGGCGATGCCTCGTTAAAAATATCTAAGTCCTCAACTCCGGCGTCTCAACTGCTTTTGAGGATATCTGAATCATAACCATGTAAAGAGACATGACTCTGATCTGGATTAGGTATTGTTAGATACAAAAAAAAACTCAGTAGTTTTTGTCTCCATAAGAGATCAGAAGTGGACAGTGTCTGTCTGTGAAATTCCACAACCCTTGACACTAAGAACCCACAGAAATCATCAAATAAGGCCAGACCCTTGACTGTTGTAGAGACATTAAGTGTGATCTTTATGATTAAGATTGTGATTACATTGTGATTGCATTGCTTTCAGTCTTTTCTGGATACACTGGGTTACGGTTAGCGATCCTGTGCTGCTGCAGCGCTATCACACTGCATTGTCTTCTGGAAATGCATTTCTAGTTTTCCTTTTAGGGATTTATCAGAATCATCATCTTACTCTTATCTTCTGTTCATGTATTCACTCCTATAGGCTCTCCTCATAGGTAAAGGGAGTGATAATCATCTCTCTCTATTTTTAAATGACTAACCTCTTTATGCTGCAAGTGGGCCTCCTTACAGTGTCTAGAACTAGGAGTTTTAAATGAAATGGACCATTGGAAAGATTAATTTTGTAAAAATGTTTTTCCTTTATTTGTTTCCCTTTCCAGTTGCCCTTTGAAAAGGAGATTTACTACATCCAGCACTCCATGCTATACTTGGTCCCCATCTATCTCTTCAGGAAAGGTGGTAAGCCCAACATGAATCTGCAGAACTATATTATTTCTATGACTGTATAATCCGTGTTCACAAGTTAAACGCTTTGCCAATATATTAGATTGATCGAAATTAAAACACTCGGTATGTAATCTAACTAGATGGACCTAACAAATTAATTCAAGGGGAGTGTGTGTGTGTGTGTGTGTAAGAGAGAGCAAGTGTGTGCAAGCCTGTTGGGTGCACGCCAGAAAGAATTTGTATGTGTGTGTGTGTGTGTGTGTGTGTTCTTTATTCTGCACAGTAGTGAGTTCCAATTGTACCTACATCCCCATTACCAGCCCCACAAACACGTATCATATTGCATATCATATCAGAAATGAATACATAGTTCGACAGGAACTTAGTATTGTTATAGCGCAATAGGCTGGATTATGGTGGCAAATATTGGAAGTGAGATGTTTGAATTGTGAAATGTTCTCTTCATAGCATAGAATGCCCTGAGGGCTTCACTTTCAATGCAAAACAAAAAGTGAAGCAGTATTGACTAAATCAAGGTGTGGTGCTGCCTGAGGTGAAAATGTACACCTGGGCCTTTTTACTGCCACGGCCCAAAACTCCCTCCCTCCCTCCGTCTTCGTCATTATCACCTTCCAATCTCAAATTTTCTTTCCCTCCACACTTTATACAGTCTCTCTTTCACTAAATACTCACTCTCTTTTAATCTTTCTTACTCAATGTACAGTCAAGCCGGAACGTCTGCACACCCCTTTCACCTTCTCCACGTTTTATTTCGTAACGGACAGACTACTACAATAGATTGAGTTCAACACCTGCCTATAAAAGGTCCCGCAGTTGACAGTGCATGTCAGAGCAAACTCGTATTTAACTGATTTACTGTGTGTGTTTGTGTGTGTGTGTGTGTGTGTCTCTGCTCTATATATGTCCCTTCCTCTGATGAACTATTTTTATCTCCGGTGGGGACAAAATGTATATCCCCTAGTGATTTAATAATATCTCACCGATACTGAAAATAAATCTGGCCGTATGCGGCGATGAAGGGTTCTAGCACCTGTGTATAAGCAGAACACAGCTCTGGGACTGAGACAGATACATTTAGCAACTGATTTACACTTGCACATATCACATTGATTCACATCAGCCGATTCAGATACCCAAACAATTGATGGGATGTATGCACGATGCATATGTGCACGATTGAGTACAGTATTAAGGCAGTGAAAACTCATAAGAGGTAATTAGTCAGTGTTTTCACAAATCAGTATGGGTTTATAACAGGTAAGTGTATCTGTATCTGTGCACTACACTTCCACAAACCAGATGGGTTACTTTGAAGCAATTCTAATAGGCTAGACAGTTTATTAGTTACAGAGAGCAATTTAGGTGATCCCTTATCATAGAGGGCGATATGGGAATATACCAGGGGTGGGCAGTATTTCTAATACATGTACGTAAAAGATGTATTTGAAATAAAAAATTGTATTTTGTCATGTGTATTTGATGGGCCTTATACAATGGTTATGTAAAAATATCAAAATTGTATAGTGTTCCGTATTTTTACATCTCCGTACTTTTACACGTACTATTTAACTAATAATTATGTCAGTATATTTTGAGAATGGAGGAAGAGATGTAAGGAACCCGTACAGATACATTTTGGAGGATGTAGTTTTTGGGTAAACTGTTTTGAATTAAACACAAAGGTGTTCCTGTTTTTGAGCCTGTGGTGTAAGTAGGCCTACCGTCCCATATAATTCAACAGCACTTCGATCTGCAGCCTCCAAAATGAACCCCGAATCAACAGCTCTCCAAATACTGGATACAGTAACCTTCATGACACTACGATTTATAGCATTACTGGTGCATTAGTTTTAGGCCAGTGTTCCTTACTACCAAGTGTATAATAACATTTGAAGTGTTACGGGCCCAAGTGGTCTTTTGACTGGTAGAAGGACGTAGGCCTACTGAGATACAGGGGAAACACCTAAATGTAGATAATGTTTTTATCAGCCAAAGGCAGTAATGTAGTGTTTATATCTAGTTATATAGTTACAATGGTGCAAAAGAAAGACATAATGGCACCCCATAGCATTTTTAATTTCAACGGACCTTTCAAAAACAGCATGATAACGAGAAGCTTCAGTTATTTTAAACAGACCCTGAATTGTATTGGTCTACTTCATGTCTTTGGAAACCATTACACAGCTGTTCAAATCCACTATGGCATGAGAGAATCTATCCTTGCTCACGAACTCACAAGATACAAAACTCAGAAGTACACAAAGTTAAGGCTGTGGGTGAAGACAGCAGAGCCTATAGGGCAAAGGCAAGGCTGTCACCAAAAAGCTATTATTTACACACCTCTGCATTATTTCAATGCCTTATTTACCAAATCGTGGTATAATGCATGTCCAGTCTATGTAAAATGCTAGTGCTAGCTAGGTGTCTGATTAAGTCTAGGATCCCCTTAAACATCACTCAAATTTTAGACTCAACAGACAGATTGGGAACCAATTCAATAGGGGTGCCTGGATTCTGTAATCAGTACATAGGATTCTGTAGCAAAGAGACAGAATGTTCCTTCAGTCACTTTGAAACCATTCTAAATGTATTGCATGCTACCATTGGGCAAGGAGCGCCTCTCAGAACTTGTTCTACTTTTTTATCAAAAGAGTGAGCTACAACCATCGATTTGGATAAGGTGGTTATTAACAAGTTTGTGGGAATGAAATGTGGCAAGGTGAATTGGACTGGGTTAATGTCGTCTCAGATGTATAGGCCTATAGCACGGTCACTTCTAATATACAATTTATTGTCATTTTAAGTATTAAGTACACTACAAAAAGGATTTGGACTCACTCTTTGGTTCTGTTTTCCCATGACAGGTGTGTATACGCCTGAGCCACTTGGGGATATGTGGTGGGCTATACTATCATCTGGCATCTTGTTCCTCTACCACTTTGTGTTTCTGCAAGGCCTTGGCATGGTAAGGTCTCCCCAACTGTTACGAAATCCTATCGTAGAAGGGACAGATAATAGTTCACATTTACAATTTTAAGTCATCCAAATATGCATGAACATGATGTGATGTCAAATCTGGACATAAGTTAAGTGGTCCATCATGAATTTGCTTCAAGTTAATGAACTATTACAACAATGTGGAGAAAGTTTTTATGGGTAGCCTGTTCTACTGTATTACTGATAGAAATGCGTCTCAACCAGTGCCGACAAATAATATATGAAATGAATGTGCTAATTTGGGAGATTTAGAACGTTTTTATTTATTCCACATGTGCGTAGTTTGTAGTTGTGTCATAGGACTGGATGAATTTATCAGGCATTCATGACCAATACTTTCACATTTAATGTACCATTTGCTAAAGTCTGTTGGACCAACTATAATTCTTTATAACTATTCACTAATTCAGCTGTGCACTGTCTTCTTTCTTGCTCCGACTCCTTCCCTGCCCCTGTTCACAGATGACTGAAGTCAACTTGAACAACATGCTCTGCCCAGCTGTGTCGGACCCTTTCTACGGTCCATGGTACAGAGTGTGGGCCACTGGCCATCAGACCCTTCTGACTTTGGTTCATGGCAAGGTGCTCACCTTGTTTGCTCAGCATACAGCCCCTTTGTGCCGTTACTTCATGGATAGCCCTCGCAGCAAGAAGGTTGATTGAGCACCATCCCTGGCAACACACGTTCTTCATCCCCAAATCATATGTAATCTATACCTTTTAACCCATAGACTGAACGTGTTCCTAGATGACATATCACGTTTATTTGAGCAGGTCCTTTTTACATAACAGCTGGAATTAAAATAAAATAGGCAAATGTCTGTTTCTGGGAGTTTGTGCTCTACTGATGGTACAAAACTTGCCAAATACTTTTGGTCTTTTTCATACATTCTTTTGAAGTTCAAGTTGTGAACTCTTTTGTTGCTTTATGTTCTTGTTGCCTTTATTAAGAGCAGTTATGGCCTGGTTATGTGTGAAGGCTCATTATGTTGACTGATCACGGTTACAATCATTTACAAGTGTGCAGTTTTTGTGCAACTTTTTTTTTTTCCTCAAATGAACAGTTCTTTTTAAAACATGTTTATCTGTTTTATATTGTTCATGATAAAATACCTACAGAAATTGTGGTAGAGCTATCGCAAAAGTGAATTTCAAAAATTATTTTTTTATTTGTAAAATGTGTCAGATTCCTGGGTTTTTTGAGGTGAGTCCTGGGCACTTGTGTGAATGTCAGTAGCATGTTCATCTTGAATATACAATGAACTGCACTGCTTACACCTGAACACATCTGTGGGGAAAAAATAAAGTTGTGTTTGGAATGTTTGTGTTCTGTATTAATGTTAAATTACTTTGAATTGGCCTTAGGACATGTCATTATGCAACTTAAAATAATTACTATTATTTAGAGTTGCAAAGTTGTGCTGTTTCAAGGGGGCTTGGTGTTCAAAACCATGTGATATCTGTGCATGGTTCTCCATGTCATTTAGATTTACATTTAGTCATTTAGCAGACGCTTTTGTCCAAAGCGACGTACAAGGGAGAGAACAATCAAGCTAAGAGCATTAAAAACCTGGTGTAACAATAAATATTTTTTTTTTCAAAAAAATTGAAAACTACATAGAAAGAAAAAAGAAGTGCGGGCCTGTCACTGCTTAAGTGCAGGTTAAGCCAAGGTGCCAGTTAGGAAGGGAGGTGCTCTCTGAAGAGTTGGGTCTTCTTGTCAAACTACTCTTCCCCAGAGACCGCCTTGGATCTCCTTGTTTGGAGGTGTTACATGTCGACGTCGTACCTCTGCCTTCCGAGTGCTGATGTGACTGTTGTTCACTTGAATGCCACATTTAGAAGGACATGTATGAAGCCCATAACCTTTACTCTCCTGCGGTTGCCGTTTCTCTGATGAAATTACACAAGATGACGAAGGAAAGAATATAAAATATTTACTTGTTGGAGTAACCTTTTATCTCTTCTATTCTTGTTGAGGCTAGGCAACTCAATACAATTGCCATTCAAATATAATCTAAGTAACAATTGGCCTTGTTATGCACCAACAATACAATATTTCATATGATGAAGTCAGACAAAATATGTTTTAATCAGTGTTAACACGGTGTTAACTTCATGTGAATGTACCAAGAACAAGATTCATTTAATAATATTTTTTAGTAGAGACTGAGCAACCATCACATCCTTACACTTAAATACAGTCATTTTTTATAAAAATGTCACTTAATGAATCACAGGCAATCTTTTATTTGGAGCTTTGGCTACTAGAACTAGCACAAGGAACTGAACACTTCTTACTTATATCAACCTGTATTTATGTTGGGGAGAGCCAGGTAGGTCGTCACACTGATGATTCCTCCAAAACAAGGGGCCCAATCCTCAAACTGAAATAGATACATTGTATGACAACACACAGTCAACATCTTGTTTACCAATAATGTTACCAGATACTGAGCTTACCACAATTTCCCCACTTTTCCCCCTTCCAAAGTAAAACTACACTGTAGAAACTGCAGGCAACATGCATGGATATTTTGATGTTGGTTTAATTACCAATATTTTTCAGTTATAATGAACACAGATGCATTATTGGATAAATAATTTAATTTAAGTAAGGGCAACTAGAAACTACCGGTTGTGTAGCAAAGGGAGAGCATAGTCACCCCACCCAGACTTGAACTGGGTCTCCAGGGTGATAAACATGCGCTCTGAGGGTTCGATTACACATAAGAGTTTTTTTAAAAACGGGACGCTAGAAAATGCATTGATTCCTATGGTTTGGCGCACATACAAAGCGCGCCGTACCATAGGAATCAATGCATTTTCTAGCGTCCCGTTTAAAAAAAAAAAACGCTTATGTGTAATCGAACCCTACCACTTTGAGCACATACTCATCTGTAGTGACGGAACATCGTCACACACTGCCCTCACCTTCGGGAAGCGCACCCTTGTGCTTCACACACACACAGGCATTCCTCGCGCATCCACCACCTTACCTCTCCCATCCAGAGTGCCCCACACACACAAGTGCTTCACCCATGTATGGGGCTTCCCTCCCCTTCTGGTGTCTCGCCACACGGGTGGTGGGACAAGTGGGCCATCCTGTTTTGGCTCCACTTGCTGCTCCAGCTCCAGCTCCAGCTGCTGCAGCTGCAGGTAGGTATAGGAACACACACAGTGCAGGAGACAGTAGCTTTCTTATAGATATAGCTACATATTTATTAACACAGGGTAATCACAACCCCAAAACATATAAACAAAACCAGGGTACTCACAACAGGTTTTGTCTATGTACCTGCCCCAGCTTTCTTCCAGCCTGTTCAGTCTGTCTCTCCCTCAACAATACAGTGCACCTTTTAACAAGGCACCCCATGGGCCTAATTGGCCCAATCAGTCTCAGTTGGACCCATCCATCGTTGTGGGGGAACCAGGACCCAACCATTCTGGTGTTTTGGGGTTGTGATTATTACCCTGTGTAAATAAATATAGATATTTTTATTTAAAAAAGCCACTGTTTCCTTGTCTGGGAATTCCCCGCCCCTTCACTGCATTTCATTTGGCCGGAAGAAGTGGGGCGGGACTTCCCAGACTAACTGTTTCCTGCTCCTGCCTACCTGCGACCACATTCCAGCAGCCTACATCCCTCATCGTGAGATGGCCGGCCTGGGCCATTCTCACAGGTAGTTTAACTTAATTTCTCAATTTCTCTGTGTCGAGTACATGCCAGGTAGTAAAACAATGCTCAACAGATGTATGACCTTGTAAAGATGTGGGGTACATTTTATAGTAACATACGCTGCCTTCAAGACAACATCCTTTCCAGTGAAGCCCATGCATATTTCAACGAGGCAATGCCAAACCACATTCTGCACATATTTCAAAGGCATGGCTGAGGAAGAAGAGTGTGCAGGTGCTGGACTGGCCTGCCTGCAGTCCTGACTTGTCCCCAATAGAGAATGTGTAGCGCATTTTGAAGCGCAAAATGCGACAACGAAGACCCCTTACCTTGAGACTTGTTTGCAGGAAGACTGGGACAAAATTAGACCTGAAACGCTTTATTACTTGGTGTCCTCCGTCCCTAAACATCTTTAGTGTTGTGAAAAGAAATGGCATTATACAAAGTGGTAAATGCTTTACTGTCCCAACTTGTTTGGAAATATGTTGCAAGAAACTCATCTGTTCATTTATTTAACAAAAAACAATATAAACACATTCCTCTTCTATGTGTAATCTGATTTGTTCATTCATTTCACTCACTCATTCTTTCAGTTTGTCACAGTCGTGACACACATAATCTTTATACCCCTCAGTGCTCAATTAATGTGTCCTACCCTAAAAAAAAACACACTTAACCATTTAGTCCTTTGGGAAGAGCCTCACCACAGCTGGTCTGAATGCAGGAGGGCCCAGCATTAATGCTAACATAAGATTGGACTTGATGACTTACACACACATTAATAAAATGTTCCTCCATGCAGCGAAAAACTCTTTCCTGTGAACAGTGTGTGTGTGTGTGTGTCTAAGAATTCAACAATCTAGAGCACTACTCCAAATGTAAAGCAGCTTCTAAGAAACTTTAATCCTAAATCTAAATTACAATTGTGTCTGAATTGTTGGGTCAGGCAGGCCACTATTGGTGGTCATGTCATTATTATAAAAATTAACATATCACTTGATGTAGGGTACTACAATAAACATATTTGTTGAAATGCTAACCCCAAGTCATCGGCTCCAATTCCAAAATACATTTCACATACAACGCCACATAACTTTGAACGTGTGGCCATTTCCTTACTGCCTTATTGATTTGCTCCACCTCTGAAATTCATAAACAGTGGCCACCTTACGTACACATGACAAAAGCCAAGCAAAAGCGTTTTTCTAGTACCGGTCCTTGGTCAGTCAATTTGGAATTGAACCACCTGCCTAAGCTGTTGACCAGTTTCTCTAACATAGAAGGAATCACTTCACCATCAATATAAACATTTTATTCCACCAGCTTTCCCTTACTAGACACACTTCTACATAGGTTTCACCTACATCCTTGCCTACCAGTAATACAGATTGTCATTTGATCTGGCTAAAAGCCAAAGGGTACATGGAGTAGTTGTTGTAAGCAGTCATGTCGACCATACAAGTTTAGATGGGAGGTGTCCTGCAGCCTCTCACCACCAAGAGGCTGCTGTTGGTGAGATGTTTGCCCCATATTATTCTGCGTACCGCCACTGGATTCCCTGACCTCTATCATACGTCCTTATTAATTAATGCAAATTGTAGTTAACAAAAGGCTGATTTACCAACTGGTTTAAGTTGACCAGGGCAAATCTAGCATCCAATGACAGAGGCATGTTTAACTCACTATGCCCCTCTTTACTATGGAGACTTTACACACTAATGACAGGGGCATGTTTAACTCACTATGCCCCTCTTTACTATGGATACTTTACACACTAATGACAGGGGCATGTTTAACTCACTATGCTCCTCTTTACTGTGGAGACTTAACACACTAATGACAAAGGCATATTTAACTCACAATGCTCCTCTTTACCCTGGAGACTTAACACACTAATGACAGAGGCATGTTTAACTCACTATGCTCCTCTTTACCTTCGAGACTTAACACAGTAACACACTAATGACAAAGGCATATTTAACTCACTAGGCTCCTCTTTACACTGGAGACTTAACACACTAATGACAGAGGCATGTTTAACTCACTATGATCCTCTTTACTGTGAAGACTTAACACACTAATGACAAAGGCATGTTTAACTCACTATGCTCCACTTTAGCCTGGAGACTTAACACACTAATGACAGGGGCATGCATATGCCTTTGGCTTCATTTACTTTCATTAAAGGCCACATTATTTAAGAATGTTTGTCCAGGTTTGTTTATTTACATTTAAGGCCACATTATTTAAGAACTTTTGTCCAGGTTTGTTTGTTTGTATTTAGTTAGGGGGGAAATATCAGCGGAGGACACTTTTCAAAAGAGGAATTGAGTACAGATTTTCAACAGGTCATACTTCCTAAGTCTCTGAAAACCAAGCTCAGACACGAGCCGTCAAGTGAATCACACAAGTGAACTCTCTCAATTCATAGTTTATTTTTTTATTGAATAAATGAGTTGAAAGATAACAATATTATTTAAAACTACACCATTGCCATAGTCACGTAGGCCCCCATCTATGCATGATAATTCATCCCACCTGTTTTTTTTTTTCCTTTTCCTTTTTGAGTGAGGATTGAGTATTTTTCGCCATACTATTATATTAAATGCCCAATTAAACAGTCACCACACCAACAACGGTTGGGGAAAGGGAGGATAATCAACAACAGCTCAGAAAGAGAAAATGAAAACAATGGGTATACAAGGCTATGCCTGACAACCCCAATTCAAGCAATCCATTAAGTAGATGGAGCATTCCGAAGTCAGCATTTCTACGTTGCAGAAAATAGAAAACCACTAAAATAATTTAGAAACTAGATCCAAAATATTTTCAAAAAGTTGTCTTTTATGATGTACAAAACAGTCATGTTGTCTTTTTCCTCCTTTTTACAGTGCTTTTTTCTACAAATAGTTTTCTTACATAATGTTACTGTTCATATTCATGGTGTCATTATCAGTCATTACTACTATTCTACTACGGTTGATCTATCAGTGCGATTGTATACTGGTGAAGCTACTGGGCCCAGAGTAACGAAAACAGGCTTTTTATTTTGATGGCATTAAAAAATAAAGATTAATGTTTCTTCTGTATAAAGTATAACTGCTGGTCTTTAGGAAAACACATTAAGAAAAACCATAATTCTAAGAGGCACGCTATGGGGTATTTCAACAAAAACAAACAAAAAAACATTGAAAAAAGCATTACATTGACCTTGTCTCCAGGGTCAAGGTACTTTCAGATAACAATATTTTTTATTTAACAGAGGTTGCAAACCCAAAAAAGAAAAAAAAAACATTATAAATTGTACAAAATTGGTAAAAAAAAAAAAAAAAAAAGAAGACAAAAATAGACATTTTCTTGCAGGAGTGGTTGGAAGGACAAGGTGGCCGGTCTGAGAAGAAGAGCAGCATTTGGACATGGCTGGAGGCGTCTTTGGTTCAGGTGAACAAAGGTGATGTGAGCCTACACATTTCCAAATGGATACTGTAGTGGGGGGGAGCAGGAGGATGGGTGATGTGAGCCTACACATTTCCAAATGGATACTGTAGTTGGGGGGGAGCAGGAGGATGGGGGGGGAGGAGTGGGAGCACACACACGCTAACCCTTTTTAGTTGAAAAAAAAAAAAGGAACGGTTACAATTCCTTTCCAACTGAGCCCAGTTCTGTGAAACGCTAACAACAGAATGTGATTTGTTTTGATAACTGCAAGAAAAGGAGCCTATTACAGTTGTCTTATGTTAAGAAATTTACGTTTACGCATTCTGCTTAGTGTAAACAAACAATCGTTGAACTCAAAAAGAGCCAATTATGAGAGTTACATGTACTAGGCAGTGGAGCATAACCATCTTTCAATATGCTGTTCTACGCATGTAATCTAGCTTTTTGCATAGTATTTATCTTGTGAGAAAACTTGTACCTATAAAAGCTTAAAGGGGGAGGGGTTGCAGAAAGCGAACTAATGTGAGTGATGTTTTCTCTGCCCGAGGGAGTGAGTGTGTGTGTGTGTGGGGGGGGGGGGGGATGATATTCAGGAACTATTTGACTGTAGCACACAAGATGAATGGCATATGTCCACTACCCCCAAGCCATGAAGAAGGGAAGGTGATGTGCATGGGTTAGACTTCTGACTCCATGTCCTTTCAAACCTGCAGGTTCATTGGATTCAATCTTAGTTACACTGGTATGAAACAAAACAAACCAAAAAAAAAAAAAAAAACCTGCAAAATGTGTGTGCATATGAAGAATCAATAATCAATAATCTATTGATATGAACGATGAGTCCGCATGACCAGTCATGTTTCTGTTGACCGCCCCAAAATGAGGCCTGATAGCACCATTTTATGTTCCTTTTGTTTCTCATGTCCAGTGTCTAGCAGCAGAGTATGCATGCCATGGAGGAACAGATGTTCATGTGTATACCATGCAACACAAATGTATTGCATATGTGAATACATTTAGTTGACTTCTGTATGTACAGAGCTAACTTACTAGACTTTGCAGCAGCGAAGAAACTATTCAGTTTTGTGTTGTACTCATCAGTGGACCAGAAAAAAGGCATTTGACTGATCAGCATAAGAACTGTCATATGACAAGGACAACTCCAAATGCTGGTGATGCTTTAAATGACTTACATGACATACACAAAACATCACAAGGTTAATGTGAAAGTTGACCTATATTAGAAGTCTCTAATTCACAATTTCCAAATGGCCAACCATCAGTGTCCTAAAAATGCTTGTATTCAGATAACACTAAAGCTGGCTTACACATCTTCCATGTCTAGTGAATACTGCTGGGCATACCATCAGATCAAATAAGTTAGGTCAAAGAAATCAAGTGTATGATTTTCAATGTGTGGTGAGTGGTGCTCTATCCTGATGCTTGGATATCTTCCGGATGTTTTAAGGATAGAGAGAAGAGGTAAAGTCAGGCTGCCTATTTACTGGTCCATGTGTGTCAAGTAATTCATTTTTAAGGCAACACAACTGAAATCAGGGTCATCTCTGGGAATAATAGGGTAACTGTGGATGGAACACCAAAAGCCCTTTATATTGTGCACAACGGAAGAAACCACAATGTCCTTATTGGGACACCGTAGAAGCCTCATCACAACTGAGCAACTCCAAAAATGTCAGTTTTCTTCTCCCGAAAACAGTACTGCTAAGTACTCACGTGAAAAAAAAAAAGCTATGTCACAACACAGTATGACTTCCAAGCTTCTTCTTGGACACAGAGTACTACTGATCCTGTGGTTTGCTCAGAAAAGCCTACTGCCCCCTTCCCAATTCTCTCATTGGCCAGTTCCATAATAAACCACAGCACTGCAACAGCAAAGTGCAAAGCACTTCACCTCTGTTTAAAAACATAAAAAAAAGAAGAAGGTCATACATCATCACTCGTGTGGCCTCACATGATTGTACCAAACTACAACACACACACACACACATCTGTAACCTGTAAAACCCCTTGTGAACAAAAGCCATTAAATATGACCTGTAAGTGTTGACAAATTCCTTCTCCTCTGTACCAGCCGGCCCCATAGGTCTATTGTGAGTGTTCTTTAAATTATTTTCTCGTCTTATCATCCATTAAATAGCAATGTTATCGTTTATTTGTTTTTTTGTAGATAGATGTAAACATTATTTCACACCATCCTGGTGCTCTTCGGAGGCTACAACCACAATTTATCAAGACTTTTACAAAACCGTCACAAAATGTGACCCAAACCAAACACTGCTAACACAGATCACACAAGGGTAAGACTCATATAGTAAAGAAATGGCAGATAAAATCAGATCCCAGCTTCACCATCAAGGGGAAAAAACCTTGACTATACACAGCCATTAGCCAATAAATTCAGGTTAACAGAGTGGTGCCCAGATGTCAAAACTGAAGGGAAAGAGAGAGACATCCAGAACCTACTCTGAAGCATGCAATAAGAAAATAAATATGGCTTATAGTCTTTACTATGGCATGTCCCTGTGGTTTGATTTTATATTCAGAAAAAAAAAATCCCCGAAACTTCACGAAAAGAGGGTGTGTTACATCTCAGTTTAAGATTATCCAGTCAGGTGAACAACAATGCATCTAGTGATATTCAGAAATATTTTGGGAAATATGTTCTTAACTAATTCAATTTAGCATTTTTTTTTATAAGAGTTAAACCATTCCTAAGCTAGACAAAGAGAAACAGACCAGGGAAGACCCCTAGCATAACAACTAGAAGATGTATGAGGGGTCATGAGGCATACAACATCTGAAACACACCCCCAATCATTTAAACCCACCAAAATTCTTGATGGCCCACTGATTTCAGGAGGGAAAACTAGGGGTAGAGACAATGTTTACATGTACCTGACACACATGGTGACACACGGGGAGAAAAACTTGCCAGGGAGGGTGAAAAAAAGAACAAACAAAAGTAATGAAAATATTAGAATTTTGCATACTCAAAATAAAACTCATCAACTTGAATGGATTTGGGCGATCACATTAACAATTCCATCCACAGAATCTAAACTAAGGGGTCGTTTTCTTTTTACTTTCACCACATCTAATTAAGAAAAAGGGTAATGGATATATATGCTGCAAAAACTAAAATATATGAAAGGAAAAAATAGGAATTTTTGCTTCTTTAGTAAATCAAATTTAGACTTAAATTTGCCAACCCCGTTGCCATGAGCCATCAAAAGATGGTCTGCACAGCAACGGAAACTATCATCATAAAATGGTACAGTAGTAAAGATAGCTAGACCATGAGGGGGCGGGCTCTCCTGGGAAGAGGTCTGCTGAGAGGTCCAGTGACTGGTCATGCGGCTCGGTGTCAGGAATAATGGTTGTACGGTGGGAGAGGGTGCCCAATGCCATTCTGGTAGTGATGGTGTTGGCGATGAGCAATATATTCTGCGTAGCTCATAGTCATCTTTTCACTACGATACCTGCAAGGAGGAAAAAGAGGAGAGAAACCATGGTTTAACATAAAACCACTATGTTTACAACACAGTCCCTTCAGATAATGATCCTCTCCATGGTCCTCCATGTTTCAAAACTGATATGACAAGCACACCAGGCTGAATAACCTCTGAATAACTGTCATTCAGGTTTCAAAATATATGTATACATAGCCTGAGAAAACCAAAATATCTCCAGGGCTACACATTTCAAATGATACTGTTGTTCTTCCCTAATAACTTTGTGGCTGTGGACTCATATAGGTTTAGTAAGATTTGTAACCGTCAGTAATACTAGATGAGGTTATATATTTGCACTGCTTATCCGACTCTGTCAAAGCACAAATGATAAACCATTTAGGATGCTGTTTTGACCTGGTGCGCTAATGCTTGCTGTACACAGGGGAATGAGTATTTGCAACCCAGTGTAGTATAGACAGCTGGACACAAATGTAACATTACTTCTATGACAAGGACATTTAGATGCCTATCATGTGGGAGCCACCATACAATGTAGAATACCATAAAGCAATGTGTTTTTTGTTTGTTTAGAAAGCCATTAAGGAAAACTGTATTGTACAACAAAATTGTCTTCTGATGATTTCTCTTATACAAGCCTGAAATGAAAAATGAGTCATACTGTCTTTGATTCTTTAAACAAACGAAGCCTGTTGTGGTTCATGTATTAAAAAGGTGCATTAAGCATTAATAGCTATTCGCTGAAGGTATGCTAGTAGCTAAAACTAACAAAATCTCTTGAAATGTGCTGACTTTGACATTATGACAAACGAATTACTCAACGACTGTCCTTACACAGTCAAACATCAATCATGTGCAACACAAGACTAAGCAAGACGGCAAATAAGCTACTTATTAGATCGACAGAAGGTAATCAAAGTCAGGTCGGCGGGCATCGGCAGGCAAAACTACAGAAGGCAGTTATATGCCTATCGACCCTGCTATGCAATTGACCCTTCGCTAAGCCACGCCCAAAAACTGCCCCAGGCCAATCGTAGTTTAGCAACGGGTAACTAAGCGCGGAGGACCTGACAAACATTTGGCAGAGTGAAGATTCCGAAGCACTGTGCCTATGGGTTGTGCAAAACCGACAGCCGATACCCAAAGAGTTTGGAGGGTGGGGTTGAATTTTTCCATTCCCAAAACCCAAAACTCAATATGAGAAATGCCGTGAGTGGATAAAGAAGTGTGGGAGGACCCAATCGCAGCTGAATGTTTACAAAGAACACTTACATTTGCTTACAACAAGCTAATGTTAGCAAGCGAGCTAACTCATCTCAGTATTGCTTGCATATAATTACAGTTCTTTGTTCACAATGCACATATTTTAACGTAAAATGAGACTATAAGATACATATCTACTGTTCGCGTTTGACATACTGTTGAATGTATTTTGGCACTTTGTTAAGGCTCCAACATGAGGACAAGCTAATGTTATCAAGCTAGCGGATAGTTAACTCATCTCAGTATTGCTTGCAAATGATTACGGTTCTTTGTTTATAATGCGTACATTTTAACGTAAAATAAAATGGTAAGAGACAAGATGCAGGCTCGCTTTGACATACTGTTCAACATATTTTAGCATTTTGTTAAATGACGGCCGACACACAACTTCCCCAATCCGATTGCTGCTCTCCCTGTGTCAGTTCCTACGTGGGAGCATCAGGGGGGTTGCCGGAGGTTTTAATATGTATTTCCCCATTGTCTGACTTCGCGCAGATATCATGTATGTATCCCTCAAAAGCATACTGAAGCCCCTTTTGCCTCGTTCTTTCAGAGATCTCCCCTGAACTCCAGAAATTAGTAATTATCTCTCTGCGGACGTCAGATAACGGCACTTATCATTGAGATTGATATGCCAGGTACGAAAGCTTGTCAGGCGTAGCAACAGTAGTTAAGGTGGGCGGGGCTTAGCGAAGGGTGAATTGGCACGGACGCAATTCTCCATATTAAAAGTCATTGTAGCGCCCCAATTTTTTTTAAGCTGTTATTTTAAGGTTAAACTGCTTATCCTAACCCTAATCCTGAAGCATAATTGTTGCATATTGTGCCTTTAACCTGCTAACCTCGGTTTAGAGTAGCTCTTCACTTCTAACACTACCATGAAGTCACGTCACCCATTGATCATGCTTTTTTTTTACCCATTGATCATGCTTTTTTTCTTTTTCTTTTATGTATTTGATTTTGATTTTTTTTTACCTGGTCAATTTAATGCTCTTCCTGAAGTCATTTGTGATGGGAGCTTTATATCCTCCCTTGCGAAGTAAGGAATCTATGGTCTGAATGTGGTCCCATCCTGAACAGAGGAAAACACATGTTAAGTGGGAGAGAAATGCACATTTAAAAAAAAAAAAGAAAAGAAAAGCTTTACTTACCTTGCTCTTTTGCAACCTCTGGAAGGTAGGTGGCTGTGCGTTTTGATCCTTTTTCATTGAAAAACTCTATCCTAATGCCGTGCACACCAACCTGTAAGGGACAATGGGTCATTGCAGGATGGTGCAGATAGATTTACACAACCAGCTTCAACTATAGCTAGGTAAGGGGGTAGAGAGTGAGAGAGAGAGAGAGAGAAAAAAAAAAAAAACACTACAATTATATTGAGGTGTAATGGTTGTAAACATTCAAGGGGATATAGATGGTCATTGTTAATTCGATTTCTGTACAGTTATAAAAATGTATTCATGGCTCAAGAGCTACAATAATATATGTTTTATATAGACATCATTGGCTAAAAAAATACAACTTATTTTCACAGAAAATTTCAAATAGTCGTTTCCCCATTTTCAATTCCACTTTGATATCCTCCCTTCATCAATTTGTCCTCTTTTAAGGCACGAACACATCAGTTGTGTGTCTTACCTGTAGTTTTTTTTACAAGAGTATAGTGTTTTTTCAATGATCTTCTATCCCGTTTCCTTTTGCCCATATTAGTCTGTTGCCTTCATAGGCTCAGTCTCGGACATGACTTTACCCATAAAACACCAGTCTCAGATATGACTTTTTACCCATAAAACACCAGTCTCAGAAATGACTTTACCCATAAAACACCAGTCTCAGACATTACTTTCTTGACTATGGCTTTCTTGGATTGTCTCCTTGAGGGGGCAGCGTTCAAGAGCCTTTTCAATAGTGAAGATGAGAGTGTTTTATGAGTACTATTTAATCAATCATGCCAGCTGAAGAGCTGAGAGAAGCCGAGATTGGGAAGTTCTAATGCACGTGCACAGTTCAGGAGGGTTTCCTAATGTGATATTTGAAGTCTTGCTAAGCCTGATCACAAAACATGTTTGAAACATCCAACACAACCAAAATGCCTCTGAAGATGGAGTACAAAGTAAATTCAAACTGAAGAATGCAAAGTCTTCATGTCAAGTTCTGGGTGGCTTTCAAGGAGAGGACCCAGGTTAGTATACATTACCTCTTGCAATAGTTCAACCACAAAATCTAGACCACTTGTCTCCAAGTGCTGTAATCATTGTGTTTTCCAGCACAATCTTGATACATTATGAATCATTACACACCATGACGATCCATTACAATACATTAAATAAGTCTGACACCATTCAGTCCATGTGTGATTTGTCTGGTAGCTATGCCAACTGTCTGACACCATGGTGTAACTGACCATGGCTAAACACAGGTAGGGGTTAATTTACTCAATCACCTTACAATATGTCAAATCTCTACTGATCCTGACAAACCTTGTCAGCATCAACCCACACAAAGGACTGGCAAAAGAAACACATTACAATAAAGTACACAATTCTCAAGTTGATCATGGTGCAATATGATTTTTGTAGAGATCTTTGAGATTTATTTATTTATTTTTGTCAAATATAGGCTTCTGATAAAGACTTCAAAATAGTCAGGATGATGTAATCAGTGTTTGAACATATATTCTCTTTTTTTTTGTTGCCCCTGTCGCCATTGTGCTGGCTCTAAGGGGGGTTCAGGCACTGGGATCTGTAAAGCGCCTAGAGACAATTTTATTGTTTTGGCGCTATATAAATAGTATTGAATTGTATGTTCCTGTCTGTATGGTTCTTTGTGGTAACTTTTCTCCACAGCCTTTTTTCTTTGTTTTGGTTCATGTGAAGAGGGTTCAGGCTAGTACATTCAATATATTTAATACGATTTTTATAAATTAAAGTGTTGAAAATCAAATTCATTTTATACATACTTTAAATATGTATGGTTTTTGATTTGTTTAAAGTTTAGTTTTATAGTATAGCGCCTCCAAAAAAAGTTACTGATTGAATGTTTGTTAATGTGTTTATGGTATATACCCAGAGTCCTGGTTCCTGGTTGGTAAATGTTTTTCTTTTCTTTGAGACATCTATATATATATATAAATCATATATGGTTAATAATCATATTTTTTCCCCCATTTTAAAACTCAACACATGTGTCAGTGTCTTGAGAGACCTGAAAATGGGTCCACCTATGGTCCTCACCCAACCTGACAGATCTATCTCGAGAGGATCTGCAGAGAAGGGCAGAAAATCCCCAAATCAAGGAGTGCAAAGCTCGTCACGTCATACCCAAGAAGACTCCAGGCTGTAATCACTACAAATGAAAAGATGCTTGACCATTTGTCAGGCACAGAAGAGGAACTGTGATATTTTGGAGCACTTTAACAATATTAAAATTTCAAACTTGAACATCATCAAAGTAGTCGAACAGAGAAGGCTATAACAATTTGATATCGCAATGTCACACCCTGTGGACGGCGCTTGAATGGAGCCACTTTCATCCTACAAGACAAAGCACTGCTCCATAAATTTAGAACAAAATCTAGTTTTTTTCAAAGCAGAACTCGTTACATTTCGCCGTTATCTTTATCAGAAGATCTGTATAAAACACCAACAGGCCAAATAAACATAACAGATACACATAAATAATACAGTACATATACTGCGTGTTGTTCGTATCCAGTGTGGTTATTTACATATCAAAAATGATCTGAGTCCTTAGAAAAAAAAAAATTTAAAGTCCCAACATGAAGAGTTCTGATTTTAGAATCAAGAAAAATCCTGAGCGTAAACGTAATCCAAATAAAGTCCTCCTCAAAAAACGAAAATAGCAATGCATTGCACAAAAATACTGCACTTCTCACCGCTCCGCAAGTTGAATAGATCCTCCGTATGTCGGTAATCCTTAACCCCGGATTTCGAACAGTCCAGAGATTTAGGCAATAATCATACATGAAAAAACATAAAAACTTGTGTGTCTAAATGTAGGCTTTTGGCTGCCTAGGTTATAATCAGTTAGAACTCTAGCTTACTGCCTCTTCTCCATATAACACACCACCATGAGAAAAGAAAACCTCCCCCTTTTATGCGTTCACCTGTCACCCGACAACCTGGGAGCGTACCTATTTAAAGCACCCGCTACACCAATGTGCATGCCTAGGTCATCGCTAATTTTTGTCCCGTCAGTATTTCGATCGGTGGGATATGGTACTCATATCAGATGACTAGATTTTATTATATCCAGCCATCATATAGAAGTTACTGACTTCTTTTACAGCACCTATGATTTGTTATGATACTTCATAATATGTGAACATCACATATTTAGGAAAGCAGCAGTCAAGCAGTAGTACTGTAAAGTTTGCAATAGCTGCAAATGAAGGATTATTTGATGAAAGCAAAATTTCAAGCACAAAATTGACATTTCAAGCTGAAATTTCTGAATTTGTCAACGTCGACTATCTTCAACTAATTTTGCTCCTCATTTGATGGACATTTGCCTTGTGAAAATTATTTTCTGGGTGATTCCAAACATCTGAACAATGGTGTATATTCACACCCTTTTTAAATTTCTTTTCCATAAGGATACTCAAAATACACGATGTGATCTCCCAAATCCTGTTAGATCAACCCAAATATGGCTCCAATGAATAATCCTGGATTCCCTCTCCCAGTGAATTGTAAGCGCTTACAACTTTACTCAGTGTAGCTGTTGACTAAAGTAATCCAAACAAGCTGTACTGAGGGCAATTTAAGTCGAATCAAAAGAAAGATGTATTTTGTCCAATCAATACATGATTAGATTCTATAATGGATTTAATACATTACTATGATAATCTGTATGATGTCTGATAATGACCCAAGTTGTATATCTGGTGCTATAAAAATGTATATTAAATGGATGCATTCATTAACAATGACAGATTCACAAATTCCATAGTATATTTGATTTTTCTGCAAAACAGGGCTGCCATTTATTGGGTCCCAAGAAGTGAGGCTTCGTAGGCCCCCAATATATTTATATCTTTCCTTATTATTATGCATCATCTTCTTCTAGCTAGGGTATCTATAGCAGCCTCTAGAATCGTCTAGTAAAAGGATTTGAAATTTGACGCACTAATTGAGGACTGTACCGATTATTTTCACAAAGTAACATGTCGGTGCTTCAAGAACTCTAGCGCCACCAATGGGTTGAAGTTGGAGTTTCATTTATGCACGTAACTTTTGAACCATATGCAGATTTTCAAATTTGAAGTACCATGCACTTCTTTGGGGTATGCCGACTCACCTCAAATATTCTAGCGCTACCATGAATCACCATGAAGCACGCTTTCTAACAGTCATGCTCTTGACATTTTGACAAAGCTTCCACTTTAACAGCACACTGCTGAACTGCTTGCGGCAATATTTGGGGACTGAAGCAGAGTTCAATGCGGTTTCAATTAGCTAGCCAGCGCTACATTCACCTGTTGGAGAGGTTCTTCTTTGCATATGTTAGCTTGTATGTTATGTCATACCCTATGTCATGATTCAAGTGACTAGAAAGTAGGGACGCGTAAATTGTCAAAACTGTTAAGTACGCCCCCTACAGTTCGATACACACATGTGAACCGCTGTATTACGCCAGTCAATTTCGAGTGAAAACAGTTCTAACATGATGTCTCATTGATGTCGCCATCACTCGCACCTACTAAAGCCGGAGCAAGGACAGTCCACCAACAATCACTCGCCTTCCAACAACAATTTGAGATAAATAAAAGAAACAAATAACCTAGACCTCTGCAAATGCCACATTTCTCAAAGTAGCGAAAGTGAAAGTTAATTCCTGGAGTTTTTATATCGTTGTTACAGACAGGATTGTCATCTGATGGAAAGATGAACCGAGTTACAATGTCTCGTTCTCCACACATTTCAGCAGTAAAGTCAATTAGTTTCTCTCTATCTCTATCAAGTTACTAGCTCTTTCCACTATTAGTTGGATAGCAAGGGAAAGCTACCTCACTGTAGTAGACAGGGACCAGGCCTAGTCAGTTAGGCGTCATTTTGTCAGAATAGAACGTTTGTTTGTTTTTTGTCTAGAGGCAAAATAAACAGTTTATTTAAACAGTGATTTTCTTTTTTTCTTAAAAATAGAGACACCGAAACCATTACTGTGGCCCAAAAAATGCATACCGAACCAGGGGCACAATCTACTGTTGCATCACTATCAGAAAGCTAAATATAATCTTGTTCTGTAATAATGTGTTAATATGGAGTAGGCTCATATCAATGATCAATGTTCTTCTGAAAACAAGTGATGGTGTTCAATATAAGAATTTAGGGGGGGGAATCCTTTCAAGTGTCATCTGGTGCTACAGAAGAATCTTATGTGACAAATTGTAACCACATAAAACAGGACAATGAGTGAGTTTTTCAATTCCAACTATCAGTTGGTGTGTGCAACTATAAGTTTCAATCAAAACATTTGTGTATGAGCTTTTCTGTTTTTGTTTAAGATATGGTCTTACCTCCCAGTCAAGGTAATCACCAACATCTTCAAAGTTGGTGAGCAGAGATACTGAGCAGAAGAGACGTGGCAGCTCATCCCTCGTCATGGGGGGAAAGCGGCTGTCTTTAAGGGCACTGAAAGCAACAGACCAAAAAAAATTACAAACTTGGTAGAATTGAGCAGCAATTGGGTTTTCTTTATAATTGTCCTTTATTTAATTTTTTTGGTAAAGACCATTTCCTCCCGATTCATGGCACAGCCATGGGCGCAACATTTGCACCAGAATATTAATAATGTATTTATAGGTTTCCCCTGAAGTCTGATGCATCACCACGAAAGCATAGAAAAATCTGATCAGTTTTCTCTTCAATCTCAAATCTTATCTTCCCACCACATAACCACAAAAAAATGCAACAGTTGAGTCAAAGGCTTGTCCTTCCATGTGTAGTGTTCATTTGTTAGGATGGGGAGGGTTCAACACCATAAGCCCTCCCATTAAAACCTTGAGATGCTAAAATGGCAGGGTTATAAGAAATTTGAAGTGTCACATTCATTCCTTGAGTCTCAGGCAATACAGCTGTATGCACCCCTGTGGCACGGTGTGTTTTCGCAGATTTTGAGGTTAAAAGTAAATAAACAAACAACCATTGAATAAAGCTTTCACATTTAAGTGCTGTTTTTTTAGGTGACTTTAAAATAGACAATTTAAACACACTTTTAGCATGTGCAAAAATCTGGGCACCCAAGTGAGAAATAAGTAACACTACGCTGTCAGATGTCACAGCCAAGTGACTTTTCTTGATGTATATTTACACTAACTCTTTTCACTTCACTTCAAGTTCTGAGATACATTTAAACCGTTTTTAAGTTTGAGCAACAGGCACCTTGCGTCTTTGCCTGCTTGTGCCTCGCTTTAAAGAAATAGAGGCACATTAGAATGGTCTAGTTTTCCCCTCATCACGTGATCAATAGAGAAACTATCAATAGCCTGGAATGAAAAAGCATTTCACTGTGAAAACCACCTGAGGGTGTCTTGAATGCACATCATGTCTACAATTTAAGCTTATTTCAATTTGCTCTGCATACTTATGACATTGACTTTTAGGCGTAGGTCGCTGGTAAAGTTTCCCATTGATGGCCCTTCTAGGTAGACTGTTTGTTAAAAGGCACGGCACAGTGAAAAAGTGCACCGCCACACCTACATTAAATCAGCTAAATCTTCTTGTCGTTTGAATCTTGAGATTTTCCATCTGAACTAGTAACTCACTTTTCGGACCTCGATATTGGAGATCCCATTTAAATTCTGCAATCTGATTAATTTTTCCAGCAATAACTTCTATAAGTTAAGATTCTGTTGTCAAACACCCATGGCCCATCAATCCCATACAATCAAAATTTCCCATTTGACGCTAAACCATAAAACCCTTTTGGGCTGGTGTCATTTTAAAGCTTTTTTACCACTCATACATTTCTATCATAACAAAACTGCTACAAACCCTGCTAAAAATGGAAAATTCTAATTTAAAAAATTTGACCCTGTCTGCCAATTGGGAAACAATATGGTCAGCATGCTAAATTAGGCTTGAGGGGAATGCTTTATGAAAGTCTAAGAACGGGACGGCCATAGTTTGGCTCACAAACACCGACTAAACACAAGGTGATCATTTGAGAGGCTTGATAAAACGGTTTGTGCTGTTAAAATCATACAAATGCCAATGTTATTGTTACATATCTGTTTGAAGTAGTGAAAAGACTCTTGCACAATATAATATTCCAAACTGTAGAACACTAATAATCTTAAAAGTAAAAACAGAACATGAATTGTTTACTTTGTCTTTCTACAGACAAATTTGATGTGATCCTTTCCAGGATAACAGACGATCTTTTACCACCAAATATTTATAAAAAAATACTTCCTTGATGTTTTTAGTGTGGATGGTTTGGAATTTATGAGCACCATGGGGTGAACACCTGACTAAGCCTCATCATTCAATGAGTCAGCTAAATCACTTGACACAAAGCAGTAATGCAATATAAAAAGAACCCAGCATAGTTCTAAATCAATTTGTGGGTACAATGTTTAAAAGTTTCTTTTTTTGAATACTTCAATCTGCTACATTACTTTGGGATGTTAAGCAGTTGCCCGAATTTCACAAAAATAGGAAAACATTCAAAGAATGTAGAGATTTAGTTTTGTGAAATTTGAACCTTCACACAAGATACTTACCAAAGAATCAATAGGGGCCACGTCTTAACTTCGACCTGGCCCCTTTTGATTATTTCAGAATCAGAATCAGAATCATGTTTATTGGCCAAGTACATTTTCATATACAAGGAATTTGTTGTGGTGTTTAGTTGCTCTCAATGTACTTTAACTGAAAATGTGCAATATATCACAACATTATTTGGTATGTATCTTGTGATGAGATTGTGAAATTTGAACAGTCACATCACAAGATACTTACCAAAGAATCAATAGGGGCCACTTCTTCACTTCGACCTGGCCCCTTTTGATTCTTTGGTACGTATCTTGTGATGTGACTGTTCAAATTTCACAATCTCAATCACTACATTCTTTGATTTCAATTAGATGAGGTGCCTCAGATGACTGTTTATTGTTCTTTAAAATTTTGGGGGTGGAAATGGGAAGATATAGGCCCATTCCCTTTTGAAATGTGCGATTATGAATGAGCCTTAAAAGTTATGGGAAGTTGGTGCGTTACATTTGGGAGCTTTCAAGGAATCAGAGGAACAAAATAAATGTTGACAGGCACAGAGCCTAGGTTTCATACGTCCCACACCTTACAAACCAATCGTATCAAGTTGCGGGGTGGGGCTTTACATATCATAAGCATAAGGCTATGTCATTACGGGAGTCAGAGGAGGAGAAGCCATGTGTCACTAATACGCAAAATTATATTAGGCAAATGTGTAGTTACATCCAAGCCATTTAAAGGCTATTGATTAATTGGACGTTTTTATTTCAAGAACTCAAGTAGCGACACTGCCAAATCAGGCAAATTAGAAAATATGACACGAAATATAAAGAATTTCGCTTCATTGAAAGCAGCGTGGGGGTGCCAATGTGTGTGATCTGTCTCCAGGTGCTAGCAAACGAGGCTATGAAACCGGCTAAGCTAAAGCGGCATCTGCTAACAAAGCACCCCGAATACAGCAACAAACCCGAGGATTTCTTCATCAGAAAAGGCAAGGAATATCTCCATCAGCGAACAAGGCTAACCAACCTGGCAACTACATCAGAGGGCACAGAGGGCTTTCTTTTTGGATAGGGCTAAAATAACTGTGCCAATGTTTTAAGTCTATTTGTACCTTACTGTCTTTTTGTAAAAAAGGGAGAGTAATATAATTTGCTTGCAATGAAAAATTAAAATGTGTTATACAGATGTAATGCTGTATTGAATCTACTTGATTGACAGTTCAACCACAGTGTGCAGTGGACCTCAGTACAATTTAACAATCACAGAGAAGTAGCTTCATCTCCAACGGAAAGATAAGCTGGCAACTGGAATGACCTGCCAATTAGTAATCAGTGCCTTGATGAACATGAGGTGAAAGATACAAGGTAAGATCTCTAGCCTATGTTTGCTCTAACTGAATTGTGATGGACTTGCTGTGTGCACTGTAGGACTTCGGCATAACACTGGAGTCCTAGTTAAGGGGTATCCCCAATTGTCACCATAGTTTTTCTCCAGTTTTCCTTTGGCAGTTATGGTTCCTCAGTAATGATTGGCACTTGTCAGGGATTCGGTTTATTGAATAATTATACTGATGAAAATAAGCAGTTAACCATGTTTAGATAATAACCTGATCATCTTCAAGACCTTTACCCTGGCCTTGGCACAGTTCACTGTGTTGTGCATAGGCACACGTTCGCTATAGTGGATTGCATCAAGGACCAGAAAGGAGTGTTGTATCTGGTGAGGTATTAGGGATCTAGAAGTAGTTAGAAAGGTGCTTGGCAACCAGAATATAAAACATGATACCTTAACTTGAACATCAAGGCTCATTTCTACTGTGGGACGGGGCTGCAGCTTTCCCAACAAATCTTCTAAATAAATAATAATACAAAAAAATGTTTTTGTTATGTGGCAACACTATGCCAAATGCACAGTTTCTCCCTCAGCCAATCTACATCCGAGTATTAAAAAGGAAAAAACTGAAATATCACACTCATACCCTTTGCTCAGTACTTCGCTCAAGGGCCAGTATTTAGAGCCTTGAGTCTTCTGGGGAATATCGAGACCGTGAGCTTTGCACACCTGAATTTGGGGATTGTCTGCCATTATTTTCTGCACATCAACTCAAGCGCTGTCAAGTTGGGTGGGGACAGTCAGTGGACAGCCATTTTCAGGGTTTAAGTAAGGGTCTTGCTGGGCCACTCAAAGACATTCAGAGATTTCCCCAAGCAGGGCTGCGTTGTCTTGGCTGTGTGCTTAGGGTCATTGTCCTGTTGGAAGGTGAACCTTCAGCCAAGTCTGAGGTCATTAGTGCTCAGGACCAAGTTTTCATGAAGGATGTATCTGTATTTTGCTCTTTCGCATCATTCATTTTATGCTTTGATACACTGTGCTAAGACCAACCACATCGTTTAGACGTACAGTCTTTTAATTTGTAGTAGCTACGTCCTGCATGCTACAATCTACTTCTCATTCCGAAAAGCTTACACTTTTCAAGAAAAGTGGTAACTCAATTGTAATATTATGCTCTTATGACACTCCTTCCATCCATTTTTACATGGATCCGACATTGTTTTAAAACATCTTTGTTTCGGAAACCATTGCATATGGACCATCTAAGAATCCAACCAACAAAACTATTTGTAAACCACTTCTATTTTGAAATTCATTATAATATCATTACAATAGTCATTGTTTTAGTTAAAATATAATAAATGTCAAAAACATTGAATGTAACCATTGTAGCTATTAACTACACAAAATCCAATACACACCTCCCTTTTGTGCCAACCTAGATGTGCCATGAAATATTTCATTTTAAAAGGTAGAGCACTCGATCCTGGCGAAATGTTGTTGATATTTCAGTTCAATAGCCAATCAAACACCGCTCCTTCTGTACTCCTCAAGTAACACTGTTAACTGGCTGGAATACTGAATGGCTCAGTCTGACCCACTTTTTAATTTTCCATTTAAAGAGCCAGAACCGTGCATGAACACCAGCAGAATATTTTGAAAGAAGGCACTGGCCAGCTTGAGATATGCGTGGAAAATTTTGATGAACTCAAACTGTAATGGATTATAATTAAGGATCTTTAAGGCAAAAGTATTGAAAACGAACATTTCCACTCCATTGTTATTTTAAGAGTTATTAACCAGAGCTCAGGAATAGCATGTGGTAAACATATTCAGTATATACCATTCCCTAACCCTTCTTTATGCATTGTTTTCAAAAGTCAATATTACATTCCAGCAGTTAAGTCCAATAGCCCACAGCACCTGAGCTATTTTGAGAATGGCACATTCATGGGACACCATCTTCAGGGCATGCAATAATTTAAATTCTCACATTACGTAATAGTAATTGATTCCACCAACAGTTTATTTCACCAACAAAAAAGCTAGTATTAATGTCCTTTTGCTAAGTAGACAAGTTTGTAATCGAAATACTACTGACCTGTGCAGCTAAGTACAGGTTTTAATCATGGAAGATTGCTTTGAAATCATAGCAAATGGGCACAATTAATTGAAGAATAAAATGCTCAATAGAGACACATTCACTGCAGAGGAGGGTTGCATAGTTGCTCATATAAAAGTGCCACTGACAGGTCTGCTGTGAACACATCTTAAGGAAGCACATGTCAAACGTTTAGTATGCCAGAGGCTGTCAGTATAAATGATTTGAGCAGGATACTTACCTAGTAAGGGTGTACTCCCTGAGTCCTGAGTGCAGGTTCATGGCAGAAAATGTACCTATGCAACCCCTCAACCTTTTGTCTCTGCCAATTTTCCAAGTGACGAACAGTGGACTGCAGGGATGGGAAAGAGAACATTAGTCACTTCATCAAAAATTGCAAATTGAATCCATATATTTCAAATTTGGGGAAAATACTCTTCAATTGCACAGGTCTTATCATTCTTTTTCATATGTAACTTCAAAATAGAAATTTCACATGACTACTGAAGTCTGCAGTAAGTGAAGGCCATTGAGAAATGACTGACTATAACGGTGTTATAATCCAACATCAATGTGAAATTGGATGGTTTTTTTTCGTCTCAGGAGGTAAGAATGCAGAATCCATGTTAAATTTTGTGGACTGGGAAGGATTGTTATGATAATAGTAATAATAATAATAAACTAAGGGTTCCCCTGTTACGGCCAGGATAAACTAGAAAATGGGGCAGATGGGATAGGCGTGACATCAATGGTTTCAGGGGTGTATTAGTGAAGACCGACACCAGGGCATCGCGAGAGGAGAACTGGTGCTCTAGTCTCTCGATGCGAATGATCGAATGAACAAAACCTGTGAATATGTCTGTTGTTTCAATATGCACTTAAGTTTAGCTTGTTTTCTTATCGGGGCAAGGCAGAAAAGGTTCTGAAACCCTTTTGTTTATGTGATTCTTTTTCTGCCGACGGAGTGTTTGCTAATTTCAGCCCACCACAATGTTATAGTCATTATAATAAAAAATTACGAAAGTGCAAGTGAGGTTGTAAATCCAATTATTATTACATTTATTATACATTTCCAGACCAGGACGTCAAAAAGCTGTTAAAACTGTTTTGATGTGCCATTCCGTTTCCGTTGAGCTCAAAATCTGAGATCTGGTATAATTCTACTCGTATACAGCCAATTCAGCAGCCTATATTTGACAGCGTTAGGGCGAATCAATATCGGACTTTATAGACTCATTCATAACAGCACATAGATGCTAGGGACCAAATAGGACCTAAATCAGCTGCAAGAGGTTGCTGCAGTACGTATTTTTACATTTGGTCTCATCTCTGCCCCTTCTCACAAGGCCGATTTCCACCCCCAACATTTCCCACCATCTTAATTTTGTGAAAAGGGCAGGAAAGTGAACATGTCAAACTCATACAAGATTTGGTGTCTCTTACCAACTCTGACCAATTTCTTGTGTTAAAGTTCATATTTCATTAAGAGTACTACAGTTAAACCACTAAAGGGGGCACTGTAACTAAAACACTGCAGTATCTCACAAAACACTTCAGCTATAAATTTGAAATTTAGCGTGGTTGTACTTGCCAACTTATGCTAGCATTACCTGAACTACTAATTGGATCGCTCAACTAAAATGGTGGCAAAGGGGCAATTCAATTTCAGGCATTTGTTAGTGTGAATGGCTGATTTAAAATGCCAAATAGAAGCTATTTTCCCCAGCTCACTAACATGGTGCTTAAGGTGATGCAACCACATTTTTTAAATAGGGGGCACACCAACAGTTGCATTGCTGTTTATCAAGAACAGTTTACTCTTCCATATTGAAATTGTGACTATTTGACCAAATGTTTTTTTTGTCCTACAATTCCATGGCTTATTTCTCCTGTGGAGTCCACTAAACCTCTCTAAATTCCACCGTTGGCTTTTGACTGCTGCGATTCATCTTGGAGCGCGATTATCGCGGCTTGCAGCTATATTGACGTTTTTTATACCCAGATGGATTCATGATGTTTTAATGCTAACATTTGCAAAAGTGTTTAATATAAATACGCTCATAGACACAGGTAAAGATTGTACCAATGTCGGCATCACCTATTTATCTTTTTAATTTTGATGACATGTAAAACCTCATGTTGCGTACATGGAAACCTTTGTGTTGTGATCGAAAATTCCATATGTTATGTTTCTGGCCTAAATGGCTAGTGTAAAGCTACTCAAATATGATCTCCATAGCAATTTATTTATAAACTAGTTAAAATAGAAGAATTACATTTTTCGGTAAGCAGGACTGCATTACATATCAGTATTGTGGTCTAAGCAGAGCTTTGCCAATTTCTTATTCCGATCCGATACATTCTGGCAAACCATCCTCGCACACATGACTTTCTACTGGTATGCATGACTAAGTGTTTTAATACCTACAAAACTTGTACAGTGACACACGCAAACACAGTCACACAGTAGCTCTTCTTAGGCCCAACCAAATGCAACACACATCGCTTGTGATGGAAGTGTTGGAGCTAAATGTATTTTCAAAATGACGCTGGCCAAACATGCATTTCTGAATTAATGCCACATTAATGAAAGGTTAATCATTTTATAACTATATCTCATTAAAGCAACTAAGTTTGACCAGTCGTGGCTTGAGTACTATCTTGCATATTTCCCCTTTCAGTTAGATTTCACATCAGGTTGATGCCATGGCAATCCTGTTTGAGAGAGCAAAATCTGTGAAGGCAGCCTTGGTCCCGCACACATTAATAGCCTTTTGAACATTCATATAGGAAAATATGACGAAAACTGGGCAAAGCTTCTACTAGTATATCAAAGTGCAGTGCACATTCTCAATATAGGTGGCGCACGTACAATTTTTCATGAACCTCAACTTGTAAATGCAGAGTAGATTCAGTATAGGTGGTGCTATACTATGACTCATAATTGCCAGATTAGTGCAATCAGGAGTGGCCCATCGGTAAAGGCTGATCAAACCTTTACATCCTCCTTGCAGTATCCCCTAATCGTATATGTCTGAAGTTTATTTCAACCACATTTCAAGGAAATCCAATAAACGTTCTAGGAGTTTGAAAGAATTCCTTAAAATTATGTGAATACGCACAAATTGGAAAGTGGCCGAATTCATGATGGGTTGAGTCACTCAAACTTAAAACTGGGAAAAATGTACCAAAATGATAACGGCCATGTCAATCACCAAATCTCGAGGATATCCTAGCAACTTCTTCCCAATCACTGCTCATGTCCGGGGGCGCTATGGAACTCCTGAACCACGGCCAAGCCCATGCACGTTACTCTCCGATTTTTCACAGGTAAGATGTGTTTGCCAAATTTGTTAACATATGCCTCAAAAACAAGTTAATGCACTTTTCCAAAAGCAATAGAGCTTTGGCACCTCCAATGCAGGCCACCAAAGGGTCACTAACAATAGTGTCATAGAATACACAAAATATGATTTAAGGATCATTTAAAGACCCTTCACAATAGCTTTTCAGCAGGTAAACAAACATTTGAAAATGCTATGGCGTTGAATTGGGTGAAAGGACAGCTTTAAGGGCAAAGTAGGAGATCTTTGTTGTTTTAGGTGGGATAAATATTCGACTAAGTTAGATGGAAGGCTCGGGCAATAAAACAATAGCAATACAGATTATGATGGACACTTCCTCAATAACAGTAAGATTGTTAATAAATTGTTAGATTAAAGCTAGGTTTATTTAGTGAATTGCAAATTCGTCAGAAACGCACCTAACACGAAGTTTAGTTGAATTTACAAACCCCAAGCTTGCTCCGACCCTAACTCGGCCCTGAAATATCGAATCGCATACCTTGATTATGCTGTGTGCCAAAAAGGCAATCATTTATCAACTGTATAGTTTAGTTGTATAATATAAGCAGCGAAGAATGAGAGTGAAGATGAAAAAAAGAACATAGGTCAGCTCGCCAGTATGGCAGTTTTTGAAAGTTTGATGAGAACAGATCAGTTGGGAGGAAATTGTGTAGGAGTGTAACAGTTTTGACCAAAACAACAAGACCAAGACAGGAATGCAACAAACCTGTTTTATCCAGAGCTGTATAGAAAGAGAGTAGCGCCACTCCAGTTGCTTTTGAGCTGCTTCATGCGCTGAAATACTGAAAAAATTGGTTCTATTGATGTCGGTCTATGCAACCTTTATCTGTTTGAACTATGACCGGAGTGAGTCCTAATCATTTTTGTAACTTTGCCTACATTCATTGACTTAAGCTGGCAATATATCACTTGGAAATGGCGAAAAACAATCAAGCTACTTATCTGCTTCCCATTTACAGAGTTATAGTTCAGGGGCCGTATTCACAAAGCCTTTTATCTTACCACTAGGAGTGCTCCTAACTCGCGCTAAAACCTTTTAAGTAGGAGTAATTTCTTAAAAGTGATTCACAACGGCTCTGACACCTACTCATACTAAGGATAATACCAACTCCTAAGCTTAAGATAAAACCTCCGTTGCTATGGATGACGTCCATTCTCATGCACGAGTTTCGAAGCGGTGCGTACGGTGATTGGTTGCTGACAGGCGCTGTCATTCAAAACTCAGTCCTAACATCCCCCTAACGATCCCACTAAATCAACAGAAAATAAGAGAATAACCTAGGCTTCAAATGAAGTCATATTAAATAGTTATGGACAGTGCAGTTAGCAGAATGCACACGCATGATGACAAGTTTGTGCATCCAACGAGAATGACACTTTGCACGTTAAGAGAAATATAAAGCGATCAATATAAAATATGGCAATTGCATGTAATCAAGGCAGTAATAATTAAAGCACCCAGCAAACTGTAAGGCTATTATATTTCCAGCCCTTGACCACTTCAAATATCAGCACATGCGGCCCTTTAAGCCCTCCAATCTTAATTGATCAAAGCGAAACGAACGTGAAACGTATAGCCTAAGCGTCCCAGGACCAATATAGCCACTGTCACCCCAGCGGCATCCAACTGGTAAGTTCTCAAAAACCTGCGACCGCTTTCCGTTGAAATGCACGAGTCATCGGTACATCCAGGCCACGGTGGACGAATTATTGTAATGTGTGTCCCGTCACTGGACATTCCTGCGATCGCCATGGAATTTACTTTGATATTGTGTAATAGGCGATTGTCCAAAAGCAACTGGATAGACTGTTGGATGATGTGGGGTCTACAGTGCGTTGATAGTTTGATGAATTAAACAGCTGACTGATGATTCCCAGTGTCGTCAGTTGCGTTTTCCGCGAAGCCAAATAGGCCATCTTTATGTTTCCAAACATTTCACTTCGGGACACATCGTTGTTTAAAGGAGTCATTGCATCCCGCGCTAATTCTACGACAATATTAATACCTTCACGGTTTAAGCAATGTCTTTTATCAATTCCAAGTCGGCTGCAGCCATCTTACGATTTTTTGTGAATAGGTCTTAGTGATTTAGGAGTCCTCATGAGGAGTTTTAAGCTGTCCTAGACTTAGGTGCTACTTTTAGGGATAAAATATTTTGTGAATTGCTCTTAGTAAAAAAAAATAGGAGTCCTACATTTAAGACTGACACGCCCATTATTTTTAGGAGTTTCTCCTAAATTCGCCACTTATGACCTACTTTTAGCCCTAAGATTCTTTGTGAATACGGCCCCAGGTGTTTAGCAGACCCTTTTGTTCAAAGCGGTTTACTCCTTTTATATATTTTTTCTATATGTTTAACATTTTTTCTAATAATAAAATTAGAAATGTAAGCAGTTGGCATAAAACGTGTACAATTTTAAATATACATGCATTAACCTGTTAGCGGCTTGGCCTGCCCATAGTTGTAATATGACATTTTTATTGTAATCACTGTCAAACTTTCTTAGAACCTCTTTGAACTATATCTGACACTATTGGAATAATATTCCTCCTTAAATTAGACAATAATGCTCCAAGAATGAAATATGACTATGGGCTTTTGCAATTTTCACTTTTGTAAGACAAACTTAATTTCAAACGAATAGCAACACCATTGGCTTTATGACTCTGCATGTCACTGTTTTCAAAAGATTTTTATTTTGAAATATTTTATATATTTTTTAAAAGTTTAATAGAAGAAGTTTACAGGAGTCATGTATCTTGATGTGCAATACAATTAGTTCGGTAGAAACAAGCGGTAGAAATGATCTAAACCCTCAAATATCCACTGTTAAGTAAGCTCGTAATTATTTTTTTGAGACATAACTTTTTCAAATAAACCATATTTCTATCCATAACGAATCCACACAAACCAAGAAAATAAAGGGACATTTAAAAACTAGATATGCATTTGCTGAAGGGATAGCAGTGCATGCAAAGGAAAAGTACAAGTGGTTGCTAGGATATTGCTAAGGATTTCATGTCGTTGCCAGATTGTCATTATAGTGGCGGTTGCTAGGGAAGTCATGGCGGTTGCTATGGTAATCGAAGTGGTTGCTATGCTTGTTGCTAGGGCGTTGCTAGGTTGAAATTACAGTAGTGGTCGCTAGGTTGTTGCTATGGTTATTAAGGTGGTTGCTTTTGTTGGTAGCTAGTGTAGTAATGTTGGTTAAAAGGACATCACAGAAAGCTGAAAAAAAAGTGGGAATCGATGATCAGACTGATCATAACAAGAAAGGAGAGAAGAGTGAATAAGAGTGGCTATGGAAAGGTGCTATTATGATCACAATGGCCCAGTGTAAGTCTATGGGTGAAGTGTCATTTGTTTTTCTTTTAGGCTATATCTTAAAGTGTTCAGAGCTCAGAAAAACAACAACGTTTGGACAAAGTTACGAGCCAAATAAATGGCAGAAATTGGTCAAGAACGGAGAAGCAGCCTAGGAAATAACAGTACAGGGCATTTCATGCACAGTAATTAAATGTAAATTGGTCCCGTTTGACCGCAACTTGATGGTACGTCCGTCATCTCTGCTTAAGAGTGACACCTCAGTCATCATGAAAACCCAATCAGACAACGAGATACATCTATGTGGAACTTAAGACTCCAATTGGATTGGTAAACTGTCCTCACAGTCTGTCACAACGGACATATGCATCAAGTGCTGTTGCCATGGCCGCTGGAATCATTCCTTATGCGGAAAACACTGGTTATGTGGTCTTTGTACCACTCTATTTGACAGTAATACTAAAGTTTGCACAATGTGCACATGATAAATCATTCAAAACTAATATAAACACTATCATTCCTCCATTTCAACTTGAACAACTTTTGATTGAGACATTTCTATGGAAAAACCTGGCCGTAGTTACCCACTTCCATCCACAGTAATCTATAATCCAATGTTTGAATAGGAGAAGGCCACAATGATACTCCAGACCGATTGCCTTTGACAGTGGGGACTTACCTGTGACTTAAACCTCTCATCCATATGGCCATTGACTATTAAAAGAAACACTGTCACTTCAAATTTATAGAAGTTTAGTGTCCAAACTACATGAAACTTAAGAATGCTCTCTATGTAGCTAACACCTGTGTCAAAGTCTTCGCCACAAACTATATAATATATACACTTTCACTATGCACCACTATGTTGGCAGTAATTTGGTGGCACCCTGTTGTGAGCCTTGTGTCTCCCTTGTGTATTTGTTCTAGTAACGATCCTGTGCTTTCTTTGTCATTGCTTATTTGAAGGGATTTCCCCAGAGATCAAGTTGAGCCGTAAAACTGATGAATATGCCTATGTACTAGAAGGAGTGCCAACCACAGAGCGCAAAAAAGGCTTTATTCTCAAATATCAAAGAAAGTAGAGCTTATAGAAAACATTACAGAACCTTTATAGATATAGCCTAGAAGATGACACCCCCCACCCCCCCCCCCCCCAATGTAATCTGCCAATTCAACAGACATGATGCTCATGATGCTGCTATAGGTCTATGTTCCCACAGGCCTCTCATTTGACATGCTGTACAACTTCTCCTGCCTCTGCTATCTTTGATGTCTGTCTACTATAACATGTCGTTTTTAATTTGCCTGGTCACAGTCCCTCCTCTCTCTCTCTCTCTCTCCCTATAGTGCTTGAAGCACTGATTGCCGTGACAATAGGGTGTGGGAGTGACGGTAATTTTTTATGCAGTGGACTAGAAATTTTGCGTGTTTTTGCGATTTTAAAAATAAAATAAAAAAAATCACTATTAGTAAATGAATGGGGTTTTGGAAAAATCAATGAAATAACACCCAAGGCAGTTAAGTAATTGCATTTGAGACCATTCATTTGATTATGTTCCTTAAAAGCATGTGTATGTCATCTCGGGATAGACCGTAGACTCTGAAATAAATCTGCTGCTATCCCTCTGATACAAGCGAAGAATAACAGACTGCAAGTCACTTCATTTAATGCATCACCAATTTCATAAGGTGAGCTGAAGCTAATCATAGCTATCTTTACTGATCAGGGAATGCAAGTACTTGCATTACAACCACCTGAGCTTAAAGTGGAGACTAATTTAGAAGTTTTAGGCCGTAGAGCTTTAACGTTAAGTTTAATGTGAAACCGTGAGGTGAGTTAAGAGTTGTTTGTAACCATGAATCTTGCGTTGCTCCTGGCAAATGATCCAATGTAGTACATTCTTTTTCTGCTTTAGCATATAGGTAGCACCTTCATTTTAGTTTTTTGTATATGTTATATGTAAACACCCCACCCCCATGTGTACATATTCTCCCTATGTGTATTGCTTGTGTTTTTGTATTTATTGTGATTCATGTTTGTTTGTAAGTATAAGCTACTGGATGACCTTAATTTCCCTCGGGATCAATAAAGTATCCATCTATCTATCTATCTTTAAAGAGACAGGCTGAGACTGCCTCGGTTTTCTACTGCCATTGTTTTTGCCAATACTGTGAAAACCTATTCATTTTTACCGTAGGGATTTTTTCTTTGGGACCAGGAGGTTTTAAAATGCAAACACTAAAAACTTCCAGGCGACCCCAATACTCCTCTTTTCCCCTACCATTATAATTTATGTTTAAATAGTGTGTCATTATGTCCCCCCCGTCCATTCTCTCTCCACCATGAGGTGTTTTACAGCCTGTCCACCGTTGCGTCATTACGACCCAACAGCCAATGTTCTACTACACAATATATACACATATCACACACACAAACACACCACCTTAAGAAGTAGGCTGCTTCTTGCTACCCATTTCCAACTAACAATTGTGTCCAAAGTTCTATCACACATTGCATACAATAAATCAACGAAACATCTGGACTGCCAGTCTTACTACCCATTTATCAGGTAATAGGATCAGAACTATATTTATTAATAGAAGCCCCTTGAGTAAATTGATATTATAAGACAATACTTTGTATGATGGAAATGGCACCTCCCTTTACCAACTGATACAAATTGTCCAATCCCTTACCTACTATTTATAACCCTCGAAAAAGCTTTTGGCTAAAATCTTATTCTGATTATTCCCTAATTCTGAGTGCATATTCATGAGGAGCTCTTGAAGAGGTGAATCGCGGTATTACACATGAAGTGATCAGGCGCAAGAAAATGGAAAACTTCTGCTCTGCTAAAACTGGTGTCCGACCGAAAAAATGAATCATTCCTTGTCAAAAAGGTATGGCCGAAGTCATATTTACAGGGTGTGTAGTAGTTTGAAGATAAATAGATCAAACATTAAGGAATGCATTTACGGCAAAACCAGAACAACGGTGTGTGGTCATTTTTAGACGCACTCTCTTTTATCCCGGAATAAACTTTGGCGACACTTAGTGATTTTGCCGTGACACTCCCCAAAATACAACTGTAAATAATAGGCTGACGGTTCTCTATGGACCCCCAACCTGAAAGCCCCGGTGTTTTGTTCGGGTATATACACCATATTTTGCTCTCCGTAAAACTGTGAGACTGACCTGAGAAGTAGTTAAAAATGCCTAAATTAACTTCAGGTTGGTAACAAGCCACTGCAAAATGGACTTTTAAGGTTAGCTTTATTCTGATAAAAAGAAAAACATTTCCTCATAGAAATCTGAAACTATTCATGGGGGGAGGGGGTCTTGTTTCTAATCTCTCTCTGTGAAAACAATGGCGCTAGCAAGCTAACCAAGAACATAACAAAAGTTAGCTAAGCAGCTAGCTAACATGTCAGAGTCAATTCAAAAACCCACATTACTCATTCAGAACATTAATATAGGCAGATATCTAAAGGCTTTTATTTTCCACCGATTCGACGAAAGTCGGACTCTTTTGGTTTTAGGTCGATAAGGGAAAGTTCTACTTAAATGTATTTGCTCGACATAGCTTCTAGCGGACCAGATAGCACACTATGCTAGATAGCCGCTTAGCTATCATAGAACTTCGTTTACATGGCTAGTTTTAGGAGCTAATGGTTATTTGTTAGGTGACATCCAATAATATCATATCACGGTTACATCAACATAACGTATCTTAGTGTCGCTCTGGTTTAATTAGCTTTAAAGCAACCATTACAAAGACGGTCTTGAACAGTGGTGTTCTCAACTACAACCCGCTAGGCCAAAAGCTGGGCAACAACCAATTATTGGAACTCGTTAGCTTGTTTCATTAGATACATTTTGACGTTCATCCCTTCAGTAGGACGATAGCGAAGTGCTTAACCATATCGCTCGTTCTCTAGGCACCCATTATTTTTCTTGATTCTTACAGTTTCACAGATGTCAATGCTATCCATACAGAGCAAAAACACACACTAACCTGAAACTGCATGATTGCCGCTAACTCACTGCTAACACGAAAAGGCTTAATGGTGAATTTAACTATCGAGCTAGCATATCAGCCACGTTACCTTTGCTGAAAGAAAGGAAGCATACATAAATTAAGCATAACTGGTAAAGGACCGTATGGTTGGTCAGGTAAGTAAAAATTAAAATTAGCTACCGGAATTGTAACTGGCAGGGAAGTCTACACGTAACAGGGGAAAGCTAGCGAACTGTTAGCATACTTACTAGGGGTCGTTTGTAAACCTGGGTGTCCGAGGAGGTTGGTATCCGTAGAGATGACAATAAAGGACGTCGAAACAGAAGCAACACATCTCAGCTGAAACGACCATTTTCCTACCCCCGCTCCCAGATCCACTAGAGCCGGGGCTGAGGTGAGGAGAGAGGGCAGTTGAGTTGTAGCTCACCGAGGAAGGGGACAGAGTGTTGCTGTTGCTGCTACTACTACTACTCCCTGGCCCCCCTAGGCCGTTTAGGCCGTTCACTCGGTTCACGTTCCCTGCCGCAACAGCAGAAGACGAGCCAATCCCCAAGTCCGATCCACAGTGCCCGCTTCCAGCTACCCCACTAGCCGTCCCGCCGGGACCTCCAGACCCAGGGGATCCCGACAACTTCTGCTTCTTCACCCCGCAGCACCCGGCCGCCATCTTGGAACAATCTGCACCGACACACCGCTTCCGACCCATCACCGTCACCGCGGGAAGGGCGGGAGGGAAGGCCGACCAGACGTACAAATCCCACTGCGTCAACACGTTCGACGGACAATGCTCCACCTTCCCTGTTGTGTCGAACACCTACTAGTTTACGTATGAACTCCAAATGTAGAAATGGTGACAGATTGCAGTGTCATCCAAACCAAAATGCTCACTCGACGCTGAAAAATAAGCAATCTTCTTAAGAGGCGAACGGCTAGGAAGCATACGTTTTAATGAATCCAAGATATTCCACACTTCTTCAATTGAACTTGGAATCCAAAGGCCATCCGTTTCGATTTGATGTTTCTATCAGAACATATATTTAGGTCTATACACGGACCTTAGATGTACATTTACACCTTCTATGTCAGATGCATTAATGTTAGACATAGGGACGTCCGATAGGTTACCAGCTATTACAACAGTAGCAACACATATCAGCCATCCAATATGGGGGTTGCTAACTAAACAACGTCTCGGCTTGCACAGGATGTTGCACCCTTGATAGCAAAGTAACGATTGTTGGCACGCATCTGACCAAAGACAGATAAGGAGATTGCTACAAACTCTGAGTCTGAAGTCGACGCAGTCAAAATGGCTAGGGGCAATGCGGGTTTAATTTTTGAATTACAGCATTTGCAAGGAAAGTCAATCAAGCAAAGCTTGAAATGCTTTAGGCCGGAGAGGTCCTGCTGTTCTTATTTCAGTCCCAAAGCAAAAAACAGTCCTGAAAGTTTGTTGTCGATTGGTTTGGACGTTGCAACTGGATTATAGGTAGACATATTTTTCACAGTATGTTAATCCATCTGTAGAGATCCGCCGTTTTTTCCACGTTCGCTGCTAACACAAACTGCTAACATTGAGCTACACTGGTTGCCGTAAAGACCTGGTTAAACCAGAGTCGCTGTCTCCGTCTGTATATCTGCCACGCGAATAGAGAATCCAGGACGCATTTTGCGATTAATTCTTCCCTGGATATCCAGATGATTCTCTCTGTATCCTACGTTTGCATGAGCTGTAGACTGCCCTTATCAGGCACCTGTCTCATCAGCGTGGACTACAGTTGAACTGATTATCCAAGTCTTCAGTCTGAAAGAAATAAAAGAAAGCGAATTCACCAACCGCAGGCTGCTGTCCTTTGACACTTCTACACCACCGCCTTACCAGGAACTTACAGCTGTCTGCAGATAGATGCTGCTGTACAATCATATTGCCCGTATGCCTTCAAAATAAGGAAGGATGTTTATCCCAACTCATCCAATGGTGTCTCTGAATGAGTGTTGAAGCCTTTAGGCTCCAACACACACATACACACACACACATTCACACATTTCTGCCAAAAGTATTGCTGTATCCTACAGAGGTAGCCTACGTCTAAGCAAAGCAGACCTGAGCTGAGCTGATCAGCATAACATTCATTTCAAGAGTGTATGAGGTTTTGTTTATATTAAAACAATAACAAACAACACAAATATTCATATCAATGCATTTGGGCTACTGAAGTAGCTTTAGGGTATAACCACACCCTAATTCACTTCATAAATAGGCCTCACTCCATTTGGGGTTGTTTTTAGTGTGTAGACATGGAACTAGCCTCAAACCAACCATTGGCCACTTATTAGGGGTGTGAATCTCTCATGAAAAAGTCGATCATATTCGTATCTCGATACATGGGCACGATATGATACAAGAAAAGATGCATGTTGATAAAAACAAACGATTCAGTGCGACTCGATGCAATGCGTTTCAATGCGGTCCGATGCTGATCAATAATTGAAAACGCTGCGTTGTGAGGAAACAACTTTTTCTAAAGTCTCTTCTTAAATAGCTTCTTACCAACTTCGAAAGACCAACCTAGGAAAAGATCTTCGCTGGATTCATGAATGCCTGGAAATGTGTTCTTAGCTGTGCTCAGTGGCGATTTTAGCCTGAAATTTCTGTCATTTCACCGAGGTAACTGATTATTATAAGCAGTAGGCCTATATAGACCAGTAAGATATGCTATGGGCTGCGTTTTGAGTGACAGCAGGGAACATAAATCCTATTTCAAATACATTTCAAAAGATGTTGCCTATAATACAGCATTAAAGTAAAATAATTACAACAAAGTAAAAAGATTAGACAGACACATAGCTCAAATAACCTGCATAATTTATTAAGCTTGTGGCACACATACAATATGAAGCAAAAGGCACAACTGTAACAAATAACAGCAACAAAACATGCTGCTAAATGAACGAAACTTTGTTTTTGAAGATTGCATTGATTCATCCATCAGCTCCAAAAAAAAAAAGTTTGACTCACAGAATCGTAGTGTTTTTTCAGTCTGGTGTCGCCCTCGCACATCGTCTCAAAGTTTGCACTTCCCACAGAGCTTTATGCACGATATCAGCCTCCCCAGTACATAACAATTCTCCTCCGTCTGTTTGTTGTGCTCTAAAATGTTCCGCTGGTATGCACTATCTAGCTGTGCCATGATGTTGACCCGTCCCAACAGTCCGAATTTCAAGGCGCAATTGATATGACTTTTACTACTCTCATGTTTAACCGTTCTTTCAGCCAAATGCTTCAAGTCTTTATATCCATCAGTTGTTCAAACTTAGCTTGCATAAGTAGTATTTCCAAAAAGAAGGCATGGAAAACAGAACAGTGCTCTTTTTGTTGTGCTCGCAGTTAGCCATGTCTTTCTTTCAACCCCTTCATATTGAAATTTCGAATAGTTTTCTCACCAGGCTGCAGCAGGATCAAGTCATCGGGTCTATGTGGCCCCAAACGTTTTATTTCCAATTTTTCTTCCAGCGGCAATGTGCTAAATTGCACCCTCAACAAATAATCTACGTTATTCATTGTATTACTTAAAAAACTCTTCCAAAGTTGTCGAAATCAAACGATGGCTAACAAACCCGTAACTGGCATTGATCTGACTGTATGTTCTCACGATTTTCGCATTATTCCAGTCGAGTCAGGCAGATTTCGTGGGGCACATCTGAAAGTGCCCCACCGCTCAATGTTAACTTTGGCCTGTGTGGTTCACGCTCATTGGTGTTTCCATGGTAATGGTGGGGCAGCGTGGGCCATTGCCCCACCGAAAAGGGAGGTACAGCGGAGTGCAGCATTTCTCAGAGCAAGCACACATACAGAAAAACACACAAATCAAATTACTCCAAAACAAGACTATAATGCTTGTGAGTCAAGTTTATTCACACACATATTCACGCTACATGGTATATATATTTAAAGTAAGAATGTATTGAGCTTTCTGCACAACAGCGCCATTTGGATCTGGTGGGGCAGTGCCCCTCCTGCCCCTAATGTAGAAATGCCACTGTGTGCACTGGTTCTTAAATTGAACGCACGTTCTCATGCACCTGAAATTGCATACAGAAACACCCTGCCATCTCCTTATAAGGGCGTGCAATTGCAATGTGTACATACAAGATTTTCACCCACAGGAAAATAAATAAAACCCTTCCTTTTGAAGCTGTTATTTTAAGTTCAAATGCTCCATAGTGTTACTTTAAATCACAGTAAGTGGTAAAGTTACTAATTGAAGAGCCTTATAGCTTAATTCTCCTAGCAAACCTCATTTATGGGAGTTTAACACAGATACATTCACTAAGGAAAAAGTACTAGTCATTAAACTAGGTAAAGAGAACCATGGTAGGGCCCTATATAGGAATTTTGGTATATGGGTATATTTTATTTGTAAAGTTATATTTAGTTATGTTGTCTGGCATGATGCTTGGAAATGTTAGTTATACAAGGAAACAGCAACAGTGTACTGATGCACCACATGCTGTACCCAGGATCTGTAAAGACCCTCACAGTACAACATGCGCTGTCTGTAGCCAACTGCTGCTAAACACAACAACATGGCTGACATGAAGAATGAAGTATGTTGCGACAGGTGCCAGATTTGGATGCATTATTCACGACTTTAGGATGCACGAAAGTGGAATGTCTTTAGTCTAGATTTAAAGATGATAAGGGTGTCCGCTTCTTGGGTGGAGGCAGGAAGATCGTTTCACAAGAAGGGGGCTCGATAGCAGAGTTCCTGTTGTGCAAGAGCGTGAAATGGAAATAGCTGAGCAATATTTCAGTGTGTCTGAAAGGTTGGCGATGGCACGAATAGCATATTAGAGCTTTATTAGCATTATCATGTGGAGTGGGTAAAAAGTTAGGTGTTGTAAAATGGTGCAGCCCCTTTCATAGCAGCAGGGTTGGTGTGGTAGAGCGAGTGAGAGAGAACGGTGATTGTTATGAATAGATTGGATGTATACGGATGAATCAGATGTAGAGAAAGTTATGTTGCTGTAACCGTGAACAAGTGTGGAGAATAAATCCTCAGAAAGAATCAAATGCTTATTTAGGAAAGGGAGTTAACCCCGGAGTTAGTGTTTTGTATTTATTTTCTATATTTATAGTATACATTAAACAGTTAATATATTGTTCAATTTGAAGAAAAAAAAATGCCTTGGCAATAAAAAAACCTTTCTTTATTGTCATCAATCGTAGTTTTGTGCTTTTTTTTTAAGTATCGGTTCAGGCACCGTTTAGGCACCGCCGGTATCGTTTTAAAAGTATCGGTTAAGCAGCTGTATCGGAAAAAACCCAAAGATATCAATCCTTAGTGGTTACGCACTGACAGTGCCATTAGTTGCAACTCCCAGCACCAACCCCTTTGCCTCACTAAGGGAGTTTCATTCATAGCACTCCTGTCTGCCTGTCATCCCCCAACACCCCACTCAAGAATGTTAAATATGCCCATACATTAAAGCCCCCTCTCCTCTTATATGAGACACATAAATCATGTGCGCGGCCCTGTTCCATATGCCACCAGGCTTTTTCAGAGAGTGAGCATGAATATGACTCCAGGGAAAGAATCCACACCCTGCGTCCTGGCCAGTATGATGGAGTTCCTGCAGCTGTTTGAGAGCTTTGCGAAGGCAACCCGCTGGTCTGAAGAGACAAAGGGCATTCAGTTCAAGTTCTGCCTGGTGGGTGCAGAAGGGGCCATTGTCCACAGGAACCCACGTTCAGCTCAGTGGGATTACAGCTGGAGTGAGAGAGAACGGTGATGCTAAAGAATAGATTGGATGTATAGGGATGAATCAGATGTAGAAAAAGTTATGTGGCTGGATAAATCCTCAGAAAGAATCAAATGCTCATGTATTTACTCATCAACTGCAATAGAGTTGAATTGAATTCCCATTCATTTGTGTTTTTCAGCTAGTAGCTGAGTTGTGTCAGTGCTACTTTTCCCTTTTTCCCCAAAAACCATGTTTAATAGAAAGTGCTGTCTGTCTAGAAGCATAAGTGCACTTGAATTGAAACTTGGAATGTTGGCTTTTCTGCACGCTATTATAACTGGCACCAGTGCACGCTATTATGACGGGCCCTAGTGCACGCTATTATGACGGGCACCAGTGGACGCTATTATGACGGGACCTAGTGCACGCTATTATAATGGGCACCAGTGCACACTATTATAATGGGCACCAGTGCACGCTATTATAACGGGCCCTAGTGCACACTATTATAACGGGCCCTAGTGCACGCTATTATAACTGCCACCAGTGCATGCTATTATGACGGGCCCTAGTGCACGCTATTATAACTGGCACCAGTGCACGCTATTATAACAGGCCCTACTGCAAGCTATTATAATGGGCACCAGTGCACGCTATTATAACGGGCCCTAGTGCACGCTATTATGACGGGCCCTAGTGCACACAAGTTACTAGTCATGAGGCGTATATATTTTTTAACAACAATGTGTTGGATTTGACGGTCAAATTAGTTACTTTGGTGGTTGTATTGGGAAAGTAGACAGGTTAAAGAGAACGCAATCAGAAATAGTGCGGTAACGTAAACAGACGGTCAAAGTGCTGAAATGTTCTTAAAACACTGATGCAAGGCCTGATTTGGTACAGCGGGACACACAGCAGTTTAACCCACATCTGAAATACACATACACAATGAAACAGGCGTTGGCGGCGACCTGACTCCTTAATGTTAACAACTTGTTCAATAGGGGCACGGCATCTTGAATGATAGGAGTTGTGCAGGAAATGTATTGCTATGTCCCTGTTGTAGTGGTCATCAGATAATGGGCCATATGACCAGGCAAAACGTCAGTCTGACCACGACAACAGGGACACAGGAATAACGTTTGGTGCACAAGTCCTATCATTCAGGACCTGCTTTGGAGCAGAGATTGCTCAGCAGTCCTCAGTCCCTCAACTTGCCAAAATGCTGATTGTGGATTATCACTCCGGAAAATTCTCCTTCGCTGAGGTGTGCACTGCCCTGCTATTGTTTCTGACAGTGGCAACGGCCAAGCATTCCTTTTCCAAATTGACACTCATGAAGACCTACCTCAGGAGCAGGAGAGGCTGAATGGGCTGGCTATCCTGTCCATTGAAAAAGTAAATCATGCATCACCACTTTTATGTTTGAAAGGAATTGTTTGGCTTGCAAGTGTGCTGTGCTGGTTGCAAATGTTTACATTATGTTTGCTGAATGTGTGTGTGATATTTATGTACAATGCACTGGATGTGGTGGTGATGTGGCAGCTCTGTTTGTGTATCGCACATCATGAGGTGACTGTGTGCTGGTATCACACACAGAAAAACAGATGGCAGATATTAAGAGAGGAGATAAACAATAGCAGAGAATAAGAATACATTTAAGCATCTGTAAAACTATGACTAATATTTGTCAGATTGTGTCAACATTGCATGTTTTAATCAAATCAGATCAAACTTTATTTGTAAGTTCTATGTGGGGATGTGACTGTGGTTGAGTGTATTTAATGTGTGTGTATGTGTTGGTCATGTGACTGAATGACCCATCGTTGCTATACCTTTCTCTTACTTTCTTCCTGTTGTCTCCCCCTCACTTAAGTGTCGTTTACATGGAGCCTAGTTTGTCAATCTGATACGGATAGCTAATACAGATAGCCCTATCATACATACGAACACTCTCTATCCGCACCTTGTTTCTGCAACGATCGCAGTCCGGGGTAAAAAGTGAATAGATTTGAATCGGTACGGGGGCTGGTGTTCGTCTGCACGGTTTCACGCAACCTGATGACGTCACTGCCCCACGTGATCTTTTCCGCCATCTCCAACCAGTATATAAATAACTTGTTCTCCCTCAAAATCTCACTCATGGTGGGCCTCGAATTCACTAACATTAACCCAGTCTTCTGATTTTTGATTAGCCCCCTATCTTGATCTAATTCTTCTTATTCAGACGTAACATAACTTTCATGACCACAAATATAAATTGGCCAGCGATTTAATTTGCTTTTTTATTCATAAATGTATGTAAAATGCTCGGAGCAATGCATCGTGGGAAATGGGATGACAGACATGTCATGTTACTGTTCCAAACTCTTTATTATCAATAGAAAAAATAATTCATTTTCGCATATCCTTTAGTCTGACCACTGATTTTATTAACCATCATAATGTAATGTTGTTAATTGGAGCTTGAATGTCTTGTGTAATTTGTTTATCCGTTTGCTGCTTCCTTTACCTTGTGCTTTTGAGTCTCTTCTTCTAGGTTTTTCACGTTTTTTCAGTTGTGTAAATAAAGCGCTAAAGCGCCACCCACAGGCGTGAGGTATGTACTACAGTCGGTTCACCGCAATCTGCTGCCTCCGTGTTTACGCAAATCTCTCGTTGCCAGCCTCCGTATGTACGAAATTAAAAGATTCGATTGGTGTGAAAAGTAAATCCGATTCGGAGGCCCTAGACTTCGTGTGCATTGCACCTTAGACCGGTCCCTCTACCCTCCCCCGCTCCAGTTTTCCCTCTCCTGTTTTTTCTTCCTGTTCTCTCCCTCTCAGGTCATCTATTACTCTGACAGGTCCCTCTCCCCTCCCCCGGTTCAGTTGTTCAGTTTTCTCTCCCTCTCTCTAGCTCCTCCCTCTGCCCTTACACCCGGGCGGATGACATCACAAACAGCCGGTATCAACCAACCAGTGGTGTTGAAGTATTTCTGTGATGCTGTCTCTCCCCCGCTCTCCTCTCCTCTCTCATTCTCTTCTCTCGTACTCTTGATACAAGTCACAACATGGCTGAAGCTTTTGTAGGCACATGGAACCTTAAGGAAAGCAAGAATTTTGATGATTACATGAAAGCACTTGGTGAGTGTGGGAGTTTATATATGTGCTTCTGTGTGTGTGTATGGACATTATACAGAACTAAATATGTGTATGCCTGCTGGTGGTGTATGTGAGCACATGTGGACAAAGTGTGTCTATAAGCATATGTTCTGTGCATTCTCTGTGTGTACGTATGTGTAAGGAAATTCAAGAACCCACCAAAAAAAGCAGTTTAACTGACAGAATATGAGAAACTGCATAAAGTGAACGGAGGTTCCCTTTAAAAATTGCAATGCTTGGTTTCTTGATAACGTTCATGACCCACACATGCAGTAACTGCTGTTCAGTGTCTGCTCTGGTCTGCAGTGCCTGTGTTGAGTGTATACATGTTGAGAGGGAAAAAAAGAGTCAACTTTAGACTGAAATGGAGGGTCAGGGAGAGGCCGTGTTTGGTGTGGGTAAAACAGCTGGTATCCATCATTCCTTCTAGCCCTGATCACATTTTTGGTCCACAACACCACTGAAAAATTGTTCAAACTTTTAAGTACTTTGAGCTGCATTTTTTTGTATGAAAGGTGCTATACAAATAAAGCTTTATTATTATTATTATTATAAGTAAGCATATTCAATGTGTCTTCGGCCTGCATGTTTAATGTGTTAAAAGAGACAGCCTAGAGGAGCATATGACCAACTTCTTTTCTGTGTTAGGGGTGGGCTTTGCCACCCGGCAGGTTGGTGGTATGACCAAGCCTACCACCATCATCTCCATTGCGGGTGATGTCATCACACTGAAGACTGAAAGCACCTTTAAGAGCACAGAGGTCAACTTCAAACTGGGAGAAGAGTTTGATGAAACCACTGCAGATGACCGTAAAGTTAAGGTATGAGCACAAGCAAATCAATGGATCCTAATATTTTAAACAAAGGCAAGGCATTAGAGACTTACTAGCCCAAACTTTGTTGCAGACCTGGCAATAATAATATTACTTTTCTCAAAGATCTTATATTAAAGGGTTAGGCTAACCCTTTTTTTCTCATGTGGGTTTTTACTGGAGCCTACCCATCTCTGTGAAATGAACAACAGAATTAAAGAAGGCTGACATGTAACCCACTAAGATGTTGCAACTTGGAGCATGACAGTGAAAGCTGATAACCAGATTGTAAATTATATTAAATGCAAATAGAGAAGATATAGTATATTGATTGATTGAATGAACTGATCATTAAAATGTCCTTGAATTGTACCTTGCTGCGGTTCAATCCGATATACCCATCTAATCAACTACACTTCTCTCTCCAGTGCTCCTGCAGCATCACTGTTGATGGCCTGAATAGTGTAATATAATCAATACAATCAATTCAATCAATCAATATACTATATTTTTTCTATTTGTATTTAATATAATTTACAATCTGGTTATCAGCTTTCACTGTCATGCTCCAAGTTGCAACATCTTAGTGGGTTGCATCCAGCTGGGTCCGAGCCATGTTGTGTCTTTCCAATTTACAGAGCCGGGACTGTGTACAAACACCCGAGTGTACAAACAGAATAGACACATAGAGGACTCTGGGGAGAAAGTGGCAGAATGGGACAAAAAGTCACCAAGCAGACCTAAGTAACCTCAGGGAGAGTCAGATTGCAAAATTTACGTTTCCTTAGAGGCACACTCCCTCAAGCAAAGTCGAACTTAAAATCTTTCGACATTCAAACAAAGTTCATGGGACAAAAAGTCACCAAACAGACATAATGTAGGGCCAGAAATCAACCCAGAAAGTGTCCAGTTTAGCTCAGTATCTTAGTTTCTCATCAGGTGCTACATTGTCATTATAGACCAACCGACTGTATCTATGCATTAGCTCACTGTCTTGATTTGAAAAAGTAATACATTTCTGATACAGACTTTCCCATGCAGGCTAATAGCCCTAGCCACCAACTTAAGACTGCAGACTAAGGACAATAAACCTACACACTAAACACAACGTATTCCACGTTAGTGGACGTTAGTTCCATTATTTCACATATACATTATATTAAGTGACAATATCCTTCTGTTTCCTGGCCTAATCCAGTTATTATATGGCTTCACACCTATGGTAGTTTAGCAGGACAGTTTTTCTATAGTTTAGGTTGCATCCAATTTGAAATAGTGTAGTGTCAAGCACGATCATGCTGCAAAGTTGCAATTACAACCTCTACTATGGCAGATGGGTAGGATTTGGATACCTCCATATTGAATGTAGTTGCCCACCTTACATCCAAATCACCACCCATGGATGATATCCTAATAACAGTCACACTGATTTGAGGACATTTTCATTATTTTCTCAGCCTAGATTTACATTATATAGGCTACATTATATTTGCATTTGTAACATAGATTGTTATTGACAAAAATGAAACATGCGGTAAGTTTGAAGTTTGTGCTGTAAAATAAAATAATGTAATCAAATGTGTGTGCGTGTTTCAGTCATAATGTTTTTGTCTATAATGTCTATTTTAACTTCTATTCAACATTGAACTTCTATGTTTTCTATTCAACCCCAAATGAATAAAGGTATGTAAATGTGTCTCTAGTCCCTGTATACACTAGATGGTGCCAAGCTGGTCCATGTTCAGAAATGGGATGGCAAGGAGACGACTTTAGTGAGGACGGTCAGCGGAAACGCGCTCGAACTGGTAAGTGTTTAGTAAGGGGCCCAGACGTTTGTAGATGTGTAGAATGTGGTAGAATGAACGTTCTTAAGAATATCTACAGTGGAATTTTCGAATCTCACATTGCTTTATTTTACTGGAATGTTCCCTGAAACTCCCTGCTGAAGGGTCAATAGAACGTGGCATTTCTAAACGTACACAAACACCTCCAAAGGCCAGACAAACTAGAGGCTTGAAAAGAGATGCAAAAGGAATGCAAGGAGAACCCTTGTTACTGTTCCTTTTTTGACATCTTTATAGTTCACAATTACAAGAAACTACCAAGAATCTGTGTTCTCTCATCATTTAAGGGTCCCTGTAAAAACTACACGTCACTTCCCTGTCTTCTAGGCTAGGAGGCAACAAATGTGTCGCATTTTCCATAGCCAAATGACTAAATATCAGTACCAGAACAGTAATGCTACTTTGATAAATAACTAATCTACCAGCATTTTAATGAACATATTCAAATGCTATTGCAGTATCCCACTGATTCTTAAACATTTATTTTGTGTTATTCTTGCAGGTATTGACACTGGGCGATGTTGTGTGCACGCGCTCTTATGTGAAAGCAGAGTAGATGCAGACCCACCGTCCCTCCCTATGTTACTGAACAGGCTTAATTGTTTAGCTGAAAATACATTTAATGCTTGTCCTATACACCTGTCCATTTATTTTGAATAAATAAATTACGACGATTTTTACATAAAACTGTCATACTGTCATGTCTGTATAGTACTTCTGCTCTTAATATATCTTTGTGTGTGTGTGTGTGTGTGTAACAATTATAATCTCTTGGCAGTCCTTCAGTGGAAACAAGCCTACCTCTCACAAGGCTGACAACGTGAGGAAATTATACCTCAGAACAATTACTGGGTGTATAAATAGCTACTGATTTTATGTACAACTAGAAGTAGAGTAGAGTGGAGTACAAGGTCAAATGTTAGCACACAATGTTTACAAAAGTGAAACATTATTTGTGGATCGGCAGTGTGATTTGGATCCACTACAAAATGTTACAGTTTGTCCTTGGCCCCTGCCTCACCCCTCCACCAAGTTTCATAAAAATTGGCCTGGGGGAGTAATTGCACAAGTAATTGCACAATCCTGCTGAAAAAACAGCCAGACAAACAAGCCAAACTCAAAATATAACCTCCTTGGTAGAAGTAATAATCATCCATTACCTAAAATCAACACGAGTTGATTAGCAGTGGATGTCTTGGTTGGGAGGATATCTAGATATTTTACTAAAAGAGTTTAACACAAGGTGAGTATAGAATGTGTGTTCTATTTTAAGAGCACTCCTGACTGAGAGTCATGTGTCTGCTTCTTTAGGTGAAAGGCCACATATACCCTCCTCTCCCAGACTGTGTGACCCTTATGATACACCCTCCTCTCCTACACTGTGTGACCCCTTATGATACACCCTCCTCTCCTACACTGTGTGACCCCTTATGATACACCCTCCTCTCCCACACTGTGTGACCCTTATGAAACACCCTCCTCTCCCAGACTGTGTGACCCTTATGAAACACCCTCCTCTCCCACACTGTGTGACCCTTATGATACACCCTCCTCTCCTACATTGTGACCCTAATGATACACCCACCTCTCTTACACTGTGACCCTAATGATACACCCACCTCTCCCAGACTGTGTGACCCTAATGATACACCCACCTCTCTCACACTGTGTGACCTCTTATGATACACCCTCCTCTCCTACATTGTGACCCTAATGATACACCCACCTCTCTTACACTGTGACCCTAATGATACACCCACCTCTCCCAGACTGTGTGACCCTTATGAAACACCCTCCTCTCTCACACTGTGTGACCTCTTATGGTTGCTTTCTGCTCCTGACACACATTCGCTGTCATACGTAAGGAACTAGACAGAAACTTGAGTTTAACATGTTAGTGTTAGTGAGCATGTTGTGGTCTTTTTTTTTGTAATTTACTGTTTATGAAGTTTTTCCATTTTACATAGACAACAAAAAAACATGACATAAATGTAAAACCAAAGTAGGACAAACAAAACAACAACAAAAAACAAAAACAAAAAAAGCACAGATACAGAGAATGAACCAGGGGAGGTTCCAAATGTACATCTCTTATCTTAGAAGAGTTAGTCAAATTCAAATCCAATAGTTAACAAAAACATGTTTGTGGTATTTTTGGAAGAGGACTTGCTGACTGCTACTGTCAGTCTGTTCACTTATTTCCCTTTCTCTTTTTTCATCTCCTCAAGAAAACAGATAATAAGAGAGAAGGCAAGGCCAAGGAATGCAAATCTATATGTGTGGGAATGAATGTGTGTGTGTGTGTGTGTGTGTGTGTGTGTGTGTGTGTGTGTGTGTGTGTGTGTGTGTGTGTGTGTGTGTGTGTGTGTGTGTGTGTGTGTGTGTGTGTAAGGGAGTTGCTCTGTAGGGTCTGCCCTTCAAGCCTCTCCAGTGAGGCTCTGTGGGTGTGTGCGTGTGTGTGTGTGTGTGTGTGTGTGTGTGTGTGTGGGAATTAATGTTTTGGGGCGGGTGGCCTGAGTCTCCACCTCCTCTTTGTGAGGAGCTGATTGGCTAGTTTGAGCAACTGGCTCTGTATCTGGCAGCAGGCTGTATTACTGTCCATTCTGGGAGCAAGGTGACCTTCAGTGGAGTACAGCGTTAACCACTTAGAAGTTAGTATTCTGTCACTTAGCAGGTGTTGCTTTCTCAGTAATATAGGAAAAAAATGTGTGTGGATGACATCAAACTTTGAATGAATGAATTCATTTGAAATTTGAACTAACAACCTGGGTTCTGTAAAGCTCTTTGGGACAGTGGTAGTTGGTGAAACTCCATGCACCCAACCTACCTCATCAAACAGAACTGTGTGACAACAGCTCCCTAAAAGAACTGTGTGACAACAGCTCCCTAAAAGAACTGTGTGACAACAGCTCCCTAAAAGAACTATGTGACAACAGCTCCCTAAAAGGCGTTCAGTGATGGTGACATGCCTTCCCAATCATTTAACTGACCAACACATTTTTGACTGTTTGTCCCCAAAAATGAATCTGGAATCTGCGTTCCTGTGTCCTTTCCTGAGGCAACAAAGAATCAAATAGCATGTTTCTTTATCATCAAATTGTGAAAAGATACAACTATGGCTGCCACCCTTATAATACGGGATAGTCCAGTATTGGAAAGAGAATGCGTCCCACATTGAATTGTACACATTGTTTAATTTAATATGGGAGATTCTCCACATAGAAGGGGCCATCCCTAGATACAACAGTTATAGGTAATTGAGCTTTGCATGATGTAATGTCATCTCTTAAGTTGTTGTTGTGTCTTAATACAGACACATGAAAAAAATTCGAGAGCCTTACAATCAAAAATAACATTAAGCAACAATAAAAGTTCTGCTTGTGAATCAGTACCTTTGAATCAGTGCAAGCTAAACTGAACTTTATGGTTATAAATAAGTGGGTTAGTAATAATTTCTCAAAGTTAATACAAGTCTTGGTGTTATAATGTCCCCCCCTTAGAAACAGCTTAAGTACAACCATTTACAAATGAAAAAGATGCTGAAAAACTGATTCATGCCTTTATTTCAAGCCGGCTTGATTATTGTAATGCAATTCTAACTGGCTTACCCCAGCCCCCCCCCCCCCCCCCCCCCCTCTACGGAGAGACATCAGGTCATTCAAAACTCTGCAGCTCGGCTATTAACAAGAACCAAGAATAGAGAGCACATTAGTCCAGTTTTAGCTGCTCTGCACTGGCTTCCGGTAACATTTAGAATTGATTTTAAGGTCCTTCTCCTTATATACAAAGCCCTCAATGGGCTAGGACCAAGTTTCATTGCAAATTCCCTTGTCAAATATTGCCTTCAAGAACACTGCGATCATCTAATTCTGGTTTATTGGAGGTTTTCCAGCAACAGCCTTAACATTTTTTGGGATGCAGCCTTTACCAATTACACCCAAAGCTATGGAACATACTGCCTATAGACATCAGGGAAGCCAGCTCGCTTAACATTTTGAAAAGAAAACTTAAATCGTATCTCTTAACCTTAGCCTTTGAATAGCTATGACTACAAACTATATATATATTAATATATTTTATATATTTTTATTTTATTATTTTTTTATTGAATGTGTTTTACTTTGATCTTCATCGTGATATAACGTTATATTAAGGGGTAAGATCAACTATATCTCCGCAGAGTTTTATTTTCTATCCTATGTTATTCATTTAAAGTATTTTATTTTTTATCTTAAATCTTTATGAACTTTATGAACCCTGTTTTTAGCACTTCGACCTGCATTGTTTGCATGAAAGATGCTATACAAATAAAGTGTATTATTATTATTATCATTTATTGAAATACTTTGAATGCAGTATAGCAAGTTTTCCTGTGTGTAAAGATTTCAATTGTTGCTATGTTTCCCTTTGTCAATGTCATGGATTCTAGCGCCATTTCTTTTCAATTGATAGCTAGCATCTTGGCATGAAGCTTGGCTGGCAGCAACATACCATGTGGGCTGTAGACACAGATCTTCACAAGTTTAACTCATTCACTTCAATGAAATCCAATCAGGCAAAGCAGTATTTTGTGACCGTGTCAAGTTGTCAATTTTAAATATTCTCTAAGGTTTTTAGAAGTGTGATGAAACTATGGTAGCTAAAATGGACTCAAGCTATTTCGTCCTCAAAACTGCTAGCTAGCTGAAATGTGATGGAGGTGTAGTTCTGTTTATGTTGGCCACTAGAGGTCACTGTAGTTCGTGAGCATGGTATGAGTTTCAGAGAAGCAGGGTAACGTTCTGGGATGTACTCAGTTAAGGAGCATGAATTGCTACGTGCTTACGCGTTGCGTTGGGGGTGTTGCCAAGCAATTCACCGCCAGAACGATAGGCTTGCGTAAAATGGCGCAAAACTAAAGAAATCGCCCCACGCAGGCAAGACGTGAAAAGTCGCGCAAGGGGCTTGCAGGGCCTCTTGCTCTTGCGCTTGCGCTTGCGCTTACGCTTACGCCTCTGACCATAAATCGGCCTTTAGCTAAGCCAAGTTACAGCAACCAACAAGGGGCTAAACCTGTCAAGGTAAGAGGCTACCCTATGGAGGACAGCAAGACCAGATCTGATGTTGAATGAAGAGGCCAATGTTGGTCGTCTGACCTCCAGCCCATAGTACAGAATCATGAGAATGTGTGAGGAGCTACAGAAAATACTGAATGCAGACCAGAAGGCAGTTAAAGTTAGTTAAAGACAGAGTAGTGGAATGATAAGACCAGGGAAAAAAATGATTATTCACTTTTTTTAATACAATTGCACATGTTTATTTATTTGATTTGCACCATCTTACTTTTCTGTCAAACCATACCAAACAACGTGTTTACTTTTGTTATCATTAGTTGATATTTTAGAGTTTGTATAAATCAACAGACAAAATATCGCTAGAAAGTAATACAAAAAATACTGAAAAAACATGTGGCAACAACAGTGACCAAAATACAGTAAGACCAATGACACAAATGTCAGCATAAGAAATAGCTGAAAACAGTTAAACAACTCAAAAACTTTTTTCTCCTCCTAATGTCTTTTTGCAGCTTTTATGTGGTTCAATTATACCGGAATGGCACAGGTGTTATCGGTCTAAGCAGGAAGAGAGTAACAGCAGTGACTGTAACACCAGTGACAATTTAGAGAAAAACGCTACATTTTTAACATAATGGCTGACATGTGTCCGACCACATGTCTTGAGTCATATCAAAATCATTTAACAATTCAATGTAACCAACTTTTATGTTCAATATTTCACCCCCACGGTAGGGCTGGGTGGTAATGACGGTATATACAGTGCAACGGTAGAATTCTACTGGGAGAGATTTGGCTATACCGTTTCAACCGCGGTATACTCTTATTTTGAAATTCAATCGATTTATTTTCAGATAATGACCTTAGAACTTTACAGTTCATCATCCCGCTTATTGTACGGTTACTCGCCAAAACGATAGGTGACATTACTCCAACATACCTCTAACGATTTAGTTGTTGTTTTGTGATTTCCGCTAAGAAAAAATAGTTAAGTTACAATGACTTTCCGTTACGTTAAATGACCAGACTACTTGCGGAATCTATCTATAAATCCAGGAATCTCTTTGTGTCTGTCTGTCTGTCTGTCTGTCTAGGGCGTATCTCCCTGACGGTAGTTCCGTTAGTTATGAGATTTCGCATGTAGCTTACGCATGTCATGAACCTGTGCATCCTTGATTTTGAAGATTTTTGAATTTATAGTTTTCGAGATATTTGTATTTTACCGTTTCCCGTAGGAAACAATGGGTTATCGTCTCCCGTCCCGTCGGCACTATGGGTAGTGACGTCACAATCAAACGCGTAGCGTTATTAAACTATCCTGCCTTCACTCAAAGTTCAGAATACCGTTGGATATGATACAGATATGATACAGGAGGATATGGATATGATACAGGAGGTTCGCATTCAAATTCTTCTTGGTGAACAGATACAGACTTTTGCTCAGGTAATCTTAAGACAGTGATTGATTTGATCTATTCGTTTATTTTTAAGCTTCTTTAGGCTATATTAAGTTTCAAAGTAATGTCTGTTGTACAGTCATCTAACAGACAGGGAATAGTAATCCATCAAAAATATTCATATTGTTTTTTAGTATACCGTTTGCCGTGCATTGAAATGCATTGGGTTTAGCGACGCGATTTCTAAACCCAATGCATTTCAACGGGAGCCAATACATTGTGACATAGACCAGCGAATTTGGCGTAAAATGTCCTATAGTGTGTAGGCTATTCATGAGGATCACACACTTCGATGAACACACACTTCGACGTCTGGAGTAGGCCTGCTCATCTGTAAGTAAATTTAACCTGTTCACGTTAATTGCTGTGAAATTAGCTAGCCTATTGACGTGCATCGAACGTGCACTGTGCACTGAATTCGGGTGGGGGATAGTAACGCCATCTCCAGTCAGCGCAAATCTCGCTGTAAATTAGTTTATAGTTTAGACAGCAACGTTGACGTCTATATTCAACTGCATCCACTACATAATCTCAAACTTTATTTGTTGGTATATCTCCAAAAAGGCTAACATTAAAACATTTCTTAATGAAAAGGAAACATGCATCACAATAACACTTCAGTGTAACCTGTAGCCTACCTATGTGGAGTGCAAATATGTCTTGCTATTACACTACCCAACAGCTACACCTACGTCTGCTAACACTACAGAATGCATAATTCCTACGGGCACTGCACTAGTGATATTAAAGATGTGAATTAGAAGCACAAACCCTGTTGCCAATGACAGCAGACATTACTCTTTCACAGCAGTGAAAATTAAGAAATTACAGATCTGCGAACGTTGGGGTGGCCTATTCAAATCAACAGAACTTTGTTAAACATTCTGAAGAGCCATTTAATACAATACCCAGTACAATTTTAAGCACATAACCTGCAAGGACTGTCATGCCTACTTGTTGAGTAATCCTCGACTGTTAAGAAAGATTCAATATACTGAAAAATATGGACTGAAAAGTGTCTAGTGTAGCCATTTATTTGCAGATTCAGATTTTCTCAATGATGGTCAAATATAAGTAGTAAAAGATGCACTATTTCGATAGTTTAGATTTATTTTCAGTATTTCAAAGTGAATGAGGTGTGGGACCACAACAACAGTGAGCGTCTAGCAGCGATTATCATAGACTTATACATGTATGTATGTCTATGGCGATTATAGCCTAAGTAACATGGAGAGAAAACTTTTTTTGGTACTCCACGTAGATCATTAACCTGTGAGTATAAAAAACGACTCAGTGAAATTGGTTGAGAAATGTAAACGCTATAGTGCTTTTTATCCAGAAAAACCGCAGCTCCATCATTTACTTGCATCTGTTTTAAGGCCAGTCTCCACCTCACCAATATGGCGCCGACATTAGCACGTCGTAGCAACGGAACGTCTATGTATATAAGTCTATGTGCAATGGCCAACTTCTTAATTTTCTTTTCTTGATATGTGGCCATATAAAGAAAAAAATATTTCATGATTATTAGGTTAACATATGGACACACATTGAGAAGAAAGTTTTAACACTTTTATCTTCTGAATGTACATTAAAGAACCACTGAAAGCCACATAAGCACTGGACTAAATGCCACAGAAAGTTTTTCCCTTTTTTTTTTTTACATGCACTTTGCCTTAATTTTACTATTTAAAGATTCAGTGGAAAAGTTCAGTACAAAGTAGGCCTGTACTAGCCACTATTGCGTAGGCCAATAGCCTATTGAGCACACTACGTATAATAAGCCGTGATATATACCGTAACCGTGACATAAAATTACAAATACCGCGATAGAAGATCTTAGCCATATTGCCCACCCCTACCCCATGGCTATGAAAAGAGTAACACCGATGACAGACTTGTAAGCTTAAAATAGTGCATGTTAAATTCAAAATAAGGAAGGTTTTTATACATTTTCTTGTATGTGAAAATATTGTATGTACACAAATGTAAGCTTAATACATAGGCATTGCTTTCTTAAAGTAACACTATGGAGCAATTTGACCTTAAAATAACAGCTTACATTTTGTTCGGTGCTACAATGACGTTTAATAAGAAGAATGGCCTTTGTTTCATTTCGATACCAGGGTCCGTAGGCATATTACTGCGCTATGTACGTTTCTGGAGCCGCCAGGTAGGAGACACAAGGGGATACAAGTCCAATTCAGAGCTGGCTGTCTTTCTGCTGGACTAGTCAGTAACTTATTTACTGTCTTGCTTTGTCTTGTGTTACACTTGCTTGATGTTTGACTGTGTTAGGAAAGTTGTTGACTTGCTAGTTTGTCATAAACAAAGTAGGCAAATTTCAACAGCTTTCTCTAGGTTTAGCCTCTAGAAAGACATCTTATTAGCGATTTTAGCAAGCTTGTTGTAACACACTTGGACATCGAAGCTAGTAATAAGCGTAGGCTTCTTTGTAATGTTATTGTAAAAGCTATGTTGGCTAGCCTGCCACCCAAGTTCCTCTAGTGTCAGGATTCCAGGATTTGTAAGGAATTTAGCAATAGTTGACTAGCTGTCCGTTAGCATTCCCTTACAGCCAGGTGTTAGCAGCATATTGTCTGGTTCAGGTTTCGTTAACTTAGCATGATACTTGTGTGTTACATGACTTGTTTGCCGTGATTCTGCAAACATTTGTACAGCTGTAGCTGCAAACATACGGAATTGGTCCTTTTTCCAGCTATCAAAAGCAGCAAGTAACATCTATGACAGCGAAAGCTGTGCTGGGTTAATTTCTAATTAGTTCAAAATAACAATTGTATCGATGTCTGTCTCATTCAACGACACACCCTTGCATCAAAATAATGTTACCCGTCCCATATACACTATACAAACCTATAATTGTACACATTTAATTAGAAATTATTCTTGCAATGCTGTTGTGTGTCTGTTATGTATGCATATTGCTAATTAGCACTCAAAATGTTTTCTATTTTTATTCTGTACAGCTTAATTAAGCATCAGCATTAGAAAGATTGTGTGGAAAAGCTTGAATACATTGGTTATTGATTATCCGTAGGTTTAATTCTGGTGGGCAATGTGTCAGCAAACAAACACTTATATCATATGCTTGAGACTTAGGGGACTCTTTATAGCTGTTTAACTGTTGAGTATCAGTCTCTTATCTCTTTTTCAAGTGCAAATATATGATCACTCTTTAGTCTTTAAGTTATGATGAATATTTATCTTCACATAATAGCTGATTACTCAGTTCATTTCCTTTGTCATCTTCCCTCTCAATTGAACTCTTTGGTTGGTTTATGTGTCGCTGCTCTGATGCAGTCTTGTTGAGGACAATGAAGGAGAGGAAGAAGCAGACCATACCCCCGACTAAAAAGAATATTTGAAGTCCTAAGAATCTGAAACAGAACACAAAAAAAACCATGTCAATAAAACAATAGTTAAATGGAAATCACTATTTAAATTTCATATGTGCTGTAATTTGGGGTTGCATAAAATGTGGACTTTAAGGTTCTACTGTATACATTATTTTGCAGACTGATATTAATACAACACAGTATAAAAGGTTTCCTAAGTCTTCATGTACTGGTTATCAATGGACATGTGAAATAAATAGACACAAACATGTGCATTGACTTCATACAAGGCGACAACAAAGGGAGGGGTTGAGCATAATTGTTGTTTGCATGTACAGTCTCAATTGTTATTTAAAGTGTGTGTGGGACAGGTAAAACAGAGCCATATAGAGCGAAATAGAAATAAAATTGCACCACTCCCTTCAATTTTTTCTTCCCCAGTATGGAGTCGTATGGAGCCGATCAAAATTGTCAGTCACTGTTTTAACAGTAAATTACACCAACAAACGCAACCCATTATAAACTCCACAAAAAAAGTTTGGAAACATTATTTCGGTCAATTCCTCCCCTTTAATAATACCAATTGGTACTGTATTTTATATCGTTGGAAAGCCTGATTAGTCACCTTTACAACAAGGTACAACTTGTAAGGATTGTGCATTCGTGGAGTTAGCAACACAGCTAACCGTGTGGGTAGCGGCTCAAACGAATGTGCCAAAATCCCCTACAATATTCTTCTGTTGGTATTCAGTGAGATATCGGAATGAGATTCTGGAGCCAGTTGTGATCCCATATCTCCAGAATCTGGGACCTAGCTCCATCCTCCAGGATGTCAACGCTCACCCCCACAGAGGCAGGATCCTCACATAGTACCTACAGAATTTGGGAGTGGAGAGGATGGAATGGCCTGCCGTGAGTCCAGACCCCAACCCAATTGAATACTTGTGGGATCTGCTTGGGCGTGCTGTACGTGCCAGAGTTACCAACGCAACCATGTTGGCTGACTTGTGACAAATCCTGGTTGAGGAATGGGATGCCATCCCACAGCAGTGTGTCACCAGGCTGGTGACCAGTATGAGGAGGAGATGCCAAGCTGTTGTGGCCGCGTATGGATCTTCCACACGCTACTGAAATCCCTGACAGTGTAAAATAAGTGTAAAAATGGCCAATATGGTTTGATTTTACCTTATTACTGTGAGAGAGTGCAACTATCAAATCCAATCCACCATGCAACTCAAAACGAAAGTGAATACCAACAGAAGAGTATAGCAGGGGATTTTGGCGCATTTTTGTGGGCCGCTACCCACACAGAGATGGGTAGAAGCTTACCTGTGTCTGAACGAATCCAGATCGTAGTACTGGCATGCCATTGCTTTCCCACACTTTTCCCCCCACAGAATACAAGTTGTGTCGATGGCCTTTCCATACAGGACAGGCGCTGGCAGAAAGGCTGTGAAGAGACAGAATATTTGTGCAATATATTTTCATGAAATAATTTCCATGCCTATGCTGGTGAAGTCTTGTAAGTCTACATTTTTCTGTATTCTCCAAGCAGGGCAAAACAGAGCCTTATTGTAAAGTGTGAAACACATCATCATCTAGTAATCAGTTACAAACATTTATAACTGGCAAAATGGAGCCTTATTGTAAAGTTTTCTGTTGGGTGGGGCACGTTGTGGGGGTTTAATCTCTAGTAACAGATACAAGAATGGTCGGGAGTGTGCAATTGAGTTAGTAGAGCAAATTAAGGGATAGACAGTGGGTTGCCAAGATGGGGATCTTCCCAAATAGTGAGCCCGCATCGATGTATAAAAACTGTGTTTATAACTCATTTATAAAGGCTTATTAATGACTTACAACCTAATTAGTAACCTATTTATAAACCATGTATAATGGAGCCTTATTGTAAAGTGGTACCTCTTTTACTAAAATAACAATATATTTAGAGGGTAGATTAAAAGATAATTATATTACCATAGCATGGTTATTATATATTATATTATTGTATTATGAGAAAGAAAAGATATTACAAAACGAAATGAGGTTAACCTTTACAATTACCAGAACCTCATAGCACATACATTGAACTCACTGATTGAACTGACTTGGGATGAACCATTCTACCGCAAAAGTCTGGCTATGGAAATATGATGGCATCGTTTTGTATGGTTGATTGTATATTGTTCTTGGCAGCTGGACACAATTATTGGAAGAAGTGTAAACATTTTTGGTGTATCTGATTGGTCTAGTGCTTTGCATCAACCCATGGAACCAGCTCCTTCTAATATTCGTTTGGTTGTTTACTGGAAACGTCCAGACATTTTTTTTTGTTACTCACCTAGCACTCGGAAGAGCATGAACTGAACTCCAAGGGCAAAAGATTTGTACTCTGGAGTGACTGTCCTGAAACATAAAAAAGAGACATCTAGAAGCAATACTCAAGAAGGGCAACAGCAATGTTACAAGTCACGAGCATTCCCTGCACGCCATATCAAATGGCTTTATGTGGCTATAGTATACGGCATAAATGAGTACACCAAACAATACATTTCTATTTTTCAATGATCACTTCCACAATTCACTGAAAAATGATCAAATTGAAATATATTAAACATAAAGTAAATGACAACATGCGTCATTAACTAGACGTACCGCATAGTGGTGCATTATATGAACGTCGCACAAAGTGAGGGAATAAGCATGGACAGATTATGAAATGAAGGACCCCTGGGCATCAAGAAAGCATCCTGGGCCCTCCTACACCTTCAGCACGTACAAGAAGCAACTACTAGTCCAATGTCCCTGTTCTTACGTGACATATTTAATAGGAGAAGATCGCATACAGGGTCGCACCACATCAACAATTTGTGCAATGAGCATAACAAAACAATAAGAACCTAATAAACAACAGATCCTAAGGCCAAAGGCATGTTGAATTAGTTGATGTGGTGTTGGTGGGTCTGTAAAGCAACTTTTTGTAGACATGGAATGCAGGAGTGTTTTGGTTGTACCTCAGTATCATCATGAAGGATGGCGTTTGGGAGAGAGAGGCGATGGCGCATGTGAGGGAAGACAACACCATAAAGGGGAGGAGTCGAAAGGTACAATTGCTGCCACAGTCACCCGGCGCAGCAGAACTCGGAGTGTTTGGCATCCCAATGCATCCACAGTCCGTGTAGTTCTGTGGAGTTCAAAATAAATATATGACATTTATTTTTTTTCTAACTTGAGTTACATGCTGAAATTCCAAGGGACACAATTGGCAAGATCCGCTACTATTTCATTAAAAGATTACAATTTTCACACAGCTGCCTAGGGTTTGTTATTATTTTTGTTAATGCATATGCAATGGCTAAAATATCTGTGGCATCCAATGAACACCTGACAAAGAGCTTAGTTGAATTCACAAGCTTGCAAGTGTATTCAGGACTTCAACTTAAAACTAACCCAATGAGGCTACACTATTTCTCTCTCCCCAAAAGTCTGTCTTTCTTCTTCTCTGTGTGTTCATCTCGATCCCTGTTTCTAAATAAAAGTCCCTACACACATAACATGCTACATATATAACAAATATGCCTTTCAGGCTACCAGTTAATTATGATGGCTTTTATATAGTGTTATTGTAAATCTGTAGTTCACAGGAGAGAATATATAAGTGAAAAAGATGCTATTAAACAATAGTATTTGAATAAACTTCATTTGTGTTGATTCTCCATTAATTCTGTGATTTTTACATTTAAATATCCATTTTTAAAAGCTTCAGTCTTGCTCTCAGCAAATTATGCGATTCATTTTTTAATTGTATTTAATCATTTGACAGCACTACAATTTTCCAAAGCTCACAATGGACCTTTTTGCACTTATAAAAATAGATGTTATGTTTAGAAATGTGTGTTTTAGACTTGATGTACTAGGTCAAAATCACCTTCTTTCTTAACCTTTAACACCTCCCACACTCTACCTTACCTCCCCCACCTCAAATGAATTCATTCTTAATGTATTCATTTAAAATAAAAAATAAAAGTTGCTTCTACCTTATAGATGTTACATTATCCCCAGCCAACCTGATACCATTGTTCCACACTGATCAGTGTTGATATAATATGATGAGATTGTGTGGAAGGCCAAATGGCAAACAGCAGTAACAAAAAAAACCCTGTATGTCTACGTTTTCACGTATGTCTACCAAAATTATAAATTCAGTAGAAATATTTAAAGTCAGACAGTTGCCCCAACAATGTCATGGATGGAAAAGAAGGTATACACTTACAACGTTCTTGCCTTTGTCATCAAATATTGCCGTACTGCAGCCAGCATGACACGGAGACCTAAACTCCACCCCATTGGATCCACAAACGGGATTAAAGGCTTCATCTGAGCAAGAGCACGGCACTCTGCAGTCAGAGGAATCCTTTTGGCTGGAAACAAAAGTGTAAGGGAACATTTTCAAGTAGGTGTAAGGTTGTGAGCATATATTCAGCATTTTGCTGATTTTCGTGATAAAGTCTGCCATATCTATTACCAACTTTAAAAGGTATACTTTATAACAAATGACATCTTAGATGATTAATGTGATTTGAGTCAGCCTTCCCTTTCCCTTTCCTATCCCTTCCTTTCTTAAAGGGAAAAAACCATGTCGGACAAATGGAAAAATCTTAAACTGTTTTAAATGTTAAATTGTTTTCAGAAAATAGGAGCATTGATCACTGACACAAGTGAAATCAAATCAAATCCTTGCAGAGATGCATTTTTGCTGGTTTCAATCAACAGTTATGGTCAACACACAATCCTGCCTATTGTAGCGCCCCCTAGAGGTCAAATGACACTACCTGTCTCAGACCTCTTAAGAAGAGGGTCCTGAGTCCATACACCAAATTTGGAGTCAATACATCAAAGATTGGCTAAGATATGAGCTCACTTCCCTTTTTCCGGATCAGTTGCTCAATTTGATTGGCTGTAACTAACAAAGGGTTGTGAAAATCAAAGCGCCATGTGATGTCTTTTACGGGGCTTGGTCTGAGGATGATCCGTGCCAAATTGGTGAAGATTGGACAAACTTTATAAGGGAGGCCATGGGATATTTTTTGTGAGGCTTGGTCTGAAGATCATTTGTGGCAATTTTGAAGAAGATTCAACAAGAATGCTTTGAACTCGTTTTGATCCAGGGAATCCAACGATACCTCATTTTGAAAAATGCGGCATATGGTTCAAATGTAACGTGTGTAAACACATCTTCAACTTTGACCCATTGGTGGCGCTAGAGGGTTTGAATGGGAGACATGAAACTTGGTGAAATTGATGAGGGGACTGGTCCCAAAGAGTGTGCCAAATTTCACAACTTCTGACCATGCGGTTCTATGGGCTGTCATAGACTCCCGTGGCAGAATAAGATGTATAATAAGAAGAAGAATACGTAGAAACCCTCTAGGTGGTTTCGCAGCTTTGCTGCCTGGCCACCAAATAATAATAAGAATACGTAGAAACCCTCTCTAGATGGCTTCGCTGCTTGGCCACCAATGAGATACTTACTTGGGAAGATTTAGTCCAGCAATTGGTTGTGTGGGACAACCAATGAAAAGGAGTGGCACAGCAAACATGATGCAAACCAGGACAGACACTGTGCACATTAGGGCGGAGCCTCTTACAGATAGGCTTAGTCTGCGCATAATTAGTCCTCCAGCCATTATGCCCAGGGTAGCTGCGGGAATATTCACACCTCCTAAAACACAAAGAGTACTTTTAAAAATAGACTAGAGAGGAAAAGAAAGGAAGTAGAGATTATATCTTCAAAAGCATGTTCAAGTTCAAGTTCAAGTGTTTTTATTTGTCACATACAATAAATTGAAGAGAAATGTTAACAAATATTTTGTATTACCATAAAATTCCTATCTTTTTGTACAACTGTACAGATGTATTTCTAATGTAACTGTATACATTTAAATGTATTTTTTTCTATTGTACACTGACACAAAGATTGTTACCTTATGGTTCCGTTAGACTTACCAATCATCATGTTGGAGAATGAGGCTGTTAGAGTGAACTGCTTTTCAATGAACTTAGCCATGAAAGTAGCCAGGCCAGCCACCATGGCAGCAAGGTTGACCTGACCCAGAACCACAAGGAGATAGATCGGGTTTCTCAGTGTTCTCATCATAGTACTGGGGAAACCTAAAAGAAGCAGACTCTTGAGATTTGTCTAAAACAAGTAAGCCAAGTCTCTAAAGTGAACAGACATGCCTTGCGATCAGCAGAAACACAACTAGTAGCACTGAGAAAAGCTTGTGTTTTGATGGTATGCTCAGCAACGTCTTGAGCCAATATCTCTTTTCGGTGTCTAAAAAGGCAGTGGCTTGAGTCTTCGAAATCTCCCCAAACTAAATGTATCACATATCATTTTGGTGATAAAACAAAATAAGTTGGTCCAGAAAGTTCCTTGTGCAAAACAAAATGATTCTCATTTTCAACCCAAACACAAACTGGCCAGTCATATCACCTGGAAATTGCAGGACATAACATTCCCTGGTACAATGAATCCAGCATGAATACTGCCTAATACTGTCTTACTTAATGGATTACATCACCAATATGAGATTATATGTATATACACTTTTCTTTATAGGCTTAATTTTCACACAACACATTTTTTCAGGTTCAAGTTCTGGGCTCAGTAAAGGACATTTTCAATTGAATTTATGGCTGTATGTTTTGACATTAAAAACATCTTACTTTTAATGAACTGTATAAGGGTGAGTTTCTGCATCTGGTCAGGTTTTGGTCTTTCAACCTTGAATTCTTCCTCCAGTTTGCGGTCATTTGATGTGGATTCCTGTGTAGTCAAAATAAAGTGTTACTATGGACAGATGTAATTTTGAAATTAACCATCATTTCAAGCAAATTCTACAAAAACAGTTCTGACCTAAGAACATAGGTCATTCCATGCCAACTCATCTACAGCATCCAAGAACATGTCAGGGAGTTTCATGAAACAATTCAAGTAAATTGGTCTATTTGAATTATATCACTGTGCAACATGTTATCGCTGTCCTTTAAATCCCTTCTTGCCTAATCCTGCCTGGCTTGGTGTATGGGAATATTATTTAGCATTAAGTTAAAACAAAATTTAAAAACTGAAAATTCAGTCAAGGTGCACTGTGTGCATTTATTACCTCACACCTTAATGACATTCAACTTGTCAGACATTGTCAATGTGCCAAAATATATAAAAAAAAATGTAAACAAAAAACAAAATAAAGATTGTTCACAAGTCCCCAATCTCCGAGTCTCACTTCAAGTCTCAAGTCTGTGTGAACGACTGAAGAGCGATTCAAGTCCCCATCTCTGCTTTCAATAAAGCCCTACGTATTCTGAAAAGAAGTGTCAGCAGGTCAACAAGGTTTTGTTTCTGCAAATGTCAACACAGGTGCCGAGGTTGCTTACAGTTGTTTCCAGTTGTTTATCTACCTGTTTTGGCATTGTCCTTGGGAAGAAGAGATAAGGCACGGAACTGAGGAAGAGGAACGAAGCAGCCACTAGGAATCCCAACCACCAGGCGCCAATCCATCTTGGGTCATCTCGATCTATTCTGATGTCATCTGGAAAGAGAAAATGTTTTTAAATGATAATGGTATACTTGCTATACCATAATACCAATAATGGTCTAACTGCCGCCATGAGTGAAGCCCAACACTTAGACCAGTGGTTCTTAACCTTATTTGAGGTACTGAACCCTGCAAGCTTCATCTGTGCATTCACCAAACCCTTCGTTTTTGGAAAAATAAAATGATGTTTTCTTCAAAAATTAGGTATATATAAAAACGGCCCGATGTTGCTAGTGTGAACCGGGCTATACTGTATGTGTCTTGACCCCTGCTGAACCCCTGAGAGTGACTCAACGGACCCCTGGGGTTCGATCGAACCCAGGTTAAGAAACACTGACTTAGACAGTGCCCCAAACACGCCCTGTTCATGGAGTTGACTTATGGTTCCTAGCTGTAGCTCTTGTTCCCGTAGCTCACCTGGTAAAGCATCAGTGTTACTATTAGTGTGACAAAACTAAAGACAGTGCCCTGAAGGGACCGGTTATTTGATATTCATAGGTAATAATGATATGCCATAGTCAATAATTCCATTTTATTTCTACCTAGTATAAATGTTACTTTTATTAGCATGTAAGCATTCCTGGGTGAGACTCTTTTGAATTGACCTGCAGACGGAGGTGAGAAATCCCTTCCCCCTCCGGGTCAGGACAAAGAGTATTGCAGCCATGGCCTATTTGAATAGATGTTTACACCCCTAAACATTATGTATATAACAGCCTGTCCTTTAAGGAGTAGGCAGATTATGCTAAGGTGAAACGCTGACAAGCAGTGTGGATTTTCAGCCTCTGTCTCAACAATGTGTGGCCACCATTGTTTCAAGATTAAACCTGGAAATGACTGACAAACCCATGACTGAGTCTTCCAATATATAGTAGAAAATGAATTACTATCAGGCCCAAACACGCCCTGTTCATGGAGTTGACTTATGGTTCCTAGCTGTAGCTCTTGTTCCCATAGCTCACCTGGTAAAGCATCAGTGTAACTATTAGTGTGACAAAACTAAAGTCATGGGTTCAATATTTAGGAAGCACACCCACTGATGGAAAGTGTTATTTTGTGCTACACAGTAAGTCTCATTGCAGAAAAGCATCAGCTAAATGATAAAAGTATAGTTCATATTGTAACCACATGAGCATAAAGTAAACACTGCTGTATGGCTGATGGAGTTCAGATGTTAGTTGTCAGAATCAGAAGGGGATGTTTCCGACAGAAGTGCTCTTTTAAAATCTTGCCCTAATCTCAACATGGTGTGGTAAAAGCAAAGCATATTGTGCAAAAGAAAAACAATATTTATTCATATAATCAATGCACAAACTTGACACATTTGTATAACAATATGTACATGTAAACTATTTCACCCTTTAAATGTACACAAGATTTGTGATTTTGTATTGCTGGCATCATATTAGATCTTCACCAAAGCTCCAAATTCCAATGCTTTTGTGAAGTCTTTCTGCCTTTTACTTAATACAATGCACACCAATATTTACTGTTGGTGGAAGAAATTCCTATTACAATGGTACATTGAAATCTGAAAGAACTAATTTGTATTGCATGAAAACCCAACATCACATATTTGTATTTGTTTAATTGTTGAAGATAAGTCTGCATCCAGATTCAGATTGTTCAGGTGGAAGTTAGTCACAATAGAACATTTCGTCTCCTCAGCTGGAGCAGACGCATTGCATCATTTCCTCTCCTCGAGGACACATACAAAGACCCCAAATCTATAAAACTGTCAGCGTATGTTGTATCGTGAAGAAGGGCCTTTACAGACCCCGGGTATAGCATACAGTGCGTGTTGCAGCTGTCTCCAGCCGGTAAGGCACTGCTGTGTATCCTGACATCCTAACTAAAATCTGCATGCACCATGCCAGCCAACAGAACAAAACGAAATGCTAAATAACCACTCACTCTGTCTTCTTCATTCTTTCCTAGTCTAGACTATCTTCACTATGGGACGCTGCTGTAGTCTCTCCACCTGATCTACCTGTTGAAACCCTCGGCCCACATGCACCCATCACCACTGTACACTTACTCTACCCCATACCCTATGCTTGCATTTATATGCAATATATATTATTGCCACCACCAACTTGTTTTTTCCGTCCTACTCTCCTTACCCTTGTACCAGTAACCCTATGAGCACAGTGTATACCCACTAAGCTGATTTTTTTATGTATCATGTATATACCATATGATGTTTGTATATATTATGTACATCTACCAAATGCATGCTGTGAACAACACTATATCCTATCCTATCTCCTCCCGGCTGACCTCAAGAAGATCGGTCAGATCAAACAAACATCCTTTGTGTCTTCTTTGTGACAATATGATGTTTGTATATACATATTATGTACATCTACCAAATGCATGCTGTGTACAACACTATATCCTATCCTATCTCCTCCCGGCTGACCTAAAGAAGATCGGTCAGATCAAACAAACATCCTTTGTGTCTTCTTTGTGACAATATGATGTTTGTATATACATATTATGTACATCTACCAAATGCATGCTGTGTACAACACTATATCCTATCCTATCTCCTGCCGGCTGACCTCAAGAAGATGGGTAAGATCAAACAAACATCCTTTGTGTCTTCTTTGTGACAAGTGGGGACGTTGTAGCAAGCAACCAAGCGTCAAAGGAATGCAGGATACGGTCATTAGTTGAACTGTGGCCAGGCCATGCTGTATCTGATAGCACTCAATGCATGGGGGTTGCTGTGAATACAAACAAAGGAAGTATTTTGGTGTAAGATTACAGATAGGTCCTCTGATAAGATGCCATTTGACCCACTGGACAGATTTTGTAAGTCTGGGAGTTGTGCAGACTTGATTTGCGTATTCCCTAGTAGGTGTACCACCCAGGAGGTTCAGGAGTTGCACTCCTGATTTGTTTAGTTGTAAGAATGTGTGTGGAACACTTGCAGTGTTTATCAAATGGTTCTTAAAATGGTGCATCAGAGCATTTGAATCCAACACTGTGAGAACTTCTAGAATGTTGTGTGTATTTATTAGGGCTGTCACTAGATACAAAAAAAAAAAAAAACGATCTAATCACACATTTTGAAATTCATTCATCTCGATTAATCACGATTAAAAGTTTGTTTTTCTTCTAAAGACAAATCTTATAAATTAACGAGTAATTTTAGACACCGCTGCCGGTCATCCTGCGTTTTGGATATTCGGTAGGTTATCCTGCTTTTCCCTTTTATATTGTCTTACTAGCGTTGTGTGGCGGTAACATTTAATCTCTCCCATAGGAATTGGCCTGGGTGGTTGGACGCCGCTGCTGTTTTGCCGGGATTGTTTTGCTGTTAGCGTAGTTTGCTTGCAGTTGCTGTTCGTCCACGTGTCGTCTTCCTGGCAAGCAGCTACTGACCGTAAGAGCTGCTGCTGCGTCCGTATCTGTGTGTGTGTTTTCGTTTTGGCTCTGGTTGTTTTGTGTTCAATGTTCCAAGGCTAGTATTCCATCTTAACCTCCCCTAGTGGTGTTAATATCTCTTTGTGTGTGTGCTTTGAGAACATTTTTGATGTTTATTTACCTTTCACTAAGTTTGCGTGTGCATTTGGTGTGAGCAGTGCACGTTTGCTGTGACCTCCTGGAGGTAATACCCTGCTATTTAAAAACCCCTGACTGACTGTTAAGCCTCAGTCCAGTTATGTGTTGTGTCCATTTATCTGTTGTATATGCGTTGTCCTTTGTCTGTCCCCTACTGTGTTTTTATATTGTTGTAATTAAATAAAACATATTTATTATTTATGGAAACACGTCTAAAGCTTCCTCAGTTTACAAACCTGTGTGCCCCTAGTGGGCTAGTTTTGATTCCAACTATTTCCCTGGGCAAAACTCCCAGGGTGGCGTAGTCGTGCTCTAGGTCAGTGGTTCTCAACCGGGGGTACGCGTACCCCTGGGGGTACGTGAAGGTAGTCCAGGGGGTACGTGAGATTAAAAAATATATATATTTAAAATAAGCCTCCATCCAAAAATCATTAAAAAATACTTATTATACGGCTCTTCAGAATGTTCCAAAATGTACGTTGATTTGTATGGGCCATATGTGGGTTAAATGTCTGCGTTCGCAGGTTTGTAATTCCTTGATATTCACTGCTGCGTAAAGTTTATCACCGCTGTCATTGCATGGCAACAGGTTTTTTGCTTCTAATTCACATTGCATATCATTCCGCAAGTAGTCCGGTTAGTTAACGTAACGGAAGGTCATTGAAACGAAGTCAGAAGGTGGATTGCTCAGCATTTGCGTTCAGAACTATTTTTTTCTTAGCGGAAATCACGAAATGGCAACAAACTCATTAAAAAGAGGTATCCTGGAGGAATGTCTTCAATCGTTTTGGCAAGTAACTGTATAATAAGCGCGAAAACATGGGAGCTGAACACACACAACTGCTGCTGCACACAGAAGTGCGTTGGCTCTCTCGAGGGAGAATACTCAAACGGCTGTTAAAATTACGATCTGAAGTACAGACCTTTCTGATTGAGCACAGATCCCCCAATGCCACACAGACTGGCTTGCAAATATGTGCTATCTGGCAGATATATTCAGCAAACTGAACGAACTGAATATGTCTGCAGGGAAAGGACACCAGCTTTTTAAACCTGTATGACAAGGTGGGAGGCTTCCCGAAGAAAGCAGAGCTGTGGAGAAGAGCCTCTGCACAGGGGGATTTCACCTGCTTTCCTCAGATGGATGATTTTCTCTCTAGTGAGGATGTGGACAGAGCTCCAGTCCAGTTGGTCATCGTGGGACATTAGACCAAATTGATTCAACATTTTAATTTTCAATTTCCTACTTTCCTGACATGGAGGAGAAATCTACACAGCTGGATTGGGTGAAAAACCCATTTTTCTTGTGGAAGCTCTGTCACTAATCAGGAAACACTCATGGAAGTGTCATCTGACCGTGGGCTCCAGATGAAGTTTGCCACATCCACACTCACACAGTTTTGGATGTGTGTGAAGCAGGAGCACCCTGGCCTGGGAGAGAAAGCTTTGGAGCAGCTACTACCCTTTGCCTCCACATATTTATGTTAGGCCTCCTTCTCTGCAATGACTGATCAAAACAAAGCAGAGAAACAGACTGTGCCCGGAGAAGAGCTTGATCACAGCAGTTGCCTCCTTGCCACCAAGACTGACAAAGATTTTCAGCGAAGCACAAGCACAAGTTTCTTACTAAAATGTAATTGCAAACGCACTCAGTTCAATGCAACAATATTCAATGTTCAATCTTCAGTGCTGACAGTTTAATAAATCAGACAATGATGGCATAGAGCTGTGTATAACATATTTTTTTTTCAATCAAAAATGCTTTGCGCTGGTTAGAGGGTACTTGGCTGAAAAAATATTTCACAGGGGGTACAAAACTGAAAAAAGGTTGAAAACCACTGCTCTAGGTAGTCCCATCTCCACTCACCATATTGTTATGCCACACAAGCAAAACTAAAATAATAGCAAGAGCCCGTTGCAGTGGAATGATAACGGAGTTCCCTGGAGTTGTTCAAAGGTATCACAGCCGAAACAAGCAGCCACGTTGCTCCTTGTGCACACTAGTAAACTCTTGGCTGTTCAGTCAAGCTAATTCTTCTGTTCACCTTATCCAAGCGAACAGCTAACTCACCAGTGTCCAGTCGACTCGGTTTTGCAAAGTCCAAGCACTTACACGGTGAATTACCGTGTAACATTAAATTGTGTCTAGGCAGCCTCATGCAGGTCAGCTAGGTAAAATGGCTCCGGCGCTTGACTGCTCTACTACACTACTTTCTACTCACTAAACTCGTAGATTCACACTGTCATTCACTACGTAGTTATCTATCCGTCACCTCATGTCAATAAACTTCCACTCCAATAGCCTAGAGATGGAGCTATTAACAGTGAAATCTCTTCTCGCAACTAATGACATTGGACTAACTGTGCCCACACTCTTCCATCTTCTCTTCTCCAATCCCGCCTAGCTCCTTTACCTTTAACTTCACGCTCTGATTGGTCCGTGACATACAAATAATATAAAACACATTTAAATCAAAGCATTTTTACAACATACAATCCAATATATTTCAGACCTTTTAATTCTATTTATAAATGAATCAACTTAAAATTGTAACTTTATACACCCAAAGGGTAACATACTGTATATATACAATTGTACCATCGCCCTTAAAATAAGCAGTTTTTCTACAGTTGGCTTGGTGCATCTTTGCCCTTATGCTTACAAAACAGAAGATACTGGTAGTTGCTTACTTACAGTAACATAGCACAGACTTACCATGTGAAAGCTTGTCAATGTCCACATTGAAACGTAGCATGAGTGCACTCAAAATGAACCCGAAGGCTGGGCCAATCACAGTCACCGCAAAAAGGATACCTAAAAACAAGGGAGCAAATAATACTTATGTTTTTCCTAATCCATGCCTAACGGTGCAAACCCATGACAGCGACGCGATAAAATTCCATCGCTTTGAGTGGGCGTGGTGTAGCGTGTGGAAATAGCATACAGTCCTACAATTTTCAAACCGTCAAAGACGACACCAAACAATCTCATTGGCTGCTGCCGGGAAATATTGCTCCTCATTTGCATAAGTTTCAACATGTTCCAATTTTCAACGGACGCGTCGCTCAGATCGCTCATTTACGTCACAATGGATTGGCTCCCATTGAAATGCATTGGGTTTAGAGATCGCGTCGCTCACAACGGTGGCATGGGTTTGCACCCTAACAATCTTCTTGTATGTGCATTAGGGGCATAGAATAATACACACAAAGTTTTCTGTTTTCCTTGACATAACTCAACAACGCAACGTGTTATCCTCTGTATGTTATGTATACAATGGCACGCCACACACTATCCAGGGTAGAGGGTGGATGGTAAATGGTTAAATGCCTAAATCCTATCACTGTTTTGGGTGTTGTTTAAAGTAGAGTGCGGTAGAAGGAAGAATGCCAATGGAAAAGAGAAGGATTCAGGAGAGAGAGAATCAGCTAAAGGAGCCAGCAAAGGGGAGCACATCTTTGCAGAGTTGGTTAAAAAAAAAAAGCAAACCAGCAGGTGACAGAGAGACATTGCATTGTGATAAAGATGACAATGTGTAGGCTTATCAATTAATGTGAAACAGGCTCATATTTTCAGGCTAATATTTCAAGCCTACTAATGGCAATGTATTATAATTACACTACATTTAAGATGAGGAGCAACCACAAGCCTCAGAACAGAGACAAATGTGGAGCAGGAGACACATAGGACAGGTAGACCTTAGTGCTGATCACCAAATATGGGATGAAAGGACCATGCTAGAAAGTACAGGGATAAAGAGCCATATGCTAAATAAATGTAATCTTGAAAAAAGTATAGGCTATTTTAAAGATCCTTTCAAAGATATTGCCTGAGCAGAACAGAAATAACATACCACTACTTCTAGTGGGCCTTTTAAAATAATGATAATGGTAATAACAATAATATATAATTGGACAGATGATGAGCCAAGTACATCAACTGCAGACAAAGAGCCAGAGCCAGACCCAGACGAGAGACAGAACTGTCTTGGAAAACAGGGAAAGGAGAGACGACACAGAAAGTCAGGACAGGATGCCACCAAGGGTGGATATTGAGATGGAGAGTGAGGCAGAATCAATTGAATACAGATTTAGATTTTTTTGCTGAGATTGAGTAATCCAACAGATCCAGCTCATGTACAGAGCAATAATCTTAAACACAATCAGGCCTTTATCAAATGTTCACATTCAGTAGGGCCTTGCCGTTCTATTGTGAAGTTCCCCAAAAAAATGCAGAAGGTCGCTGTTTTCAAGCCCACTAGTATGATGATGGGGTGGCTGGAATGTCCTCAACAGAATGATGCCTTGCTCAAATGAATTGCTGTATTTGAGTGTTTTATGTGTTACTATTAATAAAGACCCGGTTCTTCTAAGTTCTCCATACAGTCCGTGAGATCTTATTTTTTTGCCAGGGGGCGCCCTTTTTTCAGGTCAAAGCAATGGCCCTTCAAAATTCCTGTGCACGTCCCTGGGTGGTTTAGTATGAAGGCAACCAACTGGGATACGAACCCTGGACACTATGTGGGTAGCCAAAAAGAACCTACCAAACAACCATTCACCAGTAGTAAAACACACCACAAACACCAACACTGAGAGGGGCTTCTTTACAACAGAACAGACTCAGGCTACATGAACTTGTCCTACATGAACGGGCACGCTCCTTCCTTGGTGTTCTATTGGAGTAGGCAACATAACACTCCAACAGTTTTGTCTGGTGTCTTTTGTGTTTTGGTGTTTTTGTACTTTGACATATAAACTCCTCAAAAAAAGTTCCGGAACGTTATCTTCAGTTGAAAGCTTTCCAACGATATACAATACAATACCAATTGGTATTATTAAAGGGGAGGGATAATCGACTGAAGAAACGTTTCCGAACTTTTTTTGAGGAGTTTAGTTTACTGAGAGGACCGTGGTTGTCTATGGAATCCCTGACCTGCACATATAAAACATATGCTATGATTTGTCTGCAGTGGTCACTGTAACACTATGTTCAAGGTGAGGTGATAAAATGGAGCTAACATTATTTTTTATTAAGCTTGATATAGCCCATCACACTTACACCTACATTCTGGAGAATTAGTTTGGACTAGAATGTACAAGGTGAGATCAAAAGTAACAAATACAGGAATGGTAGGGAGTGTGCAATTAGGCTAGTAGAGCAAGTTAAGGGATAGACAGTGGGTTGCCAAGATGGGGTTCTTCCCAAATAGTGAGCCCGCATCGAAGTATACAAAATGTGTTTATAACTCCTTTATAAGGGCTTATTAATGACTTACAAAGGGTTTACAACCTAATTAATAACATATTTATAAACCATTTATAATGGAGCCTTATTTAAAGTGGCACCGAATTCGGTAAGGGAAGTATTTCCAGAATCGAAGTAATGTAATGTAATGTAATGTAATGTAAGGCAGTTGTAGTGAGTGCAGTCACTAAGATACTTCAGTTCAGATGAAGTTAGCAGCGGTTGAGGCTAGACTGATGAAGATGAAGTTAGCAGCGGTTTGAGGCTAGACTGATGAAGATTAAGTTAGCAGCGGTTTGATTCAGGTGAAGTTAGCAGCGGTTTGATTCAGATGAAGTTAGCAGCAGTTTGATTCAGATGAAGTTAGCAGCGGTTTGATTCAGATGAAGTTAGCAGCGGTAAATCAACACATACACTGTTAAAGCAGTATAGCAAGCCAATGTATAGTTTAAGTTATGAAACTGTGTCCATGTAGTAAATTAGGTCTCAGTTTCAGGTCTATTTCTCTCCCTTCCTTGCCACCCATCTATTTCTCTGTAATCTGTACCATCTAACAAAGAGAAACCCTGTGAAACTTTGGATGTTCGTAAGTTGCTACATTTTGTATAGGCCTACAGACAAACACTGGAAAGAATTGTTGCTCTTACCTAGATAGAAAGGTGAGTTTCTCCTACTGGCAAAGTCATCTATGTATGAAATTCCAAAGGGTTGAATTGGAACACCACCAATTCCCAAGAGTAACTGGCCCAGAAGGAGTATGGGGAAAACCTCCTCATGGACAATGGTGTCCTGTTGGCTACATTTCTGGTGTGGCCAGTCAGAATTTAAAAGGTCCTTCGTATGGCATATTTCAGAGCTGTTGTTTATGGTGCCTAAAAAGTAGAAGAATATGTTTATATATGCAGTATTTTGAGCTTAAGTCTGTGTATAAAACTTTATGAAATCCAGTGCTTTTTACACGTTACTCACTGTTCATGAAGTTCGAGTGTTTGTATGGTGCACTAAGAAAATGAGGTAGGGCGATGATAAAGACACCTGCACTTGCTATCATTGCTCCGATACCAATGCAACGAGGCCTGTGCACACGGCTACCAAAGAAACTCACAAACACAATGAGAACTGTGTTCCCCACCTACAAAAATACAAGGGATTAGATATAATCTTTCAAATGACCAATTTGCTATAAGCTGTACCATTGTTTTTTGACAGAGCACTGCTTTCCCATACTTGCCCATTATTAATCTACTTTCGCACAGCAACATTTATACACTGACTGCCTTACACATTCATGAATTTGTGAAATTTGTACATACAACAATACTCTGCTATAGCAATCAAATTTCTGTTGTGTAACTGTAAGAACATATTGTGATTGTTAATATTAAATGTACTTGCCAATATCAAAAAACTTTTGCATTTGTCCAAAGCCACAGAAAAAAGCAATTTGTTTTTGGTGACAACCTTAAGTTCTAGTGAGTGCAAAGACCCCAAAATGAGTTGCGGTTGTACTCTATTGTATAATATGCCTGTTGATGACTTTGGTTAATTAACTGTAGTTTTATAAATTATGGGGCTAAATATTGTGTTGGTTTGTTAGTCCTCTTTCCAGTAACATTGACATCACATGTATTTTATCAAGTGAAAATGTTCACTGTCCTAGCCTATGTAAAATATGGACTCTATGTGTTGGTCGTGAGACTTGTTTTATTGCATTGTATTGCTTGAAGTCATATCTGTGCCATTCTCATAGACTTGACCCTCTCAAGACCCCTCCTGCTGCCCTGGCTCTCACTGTCCAGTCTTCCCAATTGCAAACTTCCAAAGTTCTGGTTCCAATTGCATGTTCTGGTTCCAAAGCCTCACGCTTGCAGCAGTCACCCGTAAGGCAGTGGGCGTGATAGAGCCGTAACACCCCGGTCACACCTATGCGTTGGAATGCGTTGATGCGTCAGGGTTAAAGGATTGACGTCAAAAGTTGAAAGTAAATCTTAAAAAAAAAAAAAAACGGTTCACACAGGATACCTCCACCCCAATCTCCCTCCAAGAGCGCAGCCTGACGTCTCAGACACTCCCCAAGCTCTCCTCCTCAAGCTTACCAAAAAACACAAGCTCATTCATTTAAAGTTCATCCAAAAGTAAATAAGCAAAACCTCACAACAGACTGCACATCTGCTCTTTCTCAGAAGCCGGAAACCCTACCCAACAAAAAAAAAAAGTTCCTATCTGATCACACCAGCCAAAACCTCTCACTTCCCCACACTCAACTGCCCAACATCGACTTACAGCCTAAAGCCAGCAATCATAAACGCTCAAAACATGCTTGACACAAAACAACTTGACCTTTCACATGACCTCTTGACCTTTGATCTTGGAGTTTTAGTGAAAGGTGTTATTATCGTCTCTCTTTACCCCTATTTCAGAATGTTGAGTTTACAGTCTCTGATAGACACACTTTGAGAGTGTATACAAATATCCTATACATCCCGACAACACAGGTTGGCGAATTAGCAAAGGTTTGCAGTAGAGTGAAAAGCCTTTGGTTGAATCTTCGTCTAAGCAGTAGGGCTGACATGTCTGCATGTGTGTCTGCAAAGTGGTGTGTTATTAATTTAAGTTTTGAAGAGCCAGTTTTTGACCCAACTGCAGAGGTGTGTCATTTTACAATTAACTGTTTTATATCATAGTAGTGTTTCTCCTTTATTATAAAGATGTCTCAGACCCAAATGTCTCTGCTATTAAGGTTTCTTTACTGGGCTATTCAGATTCCCTTAAACTTGACTTTTTTCCAATAACACTTCATCTGAGACTTCATGCGAGACTGTTTCAGATAATTGTACTGATTCGGGATACAGAAGTGTCAGTCAGCAAAATGGAAGCAGTTTTAAGGCGCCTATTAAACATTATCACCTACGTCCCTGAACTACTACAAGGGGAGCGAAAGGGGAAGAGGGGAATTATTTTTTACTTACCCTGGAGGAAAATAAATCAATATTTAGACATGTTCTGCAGTCTTCAAAGTACATAATCAGATCATCAAATGCTTACCTCATTAAAAGCGGCAAGAAGTCCTGATTTCTGACTCGTAAAACCATATCTTCTCTCAATTGTGGATATTGAGGCTTTTAGGTAACCAGATACCAGGAGCTGAGCTAGTTGTAGTATTCCATGACAAAGCACAAATAGCTGTGAAATAATCAAAACACACAAACTTCAATATCAATATTAATATTAATATAAAAAAAATATCTGAATGAAAGCTCAAAAATGTATTCCAATTCCCATGGCACACTGCCTAGACCCAGATGCAATCAAATTAGGACCTACAGTAAGCCAAAATCAACATTCTTATTTAACCATGATCCAAGCGAGTTTTCATTGGTGCATGATTTTGCGCTATACATTTTTTTCCCACCAATGAACACTTACATCATTGCCTTCGCCTGGCCTTCACACCTTTTATGCCCAAGTTTAAAGCACAAAAAAGGTGTCATCTTTCACAAAAATAAGGCCAGACTGCATCACCTTTTGTGCATATTTCGAACGTTTTTGTTGGAGTTATGATTTGGGATTTTCGACTGTCACTGTTCTGGACCTGGACTGAATGGAAATTTGGCGAGTGGACCTTTTGGGTTTCTAATTGAGAACTCCTGTGTTAGTATTTGTGGGTATTTGTCTTCTTCAAATTAATTTGACACAGCAGTTGAAAATACTTCTTTCTTCAACCACAACTATCTGGTATTAAATCAGAATAATGTACAAACGGTAAGATTTTTCTAAGAATCACTTCATCATCAAGATTTAAGATATCTGCAGCAATAGCAATAGTAAATGAGGCATAAAAAGTATCAATTTCTCATGGTACACCATGGATTTATATCTTATGATTTCCTGTGTATTCATGTTTTACCTTTATGTTGTGGAAGAAGCCCAGAGGTGGAGCAGGAGCCCTCCCAACCTGGATTGGTAGATTCTGTTTGGTCTTTTCAGCTGCCATTATCACAGTCACATCCTAAACACATAAAAGATGTTACAATAACTTCTTTCCTCAACAAAATCCTTCCTTCCTTTGACAATAAGTCCCTTGCACACCAGTTTGTAACACAGGTCTTTAAATACATGTGTATTGTACTGCCATACACTTACTCTACCCGATACCCTATGCTAGCTTTTATATACAATATATATTATTGCCACCACCGACATGTTTCTCTGTTCCTACTCCCCTTACCCCTGTAACAGTAACCCTATGAGAACAGTGTATACCCACTAAACTGGTCTTGCCTGTATCATGTATTTACCAACGTATGTCTGTATATATACTACATACATCTACCAAATACAGGCTGTGTTCAACCCCTGTTGTTTTCCTTGCCATTCTGCCACACAACCCTCCCCCACCTAAGGAACCATGTCAACTTGGGGGGAAATGGGAATACAATGATTCCTTTACGCAATCCTGAGAAATAATGGAAAACCAATGGAGCAAGGGCTCAGTCTGAATGAAATACATTTTTTTGGCCACCTGACCTTTTAAGGCCAAAACCCCTGTGGGGCACACAGACTGGCGTCCTTCATATGTCACAGGGCTTGTTTTTGCAAAATAACTGACAAATAATCAAATAAGTCTTTTTACTACTTGACCTTTGAGGTCTAACCACATGTGATCTACACAGACTGAGGCTTATGGGAGGAGATAAATCGTGTGGGAGAAAGTCCTCTGTAAACAAACTCCACCCAGGTCCAAGTATAAGTCCTTTATTTTGAGGCAAGATTGTAAAGGGTAGTAAATAAGATATTGCACCTAAGGAGATGCGGTGTAGTAAACTGTAATGACAGTCACAAGGTAAATGCCAAGGTTCATGTGTAATGTTTTTCCGATAGCCAAATTAAATAAGCGTGTGAATTTTAAATTTACGATAAATCACTTAAAGGCACCCAGTGCAACTTCGAGGCTTAAAAATAAACATTCAATTTCTAGTCTTTTTTACACGTAGTAAGTTTCAATAACTCCATACCATTACATACCGACATTCAAGCAGCAAAGATGAGACGTCGTTGTGTGGTGAGAACTGATAGAAAATAGATAACAACAACAATCGCCACCATTTTCTTTATTTTTTGTAACCTACAATAAATAAAGCAAGCTTCCAGTCAATGGAAAAATGGCTTCTCCCCACCGGCGATTGTTGTTGTTTACGATTTTCTATCAGTTATCACCACACAACGACGTCTCATCTTTGCTCCTTGAATGTCGATATGTAATGGTATGGAGTTATTGAAACTTACTACGTGTAAAAAAGACTAGAAATTGAATGATTATTTTCATTGAATGTTTACATAAAGTTGCACTGGGTGCCTTTAGGCCTGTTAATATTCTGACCAAGAGCACTGTCTGCATCTTCGGAGCGCCTTATACACATACGTACCTAGAGGCATGCAAAAATTACTATTACTACACCACATATTCATAAACAGTGAACAAACCTTGCTTTTCTGTGTGCATTAGGTAATGTTACATGGACAGTAGTTTGCTTTGTGTGTGAGCTCTTGAACTATTTACTTACTTTACTTTCATCGCATAATGCATTTGGATGGTTATGGAATGTGATTTGTGTCATTATGTTTGCAAGTTTAGGTATATAATGTATGCTGCAAATAGTGTGCAGATTTCTGTAAAATAGTTGTCTTTGTGAAAAAGCTTTGTGTTAGGATGGGGAGGGGAAGATTGAAGGCCATTAGCCCTCCCATTGATGAAAGTGAAAGTGAAAGTCCTCTCTATTGGATACGACAGTTATAGGGTCATAAATGTTAGGGACATTTATTTGTTCATATGAATGGAGTGATTGAGAGTGCGATCCACCATAGTGCTCTGTTTCAGTAGTTAACCACCACCTGATTTACCATAAAAGGTATGGAAGCCCAGCTGCTAACGCACATCAATCCGAAACTATGATAGTCATCAGAAACAAGCTCACACAGTTGACCACTGTGGCCACAAATAAGAAATAAATACTAAAAGCAGAAACCTTGTGAGAGAGGAGTGTGAGAGTTCAACTGCAGCTTGTCCAGAGTCAAACACACACTACCTCACCAACACTGGACTTCATTATGTTCATTACCGTGAAGAAAGCATTTTTTTTTTTACATTTAGTCTTAAAGTTTTTCAGTTGTAGTAATTGGGACACATCGACTAGTTGGCATTATATATGTGTTCCAAGCATTATTACAAATTAGCTATCGTATGGTGTGCTGGTTGGCTGGTGAATGACTGCAAAAGCGGCATCACCAGAAAAGGGGACTGCATTTACTTGTTGTGACATACATAAAATACTGCTGGATAGACTGAGGTGAGAATATTTTTAGTTGGTCATTGACCTATCCTTGAAATGGAATGGTTTGTTTTCGTAGAAATAGTTTTTGGGAGAGCCAGAAACAGTGCTTACTCTGCAAATAAGTTGCTAGCAAAGTCTGCTACAGTTTAACCTCCTCCCCATGTCCAAAATCTTCTCTAATGTGGGAATCTTCTCTAATCTAATAATATTAGTTTTGCGTTGTGGCATTATATTTTACAGCGTTGAATGAACAGCAGGCAATATAAAGAAATATCAGACTTCCGAACATTGGGGCGGCCCATTCAAATCAACAAAACTTTTTGGAACATTCTGAGGAGCTGTTTAATAAGTTATCTTATTAAACTAATGAATAATAAGTATACTGGAAAAGATTAAACAACATTTCGAACAAGCCTCAATGCCTCGCTGTACAGTTAGATTCTCAGTTAGACTGCATTTTAACCCAATTTGAACAGACCCTGTATGTTTATTATGTATCTATCAATGGGCCTCATTTATAAAACGTACTTACGCACAGAATTGATCTTAGACTGTGCGTGCGATCAAATCCACGTCTAAGTACAGATTTATAAAAACCGTCTTAGACGTAGAAAAGGACGTATCTCTACGTCTGGTTTTAGTTCGTGTAAGTACATTTCCTTGTGGCAATACTGGAGTACTGCAGGAATTTAGAACTCAAAGCGCCGACACGCAGTTTCATTATCATCATCGTGCACCACCGTCACCATTAATGTTTCGCTCAATAAAATCAATTAAACTATTAGAACAATTCACACATGAATGAGATTCACGTCTAATAGGTATTCCGTTTTTATTTCACAAGTGTAAAACATTTAGCTCAATCTATAGCCTATAGAAAGTCTAATAGTGGCTTAGTTTTCATTAGGAGATATAGCTGCATTGGCGTTGTTAGAGGATATTGCCAACTGCGCAATAAGGAGAGAAAGGGTTTTTTCGTGATCGCACACACTTTTTGACACAGGATGATGAATGGCTGATAAGCAGGTAGGCCTACAGCTTGTCGAGAGCGTTGTGCCCAAATAGCCTCTCGTCTACAGAGGCGCACCAGATGCAACCAGGCCATACACGTTCAGGTTTTGTCTGTTCTTGGATTCCTGGCTACAGGAACGTTCCGATGAGAAATTGGAATTCATTTAGCAGAATTTTGCCCGATGTTCTTCGCAGTATTATCACTTTATATGCCGGTAATGTATTAGATTTCCATACAGTGCCCAGGAAAAGCAAAATGTGTAAGAGGATTTCCTGCGTAAAACAGGGTTCCCAATGTATTTTCATCCAGATTGCGCACACTCAAACAGCCTAGGAAGACCACTTTAATACAGCACATGCCCGTGCGCGGTTGGTAGTGGAGCACAGCAAAGGCATGCCTAAGGGAAGGTGGCGATGGCCAGCGAGACTCCGATGCTGGAGCAGCAGTGCGACAGTTGCGGCCGCTGGTGCTTCGGAGACGTGCCTTCTACATGTCAAATACTTTGCTTTTGCCATTACGCCACCATACAGGCTTTTCTAACGATGTTTTGGCCCGCATCTGCTGTTCCATCAGCAGAACGTCGATGTCAGCCTCACTTTAATTCTGCTGTTTACATGTTTCTTTCTTGCTTGCCACTGTTGGATTGGCGTACACGTGTTTTTTGTGTGTACGTCTGTTTACTGTGGATCTCACTTACGCTCATTTCAGGAAATGTCTTAGACAAAATGTAGGATGGTTTCTACGCAACGTTTTATAAATGAGGCCCAATGGATCAGCTGTCGCACTGGACGTTTTAACACAAAGTGAACAAAGATGGCCATCATTATCAGAATCAGAATCAGAATTGTTTGTATTGCCAAGTAAGTATATACTTTTCAAAATATTAAAAGATAATTAAATATTTCAAAATGTAAAGATATTTACAGATTATGAAGTGGAGGAGCTGTGCAGTCTATGCAGGAATGTGTAAACAAGTGTGCAATGTGCAAGCTAATGTGTGTTAACGTAACAGTCAGATCGTTAGACTTCAGGCGTAGGGGCGTAGGCGTTGATGAGGTCAACTGCCGCCAGGAAGAAGCTGGTCTTGTAGCGTGAGGTTTTGGTCCTGATGGACCGCAGCCTCCTGCAGGATGGAGAGAGTGGTCACTGTGGTAGGGGAGGAGGGAGGGGGTTCTGGGGCTGGCAGTTGTGGAAAGGTGCAGGCCTTTGCAGAAGCCCTTTCCAGACAGAGGCAGAGTCATTGACTGAGAACTGGTGTTGGAGTTTCTAAGAGTACAGTCGCTTAGCTTCTCTCAGCACTTTGCTAAACCTGCATTTCAACTCTAAAAACCTGTCTCTGTCCCAACTCCTGAACGCCTCTTCCTTCTCCAACCAACCGTAACTTTCTGAGGTTGGCTGTGAACCAGGGTTTGTCACTGTTATAACTCACCCTGGAGCATGATGGATCAAAGGTGTCCTCACATAATCTGATATAAGATGTCACAGCCTCTGTTTACTCATCCAGAGTGTTGGTAGCAGTCCTGAAAACCTCCCAATCGGTACAGTCCAAGCAAGCCTGAAAGTCCTCCACAGCTTCAATGGTCCACTGCTTTGATGTCCTCACAACAGGTTTACAGAGCTTTAGTTTCTGCCTGTATGCAGGAATCAGATGGACCATGACGTGGTCCGAGTGTCCTAGTGCAGCCCAGGGGATGGTGTGATAGGCACTGCTAACTGTGGTGTAACAGTGGTCCAGAATGTTCTCCTCTCTGTTCGGGCATTTAATAAATTGTCTGTATTTGGGATTTTCTTTGTTAAAGTCGCAGAGGACAATAACTAAGAAGTCCAGGTTAGTCCGTTCCACACACAGTATCTAGTCGGCAATATAAGGCTGATTTGTATTTTTATTTGTTTCAATTATACCCACTTTATGTGTTATGTACAGTAAGTTAAAGGGGAAATTCACTTATGGGACTCCTTATTTGACCCCGCCAAATCTAAAAGAACCCCTGTTTGTTTCCTTCGTTGCTCTAACGGTTTTGAGCCATGCAGAAGATACTGATGCTCTTACGGTACTGTGAGATTAAGTTTAGTAGGCTAATAAACAACTCTTAATGTACGATTCTACTTTGAGTGACCTTTTTATTAGTTATGAATGAGTGGCGGAAACACACTCCCCATCAACATGAATAGAGGAGAAGAGATCGTAACATCCCTTATAACATTTCTGATTGCGGTCAAGGGAGAAGGGATAGATGTGCGATCAATAAGGAAAACAATCATATATAATGTATGATCATTTTACAATTTTGTGACACTACAAATAGTTGTTCGTTGTAACCCGCAAGGATCTTGATTTGAGTCATACATCTAATGCTTCTCATGTAACATCCTTTGAGCCAATCATGCTTGTTGTTGTTAGAAGATAAACATGGAGTTTACGCTGTTTCCTGGGAGAAAAATACTTCAGATGACAAGTCGCCCATGACCTCAACTCAGTATGATCTTATCAGCCGGCACAGCTACTGTCTCTATTGTAAAGCGGCTTCTAGGTGTGTTCGTCTGTGTGTGTCTGTATCGGTGTGCGTGTGTCCCAAGTGACTGGTGTGTGGCGCGAGCGGATGAACCGACGAATGTCTCGGGTGTTACGGCTTATGTCGGTCTTTTTGTGTAGGAAGATGTCTGTATTTTATGCACTTGGCTATGCGTTTGGCTTTTTTTTTCTCCAAATACAATCTTTTTGAGCCTTACGCAGAACAATATCAAGCACATGACCTGCAACGACTTCATTTGCCTACATGATGAGTTATCGAGGACTGTGGGAAAGATTCAATCCTCTGAAAAATATGCAAACCACATTAGGAAGACTGAAATGTGTCCAGTGTAATGGCCAACTTTTTAAATGTCCTATTTTAATATGTTTTTAAAATTATTCTTGCTTTAATATATGGACAAACATTGAAAAGAAGCAATTGACACTTGAGTTATCTTCTGAAAGTACGTACATTAAAGAACAACTGAAAGCCACAGAAGCACTGGATTAAAAGCCACACAAAGATTTATTTATTTATTTTACATTTGCACTTTGTTTTAATCTTACTATTTTAAGACTGTTATTTTATCTAATGTCTAAAATTGAAAAAAGGCATCTCTAAAAGCAATGATAAGGTGTTCTGTTCCAGAACTAGCAAGATAGCATAAATATATCAGTTATCGGACAGTGTCAAACATCGGCCATTCTGTTAAACAATGAAAATGCTAAGTTTAATAATGGTTTCACAATCGATATGCTCAGTTTAATAACAGGTAAACATGACAACGCCAACGTTTGGCGATAACACACGCCGTCCGATAATTAACACTGTTACGATAACTATCTAAAAGGAATGCAAAAACCTTACACCACCAACATTCCAATTCACTGATATAAGCTTGCCAACACAAAAACTGGTGTCTTTTGGCAGTATAGCTGGCAATATCATGCTGTGAAGGCTTTTCTTCCATTTTTGAAGGGTATTACTGCCCGGAACACAAAACTACATAAAGCTTTTCCTGGATGGCTAGTGGGAAAGATACGGGTGTTTATCTGTCCTTCACATGACCAAATGCTATTAAAATGAGGATGCTAGTTGCCTATAAAACCATACTTCAAAAAGTGTCAAATTGACATAGTGTTACTTTAAATACCTTAACTATATATACGTATATATATATATATTAGATTTATTATTCAATATTTTATATACTTTTGAAATGCTTGTGCCTTTGGGGCCACTACAGAGTGAACAAACCTAACTCTGGGCCCCTGGTGTTCCCATTCTGAGGGCCCCTGATGTTCCCATGCTGAGGTGTTCCCTAACTCTTGGCCCCTGGTGTCCCCTAACTCTGCGCCCCTGGTGTTACCATGAAAGTGAAAGTGAAAGTCCTCTCTATGGCAGAGGTGGTGTAGACACACACACTCTGAAATCCACCTCTGCATTTAACCCATCCAGTGAAGTGACACACACACAGTGAAGTGATGTTTCACACTAACCCGGAGCAGCGGCGCCCGGGGAGCAGTGATCGGGGTTAGGTGCCTTGCTCAAGGGCACCTCAGCCGTGGATGTGGGCATGGGAGAGCAGTGCTCTACCACTCCCCCTGCCCACATTTTTCCTACTGGTCGGGGATCGAACCGGCCACCCTCCGGTTACCAACCCGAAACCCTAACCAGTAGGCCACGACTGCCCAATGCCGAGGGTCCCTGGTGTTCCCACACTGAGGGCCCCTGGTGAACCCATGCTGAGGGCCCCTGGTGTTCCCATGCTGAGGGCCCCTGGTGTTCCCTAACTCTGGGCCCTGGTGTTCCCATGCTGAGGGACCCTGGTGTTCCCTATCTCTGGGCCCTGGTGTTCCCATGCTGAGGGACCCTGATGAACCCTAACTCTGGGCCCCTGGTGTTCCCATGCTGAGGGCCCTGTGGTGTTCCCTAACTCTGGGCCCCTGGTGTTCCCATGCTGAGGGCCACTGGTGTTCCCTAACTCTGGGCCCCTGGTGTTCCCATGCTGAGGGCCCCTGGTGTTCCCATGCTGAGGGCCCTGTGGTGTTCCCTAACTCTGGGCCCCTGGTGTTCCCATGCTGAGGGCCCCTGGTGTTCCCATGCTGAGGGCCCCTGGTGAACCCATGCTGAGGGCCCATGGTGTTCCCTAACTCTGGGCCCCTGGTGTTCCCTAACTCTGGGCCCCTGGTGTTTCCATGCTGAGGGCCCACAGTAATTGCAAGTGGCTCTATGGAAGAGTGGTGTAAAGAGTACTTTTGCAAATTTGAGCAAAAGGGGGTGAAATGAGAAGAAGCAACAAAGAAAGGTAACACTTTATACACTTATTTGCGTAACATAGTTTTGAGGGTGTGCGCATGTGAAATATGCCAAATGGACCTGGTTGCTGAGGCAACAAACAGAACATAAACCAACTGCTGTGGAAAGCTGCCAAGAAGGTCACAGAGTGAACTAATGGTAAAAAGAACATCAACATCTACATGACTGCAAAGCATTACTTCCTAAGTAAATAACAGTTCATTTCTGGTAACTCAATCTCAAGTTCATACTCACAACCATAGGTCAATGGTATTTACTTTGCTTATGACTGTATCAATTTGATCTAACTCTCCAAGACAATCATTGGTGTAAAGAACATTTGTAGATTTCTTTATATTCATATTACTCTATGTGCTATAGTATTTCTTAAAAGACTGTTTTGCATCCATTACAAATAAAATAGAAGTGAAGTAAGGAGCTTGCTTTGGAGGGTTTGTACTCCAAGTGCTATGTTCCATTCTCTATGTTCTCCAAAATACAGATACAGGGTATGCCTACTTTACCAAGTGTTTGGTCATGTTAGTTTCTGAAGATGTTAATTACAAAGTGAAGATAATTACAATAGCAGTAATGTTCACATACGTATGTCTACTTACAGTTTACATGCACAGTTCACAGAAGGCAAAGCAAGGTCTGTCCTTTCACATTTACAGAGAAATGCCTGTCTCCCCTTGTCAAGTTGAGAGAAGTCATGTTGAAGCCTGCACAAACTTTTCACCAGGATTACAAGGAAGTGGGCGGGATTTTTGTTCCCGCACAGTTGTTGCACAACTGCAACTACGTCAACACTAATGTGCTGCCTCCCAGATTGGTGTTGAGAGCACTCAAACCTACACTGCGATGCATGGACAAACCATAAAACAGATAGATGCCAACAGTGGTCAATTTCATTTCAGTTCATTTAGTGTCACAAGGATGCAAACAATAGAATGAAATGCTAACTGTTGTTATTTTAATAAACACTATGCCTTTAAGAAGCTATGTTGCACAACAACCTATCCATTTAAAAACCGGTTAATGTTATCATGTATGTCTTAACTCCTTACTGCCCAAATATTGCTATACTTTGTGTAGTTTAAATAAAATAAATAAATACACATTTGTGCATGTGGCCTTTACTGAATACATAATACATAAATGAATGAATAAATAGGAAATTCATATAATTCAATAATTTCCACCCGCATGTTTTCTTACTGTGTGGCCTAATGGTGCTAAAAGTATCTCTAAATGAACAATGGGATGTACATGAATCTCTCTCAATAAATTAAATGCATTCACATACTATACAAAATGAGTAATTTAATGGTTGTCAGGAGTCTGAATTTGTATTAGTTTGTATTTAAAATAAGTCTGCAATGTAAATGAGAGCCATTAGTATTTTTCAGGAAGTCCAGCTGAGCGTCGTCTGCTTTCTGGGTGGGCTGTTTCCTCCATCTGTGCTGTTGTCTTTCCTCAAATGCAGAAGGCATAGAGTGCACTTCCGTGGGGAAATGAGAAAAAGGCCTCTACTTGTCCTGTATGCAGGGCTAAAAGGGGAAAGAGTTAACAGGACACATGTTATACTTAGCTCTCATGCAAAACCAACAACAGAACCAAAATCAGCCACATGATGTTAAGTGTTGCCACACTTTCTTTTAGTCTAGGAAACACAACGAGACATAAACATTGCAAGTTCACATCTCACACTCTGTTGTTTATGGTGCAGGGTGCTAACACAAGCAACCAGGGATATCTTCCCAGAATATTTATTATTTAACTAATCATTAATTCCCCAAACAAATGTTATTGTTCTTTTTCACTAGTTCACACATGAAGCACTGCAATAAAACACAAATTGAATGTATACTAAAACAGGTCTTTGGTCAACCAGGCAGGACTATAGTACAGTAAGAAGTATAACAAAATGCCTCAGATGCAGAAAACAAAAAAATGATCCTACAAATTAAGCCTAACAATAATAACCGCCCTCAGGAGGAAGTGAAGGACGTCGACACCAAGCTGGTCCACACATCACCAACGGCAAAGCAACACAGGCTCCTCACCATGGCAACAAAGGCTCCTCACCATGGCAACACAGGCTCCTCACCATGGCAACACAGGCTTCTCAGCATGGCCTTCATAGTCAAGACGCAGCATCAGATGCTCCTCAGCATGGCCTTCATAGTCATGACGACGCAGCATCATATGCTCCTCAGCATGGCCCTCATAGTCATGACGCAGCATCAGATGCTCCTCAGCATGGCCTTCATAGTCATGACGACGCATCAGATGCTTCTCATCATGGCCTTCATAGTCATGAGTGACGCAGCATCAGATGCTCCTCACCATGGCCTTCATCGTCATGAAGACGCAGCATCAGATGCTCCTCACCATGGCCTTCATAGTCATGACGCAGCATCAGATGCTCCTCAGCATGGCCTTCATAGTCATGACGACGCAGCATCAGATGCTCCTCAGCATGACCTTCATAGTCATGAGGCAGCATCAGATGCTCCTCAGCATGGCCTTCATAGTCATGACGACGCATCAGATGCTCCTCACCATGGCCTTCATAGTCATGACGACGCAGCATCAGATGCTCCTCAGCATGGCCTTCATAGTCATGACGCAGCATCAGATGCTCCTCAGCATGCATGGCCTTCATAGTCATGGCGACGCAGCATCAGATGCTCCTCAGCATGGCCTTCATAGTCATGACGACGCAGCATCAGATGCTCCTCACCATGGCCTTCAGTCATGACGACGCAGCATCAGATGCTCCTCAGCATGGCCTTCATAGTCATGACGACGCAGCATCAGATGCTCCTCAGCATGGCCTTCATAGTCATGACGCAGCATCAGATGCTCCTCACCATGGCCTTCATAGTCATGACGACGCAGCATCAGATGCTCCTCAGCATGGCCTTCATAGTCATGACGCAGCATCAGATGCTCCTCAGCATGGCCTTCATAGTCATGACGACGCAGCATCAGATGCTCCTCAGCATGGCCTTCATAGTCATGACGCAGCATCAGATGCTCCTCAGCATGGCCTTCATAGTCATGACGCAGCATCAGATGCTCCTCAGCATGGCCTTCATAGTCATGACGCAGCATCAGATGCTCCTCAGCATGGCCTTCATAGTCATGACGCAGCATCAGATGCTCCTCACCATGGCCTTCATAGACATGACGCAGCATCACAGGCTCCTCAGCATGGCCTTCATAGTCATGACGACGCAGCATCAGATGCTCCTCACCACGACCTTCATAGTCATGACGCAGCATCAGATGCTCCTCACCATGGCCTTAACTCACTCACTTATCTCACACACACTCCCCAGATCTGTGCTGTCAGCAGGGTCAAATCACTTCAGTGCAGACTGATAAAACCCATGCATACAGCTGAATCCTCCCTGAATTTCAACACAGACACATTCCTTTTTTTTCTCAATGTTTATTAGGTTTTTTTCAGGTAGTTAAGTACAGACAGACAAATACTAAGAGTAAGTAAAACTAAATTATACCAAAATGAAAGGAAAAAAGAAAGAAAGAAAAATAATAAGTCAATTGAAATAAAATAAAATAAAAGGCATAAAAACAGAACAGACAACAGACAAAACTAACAAACAAACAAACAGGGCGTACAACTTAAGACGATGATGCATCACTAGTACACAAAAGACATTGAAGAAGAGGTGAGTGGCCTATTGTGAGTCTTATAGCTGCTCAAGGTCTCCATCAAATTGAGCAAGAAGACACATTCCTTTCTGACAACAGTTTAGGTTCTTGCTGGCAGCTTTCCAATCCACACTGGCCGACCACAGTAGAAAGCAGCATTACACGCCCCCTTGTGGACGCCTTTGGGTACAGATGTCCAGGCACATCCATTGAAGCAAGGTTGGTGGTTCACACTGAGAGAATAAAACAGCTGGACATCTCATCAAAAGCAATAATGAAGCAAGCACACCAGACACCTGACATTGCCACGTTAAAATACATGTTAAACCATCACACAGCACACCAGACACCTGACATTGCCACGATAAAATACATGTTAAACCATCACACAGCACACCAGACACCTGACATTGCCACGTTAAAATACATGTTAAACCATCAAACAGCACACCAGACACCTGACATGTTAAACCATCACTTGGCATCAGTTCACAACGGTTTGTTTTGCAGTCCTGGACCTTTCATGTTCACCTCACTCAAAGGAAACATTTTCCATACAGGAAACATTTTCCATACATAGGCGAGTCCAATTCTCTAAACAGTATTAATAAAATATAAACAATGTTGTGTTGACAGTGAGTTGAGACATCAGCACTACATGTACATTTTCAGTTTGATCAATTTAAGTTGTAGGTTTTTCAATCTATGTGGACCGTTTCAGATAATATTTTGTAATGGTAGGAGGACCTTAGAAGACTTGCACAAGAAAGGTATCTGAAATGTCTGCCCATGTTGTCACGTTCATCCACATGTAGCCAAGTACCCCTTTTTATAATCGCTGTATGGAACTGGGCAGAACTGAAAGCAGTGGTCATACCCATACCCCAGAGGTGTTCTGGTATCTAATGGCTTGGTGGTTTGTGTATTTTCTTTTGCTATATTGTCTGGGCATTGTGCTAACAGTAAATGTGACTTGCTTAATTTGTCTGTTTTATATGCAACCAAATCAAAGGTCTATTTGTGATAAACCATTTTACACAGAGGATCTATAACTGCTGCTTGTATTATTGTTGTAACATGATAGTGGAAGCTAGATTTTAAGACCTTAATTATAGCTGTGGTTAGGCTGTCCCCACAGTTCAGTTCTGGTGAGATCCCCAGAACACCACAGAGGATGATGAAACTTTTATATTATGGTCACTGAATTCATCAAACTGTTTACAATCAGTAGAACTTGGTTTGTATTTTGGTTGTATAGAGTTGCTCTTTCCTTTAACACCTGTCATGTGACTGCTGGAGACTGCATGTGCACACCATACAATTGCTTTTAAAATCATTTTGATGTATTTCTAAATGTTATAATGGCACAATTGTTTTGTGTCATATTCAGAAGTAATACATATTTATTTTTATTTGAGTGTTGAGAAACTGTATTATGAGTGGGGAAATTAAAAAAGGAATATGGCTATATATTCAGATGTGTACACATGAAAATCAACATTATATTGTAGGGTTTTTTTGCAAATACTTCAACACAGCTTAAATGGAACTCAGCCAGAGGCCAGAATCCAACATGGGGGACTGTAGATGAGGTAGTGACATCACCCCAAACAAAAGTTTTAGCCTGACCTCAAATTTTACACTTGAAAATGAAAATATCAGATGTCATTAAGCAAAGTTCACATATTTTGTTCACCTGTACCTTTTCATCATACCCATGTTCCTTTATCATAAAAGGTGTAAATTAAGGTAAAATAAAACATGACAGCTTTTTGTTTTTCCCTCTGCATGAGCTAACTCATAGGATGGCAGTGCAAACAAAAGACCAGTGAGACTTTGACATCAGTGCAATGGTCATGTTGTATGATCATGTAGTATGAAGCATAAAAAAAGTTACCAATTTGTGGATTGTTGTTTCCCATGTTTGTCAAGACAAACACTTGTAAAGACACACAGATTTTCCAGAGATAAATAAACAGGAAATGACATACTAACCACACTGGCCCCATGAAGGCCTGCTCAGTTCTGTTATAGTCAAACTAAGAAACAGCTGGGGGTTGAGACACAGATTAATCCAGAGATAAATAAACAGATTCAATTCAATTAAATTGTATTTATACAGCGCCAACAATACAATTGTCTCTAGGCGCTTTACAGAGCCCAGAGCCTGAACCCCCTTAGTGCAAGCACAATGGCAAGAAAAAACTCCCTGTTAGTCAGGAAGTAACCTTAAGCAGAACCACAGCACATAAGTGGGACCCATCTGCTTTAGGTCGGCCGGGTGGAGATAGGAAGGGGGTTGTGTGGCAGAAGGGGAAGTTAAACAACAGGTGTTGTACAGCCAGCATTTGGTAGATGTACGTAATATATATACAGTAGATGTGTGCTAATAATGCCAGGCAACAATACACCCCAAAAATGTAATTATTTTCCTTTACTCCTATCAAAATGAAGCTTTACACAATGAAAGTACCCATGAAAGCGGGCGCCCTTCTCTCGGGCATGACCAGTCAGGGTATGTTTGGCGCGACATATCTGAAACACAAGAAAGATTAAAAGAGCACACTATCACAGTCAACCAGAGGTTAGCAAACCAAGCTAGCAGGCTAGAAAACTTTAATAAAAGTGTATCTATCTATCTATCTATCTATCTATCTATCTCTATATATATGAAATGTAAATGAATAATAATAATATATGAATAGTACTAATAATAATAATAATCAATAATTTTTATATCATAGAACTTCTAAAATGTATTATCTGTAAATTGGTAAAAATTCACAATAAATAAAGTGTTTTAAAAAAAAAATGTCTCTGTCAACACACAGATGCACCTCCCTCAGGATCCCTCTCTAACCTTGGCTATGTGTGTTATGCGTGTGTGTGTGTGTGTGTGTGTGTGTGTCAGTGTGTGTGTGTGTGTTTGTGTGTGTCCGTGTGCAAGTGCGCGTACAAGTGCATGTTCGGTGCGCGTAAGTAATATTGCAAAGATGAGTCTTTACTTTTAGAACAACTTTGAAAATACCAGTAGTTTTAGGATAAATAAGCTCATCAATCAAGTCAAATTGGCATCCCTGTCAAAAACTTGTCCCAGCAGAAAACTAGCCAATCAAATCTAGCTGGTATGCAAGTGGGAGAGCAGGTTAGTTATCTATGGTACATGTGACAAAAAACACTTTAACGCAGACCTAGCCCTTGACTAAGTGGCAGTGGCAGAACCTTAGCTGTTATAAATTGTACATGTCACAAGACCTCCCTCAGGCTCCCTCTCTAACTTTGGCTGTGTGTGTGTGTGTGTGTGTGTGTGTGTGTGTGTGTGTGTTTCATGGAATGTCGGACGACCAGAGCTCCACCAACTGGGTTAACACAAAGGAAACGGGGTTCCATAGTACAAAAGATATAAAACACAGTCCAGAAGTCTGTCTCACCAGCTCCTTTTGTTTAGTCACCTGATTCTCTGTCTGTCTTGATAAAGCAATATAGCACGAGTGGGAGTGGGGTAGGTAAGGGATAATCCCACGGGTGGTGTTCGGCCGTAGCCATCAAGGCCGAAGGCCGAGTGGCGTAGGCAACAACACCCGTGGGATTATCCCTTACCTACCCCACTCCCACGAGTGCTATATTGCTTTTATAAAACAATTCTACAAATTAACAACAAATTAACATTTCAACACGAAGTTATTGATTAAAAATGGTTTATTTCGCCATTGTTTCTCCGCAACAAAAAATAGTTCCATTGTCAACGTCTTGGTTTGGAATTTTAAAAACTTTGAATTAACGGTTATCATCAATGCGAATGTTTCATCGCGGAGTGATTTATTTTAAGCTGTGAAAAGTCCCGTAACTGTAGGTATGTTGACGAATAACCTATAGCATGGAACGTCTCTCGTCCAATCAGAAACAGCTAAATTACGCGCTAGAACCCAATTGTTTTATAATTTTGCTTATTTCACAGTTCACAGGCCTTTTCCTCACACTTCCCCTGAAGATTTCGTCTAAGCTAACTACACCTTTCTTCACTCTTCAGTTTAAGTGGTTTGGGTTTGAGTGAACCACCTAAAAGTATCACTTTTATTTGATATCCAATTTTTTATTTGTAGAACAGGTTGTTCAAAGTATGCCCCATTTCGTTATTGAATCACTAATATTTGTTTCACCCTGCTTACATTTCCTTGTATGGGCATTCATTGCTTTTTTTTGTTATTTGTAAAATATACGTTTTTTTTTTTAAAGAGTCCTCCACAAATACTTCATTTGTGTTTGCAAGTGTAAGTTTGTAGGTTGGAGTTGAGAAATACACATTTAAAACTATCATTAATCCGCGCTGACAATCTGATAACCAAAAAAGTCGACTCATGATGCTGTAACCCTATTGTCAAGGACCGGACACAGAGGACACTTCAGGACACAGAGTTGTAAGGTGCAAACAGAGTTTTTATTTTAAACTCAGCCAGGGAAATAGGAACAGAAAAAAAGCAGGGAAGACTTCAGAGTCACTGGGTGAATGCTCAGAAGTATAAGTTAACAGATTTAAAGACTAGAAATGAGACAAAACTAAATACACAGTCAAACTCAGCAAAACAGCACACTTCACACACTTCACACACACACACACACACACACACACACACACACACACACACACACACACACACACACACACACACACACACACACACACACACACACACACACACACACTCATACACTCATACACTCACACACACACACACACACACACACACGCACACGCACACGCACACGCACACACACACACACACACACACACACACACACTAGGACTAGGTTACTGGTGTGCATGAAAGCAAAATGTAATATAAACAAGAAGTTCTACACTCATTAACCCAAATCCATAAAACATAAAATTACAAACCCAATTGTTTATTAGTCTATATTGCAATTTGCAATATTGTTCATAATAATTTGAATATGACTTTTTCACCACATCATGCAGGCATTTAGTAGAACTTTGTTAGCCATTTGGTAGAACTTTAAGGTAGGTACATTTTCATTATGTGTGTTTTTCAAGCAAACTGAAGTGACTGACCAGTTAAAGTTTTATAGCGCAGGAAATATTCCAGGCACTTAATTGCAATTTCATCGACTTCTAGGTCAAATTTGTTGGCAAAAAAATGCTGATGCCTGAGAATCCAGTTGAGATCACCGGCACCATACACACACACTGATCTTCTGGATACTCCATGGCATCGAGGATACAGGGCCCCCTTTCTTACATCTCCCTCATGATAAGCCCACTTCACCAGACGGGCTTTGGAGTAAATGTTTGTCTTGTCATATTTGTTGATGGGAGGGCTGGACCCTGGCATACCTGGCATGCGCTGAAGAGATGCCCAAAGGTGCTCATCTGGACTGTATGTGTCCTTCTCCCACTCCATCAAAGCTTTAGCCTCTGGGCTTTTAAACAAGTGCTCCACAAACTCTCTCGACAGCATAAAGTAAGCAATTCCAGAGAACATTGGGGTACTGATAGGAGGGGGGCTCTTCTTAATGCCAGTCCGATTGATACCAGACTCAGTCACATTGTGGTGGTACTTCCAGCGAGCTTTCTTGCGCTCAGGAGTTGCCACAGACTCTATGGAGCTCTGTCCATTTAGTTCTTTTAGTGCTCGCACCATCTCTTTGTTTGTTTTCATGGGGAAGTCAGTTCCACAGGTATTGATAAGGTACTTCCACTCAACAGTCAAGTTCATCAGATCATTCATGCAGTTCAGGTCAGCTTGGACTCGAGACCAAGAGGCATAAACAAGCCTCTCCAGTTTGCTTGCCACAAACACATTTGGAAAACAAAAAACAATGGCTTCCACAGCCTTCAAGAAGTTTTCTGGAGACTTCTTGTCCACATGCACACAGTACACATTCTGTGGTGTGTACACAGCTCTGAGGAGCCTCTCAAACATCTCAATCTGATGATGGATCACCATGGAATAGGCAATAGGAAAATCCTTCTCTTCTTCACTGGGAGCTGAAGTTAGAAACCCCCTTTCTTTGATGTAAGCACTGCAATCCTTTGTGGAATTGAGATAGAAAGACTCTGTCAAAGTGACACGTCTTTTCTTCTTCAGAAGTCTGCTGAGGTCCTCCTTATCGAGTCCTTCCAGATCTCCTCGAATGATTGCTGAGCATGCCTGCATTTCCCCCAGGTCCCCAGCCGGTAACTTCTGTTCGTCTGATGACCTGCCTTTAGTTTTTCTCTGTTTTGAGGTCTTCCTTAATTTAAAAGTCAGACACATGCACAACAATATAATACACATAGTTTTCAGTGTCTTTTTTCTAAAATGTTTTCCTAGCACAGCCATTGTGCTCGAACTAAGTCAAACTGAGTAAAAATGTTCTACAGACAGTGCTGTATGCAAATGCACCTTAGAAAATATGTCACCTGCCGCCGATGCTAGAATGAGGGAGAAGGCGTGGCAAGGGTTAGAATTTAGAAAGGTGACATTTGCATATTTAACCATGTCAGTGTGGTCAGTGTGACAGTGAAACAATGACAAAGAATGCCAAATATTTTCTTCAAAACAGTCTCACTCTGTGTGTGTGTGCGTGTGTGTGTGTGTGTGTGTGTGTGTGTGTGTGTGTGTGTGTGTGTGTGTGGTGGGTGTGGGTGGGTGTGTGTATGAGTGCATGTGAATGCAATGAACTGAGAGTATACTCTAGTAGGTGTTAGGCTGAAGTCACAAGATTTATATATTTTTTTTTGTGTATATCTTAACACTTACAAAATAGAAAAATCAATACAATCAATAATAATGACACCAGCAATAAAAGCAACAATAAAACCTATAGTTATAACTATAGTTTCCCCCTACTCTAGGGAGGACAGGGGTATTGTATTAAATCAAAAGGTAATATCCGCAAAGATGAGTCTTTACTTTTAGAACGACTTTGAAAATGGCATTCAGTTTTTGCACTGTGGCACATGAGGAATGAGCAAGGCATCTGGATTTTCAACAATTACTTAATTATAGGCCACTGCTTGTCAAAAAAACATCCAAAGGTGGCGTTGTCACATTATATAGGCCTCAGATGTCCCTGTCAACAGACAGATGCGTGTGTGTTTGTGTGTGTGTGTGTGTGTGTATGTGTGTGTGTGTGTGTGTATGTGTGTGTGTGTGTGTGTGGTGTCTGTGTGTCTGTGTGTGTGTGTGTGTGTGTGTGTGTGTGTGTGTGTGTGTGTGTGTATGTGTGTGTGTGTGTGTGTGTGTGCGTGTCCGTGTGCGAGTGCGCGTACAAGTGCATCTTTGCGTGTGTGATATCTGCAAGATGAGTCTTTACTTTTAGAACAACTTTGAAAGTAGCAATTGGTATTTGCACTGTGGCAAATGGATCTCAACAATTACCTAATTAGTCAGGCACTGCTTAGGCACTGCTTGGGTGCGGCAGAACACTTCCCAGGGTGGCGAAGTCTGGCTGGGCTCACCCTTTACAGCTCCTGTTCCAAATGCATATAAAACAGGGGTACACAATAGGTGGACTCCGGGCCGGGGCCGGATCCGACTCTGACTCAAGACTCAATCAAATTTGGACTGAAGCCAAAATCAACATTCTAATTTAAGTATGATCCAAGCGAGTTTTCATTGGTGCGTGGTTTCCTGCTATATATTTTTTTCCTACTCGATGTGGTTTTTATCTTCCGTGTCCAACCAGAGGTCCAATCAGGAGCTGTGTTATGACATCACTATGACAACTCAACCCAAACCCGGGCAAAAGTTGTTGTATGCAGAGTCTCTCCCGTCTCAGCTGCTGAGGCTTGTAACTCCGTAGTTAAAGGTGTCTAGGTGGCCTCTCTCACTAGTCTCCTTCTTGCACGGTCACTCAGTTTGTGAGGATGGCCTAATCTAGGCAGATTTACACATGTGCCATATTCCTTCCATTTCTTGATGGATTTAACAGAATTCCAGGGGATGTTTAGTGCCTTGGACATTTTTTTGTATCCTTCCCCTGACTTTTCAATAACCTTTTCTCTGAGTTGCTCAAAGTGTTCTTTAGTCTTCATGGTGTAAGGGTAGCCAGGAATACTGATTCCTGAATACTGACCAGTGAATGGACCTTCCAGACACATGTGTCGCTATACTACAATCACTTGAGACACATTCACTGCACACTGATCCCCATTTCACTAATTGTGAGACTTCTAGCACCAATTGGCTGGACCTCTGTTGAATTAGGTCAGTCGCTTTAAAAGGGGTGAATACTTATGCAATCACTTATTTACATTACATATTTTTATTTAATTGACATTACTGTGTAAAAATCTGTTTTCACTTTGTCATTAAAGAGGGCTTTTTTGTGAAATTTTGTGTCAAAAAAGCCAACTTATATTGACCAAGATTTATTAACTGCCTGACACCAATGCAAAGAATGAGGGAGGAGCATAGACGGATTATGAAACCATGGGCCCCTGGCCCTGGGCATGTAAAAGGCCCCCTACCAGTCGCGCAGGTTTGAGTTTGTGAAAAGGTCGCGGGGGGAGGGGGCATGCCAAATATTGTCTTCATGACAGTCTCACTGTGTGTGTGTGAGTGTGTGTGTGTGTGTGTGTGTGTGTGTGTGTGTGAGAGAGTGTGTGCCTGTGTGCCTGTGTGTGTGTGTGTGTGTGTGTGTGTGAGAGAGTGTGTGTCTGTGTGTGTGTGTGTGTGTGTGTGTGTGTGTGTGTTTGAGTGTGTATGTGTGTGTGTGTGTGTGTGTGTATGAGTGCATGTGATTACAATGAACTGAGAGTATACTCTATTTGTTAGGCTAAAGCCACCAAATTGATACATTTTGCTTAAAATTGTGTATATCTAAACACTTACAAAATAGGAAAAACAATACAATCAAAATACAATCAGTAATAATGACACCAGCAATAACAGCAACAATAAAAGCTGTAGTTATAACTATAGTTTCCCCCTACTCTAGGGAGGGCAGGGGTATTGTATTAAATCAAAAGGTGATCCCTGCTAAGATGGGTCTTTACTTTTAGAACAACTTTGAAAATGGCAATCAGTTTTAGCACTGCGGCACAGTTGGCCGGTTCAGTCCCCGACCAGTAGGAAAAATGTGGGCGGGGGAAGTGGTAGAGCACTGCTCTCCCATGCCCACATCCACGGCTGAGGTGCCCTTGAGCAAGGCACCTAACCCCGATCACTGCTCCCCGGGCGCCGCCAATGGCAGCTCACTGCTCCGGGTTAGTGTTACTTCACTTCACTGTGTGTGTGTGTGTCACTTCCCTGGATGGGTTAAATGCAGAGGTGGATTTCAGAATGTGTGTGTCTACACCACCTCTGCCATAGAGAGGACTTTCACTTTTCACTTTCACATGAGGAATGAGCAAGGCATCTGGATTGTCAGCAATTACTTAATTATAGGCCACTGCTTGTCACAAAAACTTCCCAAGGTGGCGTTGTCACATTTTTTAGGCCTCAGTGTAGATTAGAAATGTACCTGTAAACACACAGATGCACCTCCCTCAGGATCCCTCTCTAACTTAAGATGTGTGTGTGTGTGCGTGTGTGTGTGTGTGTGTGTGCGTGTGCGTGTGCGTGTGCGTGTGCGTGTGCGTGTGCGTGTGCCCGTGTGGGTGTGCGAGTGCGCGTACAAGTGCATGTTTGCGTGTGTGATATCTGCAATGATGAGTCCTCCCTCAGGATCCCTCCCTAACTTTAGATATGTGTGTGTGTGCGTGTGTGTGAGAGTTCTCATGTCAAAGAAAGTCTCACATAACAGATACCTAACCTATTTACAAATAAAAATAACAAACCTTAGTTGTTGTTTTTTGAAGGGACAGAAGGTCAATAACTGATAAATGAAACAATGAAACACACACTTACTCCCTCTGATGCTTAACTTAAGGGGTGCAACAAACTGCCTCTCCGCAGGAGCATCAACCATGTCAGCACCCATCTGTCTGAATTCCCTCATTCAGGTCTTATTTGCCTTTGTGATCCTTTGATGAGCAATGCTTCATTTTTTTTCATCACTGCACAGTAAGAGATTGCAGTCAAGAGTTTTATGCTACCTTGGTGATTGATGAAAGGAGTGCTATTATTAACCGTTACCACGAATGTTGCTGTTGTTGTCATTTATATATATATCAATAGTGTTAAGATTCAATGTAACCCAAGGCATAAAGGGCTAATAACCTGACACTGTTCCAGGGTTTTCTAAGTTGATTGAGGTAGATAACAAACAAAAACAAGATATGTTGATGCCTGAATTCCTGGATAGAATATTCTAGATCCATGGGCTGCAAACCACATCCCCTCCCAGATACCATAGTTGGAGGAATCCAAATCTAGCTCCACTCATGTAACTAATTACCTTAGCAGGGCCAATAACATCCTAAAAGTCTCCTCTCACCCAGGCCACCACCTGTTTACTCTCCTACCCTCAGGCAGACGGTATACAGATCCTTTAGAGCAAGGACCAGACGTCTTAGGAAGTTTTTTCCTACGGCCATCAGAACACTAAATACAGTCATGCATTAAACGTTCACCCTATTGACTGCAAGTCACACATATACCATCTCTGTATTTGTTATTCTGTGTACTGTTGTTGTATATATTGTATATAGGTATATATATATATTATGTTATGCTGTGTGCTGTATATATTGTATGTAAATATATATATATTTAGGTACTTTGATATATTCCAAAGCGCTTTGTTGCACTCTTAATATTTATATATATTTTTATGCTATTTCTACTGTTTTTAGATATGCAATATTGTTGTGTTATATGTTGTTGTGTTATATGTTGTCCCTCGTCGCACCTACAGGAGAAGCACTCCAAATTTCGTTGTATGCAAATACAATGACAATAAAGGCTTTTCTATCTATCTATTTCTAAATATCTTCCAGCTCCATTAGTGCAAACCTCATCCACTAGACTCTGGCTCACAGCTCCACTGACCAGTGGAGGATTTGAGTTCGATCCGCTGCTGACTGAAGTGGATTCGCCATGCAGTGTTTCCATTACTGAGTATCAGTCAAACACATGCCTATTTTTGACACAAGAAAAGACAACAATTCATAGCATGCCAGAGAAGTTGTCTTTAAACTTGTGCAAGTTTATTACAATGCTCTCGTGACCATGGAGTGTTTCCATTACTGAGCATCAGTCAATCGCATGGCTATCTTTGACACAAGACAGCAACAACATTCATAGCATGACTTAGAAGTTGTCTTTAAACTTGTGCAAGTAAATTATTACAATGCCATCTTGTCTATACAAATTTGATTTGTCTGCAAAATTCATTTGTTTGATGTTGTATGCCCAATAAATATTTCAATATTACTTTTGTAGAAAATTATGAAGGCTTTGTGGATGTTCCACTCAGTTGCTGTCGACTATGGAACCAGCTGTACTCTAAAGTACACGTTAGGATTAAACTTCTGGAGCATAAAAGTGTGTCCCTTCATGCTTTGAGGTGTTCAAGTTAACATTAGGATGCAAATCAAGGAGTGATCAGAGAAGCCCACCAGCCTTGTATATGCAATGATTGACTAGTTTAGTATGGAAACCACAAGTGATGTGGTTGTATGGAAATAGAATAAATGCACAGGTGTTCAACACCTTACCGGTGTTGTATTTTCCTTTCAATTTTTTGTCACTGCTGTTAAGTCACCCATTGTGGATAGTACAAAACACCTTCTGTAGCCTCTGAAAGGAAATTTGGCATAACAAAGCTAACTGACCTGCACCAAATCGTTTCACCCCTTTATTAAATCGAGCACCTAAACAAGTGAACTACATGATCAGAATCAACAGTTGATGAGGAAATGAATCCCTGTCAAGTTAAGAGTCTGGACAACCATTTAGAGTTCAAATATATTTATTTTAGCTGTGGTGTGGCTTCAGAAACTTCTTGAAATTAACCCACAGCCTCAGAAGGAAAACCAAGGTCCCATACCTGAGGAGAGATGGACAGATCAGAACACATTCCAAAACACACACACTTAATTGTCAAACACATCTGATCTCAGTCCCATATCCATAAGCATCATCCAACAGTCCACAAAGTAAATAAGTTATCAATCATTGATCAGTGCACAACATTCCATCAATATGACAGAAGCCGTGTAATGTGGCTAAGTGTGACGTTATACGACAAATGTTGACACCTACCTTGAGGCCTGCTATACTGCACATTCCAGGACAGCCCGAGGAACATCCTATGCACCAACCATCCTGGAAACAAAAAATATAATACAAACCCATGACTATTAGAAAGGAAAATAACCCAAAAATGAAAACTGACTGGAAAGCTAAAACTTAAGAGGGTGTTGTTGGAAAGTACAGTGGCTGTCGCAGGCATGGGGAAGCCATGACAGTCAAAGTGTCCAACACCTCTGGCACGTAGTTGGAGAATCTGGCCCATGAACAAGAGCACCGACCCTTCGGAATCGTGCAAACTCGGGAACTAACACCAGATGCAAAGTACTGATGCCGTCATGGAGGCCTTTAGCTTAAGAGTTATACTGCCATATTCAGCCACACTTTTAAACTGTTAACCCGCTTACTAACCTTGTATTCAAAACAGGCTCCAGTTTGCCGAATGGCAGACACCCTCGTGGCAGGTTTCTCGCCTCATAGCGTATGCCAGGGAAATGGCAACGGAGTTCTCAGTAGATATTCATCCTGTGGACACACAAGCAACTTTTAGCAAAAGCTCTTAGGCAAATGTAAAACCAATGTTGGCATATGTGGCTCAGATATAATGGATCATTATCGGGTTTAAAAAACGCTCAGTGAGGGCAAGTTTGTCATCAATGCCAGACTTAGTGAAGCCCTAGATGTTGTCCTGCCTTACCTTAAGACCGGATAGCTGCTCAACCATCAGGGGACATCCCACGAGGTCTAAACAAAAACATCATCGTATTAATACCACAATTTACTTAAACAACAAAAAGATCGCATTTTGCATAACCTGTGGTAACTGTACTTTCCCTTAATGTTGCTGATACAGCTACGGGTCAACTGAACAGCGACCGTCGGTAAAAGAGTTTTTCTTGGCGCCCTTATCAGTGCTACTGCCACCATGAGGCAGGAGCGACTTCCTAGGGGCCTAATGAGACCTCCTCTGCACACAGCTAAACGTACCTGGTAATCGTGGGTCTCGCCCAGGAGCGTATCCATGGTAAGCGGCATCTCGTGAACCTATAACAAATTAAAACCACAAATTACAAAACGGATTAGGCCCAACGTGTAACCAATACACTGGGCTCTCCTGAGTGAAGGCAATATTGTCCTTTCCCAAAATTGTTGCTAATCAGCTACAACAAAGCTGAACAGCGACCGTCGGTAAAAGATTTCACTTTAGGCACCATGTTGACCGATTTAGCCACGTGTGGACTAAATCGACTTCGATAGGGCCACACACACACACATTTCATTCGTCTTAGCTAATTCCTAAAGCTAAAAAGGTACGATTCTACGGTTAAACTGGTATAGTTTGTTTTACGTTAAATTCCTCACATTAGCAAACATTAGCATTTGATTAGTTTGTCATTATTTTAAGATGAACGGTATTCGAACAGACCGCTTAAGGCCGTGGCTATGATAGTGAAGCTTGCATGTATACTAGCTTCCAGGAACATAGCCACAGATGAACAAACTTTTGTTCGCACCATCTCGATGTGTAAACACATTAAATAGATGTGTTTGTAGAAATAGTATGATGGAAGCTTAGTGATATTGCAGATCACCTCCTTAATATGCACAGAAGAAGGATGGTTATAGATCATTCAAATGTACTTACCAACTCGAGGTGAGCTCGATCGAAAAGAACTCTCAGAAGGAGTGCCCTTTCCTTTTTATAGTCTCCACGATTGGCTGCTGGGTAAACGTGGTGCGCGATGGGAAATGAAGTCTTCCCAAATAGGGTTTCCTTTGACTCCGATCAAGGGCTGTGCCTCAGGAATATGACCTAGATTAGATCATACATAGACCTTATTTGCCAACAAACATCAACTGAATATGGTCTCTACATTAACCTTGGGCAACATGCTACCATTAATTTTGGAATTTGTCTCAAAAAGGGAAAACCAATTAGGCTACATTTCTTGAAATGTTATAGGCAAAACAGAGAAATTGGGCCGACAGTATAGCCTAAATTAGTTTCTAGGTTCCTATGGGTTCTTGCAGGAGGGTGTAGTCTACGAAGGAAAGGTTTCTTGGAAATACTTTCAGAATGATAACAGAGAATTGTACAATTAAGTTTAAGTTCAGAGTTTTGCCGTGTCATATGCTCATTGGACTGATGTGGTTGGAACTATGAGTAGTATTATTCTCGAAACGTAGATTGCACCTCGCTGTAAAACTATTAATAAGGGTGTCAATGTTAATAAACATTCACGGACACTTTTCAGGATACGCAACTGCCTCTGTCCCACTGCCTAGTAATCAGACTGATTTCAGTACCATGGACAGAGTGTCCTTGGACCACCGAGACTGGGCAACTATTGCAACTGTTCTCGTTGTGTCTTTCAAGGAACTTGTAACCTTAACTGGTGCCAGAGACTTTGTAAACCTGTTAACACGTAGGCCTATGCATATGCCATGTCTGTTCATAAAACATAACTTGATCTACATGATATTATTAGGCTACAGTGCTCTTGAACTAGGTCATCTCGTCCTTTCAAAACCACAGTTAGGCTACTGGTTTTAGAGCCCAAGCAAAGCACATAGCTATAGCCGCAAAAGTATTTCAATCCACCCATGCTTTATGAGAGGTTAATCTTCAATTAGCCCCACACGCAGGAACAGCTGCCTGTAGCATGACTAGACTGTAGGATCTTGCACTCAAATCAGCATGTCAGGTATTTATGCCCAAGCCAAACAGAGGCGCGTTTCCTTGTTATGATTCCACGCTAAATTAACTAAAAACGGAATGCATAGCCAAAGCTGTTGCAGCACAGAGCTTAGATAAAGCACAGAGTCACATGACTGCAGCACTGTCTTGCGCTCGCAAAGGCTGTGCTGCCTGCAGCCCTCTTCCTCATCGACAAATCAGTCGCTGGCTTAATGTAAACACCGTGCGTTGCTTTGTTCCAAAATCACCCGCTCGAGTCAAAAAACAGCCATGCCATGGATACTCTATGGCAATATCAGTTCAGGATCATTCTACTGGGCGACTCAACCGTAGGAAAATCGTCTTTGTTGAAACGCTTCACTGATGGAATATATAGCGATGTGGCGGATCCAACGGTCGGCGTAGATTTTTACGCCCGTGCACTAGAAATCGAACCTGGGGTCAAAATCAAGCTACAGCTCTGGGATACTGCTGGCCAAGAACGTTTTAGGTGAGCTGTCCTATATATATATATATACTTTCCTCAAATGTGTCTACTTTAAAGCCTACATCAAATCTGCTCTTCCCACTTCATAAATTAATTACACGAAACAACGGTGGTATAGCGTCCATGTTGGCATTAGCATTTTGCTGTAATATACAGTCTGTTATTGAATGTCATATCTCCTATGAATATTGAAACACGCCTAGTTGATTTTAACGCCAGAGTAGGTCTGAAGAACAAATGTCAAGAAATTGGGGCACATCAAAGCCAGTCGTCCGAGGAATATCGGTGCTCTTGTGTAATGAGCATTCACGTTTCTTATGGACTGGGGTCTGTAAATAAACCCTGTTATAAAACGGTCAGTGAGCAGTACTGTTAACAGAATAACTGGGTTGACATTCACCAATTTTCCTGTTTTGTCGGACTTTGGTTTATTTGAATGGCTGTCGTGTTTGTAACCTAGCCTGAATTCCCGGTGCACCCACACACAGCATCAAGAGACTAGTAGGCTGTGGAGAGATGGGTAAACAACCTGAGTCCTTGCCCTACTGACTGTGGTTGCACCTCTCTCTCTCATTCAGTTGAATGTGATTCAGCAACAAAGCGTGACTTACACAAGTTATCTGTCACAGTGCATCCTTTCTTCTTTTTGTAGACATGGTAGCGTGGGTGAGACTGTAGGCTTTGAAGATCTGAAGGCATGTTTTGCTCTGGGAATGCACACACTTTTACAACAGAGATTTTTATCAATAGGCCCCGAATCTGGTCTGACTGAGGAAGTGGTGATCCTTAATTCCCAGATCACCACACTGTCGCTCATTGCTATGCCACTACATACGGTTTCACTGAGGTGATGGGCCTCTATTACATTAACATAACATTAGATATTACAGCACATATATATAGATGTTATATACAAATATAGTTGTTTTATTCTTGAAATACTAAATAGACTCCCTGAATGTTTTCAGTTTTGTGTCTCTTGTATACCCTAAGGAACCATGATCGTTATTCCTTCCGCACCCCTGTCAATGCTGTGATGAATAAATGCATGAATTACTCAGCACCGACACTCATGACAGCCTACTCTTTAAGTACTGCCATCAAAACTTGTTGCCACCCCCTCCAGGTCTATCACCACCTCCTACTACCGAAACTCTGTGGGAGGCCTCCTGGTGTTCGACCAGACCAATCGCAAGACCTTCGAGCACGTGCGGGAGTGGCACCGCGAGGTGAGCGAGCACATCCTGCCGCACCACATGGTCTACATCCTGATCGGCCACAAGAGCGACCTGAGCAAGGACCGCAAGGTGACGCGCGACGAGGCCGAGCAGCTGGCCGCCGAGATGGGCATCCGCTACGTGGAGACGTCGGCCAAGTGCAACAGCAACGTGGACCGGGCCTTCGAGCTCCTGACGCGCGACATATACGAGCTGATGAAGATGGGCGAGATCTCCACGCGCGACGGCTGGGACGGCGTGAAGAGTGGCCTCACCGCCAAGGTGCTCTACCCGGCCGACGAGGACGACCTGGCGCAGGAGAGGGAGAAGAGCTGCAACTGCTGACTCGTTTGTTTTTGTTTGTTTGTTGGTTTGTTTGTTTGGGGGGTTGTTGCCCCTGCGTCGCACACCATTTTTTATTTCTCTTTCTCTATCTCGTCTGTCCACGTCACTGCCCTGTTCACTGCTCTCAGTGCCACACATGCCCACACATGCCCACAAAAACACAGACACACACACACACACACACACACACACACACACACACACACACATATGTATACAGTAATGCCATGCGTACGTCAGAGCCTGGGCTGTCTGGCATCTGCAGGTCCTTGTCTTGTGACATCGTCTTCGCTCACCTGATTTCCTGTGTGTCCTGAGGAGTAGAGGTCTGTTAGAGAATGGGAGACCCACACACACACACACACACACACACACGTGGGTGTTTAGCCTCATGTGATTGGGCTGTGAGATCTGAGCACTATTGCTTGGCTAGATCTGAACATGTCTGGAACAGACTCCTGTGCAGAAGGAAGAGGCGGGCCTAAGGACCAGTTATGAATCCTGGCTACCGTCTCATCCCTTTAGCTTACTGATAACCAATGTAAACTGGCACCAGACTTGTGGACGATGTGTAAATCATGATCTGGCTAGTCTCCTGTTGTCATTTTTCAAGTCCATTGCTCTGGTCTTTTTGTCTGTCGTTGTGATACTGCAGTCAACACAGGGATGGTCACGCAATCATTTTTTAAGGCGGCTGTGCTATGATGAATGATTGACTCGAGTCAAGTGCCAACTGGCATAACTTATTATACTCAAGTCCATGTTAAAAGAGAACCACTATTTTACAAAACAATGCAGAGCTTTAAAATATTCATATTGCTCAGATGACACTCTTCCCCGTGTATCTGACAACTGCTCTCTTTCATTCTCATGAGTTCAAATAGTAAATGTTACGTAGTGAACAAGGCTTTTATCTAGCAAAAAGGTTAGGCTGCCAAACCATCTGTCGTCCGCAGATCTGTTGATGTGTTGATTCAGTGGCACAAATGCAAGGTCATCGTCTTTATTTCCGGCAGCACAGCATCATTTAATCTCTGCCGTCTGGTTGCCCCCAGAGCCCTTAGTGCCGTGTTTGGTACCTGAGAGGGCCATGTTTGCAGCATTTGTGGGACTCGGATATAGCTTCAAGGCTTTGGGATGGAGGTTTGTCCCTCAACCCTGTCTTTACCAATTCTGTGGTCATATCATTTATGTATTGTAAGGGTACACACAGCTAGTAAGATTCAATGTGTAAATCATCATTATAGTACATTTTTTAAGAATGTTCTATATCTTTTTCCACCTTTCGATATTATTTGTAGTAGTATTATATGTAATTAAATATATACTCCGAACAGCTCACTTGCCTTACCCAAACCCCCCTAAAATGTCCGAATCATGCCTGAGTCCTTCTTGACCCAAATTCCTCCCGATGTTGTGTTCACTGACTGGACAAAAGATGCACAGAAAAGATGATCACCTGCTTCCTATTGTGTTACAGGGCCAATCAGCAGCAGTCCCTGCTCTCGTTCACAGAGCTGTGACCCAGAGGTCATGTGGAGCAGACCCTTGCATTCATTCTTATAATAGCCAGAGCAGTTGGCCAGTGCCTCCTTTGCTCAGATTTCTCTGTGGTCACAAGCCTCAAGTCCCCGTGCCGATTAGGACCTTACAGCATCTATTAGCTGTCAGCCATTAGCGTCAATTTCTTTAGCAAGGGTCTCCTTTTCATAGCCAGCCTTTTTTTGTCTTGTGTGGAAAACATTTGTGTATCTAATTGGCTTCTTATGTCTGGTCATGCTTTTGTGTCCAAACCCATGGAGTTGACTAGAATTTAAGATCATACCAATAATTCACCAAGAATGTTCTTATTTTAAATAGGAACTATAAATAAAATACATATATAATAATTTTTTGATCTAATATCTTATTTTTTCATTTCTCCCTTATTTCCTCCTGTTTTCTGTCCTAAGATAATTTTTTTACTCTGTGGTGTTTGTATACCAGGGGTCCGTGAGGGCCCAAGTCTGACACATCGGCTACCTCTGTCTAAATACTTTGTGCACGCAGTACACGACACATACAAGCTGAAACTGATTATTTCTCTCTCTCTCTCTCTCTCTCTCTCTCTCTCTCTCTCTCTCTCTCCCCTCGTCTCATATTGATCACCAGTCACCAGCATGTCGCCATGACAACACACACATGCATGACTGTGGACAGTGTAGAGCTTTTTTTTCTTTTTTTTTTTATAATAATGTTGGCTCAATTTTTCAGGGGCAAGGCAATGGAATATAGGAGTGGTGTGGGAAATACATGACATTTACTTGGATAGAAAACCTTTTGTTTCTGTGGTTTATCATTCCAAAACTATTTCCGAGATGAAATCATTATACATATTTTATAAATCAATAGCAGAATATTTTATTATTTTTATCATAGATACATCAGCAAAATGTTGTACTATAGTGAGGAAATGCATTGATCAATGACCAGTCTAACCAATGTGTGTATTTCTTCATATCACTTCTGTTATTTTGTCTTTATGTGACAATCAGAATCCTGGATCCCATTGTCATCATTGTGTTTTTTAAAAGCTTGGCAAAAACAGTTCCTTGGATTTCTCCTTCAGGTGCCAAATGTCCTTCAAATGAACGAGTGAAAGAGGGGTAGTGGGGGCAGTCACAGTGTCTGTCAGAGAAAGAAAAAAAGAAGGAAAGAAAGAAAGGAAGAAAGAAAGAAAGAAATAAGGAAAGGAAGAAAGAAAGAAAGACTGCTGCTTCCCAAAACTAAGCCAGGAACAAACCATCCTCAGTTGAGCCACTTCATAGCTTTCTAGGTACATATACAGGGTTCACTTTGTACAGATGTTTATATTATTGTTATTATTTTCATTTTCTTCTTTAGTCATCGCTTCCTAGATGTGCCGTAGAAGCCAAACGTGCGTGCATGCAACATGTGTCACTTCATATTCATACCATGGTTGGACACCACGCTACATGCTCACATGCAATGTCAGGGAAATGTGTTCTTGTCTCCTGGAAACAGGGCTGGTACTGAAGCACATACGGTTGTGAAGCTTAAGAGACATGGACCTGAACATATATGTACAAAAGCAAAAGATGACATTGTTAACTTGGCATGTTAATATCAGACATGTTTTTGGAAGTGAAGAGTTGGATCTTTGGTTGGTTGAACACCGCTGGAACAGGGGCACAAAGTCAGGCAGTAGGACTTATGATGACACTGAAATACTGAACATTTCTGTGTGTAGCTTAACAATGAAAAATACTAATAACTAGAAATACTAATGGTAGCCATTGTGGATTTAACCATAGGAACAACAGACAGTTATAATCCTGTGAAATATGCATTCCTATTTAACAGCAAATAAAAAGTTGAATTCCCACAGAGGATGAAGACATCCAACGCAAACCAATCTAGGGCTGCGGTGACCTTATAATCTCAATGCAGCCTAACATGATCTCAATTGTGTCCTAGAAACCAGTCTGATCAGCCACAACCTGACGAATTTGGCTTTTAGTTTTCTCTCTCTATTTGTATGCAAACTTACCCAAACATTGTTTTATTTTAACATGGTCTGTGACTGACATAAGTCATTACTTAAAATTCTTTTTAGCTGATTGAAAAAAAAAAATTGTGCCAAGCACTCTGGTACCCCCTTGTGGTACTAAACAGAAATAGCAACCTGCCTATAATTTTCCTCTGATTTTGGCTGTAAATTGCACTATTGTGACAGGGTGTATGAAAATGTGATGAATGATTTGTTGATATCAATCACCACTGAAATCAACAAAAATGGTGTTAACTGCAATATGATCTAAATATACTGCTATACATAATGTGCTTCAAGAGTGGATTTGAGTATCAATTACCATCATTAGGCTGTCTGTTGTTGACAATAATAAGATGAGATTGCTTTTACTGTTATTGCTCTAATCAGAAACCTCTCATTACTTCCTGGAAAACATGAAGACACATTTATTTGTACCCACCCTTACAGCGGACTTAACATGCTGAACTTTGAGAGCTTAGCATTGTGGAAAATGTGGTGACCTAGCCTTACCATTTAATGAAGTGAAACCTTGCCAGTGGCATATCACAGGCAGAGTTGAATTATGTTGCTAACTGTCTCTCCCATAGCCTGCTCACCAAAGTTTGTTGGCTAACTCAAATCTGTTTCATTCATGCCGCCCAAGAATTTTGTGTGAGGCACACTGGGGTTCAACACAACCCCAATGGCAGTCCACACATGTTAATAAAGGTTTCATACATGACGTATAAACAAATAAAAAAAACAAGCTGTGTCATATGTTTATCAAGCTTCCAGGGCTTTGTAAACAGTCATAATATTTGCATTGTGATTTGATATGTGGTGAATAAAATAAACATTCCTAACATTGAATGTCACTTTCATTTGACCATGTATAGGCATGCCTGCGATGGGGTGGATCATCAGATGAGGACCCCAATCCATCTGAATTCTTTCTGAACCAAATAGTCTGAAATGAATAGTCTATTGTACCAGCACTGTATTTCATTATGTGCGAAACAGCGCCAGTTCTATTGAGAATCCTGTGCTGGAACATTAGATTGAACAGTGTCATATATGAAACCTGGACTCTCTTATTAACATGAGGATTTGTAGGTCAAGTAATCTCAGTGGATGATAGAGTATATGTCAATCAGTAAAGTACTTATCCTCAAATAATACCTTTGGACACAGAACCTCTTACAGCATGTTAGGCTTTTAGTTAGACACTAGCTTCTATATGCACTATGATATTCAATTTGGAATGAATAAGTCTTTGATTATTGGTGATTATTATTATTAGACTATTGAATGTTTGCATTGCAATTTAGCAGTCATAAAGGATACTTAAGATTATTTATGCTACTTAATTTCATAGGAGTTCTCTATCTTACATTTCATTTAGGCCTAACTGTCAGGAATTTTCCACACCCAAATGACTTGGCAATTTTTTAAGCTTTATTTTTCTTCAAAAGAAAATGACATCACAGTAATACTGTTTCATAACTAAATCATACATGTGCACGAATTCATAGACATGCATAAGAAAACACACACATGTTAGGGTAACCAGCAGGTAGGGTTCTGTGCAGTGCTGTTCATTGAGTAACCCTCACTCCACGACCCTAAAAGAAAATACTTTATTTATACTGCTATATATACGTACTGCGGAGAAATAAAGAATGTATAAAGCTTTAATGAGTTGAATGAGTAACACTAAGACAATCTATAATGTTTTTGTCGACTATGTCAATACCAGTCAGCAGTATTTTATATTCTACGATTGTATATTGTCCAAAACAAAAGATAGGTGCCATTTAATACATTGGACTAATCATAGAGGAATAGCTAAAGTTAAATTATTTGAAAGGGAACGGGAGGCCATAACGACTCAAAACAACGACTCAGCTTGAATCAAACCGCTCGCCAACAGGGTCTGGATAGCACTGGAGTTAGCACTAACAAATACACAACAGTTTTTTCTTCCCTGTTCTCTTCATTTTACCTATACACTCAACCGTTAATATATTCACTTAGTTAATAAGCATATCATGTGTGTGTTGTAGAAGTTGTAATGTTAATATAGATCGTAATACCACTTCACTTGAGACTTCTTAACGGGCTCACAAACACAAGACCCCTAGGACGACGCCATCTTGCCCATCCAACCGATAATGACGTTTAGTCCACATCCCACAATGCTTTGCACTTCGAGAATAAAGTTATCTCCAAAACTATTAGATCATTTCTAAATAACTTGGGAAATTGACATTTATCCGTGGTAATATTTGGGTGTGTATGACATCAAAGTAGTTCATAAATACAGATGTATTTTAGTTGATTTTCCGCATAGTCTCAAATGCGATCGCCACCGTTAATGACTTACGTAGAGCATTCAGTCCGGTCCTGTCTCATCTTTTCTCTCAGATTAAAAAGGGTATCTGCCATGTCTGGCACAGGGAGGAAAGGGACACTCTGACCTCCTTGCGGAATCGATATCAAGAGATTTCGGATGCAGAATTTTTGTTACTCGGGGCTGCTGATGATCGCTCATCTCGGCGCCCTACATTTCCATGTAAAAAAACAAATTTAAGTTGGATGAACTCAGAGTACTTGATATACTGTTAGTTTAAGACTTGATCTACACCCCTAATCATAATCGAGGATATCATATTTTATAAAGATGATGTGAAATATTTGTCATAAATCACCAAAACTGTCCAATCCCGAGGTGAGAACAACAGATGCGTATACTGAAGTGAAAACATTATCGTAATTATTGTGCGGTGTTAAGCAAGGCAGGAAAATACTGATCAGAATTTCACATGATTAAGCAAAGATATTTTACAAATTCATGCCAGTAAAGGATGCATGTAGAGAGGGTAGGTTACGCTGCTATGTTGATCGAGGCTTTTTCTGTCTATGGCTTGAACAGGAATGAGCCTTACCAGGAAGTGTATCAAATCTCGACTGCGCATGTTCGCAAGCATTTCAGAATGTAAGGATGTGTTCGACGTCGTTGTAAAAGGTAAGAAAAATAGCACACTGGTATTTGTTGGGGACATTCAATCTGGTTTTATGTAGCTCACATGGTTCTTAGTTTCAGTTCGAAACCGAGTGTGAGTTTGGCTGAAGTTAATACCTCGCCTTCTCTCAGAATGGCGGAGCAACGCCGTCGTCGCGCTCCAGTTAGTGTACGTGCCGCCGCACAGGGAGACGTCATTTTGAGGGGGAGTGAGGAATTGAAAATGCACGGCGGACGTACGTTAACGTTAGTTTAGAAACAAGCGGCACGTCGGACGTTGTTGTCATCTACCTACCGATCTGTGGCGCAAATGCTGCCTATGGTGGATGTCGGCACGCATCCACGGTTGGTCCCGCAAACACGGGACTGGCTTGCTGCTAGTGTAGCATTAGCTTCCTAGCCAGCTAGGTTGTTTCAGGGTTAACGTTAGCTGACCCTAGCTGTTTTATTCGCGAAGTGACATGAGGAACCTACATAGCACTCAGTTGAGATTCAGAATTGCCTCAATATCTCTTTAGAAACATCACATTTTGCACAGAATAAGCACAGTTTGGCTTTAGCTGGATGATGCTGTGAATGTACCATAAGGTGATGGTCAACGTTAGCTTTTACAACTAGCCATCAACAGTCCTTTAAATGGGCAAATCCACTCACTTGCTCGCTACTTCTAGCCGGTTCAGTAGCCAACATATGCAAAGCTAGCCACCAGCTATGTTGACAACTGTGTTCATTGTTATGTATTTGGCTCCATTAAAATGTATTAAAATATCTTGTGGTTAAAACTCTTAAACTGTCTTAAACGTTGGGGAAACATGCCCTCTAGTTTGCAAGTTAGTTCTTTTGGAAATGTATGCTAATCCAAAGCTAGCATTGGCCTACAATGTGTCTTAAAATGAGCGACGTGAACTCGTGTCCCTATCACATCCTAAAGTGGGAGCATCACTTCTAAACATTTAAGTGAAAGCCGTCTGTTTGTTTCTGTTGCACAGACGAATTTTCCAACACTTTGTGTACCAATAAATCAATGAAAATGCTAATACAAAAGTGGTAATAGGAACAAAATTGTCAGCCCCACCAAAGTTAGTCCCTACCTAAGACTGGGTTGTCTGAGAGAGTAACGACCCATGCTCATCCTCTCTTAGCTCAGTGGACAGTAGAGAAGGCCATGGCGAACACAGAGATCACTGTGTCCATGGGGGACATGGTGGTGGTGAAGACTACGGAGGAGGATGAGGAGGAACCAGACAATGGAACCAAGACACAGGTCATCCTCCAGCTCCAGCCCATCACACATGGGTAAGACACCTGGCAAGTGTGCAGGAACAAAGGACAAAGTGTTATTTAGGTGTCTTGCGTATCGCTGCCAGGAAAAGATAGTGAGTTATGAGAATCTGATGGTAAACGTTTGTCTGGGTGTGTTTGACGGTGTCTTCTGTCTTATACAGGTTAGAGGAAGATGCTGGAGACGCAGAAACAGCTATGGTGGCAGTGGAGGCACAGGGTGAGTGATGCAACACAGCCATCTGAGCCATGAGGAAGAATTTATCAACGCTCAGTGATGACTACTGTCATAATTATTTAGATTTGTTGAGTGGGTGGTGCTTATCATTACAAGAGTTATTGTAGATGTTCATAGCATCGATAGTTATTCTGATCAGATACTCTCTCTTTCTCTCTCTCTCTCTCTTCACTCATTTAGAAGAAGCCACAATTGATGGAGAGGAAGTGGAATTAGGCTACCCCATTACATGTGGAGAGAGTAAAGCTGTGCTCATCTTTAAGAAGTTTGTGTGCCCTGGAATCAATGTGAAATGTGTGAAGGTAAGCAACTGTGTTTTATATTCTTATATCATATTCCATTGCAAGAGAGAGATATATTCCTTTGTAAAAGCTGGTTTTGGATATCAGGGAGACATGTGTCTGTATCATACCTCCTGCTAGAACTTTCCGTTCACGCTCATCAGATAAAGCACAGTGCACAGTAATAATCTGTAAACCTGTTAAGCGCTTTGAGTGCTCTATGAGTAGAAAAGCGCTATATAAATGTAGTCCATAACATTAATATTGTAATGCATACAGTGTGTTTCTTTAGTGATGCATACACTTTTTTCTCTTTTTCTTTGGGATGGTTTGTCTGGTATGCCTATGTGGTTGTACCTTTTGACTGGTCATTTTGCCTCCCGTCAAAATGCACACTTGTAAAAATGCGAGGGCTTCACCATTGTAATTGGGTTGACATATTTGATACCTGCAGTGACGTCATGCCAACTGTTAAGTGCTTGATTCCATTTGAATACTTGAAGACATTTGGAGACCCATCCTATCACTCTCTCTCTACCTCTCTCTCTCCCTCTCTCTCTCTCCCTCTCCCTCTCTCTCTCTCTCTCTCTCCCTCTCTCTCTCTCTCCCTCTCTCTCTCTCAATTCAAATTCAAATTCAGAAGAAGCTTTATTGGCATGACCATAGTGTTGTAAAGTATTGCCAAAGCATTTGGTTTGGATATATACAAATTATTACATAAACAATACATACATCTATCTATACATAGGGTACATCAGAAGGGGAAAGGGAGAAGTGGGAACAATAATACATTTTAATTATCATCTGGGGATTAACACAACAACAGACATGAACATACATGAATTTGATTATTTTATGGGCTGTCCCTCAGTTTATGACAGGAAGATACATATTGTGCAGCTAGGACAAGGCACTGCTCATTCTCTCCAGTGAGGTATGTAAGCCTCTCTCCCTCTCTCCTTCTCTCCCTCTGCAGTATGACGACCAGCTGATTAGTCCCAAGCAGTTTGTGCACATGTCAGGGAAAGCCACGCTCAAGGACTGGAAGCGAGCCATCAGGATGGGCGGGGTCATGCTCAGGTGAGCTGCCCAGTCACTGGGCCTGGGCCTAGTGATGGGCAGATGAAGCTTTGGCGAAGCATTGAACCATTAGGCACATTGCTTCAAAAATCGGTTCATTACTTGAAGCTTCAGTAACAGCGACCTCTCTTGGTGAAGTGCCAAGGTTGCAACTAAATGAACCCAGCTAGACAGTGGCAGGAGGTATTAAGACAATGACAATCTAGTGTACAGTGCACGCACCAAATCCCCCCCCCCCCCCCACACTATGTTTGTGTGTGTGTTTGTACACACATGCACCCGTAAACAAAGATTGTGATATATAAATATATTTTTGCGAATAAAGATTAATTATTTTTTGTATATTGTGTTATTGGGGAGAGTGCTTGTGTAACAACAAGTTATGGTCGATAGGGAACAGTCAGGGAAGTTTTTATGCTTTGAAGGCGCCTCTATTCGGACTCTTGCTAGTTGGTGGCGGCACCTGACTGGTCCGTGTGATGCGCTATGAACCACTCAGCTGGTTCATTCAAAGAATGAAGCAGTTGCTGGTTCGCACGTCATATGTCACGTGATTTTTCCGTACCAAAGCAACCTTCGAAGCAGTGGTTTGATGGTTGGTGTAGTTTATGGTTTGAATCACGTTCCGGCGCTTCAGTGTCAGACTGCCATCACTACCTGGGCCCCATTACCCATGATGCCCTGCTGCATATTTAGACAAATTAGTGCCTTTACACTAAATATCATTAATTTCATTCAAGTCCCATATGTCTTTCAAATTGTTATTTCTTGTGTGAAAAGCATATGACGTAGAATTGTTAATTTGATGGAGGTTAAGGAAGTGCTGCTTCAACAGTCAGTGAGTGCATCTGTGCCTACCATCACTGTTTCATGTAGACCACAGCAGCAGAGTCCAGCTTTTTACATGGAGGTGATAAAAAGGGTATCTGCCCTGTCTGGCACAAGGAGGAAAGGTACACTCTGACCTCCTTGCGGAATCGATATCAAGAGATTTCGGATGCAGAATTTTTGTCACTCGGGGCTGCTGATGATCGTTCATCTTGGCGCCCCACATTTATCTGTGAAAAATCAAGTTTGAGTTGAATGAAATCTCGGTGCTTAACACGTATCGTTACCTCCCTGTGGAATCATCATCAAGAGATTTCAGATGCATATTTTTTTTTATCTCTGGGGTTGCTAATGACCAATTTGTCTTAGTGCCCCTTCTTCTTCATGTCAAAGTAATCTTCTGGAAGAGAGTAGTGCTGGTTCAATTTGACTTAATAAGATGTTTGGATCGTGTAGGTATTGAAAGGTGTGGGGAAGTAAACAACATTTGTGAATATAAAGGTGAAAATGTATTTAAAAGATTGAAGGTTTAAAAGAAAAAACAACTAATCAGGGATGAAGGCCAAATGTTCCGAAATCCATTCAGTTCTTTTAAAAACTCCAATATTTGAATACATGTTGACCGTGTTTAATCACAGGAGTTGATGGGTTTGGCAGAATGAAAGGAATGTTTTGAAAAAGCTAAATTGTGTGTTTCCCCGATGTACAAAATCATTGAAATTCCAGTCAGTCTTGAGTTCTTTGAGAACGGGATGAGGCATATTACTTTTGCAGTGCTACAGAGAAAGGTCAAGTTTAATAAGCTTCAGCTTTTGATGTCGTCTTCTCATTCACTGTCATTTCCCTTTCATTAGGCCGTGATGAATTCATCCATTAAATTACCATATCACTTGCTAGACTTTTATTGTCTCCATTTCTGTAGAGATTTCATTGACTTTGTCTGCATATTAATTGGCACTATATTGAGATATGCAGAGCAAATGGAATCCTGAAAGGAATACAAAAGCTCAGAGATAGGGGTTTATACAATCCAAGTTGCTGTAGGATCGCAAGTCAATTAATGCAGTCTTTTACTGCCTAAATAGCAATTGTCAAGCAACAAGTATAAATGATCTGACAAATTGTTCCATTGTGGACTGGCTGAGACACAATATTTGTGGATGGGACTGAGGATGGGAAAAACAGCTTCACTAAGAAGTAGACACATTAGAGCCAGATGGATTTGTTTGATTACCGCCATGGTGTCTTAATGTGCAGGTCTGTATTAGGAGGCGTGCTCCTGTGCGTGTAGTTGCCACCTCAATAAAACCTACTGAACTGTAATCAGTGTTGTCGCCAGTCGAGTTTCGAGTCCCCAGTGTTCAAGTCCAAATCCGAGTCACTGAAGAAGGGTCGGAGTAGTCATTAAACCTGTCACCAATTCAATGGGAGTTTATTTATTGACCCCCCTGTGTCTTCCTCCTGTTCTACTCACCCCTGTTCTACTTACCCCTGTGGTTCCTCAACTGTTCTACTCACCCGTACCTCTCCTGATATTCTCTCCGCTGCGGCTCCTCTCCTGTGTTCCTGCAGGAAGATGATGGACTCGGGCCAGCTGGACTTCTACCAGCACAGCACGCTGTGCACCAACACCTGCCGCAGCACCAAGTTCGACCTGCTCATCAGCAACACCCGCTTCCCCCCCGACAGCACGCTGCTGTCTACGCCCACCTCTGCCTCAGGTGAATGACACCAACAAGTGCCACCCACAGTGGTCTTTTAAAAAAAAAAAATGTTTTTAAAGATTTATTTTTGCCTTTAATCGATAGTTGTAGTGAAGAGTGGGACAGGAAATGAGAGGGAGAAGAGGTGGGGAGTGGACAGGGGAAATGACATCAGGCCCAAATCAAACCTGTGTCCTCCATGGGCATCAAGCCCAAATGTGGTCGGGGCTACTGGTTGCCTTTAGGGAGACAGGATAGTAGAGATGGGTTAGGAAATCATATATTCTAATCTATTTATTTTCTTATTGTTATTGGTAAGGGGACAATATTTACTTTTAATGGGGGTGGTGCTGCTCGAGCATGACTCACTATTTGAGCCTTTTTAGAATTCACTTGATGCGCGTGCGACCACTGCTTCTGAGCAGTAATAATTCCTGACTCTGCCCTGTTCCTCGTGTCTTATGGAGGATTTGTGTGTTTGTGGTAATTGGTTTGATGTCACATCATTACCAAAAAATACTTAATCATAAGACTTAATCATCACATATTCATCAAATCCAAGTCAGACTCCATCATATAAGTAAGGCAGCACATCATATGAATGGGTCCTCTGGTACTTCCTGAGATGACACATTTTTTTCACAAACAATAAGAAAAAGTTTAAACATTCAGGTAAAAAAAATACATATAGACATTACGAATATTAATGAGAGCCTACATTTTATAGTCATCCATCAGTAGCTTGATCATTAGTGACTCATATAAACGCCTTCATTTGGTAAAGCTCACCTGGGGTGTTTTGGTGCTTTTAGTCCCCATGGGTAACGGAGAGCAAGGAGGTGGCCTGACGGAGGAGGCCACTGCTGCAGCCGCGGTGGAGTGGAGTACCACCAGTATGGAGGTGATCGAGAAGAAGGAGGGCCAGGAGATCTCGGGTGAGCCGCAGAGTAGTGCTGCCCCAAACATGGCCGCCACACTTCACTGACACACACAGCATGAACTCCAGGAGGTTTATCCAGACCAAAGGATCATGCTCAGTCTTTATTTGAAAGAACGATTCTAAGTCATAAAAACTTCCTGTAGAAAACGGCTCAAACACACATAGCATATCAGCAATTTTATGTTTGAACACACAGGAAACCCCACAAGGTAGCCGGTAGTCTTGTCCCTTACTTTTGCTCACTGCTGTGTGTGTGTTTGTTCCCTCTGTCTGTCTGTCTGTCTGTCTGTCTCTGTGTGTCTGTGTCTGTGTCTGTGTCTGTGTGTGTGTGTGTGTGTGTGCGTGTGTCTGTGTCTGTGTCTATGTGTGTGTGTCTGTGTGTGTGTCTGTGTGTGTGTCTGTGTCTGTCTGTGTGTGCGTGTGTGTGCGTGTGTGTGTGTCTGTGTGTGTCGGTGTGTGTGGGTGTGTGTGTGTGTGTGTGCGTGCGTGTGTGTGCGTGCGTGCGTGCGTGCTCAGAGGACACTCTGAACTTCTGGAAGGGCATAGCGGACGTGGGGCTGATGGGGGAGGTGGTGACCAACATCCGCACGGAGCTGCTGGAGATGCTGAAAGGCGTGCAGCTGCGCTCCGACCAAACCAGCCTGCAGGACTCGGGTGAGCACAGGCAGGGGTGGAGGAGAGAGAGGCCACAGACTGGCTTTACACGGAGCCGTCAGTGGGGAAAATAAGTATTTGAACCCCTACCAATTTCGGAAGTTTGGCCACTTGCAAAGAAATGTGTGATCTAGAATTGTATTGGTAGGCCTCAGACTGGCTTAACACGGAGCCTAGATTCACTAAATCGGTTTCATTAGATCTAGGTTAGGTTAGGTTAGGTTCATTCAATTCTACTCACTTTCTCCCCCGATTCGAATAGTTGCAGATACCATGTGCGGATAGAGAGTATTCGTCTTAACGATAGGGCTATCTGTATTAGTTTCTTTTCGGACGCAGACAAACTCGGCTCCGTGTAAACTTGGCTTCAGTGACCCTCTTCATTTCAGGAGGCTCCACAGAGTTGAATGCAATACATAGCAGCCCTATATTGTACCTAATGTATAGCCTTTGGAGGGGAGAGGCCCATGGGTAGTGTCCCTGAAAATGTTGTGGTGGAGCTGGAGAAGGAGAATAGTTTGAAGCATGAAGTCCTATTCGTAGACGTGTTGTGTTGCGTGGCAGAGATGGAAGAAAGCAGACATATTTATTTATTCTCAATATTACATTTTTAAATGAACCATATCCTAATACTGGTATCAGATCTTGTCAAAGTATAATGTGTTGATTTGGCTTTGAATGACAAACAAATGAGGAAGTAGCATATGCTACTATACTAAGTGACTTCAGTAGTCCACATTTCTGATCATGTTGCTCAGCTGGTATACCAAGGAGCTAACAACACCAAGATAATGGATGTGATACCCAGGGATCATACACACTAATAGCATAGACCTGCATTGTGCTAGAAGTCACTGATGATACAATGATGGCTAAATGAATGCACCGCATACTGTGATTTGTGTGCTACAGAGGTGGCCGTGTTGAGTAACCTGGTTCAGGTGTTCGGCCTGCTCGACTCCATCAAGAAGATCCTGAACGAGAAGCGACAGCAGACGGACCCCAGCCAAGAACAAGACCTCCACACTCTGACTAGTAAGTGGAGGAGTTGGAGCAGTGAGGAAAGACAAAAAAAACAAATCAACAATTACTTGTTGTTGTACAGGCGTTATTTGGAGGAATAACTTTAACCACCGAACAAACACGTTGTTTATAAAGATGGTTCCTCCATTAGGAAGTGTACACGTCCATTAGGAAGGTATTAGCTCAGATCAATGCTGTTTTGCGCACATAACGGACAAACAATTATTTACAATCTCAACTGAATACAGAAAAGATTATCTGTAACTTATTTGATTTAGTGGTTAGCATTAACATTTGTGTGTCTCGGTTTTGTGTAATTGGTTTACTAAGTCGTATGACTCGAGTGAAAGTCGGGGTTGGTAAAGGATAGCCTCACGGCTCTGATCTGGCTCTGGGCACGAGGCCACATGTTTTTTATACAACAGTTCTACGACAGACTAATTGAGTTTGAAAACACCAAATTCAGTTTTCTTTCGCTTCTTCGTCATATTGCCACCAAAAACAAAGTCCGCTTAGGGCACCTAGACGGCCAGCAGTGGCAATGAAAAGATCAGAGGAAGAAGAGCAAACTTCAAAAAAGATGCATCGTGATAATTATGATTGTTTTTGCAATCTGTAAAATAATTTCTTTGTACATAAAGGTATTTTGTAATTAGCTAGTTTAATTAATGTCAGAATGTTCGTGTGTATAAAATAGATATGCGCGCATATTTTTTGAAGTTGAGCAGAAAATAAATATTTGTAAACTCTTACAAACACGAAATGCAACTTCACGATTACGATTTCTTCATTACGAATACGAATTCACGAATTACAAACACGAAATGCATTTCCTGAAGTATTTATTTTCTGCTCAACTATGCACGCATATCTGTTTTATACACACGAACATTCTGACAGCTTCCTTACTCCATAAGCGGCAGGATGTATGAAGTGACAAGGCCTAATTAGGTCGACTGATGTATTCATTTATTGTGGGTCTATTGCAGTGTCTGGCACACTTAGACACACTGCTGACAGTCAGGATACACTGTAGGTGAACTCCTACTTTGCCACTCATGAATTAAACCATATTTTGGATGCCTTTTTAACCTTGTAAAATAAATATTGTGTTTATTGCTTTCTCAAATGTCTACCTTTGTACATAAAGGTATTTTTTATTTAGCTAGTTAAATTAATTTCAGGCAAAGCTTAAGAATGCCTCCACAATGGGCTAGCAGGGATTTATATATTTAGCGAGCCCTGGAAATTATTATTCTACATGGATAACGGATCACAAGATGATGGGGCCGTCCAATCAAAGTACGTTTTTTGTTAGACCAGCGGGTGTCACTGCTGAGCAGGGAGTCCATGTTAGGACACGCGAGATGTGAGTGGCAGGATGTATGAAGTGACAAGGCCTAATTAGGTCCACTGATGTATTCATTTATTGTGGGTCTAATGCAGTGTCTGGCACACTTAAACACACTGCTGTCAGTCATGATACACTGTAGGTGAACTCCTACTTTGCCACTCATGAATTAAACCATATTTTGGATGCCTTTTTAACCTTGCGATCAATACATGGATTCGACAAGACTTATACTGACCATTCAAAGTGCACTTTTTATCTTTTTTTCCAGAGTTGAGGTTTTAAGTCAATGGTTTTTTACATAATTTATTCCATATTTTTCTCTGCATCTATGCTACACTACATAAAGAATCCCCATGTTGAACCTGATCGGACTTGCACACATGCGGATTTGCATTGATGCATTAATTGATCCATGTCTCTCTAGTTTCTGTGCTGAAAAGTTCTCTGCTACAGCTCCATTCACTGACCTTTACCTTGACTCCACACATTCTATGGGAATACTAATGAAAGTGCACCCTGACAGATGATATCAGTATTGATCCGGCATATTGCTTATTGCTGCGTGAGGCCATCCACTAAAAGGGCGATGTCTTCTTCTCTGTGTGTGTGTGTGTGTGTGTGTGTGTGTGTGTGTGTGTGTGTGTGTGTGTGTGTGTGTGTGTCTGTGTGTCTGTGTCTGTGTCTGTGTCTGTGTCTGTGTGTGTGTGTGTGTGTGTGTGTGTGTGTGTGTGTGTGTGTGTGTCTGTGTGTGTGTGTCTGTGTGTCTGTGTCTGTGTCTGTGTCTGTGTCTGTGTCTGTGTCTGTGTCTGTGTGTGTGTGTGTGTGTGTGTTTGTGTGTGTGTGTGTGTGTGTGTGTGTGTGTGTGTGTGTGTGTGTGTGCGCCTGCCAGGTCTGGAGCAACAGCTGGAAGAACAGAAGAAGCAGCAAGCACAGAGTTGGCTGGCGCTCAACAGCATGGTGGCGCCCCCTCCCCCGCCCCCTTCCACCAAACGCGCCCCGAAGAGACCCCGCCTCCAGCGGCCGGCCTCCACCACCACGCTCCTGGGCTCGTCGCCGTTGACGACGACGTCGTCCCAGCAGGCGATGACCCTCCAGCCGCAGCAGTACACCGTCCTCTCGCCCATCACGCTCACGTCTATGGGCCAGCCGTTCACCCTGGGCAACCTGCCCATCGCCACGCTGGCCCAGCAGCCCACCAACACTGTCACCCTCCACACGCTCCCCGGCGGCTCGCAGTTCTTCACCCGATACACCAACGCCGGCGCCGGGGGCATGAGCGTGGTTTCCGCGGACGGCAAGGGCGACACCTACACCCTCCACCCGTCGTCGGGGCTCACGCTGGTGGGCACGGCCACAATGCAGGACCCTGGCCAGCTGGGGGCGATGATGAGCCCCGTGGAGCTGGTGCAGCTGACCGGGGGCGCCATAGGGGCGGAGGGGATGATGGTGTCGGCCTCGGGAGCCGAGGTGATGGAGGGGACGATGCTGGTACAGCAGGAGCTGGGCAGAGCAGGAGTAGGAGGAGGAGGAGAGGAGGAGAACCAACACGCCACGGTCATCGAGATCGACCCCGCCCCCGAGGAGGAGCAGCACGCAGTCGGGGTGATGGAGCTGCAGCTGGCTGGGGCTTCCGCGGAGGAGGCTGTGGACGAGGACGAGGTGACCACCGTGGTGGTGCAGGGATCGATGATGACCGCCACGGAGGATGGAGGCGAGGAGGAGGAGACGGAGGAAGGTACACCCATGGAGGAGCAGCAGGCAGGGGAGGAGGAGGTGCTGCAGAGAGGCCAGGGGGAGGCGCAGGAAGAGGAGGAGACGGAGCAGGGCGAGGGGGAGGAGGTGACGACGGCAGGAGCGCTGGAGCAGCTGGAGGCCCACGGACAGCTGGAGACGCTGCAGATTATGGTGGTGGAGGACGGGACGCCTACAGCTGCCAACACGGAGGACAAGTGAGGAGGCGTGGGAGGATTGTCTGCACTGCCAACAGCACAGGGGAAGGAGGAGAACAAAACTGGCACGTGTGTGTGAGTGTGTGTGTGTGTGTGTGTGTGTGTGTGTGTGTGTGTGTATGCGCACGTGTGTGTGTGTCTGTTTGAGAAACGTGTCAGAGAGCTTCACGTTCAGAGCTGCCAAGGACAAAACCCTGCACACTAATGTCACATGGACCTCCGTAACTCTTGCTGTGTTGTAGTTGACAAAATTCTAATTTAAATAAAACATCTGCTCGTCAGGGTTCCCCCATTTCAAAGTATGATGTATTTTGTAAAGCTTTTTTGTATAAAGTTCAGTATTTTTCGCCATGGGGACTTTTTAGGAGAAATGTGAAAGGCACTTTTTTTATTTTGAATTCAGTCAAAAACTCTGATGCTCTGGAGACCTGCAACACCTCAGGCCCCCTTCAGACCTGGTCAGACCTGGTTTTGGCATCATGTAAGATGTGGAGACTCTGAGGAGACCGTGCTGTCTGAATGACGTTGGACTCCCTCGGGCGGGTTGGATCCAGTGTCAGACGCCCCCCTGGAAGCGACTCCCTGTCCTGTGTGGAGTGTGGAGGTGCAGCTGCCTCTGTACGGCCCCCAGGTCAGCTGGCCTCGTGTTCACTAGTCCAGTCTCTCGAGTGGAGTCCATCTGTTTGATGTATGAAGAGCCATGTGAATGTTCAACTGTTGTTACAGCTCCTTTTTAGCGATATTCTTTCTTGATTTCTCTCTGTCTCTTACTCTTCCTCCCTCTCCCACTCCCTCTCTCCATATGCATCTCTCCTCTTTCCCTCTCTTTATTTCTCCTCATCTCTCTCCCTCCCTCTTTCCTCTCTCTCTCTCTCTCTCTCTCTCGCTCTCTCCCTCTCTCTCTCTCTCTCTCTCTCTCTCTCTCTCTCTCTCTCTCTCTCTGTCTCTTTGCTGTCTCTGAGGTCCTCAGATGTGCATTAACATGGCAGTGGCCTTCAGAGCAGACACGTGGGCGTTCATGATGAGGCTGACCTTTTTCACTGTGCCACACGCTCTGCCCATCTCAGCAGGGACACAAAAGCTGCCCCTTTCTTTCACAACCCCTCTCTCTTTCTCTCTCTCTCTCTAACTCTGACTCTCTTTCATAACCCTCTCGCCTTCTTTCTCTCACCTCAACTCACGATCTCTCTTGGCCCCACCACCCTTCTCTTTCTCTCTCGCTCTCTCTCTCTCGCTCTCTCTCTCCCTCTCATCTCCTCTCAGTGCCGACGTGTCTCTAAAAGGGCTTTGTCTGAATACCATTCACTAAGTCACCGGGTAAACTTTTATTCTTCTCGCATCTTCTTCTCCCTCTCGCCACACAGGCTCTCTTCTTACAGGCAGTGTTAGAAAAAGAAAAATAACTGAATGGCTTCATTAGAACGTCTGCTGAGTAGAAGGTTACCTGGCTGGTATGTGTGTGAGGTGCTGTTTTGGCCTTTTTGTCTGCCGTGAGACTCAAGTGTGTGTGGCTTTCTCTGTGCCGTGAGATGGAGAGGTTAGGTTGTGTGTGTGTGTGTGTGTGTGTGTGTGTGTGTGTGTGTGTGTGTGTGTGTGTGTGTGTGTGTGTGTGTGTGTGTGTGTGTGTGTGTGTGTGTGTGTGTGAGAGAGATGGAGAGGAGCCGGCAGAGTGCCTGAAAGTGGCTGCCTGTAGAGGGAGGGGGGTCATAGGCAGGTGGAATGTGTTGATTATTTACGACTTCCTGTTAACACTTGTTTTCCCCATCCTCACAACTTAATGGCTACGATGACTTGCTGTGTTTTGGACAAAGAAAGGATTTTTCTTCTGATAGAAAGATAACAGTTTTGTCAGTAATTATTATTTGAAATAATAATAAAAAAAATGTTGGATAAAATGTATTTGTTTATTAATATCAACACATATGCTCCTGAACACTTGTTGATCTTTTATGGGACAATTTCAATGTCACATTTTAAATGTTCGAGTTCTCTGTGTTACTTTGCAACACTCAAGTCCTCCAGTTCCTCATTCACGCGGGACAAGAGATGATTGGTATTCCAACAAGCACTTGAATATAGAGCTGCAGTAGCCTGCCAATAACAAGCTAAAGCACTGGGGAAAGCTACTGGTGAGTAGGCGTCTACGATGCACCTGTGTACCCAATGATGCCTGAATGTTTTTTTTTTTTAACTACAACCTGTGCTATTTGTCTTCTATAATTCACAGTTTTGAAATTCATGTCAGACAGGGTAACAAACTCTTACTACGTTGTCACCATACTGAGCTTTTTGAGATTGAGTATGTGCCTTCCCTGTAATTACTTTCCTGATGAGATTAAATTGAATTTGACCCCACTGCATATGAAATTAAGTACCGCATTGCTCTGTGCTACTTTGTTCAGCATTGATGCTTTATAGCCTTCTATTTTTTGGCAAACCAGTATTTTCACTTGCACCACTTTTTAAAAGATGCTTAACACATCTATACATCCATGTTCACAACATCGTCTTTCGTCTCGCCATCGGCTCGTATTGTCTCTAAGTAAGTGTGTCATTTTTGCCTAATGTATGTCAGTGCAGACTTCATTCATCCTTGGGTTCAGAGATGTAAAGTGCAGAATTAAAGGTTTGTGCTTTGTGTTAAGATTGTTACATTACCACCTTATAAATTATTCATTTAAATTACTCATGATGATGTTTCATTTGTAATGATGAGGCTATATCACGTCACCATTGTTGATCATAGATCTCACTTGTTTATATGTTTATATTCATAGCATCAAACCATTATGAAGGATGACATGCACTAAGGGGGTTTAGGCTCTGGGCTCTGTTAAGCGCCTTGAGGCAATTGTATTGTTATGGCGCTATACAAATACAATTGAATTGAATTGAATTGAATGCATCTATTATGAACATCATGACATCTACTGCCGAAATTATAGAAATGACACTAATGGAACTAACTGGAAAACGGTTTGCCAGAAACCGTTATGAAGCATAATGCCATCTGCAATACATCAAAATGACATGTTTGCTAGTAAGTTTATCTTTGATAAACATCTTGTGTGATGTCATCCACTCACCAGCAGGGAGCAGTAGTGATCCACCTTGCCTTGTCTAAACACGTGTGTGTGTGTGTGTGTGTGTGTGTGTGCGCGCGCATATGTGTGAATATGTGTGGGTGTTTACTGTATCAATAAATGGCAAAAATAGTCTGTCTGGGCTCCCTTAATCTCCATGTTGTCTCCCCTCATCCTCGCCACCGTGGCGGGTTTAATCCGCTGTGTCACAGGCTGCTGTCATTATGGGTGGGCCTGTCGCCAGGGCTGAGCCGCAGTGACAGGATGTGTTAGTCGCCTTCAGACGGTGTGTCTGTGTGTGTGTGTGTGGAGGAAGAGGGAGATAAGATGGCATTGTGCCATGTAGCCCATACCGGTTTGTGAAAGTTTGTGTGTGTCTGTGTGAGGGAGGGAGGGATATGCGTGAGTGTGAGAAACTGTCTGTGTATGCGAGAGAAAGATGGTGTGTGTGTGTGTGTGTCGCGCTATTGTGGATCACTGAGTCTTGTTCCCAGGCTTAGATGAAAAACTGCTTGTTGGGTCAGGTTGGATAAACGAGACATCATTTTGTGTCACACTCTACCTGGTGGCGGTTAGGAGCTCAGGCAGGTGTGTGTGTGTGTGTGTGTGTGTGTGTGTGTGTGTGTGTGTGTCTGTGTGTGTGTGTGTCTGTGTGTGTGTGTGTGTGTGTGTTAGACTGGACTGCTCCAGCTGTCTAACAAGCTGCACCTCTCAGATCAGGTTCTCACCTGCAGTTTCCTGTAGGAGGCACAGAGACAGAGTGGAGAGTGGAGTTAAGTTTCACCACTGAAATGCCACTTAGAGGAAACGAGAGCCCTGTCCTTCACATTGTGTTACACCATTTGTGCTGTCAACAAGAACCACAATAGGCTTCTCTCACAATGTGTTATTGAATCTGTGGTCTGTCCCCAGCCAAGCACGCCCTACCAACCTATTTGGCCTGCAGTTTAACTGAAGTGGCAGTTTGAAGTAGACATTTTTAGCAAAAAAGTTGAAAAGTTTTCTCACTTTCCCATGTGTCAGATGTTGACAGGAGGGAGGGAAATATGCTGGGGCTTCCCAGATCTGGTCAAATATTCTGGTTATATATTCATAGGAAAACTTCTGAAAGTGAAAAGTTCACTCAACCTTGTCAGTAACAGATTTCTGAGGGCATGTGAGGATTCAAGTTTAGCTTTGTGACATCACTCACGCTGATAGTTTTATGTTTTATCTGATGCTAATGTAGCCTCTACAAATGTATAGGCCTACAGCACTGATACGATTTCACTGAGCCTTTTTTCTTATCAGCAGTGCACTTTTTGGGGTGAGAGGTGGTGGCAAAAGGGCCCACGACTGTTCTAATAAAATATGTGGTTGTAGAACAGTCATTCTTGGAGTAGTGGATGAAATGTAGGGGTTTAGAATAACAGTGTTTCAAGAGGCAGAGATTTTGAGGCTACCCCGTACTGTTTTTCTTTTTTTTCCTTTTTTATCAAGCTCATTAAATCTGTTGTGAAGGAATGGTATTTAAAAGCTATTGAATACCTGTACCAAGGAGACAGGAAGTGTTTAAAAGACAAGAGCCATGGGGCTATTTTGTGTGTGTGTGTGTTTTCAGGAGGACAGTCCGTCAAGTCTTAAGGGGGGAGAGGGGGCGGCTGTGTGCGGCAGAGATATGGGCCTGGCAGCTCGGACAAGTCGATGCCTTCCTGTCACCTCGGTGCCAGGCACGTTGGCAGCCACGGGTGAGTAGCCGCCCGTCCGGCTCTCTTCTGAGACAGCAGGTGTGACTTTGCCTTTGATTGCTTGACTGCGGGATGAAGGGGCCGGACGAAAATAGCAAGCGAGCGAGGGGGAAAAGGAAGAGAAAGAGCACGGCGGAGACAGACAGAGGTGCGAACCCCGTCACTCAGCGCGCAGATAGGAGCTCCTTCTTGTTTACGTGCGGAGCGAGACGATGGGCACGCGATCATCACCCTGTCCGTCACTTGTCCTTATCTCGCGCTCAGACATGCCGCTGCAGCGACAGGGCAAACCGCGGGAGCTGCATGTCTTCGGCTAATCAGTCTCCTGCTACACACAATCCACCCCTCCTTTCCCCCGTTTCTCATCAGCCTTCTCCTCTGCCAGCGATCTCTCACCCCCTTCGGTCCAACTTCCTGCCCCTCTGAGGTCGTAATGCTCCCACGAAATGGCTGGTTGGGCTCCTGTTCATTCAGATCCCTGTTACACGCGTCATGTCTCAACTCCACTGATGACGGCATAACTTGTATAAGTTGCTCTAAGCATTTGAGTTAACTCGCAGGCCGTTCTAAATGACTGAAATAAAGACGCTGCTTGAATATCTCTCAGACACTTCGTTTGGGCCTGATCAAGACCGAATGCATTGGCATTAATGGGATGTGATCGTTAGGTGAGTCATTGCTGAGCATATTAGGCCGCATCAGGATTGACTGTAATTAGGCTACCATTTGTAAAGATCTGCACGATCAAATTAGATGGGATTTAAATCACTTCCTGATTGCATGCATGAACGGTTCGTGCTAACAGATAGACAGGCTATAAAACGTTTTTGACCATCACCGAGTTTAAACGAAATAATTCCCATTGCGGGAGGCTCAGACAATTGAGTAGGACATTGTGAGTTATTCAACATGAAAAGCATTTGCAAAATGAACCACGAATGAATTTTGAAATTACACTCTGACAAGTCTTAGACAGCATAATGGGACATGTTATGCTGCCGCATCGACAGTCACCAACTGCTTTTATCTAACGAATTTTCATGCAAGATTTGCATTGGGTCATACATTGCATTTCGCTGCATAAAGCTGAAAGATGATTGTAGATGAACAGACTCGAAGTTCGCAGACACCCTAACGTTTTAGATGACTCCACTAATGATTCGCGGCTGCGAATGACGGCAGGTGAACGAGGGAAGCGGAGAAGAATAGAGTCATGGAAATGAACAGAATCAGCTAATAACCACTTAGCTCGAGGTCTCCGCGGGAAAACGACAAGAGTGGAGAGGAAAATATGAGGTATGTGAATGGAGGCTGTCTGTCGCTCTTGTTCAAATGCTTCAGATGAACCACCACCCTTCCATGGAGAGGGTCTGTCTAGTTTGAATAGAGGCTGATGATCATTTAAAATGCATGTGGTTCTTAGAGCAGAACCGGGAGAGGGAGAGATAACGGACTGCACAGAAGAGGTAGAGAGAGAGGAGAGAGAGGAGAGAGAGAGAGAGAGAGAGAGAAGAGAGAGAGAGAGAGAGAGAAGAGAGAGAGAGAGAGAGAGAGAGAGAGAGAGAAGCATTGTGATTACATGAGGAGGAGGGCCTGGGGGGAATAGTATGGCAAGACTCATCTCCGTAGGTTTTGCTGTTGCGTACACAGCACATGCTCCAAAAGCCCGGTGCATTGTCTGTCTCTTAGAGATATTCCTGCTCTCAGAGAGAATTTCTCACTCGTCCCTTATCACCGTGAGAGGGAGGCCAGTATATCTTTATGTGTGCGCCGCTGACTGTCAGGAGGAGCCAGAGTCAGACACTTCAGAGCACCAAATGTCTGGTACACATGCATTTTCATGAGGCCCTATGGCTCTGTTCTGCTGTGCTCCACATAAAAAAAGTGGAATGTGTCTCATCAGGTTTGCGGTCACATTGTTAGTTGATAACTACAGTCGCATTTCATTTTTCATGTTTTTTTCTTTGTAAGAATACCGTGTCCTCTCTAGTACAGAGACTTGGTAAGGAAGTGTGGACCCCATGAGAAATCTCAACCCCTATACGGCAAGTCTCAAACATTCGTTACTGCCTGACAGAAATGATGAAGTCTCATTCCGATGTATGTATGATATAAGCAGAAATGTAAATAAATGTAAATTGCAGACTTGATTTGGGATGTCATGGTGCCCCTGAATCTTTCAGGATATCCCTCCTTATTTTGCCCCAGTTTTAAATGAAGGCACCATGTCTTTATAACATCATACTATCTAGTATCTTACCTATTTTTGAGGTATTAGATTTGCCTGAAGCCTAGTATTATATCACTGCATGATAAGCGGATGAAACACCTGTCGGTCATTATACACACTGATCATAGCAGGTCGATGACAGGCAAATGGGATGTGTGTGTGTGTGTGTGTGTGTGTGTGTGTGTGTGTGTGTGTGTGTGTGTGTGTGTGTGTGTGTGTGTGTGTGAGTGTGTGTGTGTGTGTGTGTGTGGGTGTGTGGCATTCACTGACACGAGTAAAGTACCCCTTCTTCCCCCTCCCACCTGACCACCCACTCGTTCGCTCTCCCCAGTCCAGTGATTGTGCAGAAAGCGGCGAATCGGAGACAAGCTGATCTGTATTCTAATCCAGCCGCGGCGCCGGATCGGCGGGCGGCTGCTTAATATGAGTGAGCCGTCGCCTCCGTCACCTGGCCGAGGCTGAGCCTCTCAGGGCGCGTGTAATTGCGCGGCGCAGATGAGAACTGCACGACTCGGGCTGCCATGTCGTCTGGCAATTACTGCCAAGGTACAGGAGGAGGGCTAAACATGAAAGAGAGGGGGAGAGAGGGAGAGAGGGATGGAGGGAGAGAGGGATGGAGGGAGAGGGGGAGAGAGGGAGAGAGAGATAGAGGGAGGGATGGAGGGAGAGAGGGATGGAGGGAGAGAGGGAGAGAGGGATGGAGGGAGAGAGGGATGGTGGGAGAGACGGAGAGAGGGATGGAGGTAAAGAGGGAGAGAGGGATGGAGGGAGGGATGGAGGGAGGGAGGGAGAGAGGGATTGAGGGAGAGAGGAGGAAAGTGCCATGTCACAGCCGCCAAACAACACAAGGGTGCGAACCAAACTGGGTTCACTCTCAATCATCGATTGAGATGCAGGCAGGATATGCATTTATCCAATGCGTGATTGGAACGTCTGAATCTGGGAATCTGATTAGTTCTACGGGACATCCGTTTGCGTGAAATATTTGAGCGGGACGGACAGAGAGTGAGTTCAAAAGAGAGAGGCAGAGACAGATCCTGTGAATGAGGTATGAACATGTCACTAGATCAGGCAGCACATCAGCGTTCAGCAGGTGTTTGTTCAGACCAGCAGGGAATCTGCTCACCCCCATAGGTTGAGCTGACATGTTGAATCTAACGCAGCAGTACAGCTACAGGAGAGCAGCTCTGTTGATCTTCGATTAGCACACACATGACTGATCTGTGTGTGTATAGGCAACACGGTGTATTCCTGTCAGAGTTTGAATATTTTGCTGTGTGTGTGTGTGTGTGTGTGTGTGTGTGTGTGTGTGAGAGAGAGTGTGTGAGTGAGCGAGTGAGTGAGTCAGAGACAGACAGACAGACTGACAGACTGACAGACTGACAGACAGACAGACAGACAGACAGACAGACAGACAGACAGACAGACAGAGAGACAGAGAGACAGACACTCAGACACTGACAGACAGACAGACACACACACACTGACAGACAAGAACACACTGACAGACAGAGAGACAGACACACACTGACAGACAGAGAGACAGACAGACAGAGAAAGGGGCCGATAATGAAATGATGTGCGTGTGGGTGTGCTTGTCTGTGCATGTGTGTGTGTTTGTGAATATAAGACAGAGAGTGAGACTATGTGCATGTCACACCATAGAAGCCCAGTGGTACTTTGGCTGTAGTGTACCATCTCGTTGACAGCTTGTCTTTCTTTCACTTCTGAATATAAATACTGTTGGTGTGTGTGTGTGTGTGTGTGTGTGTGTGTGTGTGTGTGTGTGTGTGTGTGTGTGTGTGTGTGTGTGTGTGTGTGTGTGTGTGTGTGTGTGTGTGTGTGTGTGTGTGTGTGTGTGTGTGTGTGTGTGTGTGTGTGTGTGTGTGTGTGTGTGTGTGTGTGTGTGTGTGTGTGTGAGGAGATTGAGGCATGGGATGTCAGCTTGGACTTGAGGGTGTGGGGAGGAAGGAGGCTGGGACTGTCATGAAGATGCACCCAGTTTGAACTGAGATGCTCCATGCCAGCCAACCACACACACACACACACACACACACACAGTCACAGATTCATAGGCACTCACACACACAGTCACAGATTCATAGGCACTCACACATACACACACACATACACACGCACACAAATTATTTCATTTCAGTCTCTCTCTCTCTGCATACTATGTTTGTGAGTATACATACTTGCCCCCAGACACTCAAATCCCTCTCATGCAGCCACATGCAGCCCTCCCACGCATTACAACTCAGATGGTGGACTGTGACATGCTGCGACCTGTGTGTTCACCGCTGGTGTCCCCAACTCTCTGCACTCCTCTCCACTAGTCTGATGGTGTGTGTGTGTGTGTGTGTGTGTGTGTGTGTGTGTGTGTGTGTGTGTGTGTGTGTGTGTGTGTGTGTGTCCAACTCTCTGCACGCCTCTCCACTAGTCCTGCACCTTTCCCTGCCGTCACCTCGCCACCTCTGCTCCCGCACTCCTCCTCCTCCTCCTCCTCCTCCTCCTCCTCCTCCTCGCTCTGGGCAGTCACTGTACTTTCCACTGCCTCCTCATTCCCACGCTCAGCTTTTTCTTTCTTTCTTTCTTTCTCTCTCTTTCTTTCTATTCTATCCTTTCTTTCTCCCCGCTTCCCTGCCTTCTTCTTATGCTGAGAGAGTTGAGTTCAGAGAAGCAAATGCTTACGGTGCTTCACCAGAGCCTTGAGTTCAGTCCAGTGCCCACCAAACAAGGACATGCAGCAGGACCCTGAAGGGCTGCGGGTGGGCTGTGAAGTAGGAGAGGAAGACTGGTGGTGAGGGAGATGGTTCACACTTGAGTGCCCTGCATGACCAGCTGCTGTTGTGTGATTTCATTCCATTTTGGAACAGCTGACTTTAATTGTGAACTCTAGTCAGCTCCTATAGTTTGTCAGAGGCCAATTGAGAAATGTAAGTTTGTCTTTCACTTATGATAAGCTTCTTCCTCATCCACTGTAGTTATACTTTTCTATTAAAAGCAAAAAAAAAAAAGAGAAAATGATTCAAGTCACTCTCAGAAGTTGAAGCATTCTTTTGATAGTCCTCATCATACCATGTGTATACAGTGGTGTAGTCCAGGGTATACGCAGGTATACGGAGTATACCCACTTATTTTTCAGTCAGCATTGCGTATACCCACTTCTCAAAACAGGGCGTTTATCCTGTGCTGTTAAGAGTATATTAGTAGAATAAAAACCGCACTCTCAAGCTTTTCTCCTTAATAATAAGACCAGTTTATTTTGCACAGACGCGTTTCGGCCTTAAGCCATCGTCAGTGTCTGTTAAGAGTATACCCACTTCTCCAGGGACCACTACACCACTGTGTGTATACAAATAGCAGACTGGTAAACAAACACAGCAGAAGAACATCATTCACCAACCAACAGACCCCTCAGGGATGATATACTTACCTTTTTTATTTGTATTGTTATTTGTAGTGTATGTATCATGGTCCTGTTGCCTGTGTTGTGGCATTGAATTTGTTGTTTGAAATATGAATGCCAATAGCCCTTACACCGGTGCCTGGGGAGGCAGTGGAGTGGATACTGCCACTGTTACCATATTTCTTATCGACATTGTTCACCTTTCATGAAAAGATGGAGTCTAACATGGCTGAATCCATAAGGCCTCAACAGGAACAACATTAACAAATCACCTCTGATTTAAATTCTGGTCATGAGCCCGTCGCGTCAACTCCTTTGCCTTGATAAACCTGATTGATTTCAGCACAATGCCTCCCTTAACCTCATCCCTCCCCCCTCCCCCCAGACTTGAGGACTAGATCTTGAGTTCCTCTGACATTGTTTTGGGCGTTTATAAATGCGATCGTTATGGCTATAACAAGCTTTGTGCTCGGGGGAGTGTGCCGCTGTGCGACATTAATTAAACATTTGATTACCATTCGCACTCTCCCTTGGCTGGGGAGAATTGGATTCCATCCTTTTCTTTTATCGACTGGCGCACTCAAGCGACTTGATTTGATTGGAGAATTGATATTATGAAACAAAATTACTTCAATGCTATGCCTGGTACCAGCCATTTTGGCCGCCGCCTCCCTGTGTGAGAGAGAGAGAGAGAGACAGAGAGAGAGAGAGAGAGAGAGAGAGAGAGAGAGAGAGAGAGAGAGAGAGAGAGAGAGAGAGAGAGAGAGAGAGAGAGAGAGAGAGAGAGATATGCACTAAGACCTTTTGCACTTTTCTCTGCTTTCTCAATCTAAAAGCCCCCGAAACTGATTTCATTCCTCCACAGAGCAAATCTATTCAGGACTGAGGCGAGCAGGAAAGCAGTTTTTCCCCTCCCTTAAACGGACTGACTGCAAAGAAAGCAGTTTGATTATTTCCACTATCTAAAGAGGACAATGTCCTGATTTGTGATATGCATAAATTCATATTTATGGTAATGCGCAGGAGTTCTGCCCACGAGCTTGGCCCGGTGGAAAAAAAAATGCAAACACTGCCATGAGAAAGGTCAGCATATTTTACACAAAATTTAGCCAAGCGCCTCGCTCTTATTTATTCCACTGGCATGCAGTGATTCCAAGGTAATGTATAAAGTGAAAGAGATATAGGGAGAGAGAGAGAGAGAGAGAGAGAGAGAGAGAGAGAGAGAGAGAGAGATGGCTGATTTTAAATTTGAAGCTAATGAATCAGAAACAGAACTGTTGTTCGTGTTGTCTTCATTAGATTTTTCTCCATGACATGCCTTTCAGGCCAGCCTTCCAAAGACATGCCATATAAAAAGAGAGACGGATAATGTGATCGGACTGACTGTGCGTGTGTGTGCTCGAACGTGTGTGTGTGTGTGTGTGTGTGTTTGTGTGTGCTCGAACTTGTGTGTGTGCGTGTGTGTGTTCTCAAACGTGTGTGTGTGTGTGTGTGTTTGTGTGTGCGTGTGTGTGTGAGAGTTTGCTTGCTTGCCCTTGGCCGCTTGGCCATTGCATGTGCCAATTAGCTTGAGGATGTTAAGTCTAAATGAAACTGTTATATAAAAGACATCTTCATTTTCAGTGTCATGCACAGTATACACCGCAATCTGATCTGATCCAACTGGGTTTTCATTTTTGACAGTTACCCTTACATATATAGCTACTACTAGCATTATTGAAGGACACAAGGAGTTACCTGTTTCTGGTTACTGTCACCAGTTTACCTTCTCAGTTGTCCAAAAACACCACATGGGATCGAGAGCGACTTTTTATTATTATTCCGGTGCGTTATCAAGCAACCTACAAAATTCAGATGTTAGCTATGAACAATCCTGTTGAGGTGCATGGTCCCACAGAAAGAGCGAACACTATATTGATATTGATATATAGCCAATATTATAATAACACTTGTTTCGTGCTGATCTTGGTAGCATAGTTTAATAACAGGTGCATGCAGTTATAAGTCGTTGTGGGTGAAGTGAATGAAAACTGCCGTTGTCTCCGACTGGCTTAGATTGTTGTTGTACTGCAGAAGTCACATGGGGGCGCCGTTCACCAGGCCTTTCGCGCCTCTCGCGTGGGGCGAAAAAGGACTGTTGAAGGGAGAGGGAGAGAAAAAGGTACAATTTTGAATTGTTTGTCCTGACGTCAGCTGGAACAGCTCGGGTGGCTGCCGCTGCTGCGTCTCTCGTGGAAACTCAGTAGTCTACTTGCTCCGGCAGGCAGGATAACAGCAATCAATGCGCAACTTCGCTTCAGTGTCCGGAGACACTGTTTAGGATTTCAACCAACTGCCAACACGCAAGGAACTGGAACTAAAAGACGTTACAATGAATTCTGGAGCTTTTCTACTGATGTTATTCGTAAGGGTGTACGCGGAAAATTTGGAAGGACCAACAGGTAAGGCGAAATGCTTGTATGTGTTAAGTCAACGGCATTGCACCAGATAAATATCCACGCAGTTTCGGGCGTAGGGGCATATGCGGTTCCATTCAAACGCCCGAAGCGGATCTTGTTTCTGGTAGTTTTAGGTTGCTCAATCACTGTGGAGGACATGTGTTGCCACTCGAGCAGACATATGTGCGTTAAGATGCATCAACTTTTCAGTAACAACTTGAGTTGTACACTCAGAGCGCAAAGCGTCGAGAGTTTTATTTGAAAGAGCAGAGTTAAACCTGTCGTGGAAGTTGTGGTGTTTCGGAGCTCAGAGAAACTGAGATTCGCGGTTCGTCTTACAATTGCTGGCTGAAACTGAGACGGTAGACACAAAAAACAGGCTGTCAAATGGGTTTGATGTGTCGTTGTATAGGCGACCGATAGATGTGCTGAAAGAGCTTTGTGGTCTCTTTCCATGCCCGTGTTCGAAAAAAAAAAAACAAAAAAAAACTCAACAATTTGTGAGTCCGTTAGGACCAACAGCAAGTGCTTGTCCAAATGAAATGCGTGAATGTGACAATGTATCAGTATGTAGCATATCATTTCGCAGCTTATAAAAACACCAAAGATTCTTTAAACAGTCAGTAGTATACATTAGGGTTGCTTTCTTCTCTCCTTCAATGTTGGTGGCGTCAGCGCGGGCTAATGATGGGCAAAATAAAGACAAATATTAAGCACTCTCATATCAGACTATTAGACAAAATTGGTAGACTTGATAAGCTCCCTGGCTGTTGTCTTACATTTGTTAGGCTATCTTTATAGTTGTTATAACTCTGCGTGCTTGTGTGTATGTGTGTTTGCGAAAGAGAGCGAGTGAGAGAGATGCGGCTCAGAATCTGTGAGTTTTAGAAGAGCTACGATCATTCATTCATCCATATATTAATTCAGTCATTCATTCAGGTCATTCTTGGACGCTTATTTGCTTAGTTATTGCAGATATATATTAACCCACGACTCAATTATCTGCCCAATGCAATCGTGGACTTCTCCCACAGTCTTTCTGCGATTGTTGCCATGAAGCCCCATCGTTTTTCATAGTGAGTCGATTCACAGTGTGTTGCTCAATAGGCTATAGGCTACATTGTCAATTTTAAAAGTCCGATTTTAATTGCATGATAATTATCATACAGTTCTGCTAATCACAAAATAGATAACGTTTTGGATTTTGACATGCATATGCTACCAATCTTACCTATAAAACCTGACTCCTAAATCTACAGTATTAAGCAAGTGTTAATTTATATGGGCTGCATATAGCCTAATTAGGCTAAAAACGGACAACTTCTTCCAATATTGGCCTCGGCAGACACTTATAATACCAGTGCCAACACCAGTGCTGAGAAACAAGAATTGTGTCGGAAAACAAAACAGATGGACAGATTTTGTTATATTTCTTCGAGATTTAAATAAGGGGCGGTTTAAAAAACGTCCGTTAAAAAGGGTCTGCCTTGTGATGGGTCGTTCTTTTGTGGCTGATTTGAAACGGGTTGACCCCGGCCTCCACCTCTACGCTTCTGTTAAGCTGCCTCATCTCGAGCAGATTTCATTTCTCTCGGCATCTTTCAGTTTCGGCTTATTTGGTGGAAAACGAAAGAAATCACTTCCAGGTCCGTGCAAGACCTACGCTTAAGGTGCAATATTACTATGTAGGCTATGCCTTTTCACAAACCATTTCAAATGGGTGATTTTGATGGATATCATTTACTGGCTTGTAAGGACATTTATTGAAATCTTCAGTTCTTTTGCAATACCTGCCAGTTAGAGTCAGTTTTGAATGTCCTTTGAAAATTGAATTGTTTATTAAATGGTCAAGGTCTAACCTCACCTTGAGGGCAGAGTGCTTTGAAAACAACCATTGGAATGGAGAAGCCATTCAAATTTCTTGATATCATCTGTCTGAAATATCTGCTTGCTGACACTTTCTGGCAGGCCATATTATGTTGTTGTCTGCTCGGCTTGATGTTCAGCGCTGACCGGTTGATGTGTGGAAATTGTTCCTGGGGGGGCTTGGGAGGACGGCTTCCCTTTGAGTGCCTGCTCAAGTATGGCATGCCGGCCGTCAGGGCCTGATCACTGGACACATCATGCCAGCTCTGTGGGCACAAGGAAGAGGGGGAGGATAATCTAATGCGAGGGGTTG